>NC_141138.1:156102148-156702148 GCF_053477565.2 Lygodium microphyllum | reverse complement strand
AGGAGAGGGTCCACAATATGCTTAGCCAAGTAGGCTTACCACAACATTTTTGGGTGAGGTAGTCTCTACTACCGTGCATCTCATCAATAGATCATGATCCCTTATAGTGGTATTGACTTCCAGGTTGCAGAGGAGGTATGGATAGGAAAGCCTCACTCATATGCTCATTTGCATGTCTTTGGATGTGAGGCCTTTTGCCATGTGTCCAAGGACAAACACAATAAGATGGATCCTAAAAGTGTGAAATGTATTTTCCTTGGCTATGGAGATGTAGGTGAGATGGGATATCATCTTTGGGATCCGTAGGTGTGAAAAGTGATCCGCAGCCATGATGTTGTGTTCCATGAGGACAAAATGCATATGTAACCATGAGAAAGTTGTTGAGATATGTAAGTTTATCTTTCAAGAGGAGTCCCCTCCTCCCACACATCTGGTTAGACATCCTACACCAATAAACTGATCCTCGTGGCCAGGATGTTGGTTAGGTACCACAACCCCGCATTGAGGTGTTCTATTAGAGATAGATGACCTCTTGACTATTATGAACCCTCCATAAATTATGTCTTGGTTAATAGATGCATGAGAGCCTCTCACCTATGATGAGGCTATGTGCAGGGTTGAGATGACCAACCTATGCTTAGACTTGACTTTGGTTTCCCAGCTTGACTTGGACTTATATCAATTGGATATCAAGATGGCTTTCTTACATGGGGACTTGCATGATGAGATATACATGGAGTAGCCTAAGGGCTTTGAGGAGTAGCCTAGCAGGGAACACCTACTATGCAAATTGAGGAAGGGTCTTTATGTCTTGAATTAGACACCTAGGGAATGGTACCACAAATTTGATGCATTCATGTAGTCACAAGGCTACAGCCATAGTACTATGGATCCATGCTTATACATGAAGAAAACTTGTGATGGTTCATTACTAATTTTGGTAATCTATGTGGATGACATGCTTTTAGCTTGAAAAGCTCATGATGAACTAGATACTCTTAAGGATCAGCTCAAGAAGAGCTTCGAGATGAAAGATCATATGGGACAGGCCTCTTATATACTTGGTATGCGCATTACGCATGGCAGGTCTTAGGGACTACTCTATATATCATAGAAGGAGTATATCCATAAAGTTCTTGAGCGCTTCCATATGTAGGATGTGAAGCCTATTGGATGTGCATTGCTTCTCATGTGAAGGTATCACGATCGATTGTCCACAGATAGATGTGCAAAGGACCGAGATGGCCAAGATTCCCTATACATCTGCAGTGGGCAGTCTTATGTATGCCATGATAGCCACCCATCTAGATATTGCATTTGCAGTTGGTGTTGTGGCACGTTATATGGCTACACTTGGCAAGAGGCATTGGGATGCTGTGAAGGGTATCATGAGGCACCTGAAGGGCATTACTGATATGTGCATATGTTATGGTAGCCAAGATATAGGAGTCATGGGATACACTAACTCTGACTATGCAGAATATGCAAATACTAGGAAGTCCACTTCTGGATATGTGTTTACTTTTGCTGGAGGTGCTATTTCATGGATGTCCAAGGTGTAGAAATGCACGACCCTTTATAGAGGCCAAGTATGTTGCAGCCACTAAGGCTTGCAAGGAGGCCATTTGGTTGTTGACCTTGGTATTGCAGATGCTATCCCTACACTACATTCAGATTCTATGAGTGCTATCTAGTTAGCCAAGAATCTAGTCTTCCATGCCAATATGAAACACATTGAAGTGAGGTATCACTTCATTCATGTGGTCATTGAGGACATGTTTGTTGACATTGTCAAGATCTCAACTTACCAGAATCCTACAAACTTGCTGATGAAAAGCCTCTCTACAAAGCACTTTGCCTTCCTTAGGAGGTTGATGGACGTTGGATGAGATGATATCTTTTCTTATCTTGTTGTATCTATGTATATGTTGTATTGTCTTTTCTTTTTTCTTTTCACTCCTCAATGAGGCAGATTTACCTTTAAGTGGGAGGTTGTTGGGGTAAAGGCACCTCTGCCTAGCCGCTTGTGTATTACTACACTAACACTAGCCACACTCGTACACTATAGGCAACAGGTGCCCATCATTGTCACCTTATTCTTTATTCCTTTAGTGACTTTTGAATAAAGGAAAGAATGGCCACAAATTGTGACTATTGGAGTTTCCGCATTGTGTGTGTCTCTCTCTCTTGCTCTTGCTCCTTCCACCATAGCTCTTGCTTCCACATGTGCTTCCACTTCAAGGCTCACCTCCCTTCAAAGACCATTTGGTGATGATTGATTCTTGACACACACACACACACACACACACACACACACACACACACACACACACACACACACACACACACACACACACACACACACACACACACACACACACACACACACACACACACACACACACAGGTGAGATTAATGCTGCATTGAATTGTATTGATATAATATAATTGATGTTGATTACTATTTGATAATATAACCTTGATTATGAGAAAGACTAGCATTAGTATTAATTTTAATATTGGCTTGACTTGCACTATCGGCTCCACCGCCTTCCCAATATTAGTATTGGCCTTAATGGAGTTGAGCAATACTAATATGAAAAGGACTATAAAAATATTAATAAAAAATTTATAATGTTAATACCAAACTAATCCAAATAATAAAGCTTTGGATAGACTGGGCGAATGCTAGGGGGACACAGGAAATATTGAGGTCCACAATTGTTAGTGAAATAAAGAGCATTGAAAGTGGTGGTGCTCTATGGTTGATTAGTGAAATGGCTAGTGCTATGTGCCCATTGAATGGAGTACTGCTCCATCATCACATGCTAGGAAGAGTGGAGTAGTGTATATACGCAAGTGCTAATGAAGTAGTTTGCAAATAACTATGGGCTCGATGGCGTCTTCTACCAAATCTAGAGACATTGATGCATCAAGGTTTCTATACCCTGCTATCAATTGTCTCTCTGCATTATCTAAAGATGAGTAACAAGCTGCTTTCCAAATTGTTATTAATTTGTCACTTGTGTTATGTCCATGCTCTAAATATTTTCACCACATCCTATCATCAACCTCCTGTAGGGATCACACAAAAAACAACCACTACTGATAGACCCTCTAATATTTGTTTTGTCATTAGATTTTGATTGGGAATCAACTGCTTGCGCATACTACCTTTATATCTTGCAAAGGTTGAGACAATGGATTTGGAAGGATTTGTATCAAGTATTTTGGGATGGTGATGACAAGGGCAATGGTTGGCAAGAGATGTGTAGATAAGCAACCAATCGACATACCATGCCAATAGTGTCATAGGTTGGTACAGCTATAGAAGGCACCATGGAGGTCGAATCCGCAATTGTGCACTCTGAGATGCTAAGACCTGGAGATAATGTAAGTAATTTGTTGACAATCTGCTTATGCAACCTAGGTGAGAATTTGACTTCATTAATTTGAATGTATACATCAATAGGTTTATCTGATTAGTCTTTTTATAAGAATCTTGTGTGGTTGTTGTGGGAAGAGTATAGGTATGGGAATAAGCCCAACATGCATTACATAACAAATTATATTTTCTTGTTTCTAACATGTGGCAATGCCTACATTCCGGCTTGAATTCTTTAATCATCACCACATCACAAACCATCCATGAGCACTAATTGTTCAAAAAACTAGGAGGTGAAGTTGCTAGGTTCATGAAATCTCTTGGTAGCCATAGGAAATCAACAAAGTTTCATGAGAAGCAATATGCAAGACTCAAAACAGCTTTCTTATTGAAGTGAGGGTAATGTCCAAGTCACTTGCTATATTATTTCTTGCAAAGAGCATGCTGAAAAATGTATTGGGAAGAGAGAAATTTTTTTCCACAATTTAATTAAAGTTGGTATGGTGAAAGGTGTGCCTAGCATCAACAAACACCCTATCATCGATGAGTGCAATGGCTTGATAGGTGTTGTTTTTGCCATTCGAGCATTATTGACCTTGAATCCAAAGATAAAGCAGATATTGGTAGATGACATCAATTGGATATTATACATATTGTTGCATATGAAAGTCAATTTTCTAATTTTCTTGCCTCATGGGATTAGGTGTAGTGGTTGGCATGAGCATGCAATGACCATCAATTCAGACATGTTTAGCAACGTGTTCAAAGGAAATACTATTCTTTTATCTTTTTGTTTTTCTAGCATTTACCCTCTCTAAGTTTTTTATTAGTGTTGAGGTTCAATAGTTTTGAGTTGATGTTTTTCAAAAGGTTCTCATGGTATATTAGGAGTAGACATAGGAAGTTGTAGCAATGTGCAATATGCAAGTACTTTGAAAGACACATGAGCAAGCACATGAGATGAGACAAAGATAGGTTTTATTTCAAACTTTCAAACATTTTGATCTATTGTGTTCAATGCAACTACTTGTCTGTTGTGCCAATGATGTCTCACCGGGCCTTCTTTTTGTGGAGTCATCTAGCAAGGGTTCTGATACAATAGAGCATCATGTGGGGGGTTGTTGGGAAGAACATCCTTATAGAGGATGGACTCTTTGTGCTACATATACAATACTCGTGGGCGTATTGCAATATCTAGCATTTGTGATACTTTGATTGGTTACTAAATGTCATAGGATGAAGCTAATAATTAGAACTATCATCATGTAGCTAATGTACCTTCATGTTCATGAGCTTGAGTCAATTCCATGCCAATATTATGGACTAGTAGACTCTAATCGTCATGTAGATTGAGTTGGTTCTAGGGTATGATTGTCTAAATTTGGGAGCATTTTGAGCATAGTTGAACACCCTCTCAAAGTTACCAATGCTCATAAATATGTGATTTACCTGAGTTGATCAGTGTCATGATATGATCATCATGAGTTAGTGAACAACACTTGAGACTAATTCTTTTCAAACTTGAAACCATCCTTGAAGAGTAGAAGAGGAGAACATCTTCATTGCTAGTAGTTTGTGCATCCAAGTGAAAAAACATGCTTAAATACAACAAAAATAGGCAATAGTGTTGTTGTATAGGAGGACAAGGTAGCTAGCCTTGCTTGGCATGTCCTATAGAATTTTTGTAGGATTTTGTATATGAAAGTGTAATATATAATCATAGTGGTTGTGTGAGGGGTCCACCTTATAGAACATGGAAGATACCACCCGAGTTCAAAAGAAAGGGTATTCTATTTAATAAAATTTAGAAGTTTATATTTACAAAAGGGATTTTTTAATTACAATTTGAAAACTTCTGTCAGTTTAGTAAAGTAAAAGGGGTCATTTTAAGGTCTTATAGCATGTGAAGGAAAGGTATTTCTAAATATACTTTGAATGCACATTATATAGATGTTTTCTTATAGGTGGACTCTCCAGGGGTGGTTGGAAGTATATATGGAAGTGTAATATATAAAACTAATTAGAAAGCTACCAAGCCTATGTGGCACAAGGAGGAGTTTGGTATTGAAAAAATAATTATAGTTTTTCCTTGAAGGGTGAATGGGGGTTATATTTATTTTTTATCATCTCCTCCTTCTTGTGCCACATAAGCTTGGTAGCTTTCTGAAGTGTGTGTGTGTGTGTGTGTGTGTGTGTGTGTGTGTGTGTGTGGAGAGAAATTTCTTTCTTAATTAGACACATGCAATGATATGATATTTTAATGATTTTTATTGAACATTATAGGATGGGATCATAATTTTAATGGTTAAACATGTTCATGCAACATATAGGTACTCTAAAACCACACATTAATGCACATAGGTTATAAAAAGAAATGAAAAATATATGCATATATATGCATGTACATGTGCACACACATGTGTGAACACACACACACGTATGCATATATACAAGCATGCATACACATGTAAATATATTATATGAGTGAGGAAAAAAAATACAAAGAGAGAAAAAAAAGAAAAGAAAGAAGAAATATTAACATCTGCAAAGGCCAATGTGGCCTATGAGATGAAAACCAATACATCTATATCCAATGTCATCACATCGTAATAAAATTGGAGTGAAGTTACATTAAATAAATGTATCCTATTATGAAGCTAAGATCTATTAAAATAAAAAATAGTACTTAAATTGAAGACTATGTGTGTGTGTGTTTGATATCTAGCTAGATTAATCCCTCTCTAGGTCTTAGGATCAACATAGAATCTCTATCCAAAAATGGTCCAAGGTTTCTTTGCTAATATATACAAGTGATTTTGATGTGTCTTGTCACAGTGATGGCTTCGATATGACTGTGATATGGGTCTCTTAGTCATCATCGACTAGCTGGCCAGGGTCTTTATGCAGAGGCAAAGTGCAATGGCCCGGTCTAGTGTGACTTTGTGGTGTGATATAGACATAGTCTAGATAGATGGGACTAAATCTACTGAGCTAATGGTACACGTGGAATTTGATATGTAAAAGAAGTCTACCACTACCCTCTATCTCAGTCCCTCTAGGTGGGCTGGTCTCCTATCTTGTAAGAATACTGTGCAAAACCTTTGGAGCTCAAGGAGGAAAAGCCCTAGGCATCTCTAGTTATCATACTCGATGACCCACCAAAGAGGACCAAAGCCTTTAGGAAAGAGACAATGATATCTCCCTCATATATCATAGTAAACTGTGCATCTACATATGTAGTATTCCTTTATCTTGGGCTCTTGATTTGCAAAACTGACATATCCTATCTCTACTATAATAGCTATCCATCTTCCTATTTGTGACCTTAGCCAGTGGGAGAAGATGCACATGTGCAGCTCATATACCATGGGAGAGGTGTGTGCCTATGTACTATGGTTAAACAATGAATCCATCCTCACAAAGATATAGAAAATGATATCGGTAATGCTCCATCCTTGATTCTAGGGGGAGAGGTGGCTATATCAAAGTTCTCTCGATTTCCACTCTCAAAATGTCAGCTCTAATCATTGAATTTAGCTTAGGTTGGGTAAAGGGGAGCTTATGGAAATCTAGAATATAGTCAAATGGGGAGAGGCGATTGATGTCTACTCCATGTAGGCTCATCTCCATGTTGTCTTTTGTGAGTACCAAAAATCTTTCTCACCTTTCTCTATTAACTATTTAGAAGAGAATAATGTCAATCTAGAGTATCTATGACATGGGAGCTCCCATTTCCTATGTAGGAATGTCATTGCTCTCTAAAGAGTGCGTCTAGAACTATGGGTGTTTCCCCTAGCTCTGCTCTCATGACAGGGTATGGTGCAGAGGCCTTACTCCTAATCATACATGATATCATAATTATAACTGGCCTCTTTATGCAATCCCAACCATCATAGTTTCTCTCCCTTTGGGCTAGTGTGATTTGTGGGTAGGGTTAGTCAGCTATGGTATAGGCTACAAGGGGGCTACAAGCCCATGTTTCAACTCTAATATAGAAAGATAGGAATGAGTAAGGTATCAAAAAACCATAATTTTTTGTTGGGGTCTTGAAGTCATACATGAGCAAAGTGACTCTCGAGGTCCACAAGTGCTGCATAACCTCTTGCAAATTAGGCTTTAGCTACCCTCATAGTGAAAACCTTGGGCCAAAAAAGGTGACTCCCAAGTATACACACTCCCTTACATGCTCCACCACATGATGCCATGAGGCATATTCCATGGTGGATTCCGTGAGATTTTGCGATGGATTCCGTAAAATTATATTTATTGCCAGGGCTCATACACAAGGTGAATTCCTTGTGCAAAAAGTCGATGGGGACGCCTATCCTTTTCGGGCGTCTCATTAATTTAATGTGCAAGTGGGTGATTCCATAGTGGGTGATTCCGCAAAATATATATTTAAATTAATGGACGTTTATGAGTTTAGAGTGCGCACTCGTAATAAATTAAGGTTAGGACTGAGTTCTAACCAATTTATTTATTTTGTAGTTGAAGACTACTAGGTATTCACTTTTGTTGGTTTAATTTTATTATTTTCTAACAATTGTGAATGCTTCAGTTGATGTGTAGAGCAAGTGGCACTGGGAAGCACTGGGCGATAGCATGTATTCAAGTTATTTAGAAGAAATTATCATTTTTTATTGGTGCGCATCTTAGGCGTGGTGCCAATATTTATTTTGACACGCTTATTTATTAAAGTGCTTGACATATATTTATTATTTTGTATGCGCATGGGCGCACGATTTAAATATCTATTATTGGACATCGTATTTGGGCATAGCTCGAATCTTTGGGCGCCCAACTGCTCTATTCTTTATTTGGACAAAAGCAAACACAAAAGCTAAAGGATGCTAATTGTAAATTTGGGCTATTTTTGAGCTTGGAGATGAACAATATATTTAATACATGCTTTGTGGAGCGCTCACACAAGGCATGGGGGGAGATTGTACCCAATTAGTCTTCTTGCTTCATGTCATGCAAATTCTCTCTCTTGGTTTTTGAGCAAAAAGTAGAGTTCTTTGTTCTTGGGGACCTTCCGATGCTCACTACGTACGCATACAACATCTGATTTGTGCACCAGTGGTATCAAAGCGAAGCTGAGATCGAGGGCTTCCAATCGCTTATCATATCGTGCAAAGGCAAAGCTCTTGGAACGATCGATCTCTACAGTCAATCTCATGAGAATTCGTCAATACCAGTGTGTTCCTAGCGGTGAAGAACCCCCTGCTATGCATTCAGATCACGAAGGACTAGCCTCTATAGGCGGAGGATCACCCGGGAAGTTCCTTTACTAAGTCTTCTTCTGCTCAGAAAGAACATGCAAGAATTTTAACCAAGTTAGAGTTTATGAAGCTTAACAAAGCTTAAGAGAAGCTTTAGCCCAATAAAATTTGATTATCGGCGGTGGCAATATGTACTGAAGGTCGTCGTCATCGCCAAAAAGCTGTCATCGTCCTGCCGTGATTGATTCAGAGAGGCCACATTTTTTTTCCTTCTATTAGAGACTAAGCTTACTAAAGCTTAAAGCCTACTAAGCTACAAAGGTTAAATTCTCAAGGTTTAAAATCTCTCCCATAGCGGGAGTTCATACACAGCAACTCTTGAACGGGTTTTTGACTTCCATTTAAGCCCCGATACGCACCTGTGATCTGACAGAGTTAAGTTCTAGCACACAAATTGCTATAGGCAGTCTACACGGATGACCTATTCTTTTGGAAGAAGGTCGACATCAATTTTAATAGCTATGAAGAAGAAAGAACATCAGAAGCCACTTAAAAAAAAAAACAAGCCTTATAACTCGGAATTTGAGCTACACTCATCCCGCTAACAGGATTTCGAGTGTGTGAGGTTGTTCGAAATTTTGCAGGATGACCGATCAAAATATGGAAGATTTTATGGCCGAAGGTGATTTACCAGAACCAACGATGGAGCAAAAATTGGACCTAATTATGATGCAGCTTCAAGAGGAACGAAGAACACGTCAAACTTTGCAAGCTCAATTGGCTAGTCTGCAACAATCTACTGCTGATCAAGATGGACCGCAATTTGAAGATATTATACGACATACGATCAATGTGACACTTGAAGCATAATCTATTCAGAAAGAAACAAAGATAAGTAAAAGAAATTTCAAATTTCGTACTTTCAATGGGTCATGTGATGGAAAGACTGTACTTGCTTTTGTCAGCCAGTTTGATGATTATTTCCATGAAGAACAATATGCTGAAAAGGACAAAATTAAGTGTGTCACTAATCATTTAGTGGACAGAGCACCCCTATGGTGGACTGTTGTCCACTAAAGCATTGATTGTCCCACTACTTGGGAGACTTTCCAAAAGAAATTTTTGCAGAATTTTCTTCCACCCCAATTCCACGAAAAAGCAATCAAACAGTGGGATATTTTGCAACAAAGGGATCGTGAGCCTATTTTCCAATATATTGAGCATTTTTGGAATGCTTTATTGCAACTATGAATGCTCGAAGATGTACTTGAGGCGACTCATAAGCGCAAGTTTATGTGTGGGTTACTTGGTCACTTCTATGCGAAAGTGAATATGTTTAAGCCAATGAATCTCGAAGATGCAATTTCATTGGCTCATGATGCTGAAGATAAGATTCGAGGACGAGAAAAGTGACCATAACAATTTTCAAACAATGATAACTTCGGTTCAAAACAATTCAATTCTAATTTTTGAAGATTTAATAAAAATCATTTCCTTCCATCTTCATTCTGTAAATCTTGGACACGACCCCCTACTTTATCATCAAACACAAACCCAAATCCTAAGCCATCTCTTTAGCCAAATCCCAATATTCCTAAACTTTCTGCTATTACCAATAATGTGTCCAAAGCCAAATGCATAGTCTGTTACAAATGTCATCAACCTGGACATCTAGCGGCGAATTGTCAATCCAAAAAGCCAATTGTTCACATCAACTATTTGGGAGTGACTGAAGATGAAGACTATGAAGAAATGCCAGATTTCACGGAAGACGATGACGATAACGGTACTTCTTCAGATACTTTACTAGGTGTACCAAATCCCCATTCTTTATTAACAATGAAATGTTTGTGCATGGTAAAGAAAAGACTATTTTACATCATGATTGGAATACACATGACTTTATTTCTGCAAAATTGGTCAAAGAATTGAAATTACACATTGTTTCTACTCATTATCGCATCAAGGCTGCATTCTTAGGCACTAGATACAATGGAACACAAGAAGTGCATGACTTGGAAATTAAAATTGGTGATTATGTTGAACGTAGAAATTTCCTAGTTGTGCCTTTGCAATCTAGTGGCATTATTCTAGGCATGCCTTGGCGTCATCGGTATAATCCTGATATCAATTATTCTATTCAATGAAGATTCATTATCATGGAAAACAAATTACATTGCATGGTATGCACACCTTTGATAATTTTCCATTGCTTAGTCATACACAGGCTAAACGCGCATTAAGAAAAGGTAGAAAATCTTATTTAAACTAGGTGAATGAAATTGAAGTTAAGGAAAATAAGAGGCATCCTAAGCACACACAATTTCTTTCACAGTTTCAAGACTATTTAGCTGCTGACTTACCACATGGTTTACCACCCACACGCATTGAAGGTCATAAATAGACCTAATTCCACGTTCTCAACCACCATGTAAAGCACCCTATTGACACAATCAAATTGAACATAAAGAAATTCAAACTCAAGTTGAAGACTTGTTAACTCGAGGACTCATTAGACCTAGTAGTTCTCCATTTGGTGCACCTATCTTATTAGTTAAAAATAAAAACAACACTTATAGAATGTGCATTGATTATCATGCCCTAAATAGAATCACTGTAAAAAATAGATATCCCATTCCTAGGGTAGACAATCTTATGGACAAACTACAAGGGGCTGGAATATTTAGCAAAATAGATCTTGAATCTGGATAACATCAAGTACAAATGGACACATCTGACATTTTCAAAATTGCATTTATAACTCAATTTGGACATTATGAATTCCTAGTTATGCCTTTTGGATTAACTAATGCACCAGATACATTCAGTCGTATGATGAATCGCATCTTTTTGAAGCATGAGCATTGTGTCATTGTTTTCTTTGATGACATATTGGTTTTCAGTAAGAATGAAAATGAGCATAATGAACATTTATCTTTGGTTTTCAAATTACTGGATGAGAATCAATTATATGCTAATCCTGAAAAGAGTGATTTTTTCCAAACACAAATTGAATACTTAGGACATATTGTTTCATTTGAAGGTATTAAAGTTGATCCTAAAAAGATAGAAGCAATTTTGAATTGGCCGATACCTACAAATGTGCATGAATTACGTTCTTTCTTAGGTCTTGCTAGCTTCCCCAGCCTGCCTGTTCATACTATTTCTGTAAAAGAAGGTAGTCATCCTGTGCGTCAGAAAGTAAGGCATATGCCTTTTGAATTGAGGGACAAGCTGTTTGAGGAGTTACAGAAGTTACGAAAAGCTGGGTTAATCTTCCTTGTACATCACACAGAATAGTGTTCACCAGTTGTCATCACGAAGAAGAAAAACAACCAGATCTAACTATGTGTAGATTTTAGAGAGCTGAATAAGCAGACGGTCAAGGATTACTACCCGTTGCCATTTATTGACCAGATTTTGGATCAATTAGTGGGTAGGGAAATATATTCGTTTATGGATTGCTTTGCGGGTTATAACCAGATGGCAATTGCAGAAGAGGACAAGTTGAAAACAACTTTCATTACTATCTTTGGTACTTTTGCGTACCATGTGATGGCCTTTGGATTGTGCAATGCACCTGGATCATGGCAACGAACACCAGACAAGACCTTTGGTGACATCTCCCCAAATGAGTTAAAAGTATTTATTGATGACCTGGGGGTAGCCACTGTAAGGGAAAGGATGTTGATTAACTTAAGAAAGTGCTTTGAGCATTGCAGACAATTTTGTATCGCTCTTAACCCACGGAAGTGTGTCTTTGGAGTGCCTTATGTGCTATTGCTAGGCCATGTGGTCAGTTCAGTAGGGATCGCAACTGACCCTGAAAAGATCAAGGTTATAGTCGCTATGAGTCCACCGCGCACTCCGAAAGAGGTACATAGCTTTCTGTCTCATCGATAGGGTACTATCGGAGGTTTATAAATGCCTTGGCAGAAAGGATGTTGCCACTTACGAACTTATTATCCTTTAGCTGTCTATTTGTATGGAGCGATCCTTGTAAGGTAGCTTTCGAGGATGTGAAACAGGAGCTAGTACAAGCACCAGTTTTAAAAGCACCCAAAAGAGGTGAGGTATTTTACATATTTTCAGCAGCCACCATGCATAGTATCAACTACTATTTAGCCCAAATTTGGGAGGAAAAGTGGTATCATCCGATAGCTTTTGCTAGTAAAAAATTGGGCATATCAGAAATTAACTACACCTACATGGAGAAGTTGTGCCTTGCGATGGTCTTTGTGACTAAAAAATTCAGGCACTACATCCTCTATGAGAAGGTAATTTTTTATACGAAGGCGGAAGGGCTTAGATTGCTTATGAACAAGCTGCAACTGCTTGATCGTCTGGCAAAGTGGTTAATCACTTTGCAGGATTTGATTATGAGATTAAGAGTAAGCCACCGAGGTTGCAAGGGATTGTGGAATGCCTTGTGGATTTCAGGGAGCCGAAAGAGACTTTGGCTGAAGGAAGTGATATTGAAGAAATGTTTAAAATTGATATAGCTTCTATCCCATCTTGGTATGCTGCCATCACGCATTATCTATCAACGGGAGAGACTGGAGCTGGTTTATCAAAATCTAAAAAGAGGAAAATCAGACAATAGGCTTTGAAGTTTTCCTTGATTGCAGGAACACTATATCGAAGGGTATTGATGATATCTATCGCCGATGTGTGATGCCTGACGAGTTTCCTTTCATCTTGGAAGAGTGCCATGACTCTGCATGTGGAGGGCACTTCGCTGGATGGTTGACGGCACAGAAAGCTTTAAGAGCTATATTGGGGCATTGACTTTGTGGGTCCTATCACCCTGTCATCTACTACTCAGAAGAGGTACATTATAGTAGCAACTGATTATTTTACAAAATGGTCAGAAGCGTGGGCGACGAGGCATGACAATGCAAAAGAGGCTGCAAGTTTCCTCTTAGAGCAAATTATCTGCCGTTTTGGTCCACCGAAGGAACTAGTGTCGGACCGTGGAACCCACTTTTTGAATAAAGTGATCAAAATCCTGACTAAAGCTTGGCAAATCAAGCCTGACTGAAGCTTGGCAAATCAAGCACAATAAAACGACCCCCTATAATCTGCAAGCAAACGGACAAGTTGAAAGTACTAATAAGCAGCTTGTGGGTATCTTGTCTAAAATAGTCTCTGAGAAGAAACAAGATTGGGATAGGAAGTTGTATGTGGCTATATGGGCGTACAATACAACGTTTAAGCGAGCTACCGGCCATACTCCATTTAAATTAGTTTATGGGAAAGAGTGTGTGTTACCCCTCGAAATCGAGTTGCCAACCATACGGTTTGCAATTAACCACTCTTTGGGAGATGAGGATGCACTCTTTGAACGTTTCATGACCATAGCCCACCTGGATGAGCTGAAATTGCAGAGCTTACTACACCAGGAGGTAGCTAAACGTCGGATGAAGCAGTTGCATGACCTTAAAGCAAAGAAGTATACCTTTAAAAAAGGGCAATTAGTTCTGTACTACGATGCGCATAGGGAGTTGTTTCCAGGGAAGGTGGAACCTAGATGGGATGCCCCCTACAAGATTGTCAGGATAGGAAAAAATAGGTCTATGGCTCTACTAGCTGATCTGCAGGGAGTAGAATTTAAAAATAAGGTTAATCTTAATAAGATTAAACCTTATTATTTCTAAGTATGCTAACACTGACAAATGCATTGCAGGTCCATGCTGGGGCTGATTTGAGACCTGCAAAAGAGCTTAAAGCTGGTTGATGGGGCGGTTAATTCCTTATTTGGAGCACCTATATCTGGAGCAGAGATACCATCAGGGAAAACTTATCTGGTGGAGCAAAGGATACAAAGTGATTGAGCAAGAAGACGGAACCTTTGTGTGGGAGATCAAAGTCTTTTGCCATCATTGCTTACGAATGTTGACAAGTATCCCTGTTGAGTTCATTGAAGAAGGTGAGATGGAGCCGTCAGTTCATCCTCTAAACATGCTAAATTTTGACTATCATAATTATGAATAGAGGAGTTCGTGATGGCAGGCTGTGTAAACCCATTGTGGATGTACACATTATATTTTGACGGAGCATCCAGGGGCCCTAATAAAAAAGGGAGTGTTGGAGTAGTAATTTGAGATCCTTGACGTAGAGTTATGATGAAGTTAGCTGCTTATCTCGGGGTAGGATTCACTAACAACATGGCGGAGTATAAAGCCTTGATTATGGGACTGCATATTGCCAAGCAAGGTGGTATTCGGCGGTTGTTAGTAAAAGGGGATTCCCAGTTGATCTTGAATTAGCTAGATGGGACATACACAGTGCGGAATCCCATCCTTTGTATGTATCATCGAACTGCCATGACCCTACTTGAGGAGTTTGAGAGAGTGTCTCTTCAGCTGATTCCACGTTACTGGAATCAGTTTGCGGATTCACTGGCAAACCTTGCTTATGAAGAAGACATTTTCTTCAATTGTGGTCCTAGTTTGGATATTGCTATCAATAATGAGACAGGATCCGGTCACTTGTGGGGAATGTTATCAGAGCATGCAATATATGGCAGGTGATGGTTGATATGGGTGATGCAAAGAGTAGCTGAGACCCATCTACCGTTGTTATCCTGGACCCATAGGCTGATTAGACAACATGTTATGCATATGCCTCTTGCTATATATGCAGGAGGGATGGGTCATAATCTTATGCATTTAGCTTACGGCTGCGAGCCCTATTTTTCCTTCTTGGAAAGGAGCATATTATTGTATATCTATACTATTTTGGGGAGGGATGTGTAGGTGCTATTCTATTTGATCTTGTTAGGCCAAGAGGGCCGGTTTTGTGAGGTTTGAAATGCTTTATTTCATTAGGCCAAGAGGACCAGTTTTGCGAGGTTTTAGTGTTTTATTTCATTAGGACAAGAGGGCCGATCAGTTTTTGTAGTGAAATGCTTTATTTCATTAGGCCAAGAGGGCCAGTCATCTGTTTAGTATGGGTGCGGTTAATGGTTTCTTATTGTAGTCGTGTGCTAGACAGGTTCAAAGAAGAGCTTGGAAGGAGCCTATGTCGCGCGGAGGCTTCTTGTGGCCCTATCCAGGTGATATCTCTCCTTTACGAGTACCGTGTTTTGTATGCTATATGTGTCTGTGTACTTGTAGGGGATTTTCTTTTCTTGTGGGGGACCGACGTCCAAGGCATGAAGTCCCGGGTTTAGGTTAGGCATGTCTGAGGGAGGTATGAGTAGTTGTTGCCTCCTATAAAGACATTGCCAGGCATTGAAAGACCTATTTTAGAAAGCAATCCTAGTGACCCTGTTCTGCTAGCCTGCTAGGCAGCCATTCTAGGAGTTCTTGCTTAGTTGTGAGGCAGTAGCGAAGCCTGCCAAAGGAAAAAATGATGATGATAAAGAGAAAAAAAACCCACGAATATCTCAAAGAAAATAAATATATACAAAGGTGTGTAAAAAGGGGTTCTAACCCCTATACAAGAATAACAAAAGGAAAATTTATAAGCAGTTGCTCATCGCCTTGCGAAGACCTGGTAGGTTCCTGGGGACGGTCAGACCCGGGGCTGATGCCTTGTCTTCTTAGGGGTGGCGTCTCGCTGGAAAAGGAAAAAAAAGGAAGGTTGGATTGAAAATAAAAGTGGGCGTCAGAAAAGGATTAAATGTCGCCTCACGAGGGCTTGGTAGGTTCTTGGGTACCGAGACAGGACCCGAGGCTGATGCCCTGTTCTCCTTAGGTCACTAGGCTCAGCTCCCTCCTTTTTACATGCCCGAGTATGGAAAAATAGAAACCTAAAAGAAGAAATGTGCTAAAAGAAAATATTTCTTGACCAGGCTATAGGAGTCCTCGCCTAGTAGGAGCTCTTGGTTGCGTTGTCCTTAGTTAGGTAGGTAGTTCAGACCACCACTTAGGGTGACCTCTTCGATAGTTCTTTTTAGTTTGGTCGTGTTGGAGCAGTTGGTTAGTGACTAGCTTTGGACCTCCTATCAGATTATGCTAGGCCTACTTCTTGTGGATTTCATGCCTTGGTTTTGTCAGGGGGTAGGGTGAGCATTGTGGTGTGTTTTAATATGTATCTATTTTGTATCAGCTTGATACTTTCTTTGGTTGTTTTGTGCAGATCTGTTGTGGGATTCGACGGGCTGAGTCGCCCTATCCCATGGTCACCAACGAGAGTAGAGTTTTGAGCCCGGAATGTGCCTAAAATTTGCCAAAAAAATTGGAATTTAGCGGAAAAGTCTTTGACATCGAAGGCGGCGGCTGCAGCTAGGACGATTTTAAGCACTAAGTGAAAGACGGCTTTTAAAAGGCGTCCGAGCGACACTTGTGGATTTTTGATAAATTTTTTTGACTGCCATGCAGGATGCTGGGAGCTGCCAGTCAGTGCGGGATGCTGAGACGGATGCGCAGGATTTTTCAGAGGTCAAATTGGAGCCCAGACACGGAAGAGGCAAAAAATTGGCCAAATTTGAAAAGGTGGACAAAAACTAAGGTCAAGAGGGGGTGCCCTTTGGGAGGAGGCACCCCCCTCCCTCATATTTTTCACGTGGTGGCAGCATGGTGATGCTGATCAGCGTTGAAAAAATCGCCCCCCCCGCCCCCCGCCCCTCACAAAATGGAGCATCAAAGTACCACCTACAACAGATCATAGCCGGCAACTTCTCCTTCTTCCCTGATCCTATCACTGCCCTTCGCACGAGATATGGCTGGCTGAATGAAGAGATCAGAATCTAGTCTTTCTCTCTCCTCCCTCTCTCTCCTCTCTATGGGCTGTTCATGCGCACTATCTTGAAGGAGGAATTGGAAGGGAGATTGAAGAAAACGGTAATGAAGATTGATGGAGATGCTGAAGATTGATGTGCAGCATTGGATTGAGAGCAATGGAGGCTCCGTCCACTAGTCATGCAGTCATTTAACACGTCTCGGGTTTCGTAAAAACACGGTATGACCATTTTTATGAAGAAAATGAAGGGTTTTTGGTATTTTATGATGATAATGATGTTCTTATTTGATGAAAATTTGTTTGAGTGCTGGTTGCATCATGATTAATTGCTGTCTATCAGAAAATTTTGATTTTGCAATGATTTACATGTGCTATTTAATTCTCATAAAACCCGAAATGCGGGTTTTAAGCGGTAAAATGATAGTTTTGTTGTTTCGAGTGGGTGAAATGTGTTCCTATGGGGGAAAAATAAAAAATAAATTGAATGTTAATACGCTGAAGTGATTGGAACAAGAAAAATCAGAAAATAGCATATTTTATTGACAAATAAATCAAGAAAATAAAAAAAATAAGGTAAAAAATAGAAATACGCTTCACAAAAATAAGGAAAAATATAATGATTGTTTGTGGATGTATGGTAGTGGCAAAGCATGAGGTTTAGCCTCAATTTTCCCTATCTCCTTGTCAAAGTTTGTGATTTACCGCTTTTCATACATCAAAACATGACAAAATGAACCTCTACACCTATGCAACGAAAGCAATACCTAAACATAGGGGGGTGGGATGTTTGAATAGTGCGATTTGCGTGCTAATTGTTGCTGATTTTTTGATGCATATCATGATATAGAATTTGTTGTATTTTAATTAAGAGGATAGTAGCACGGGTGTTGTCTCGGTGCTATCCTTACATCGCCGCAACGAGTTAGTAAATGAGCATTGGAAAGCCTGGTTGTGCAC
Source organism: Lygodium microphyllum (assembly GCF_053477565.2). NCBI lineage: Eukaryota > Viridiplantae > Streptophyta > Polypodiopsida > Schizaeales > Lygodiaceae > Lygodium > Lygodium microphyllum. Next base: position 156,683,896 of record NC_141138.1, on the reverse strand, counting down.
ATCACATTTCTGATTGAAAATTATGTTTGAGCACTTTAGGATCATCCACTTTTGCATGTGCATGTCAACCACCATGGTATCAGAATACAAAGGACTGGATGCATAGCACCTGTTTTCGATGACGATGACCCATGCTTGAGTGTGGAAAGACAACCTAAGCCGTAGGATAGACGTTCGTTTCTTGGAGAATTATTTGGTAAGGACACATGGTATCTCCTGGAATACTCTCAAAATGAAAGAGTGGAGTTTGTTCGTTTGTTCTATATGTTGAGCAGCGCATCAAGGGGCCAATCCCTGCAATGTAGGAGAGCTGCAATGGGGCCGCGATGATTCCACCGAGAGGTTGCCTCCCATGTATGTGATTATCATGGAATTTATTGCCCATGTGTAAGGGTTCTCCCTTTGTGGAGTTTATAGAAAGGGAAACATTGGACTATAAAACTATAAACACGTAGATTAGGCTTTAGGACAATTCGTCCTTTAGCAGAGATAGACGCTCTTGGGCCACGAGGTTGTGTGGGTGTGCTTATCTGTTATGAGCATGAGGTCCGGCTAGTGCCATAGCCAGTGCCGGCCCATTTGAGGTCCCTTTGGAATGATATTTTGAGGATTCTTAGGTCACCTCAAAATATGGATTTGAGAGGCCCAACTCTAAAAGAATTAGTGAAGTATTTAAAGGACACAGTAAAACCAAACGAAATTGTAGAGACATGTGATACTGTGGGCATTAGTCAAAAAGGTTATCGGGCTATCTTAAGATTATGGTTTAAAAATCTAAAATGTAATAGAATAACTGCATTTGGGTTACCTCGAGCCCTAAGAGTATTGGTTGCAAGGATTGCCATGAATCGTAAGATTCCACAAGTTTTCGGGGAATACATTCATATTGAAGCATCTATGCCATATGAAAAGACAAAAAGAAAATCTAGTTTTGAATACAATGTATTTAACAATATATGGGTTGATCTAAGAAGAGTGCAGATTGCAATGGTTCACATGTATAGACTCATGTTGGAGGAATGTCACGGTGTTTTAAAGTTTGCCTTGAAGTTAGATGAAGCACATATTCAAAAAGGACAAAAGATAGAAAGAGTCAACATTTACATCATGAACAGGGCATTGGAATACAACAACGATGGGGGTCAAGCACTAGTGCATAAGTTCTAGTCTGAGATGGAGATTTGGTGGGTTGGTGCAGCTCAGGTACCAATTGAGAATCATGAAACACTAAAATGGTTGTTTATTCATATAGGTATTCCAAACATTATTAAGTCTCAAAGTGAAGGAGAAATGTTAGTTGTTGATGGGGTTGGTAATTTTAATGTGGAATGGCACATGAACGCTGACTTGAAAACTATCAAATGTATGCTTGGAATATGTAATGGGGCAAATGAAAAATATCATTGTATTTATTGCATGGAAAGTGTTGGGTCTAAAAGTTGGAGTAACTTGCACATTGTAAGAAGAGCCTCAACTAGAGACTCTATAGATCTAAGTAAAAAAAAAAACAAGGAAGATATACGGGATCCAATTATTTCAATTCCTCTTACTAATGTTCATATATGTACTTTGCATGCAGAGATTAGAATTATTGATAAACTTCTCGGGTTGCATCTTGACTATGCATACTCAATTAAGCCTTTGTCTTTATCGAATGAGTGTATTGACAAATGTGAGGCATTATTCTCCAAAATGGGTTTTCATGGAGGTCAAGTTCATTTAAGAAAAGATCCAACACTTTCAGGAAAAACAAGAGATGTCTTGGCTGATGTCTCAATGGGAGGCTCAAAAGCTAGACGATTTTTAGGTAACCATATATGAAAACAGGTGAGCATTACTTGGGAGCATTGGAGAGAGCTGTGTGGGATAACGACAAACGTTGCAACCACACCACGACTTGCATTTCTAAGGATGGAGGTTTGGAGACATGTTGATGTCTTCCTAAAGCTCCTTAAGCAACAAACAAAAATGTACATGTATCTAGAAGAGTTTAAATGTTCGATTACAAATCTTGTTCAGGCAATAAAGGAGGCATGGAGAGAGAAAATATCACTTTTTATTTGGTAAGAGAGAATATTTAATCTAAGCTTTCTTCGATAAAATTTCCATGGGCAGAAACTGATTGTTACTCTTATGAATTTGCATCATATCTTTCATATCCATGGGCCTTACTTTGTGGAGAAGCAAGGCCTCCTCGCAACTTATAGCGGCCAAGGCATGGAAAAATCTCACTATCAAGCACATACAAGTTTTTTTCGAAGCACAAGACATGGAGGTGGAGTTACAAAAAGCAATGCTCTTGAGGAGCTATTCAATTGGTTTTTTTGACGACAGCTTCAAAGAATGAATACTTCAACTTAAGAATTCATAGTATTTTTCGACGACAACTTCAAAGAATGAATACTTCAACTTGAGAATTCAAGAAAGGAAAGTACAAAGCTAGCTCTTAGGAGCCTTTACATCATCCTCCCTTTCCTAGATATTTCCTCTATAACGCAGAAATTTTCTTCTCTTGTAGCCAACTATTGATTTTATATCAGTTCGATTTACTGCCAAAGCATAAGATGAGAGGGCCAGAAAGTATCCAGCTCTAGAAGTAGAGAATCCAGGACCATAACCAAAAATCCTAATTGCTGCAGTCTTCTCCAAAAGCATCACCTTGTGTGCATTGTATGTTGAGATATCGAGCTCCACTCATGATATGCCAGGGTAACCGTTGTGCATTTATGTCACCGACTTGTTAGCTATAGATGTGGTTGGTACACCGCCCATGAATAATAGCTAGATGACATCTATCCTTATCTACTCTAGTTTGTGGCTCAATTAGTATGCCACCTTAGTTAGTTTAGTTTGGGTTGAGACCCATATATAGTGTTCTTCTATTTCTCTGTACTAGAGTTCTTTTGGCTTACACAACTAAGAAGAGGAAAACTGTTTTCAGCCTCCATCTTTATATGTATTCCCCCATTGTGAAAGTGAGAAAGCTACAAGTGAGACTCCTTCCTTCTCTCCCACAATCTTGACATGGTATCAGAGCCTGGTTCGTGGTAAGGAACTCAAGAAAGCAAACCAAGTTCACGGCATTCTGGTAAGAGGACCAGTATTGCTTTCATTTTTTGAGTTTGGAAGCAAGTCTCTGCAGGTAGCATAGCCGGAAAGTGGAAGAGTGCATTGTCTCAGATTGAGACGCCCTTCGTGGTGTAGCAAGAGGGCAGTACATATTGCGGGATAGGGCTTTAGTACATGTCGCCTTGTTTTTTTGATTCGAGGCCATTTCGGGGCATGTTTTGAAGGCGGAAGTTTTCCGCATGCACTCAGGAAAAGGCCCTGTTTTTTGCTGTGCGACCACTGTTCTACAGGTCAGTGAAAAGTTTCCGTAGAAATTGCATCGTATGCCTGTGCATAGAGACATTGGGAGTTACAGAATCATCCTTGTTTCCTGTCGATGCAAAATCGTCACTAGGAAGTGACTATGTGGTGAAATACCACTTTCGTCAGTTTTGCAGATTTGCCATTGTGAGGCTGAAGCTGTGTTTTTTGCAGGGACAGAATTATTTGCAGTGTTCTATAATGGCGTTTGATTCTCTTTCACAGATTGTCACTGAAAAGCTTGACAAGAACAACTTCCAAGCATGGAAGTTTAGAGTGACGAACTTCCTTATGGGAAAAGGATATTGGGAATTCGTTGCATGAAATGAAGAAGAACCAGTTCTTCCTGATGTTCCCAATCAACAATAAATGCAGGCATTTAAAGGATGGCATGAGAGAGCCAGAAAAGTTATGTACTGGCTGTCTATCAGTATTTCAGACTCTATGATTGTGCATATTTAGGATGCAAGTATGGCAAAGGAGGCATGGGATACTTTGTCAAAAATGTATAGCACAAATACGCAAGCCAGGAAAATGCAGCTCAAGCAAGAGTTGCACAATGCGCAAAGAGAAAGTATGAGCATCAATGACTACCACATGAAGGTGAAGAAGATTGCAGATGCACTTGCTTCCATTGGGTCGCCAGTGGAAGATGATGATTTAGTTTCTGTGACCTTGAATGGTCTAGGAAAGGATTATGCACAGTTTCGAACATCGATTTCCATCCGTGAAAGATTTCCTGATTTTGAAGAGTTGATTGCTCTTCTAATTTCTGAGGAGCAGAGAAATGATGGTGCATCTTCTTCAGGAGGAACTTCAAAAGAAGCTGTCTTCTACTCAAATGCTGGAAGAGGTAGAGGCAGAGGTAGAGGAGGCTGATCTGGAGGCCGTGGTAGAAATCAGAATATGCAGCAAACTCAAGAAAACCAGTCCTATGGAGGAGAACGTGGTAACTCTAGAGGCAGGGAGAGCCAAAGAGGTCGTGGTGGATGACAAAGAGGCCAAAATGCAAACAGTAATGTTGAATGCTACTACTGTGGTAAAATGGGTCATATTGCTAAAGAGTGCTATAAAAAGCAGAATGACATCATGAATGGAAAATTGCAACAAGGGAATTATGCATCTTCTAGTAGATAGGGTGATGACAAAAATGAGCATTTGTTTATAGTGCAGCATATGACCAATTCTATGACAAGAGCAGAAGAAAGCAACGATGTGTGGTATGTTGACTCAGGTGCATCAAACCACATGATAGGTCATGTAGAATGGATGCACGATGCAAGGAAAATGGAAAAACCAGGATTTGTGGAGACTGGCGATGATACTGCACATCCTATTGTGCAGATTGGAAATATTCCTTTGTCTATGCAGGATGGGAAAAAGAAATACCTGTCGGATGTATTTCATGTCCCGAATATCACCAAGGACCTGGTTTCTGTTGGTCAAATGGTTGAGCAGGGCTTGCAGGTCAGATTTAATTCTCATGGATGCTTTGTTGAGGATATGAAAAATAAAGATCACTTGATAGCAAAAGGAAAGAAGAAGGGCAGAATGTTTACGTTGGATGCAGACATGCCTGAATTGAGTGCAGCAATGTTTGCACATGGGACCTGTGTAGTTGCAGATATTGATATCTGGCATAAACGCATTGGTCATGTTAATGTATAGCGACTTAAATCAATGCAAGCCCAAAATATTGTTGCAGGATTGTCTAATTTCAAGGTTGCAGAAATGCATAAGGTATGTGAAGCCTGACAATTTGGAAAACAGGCAAGGAAACCATTTCCTAGACATGTTCAAGAGAGTAAGAAGCCATTGTAATTAATCCACTCTGATGTGTGGAATACTAAAGATGCATCTATTGGAGGTTGTCATTATTTTGTCACTTTTATTGATGACTATAGCAGAAAAGTTTGGGTGTATTTTATGAAAAAGAAAAGTGAAGTTTTTGGGCATTTCAAAACTCTTAAAGCTATGGTTGAAAAAGAAACAGGCCTGCAAATAAAATGCCTAAGGTCAGATGGAGGGGGAGAGTACCTCTCAAATGAGTTTGCAAGGTTCTTGCAGGAGCATGGCATAAAGCAGCAATATTCATGCAGTCATACCCCACAACAAAATGGAATTGCAGAAAGGAAAAACAGGCATATTGGAGAGGTATCTCGTGCCATGCTCAACAAAAAAGACTTGCCAGTTTTTTATTGGGCTGAAGCAGTTGCTACAGCAGTCTACATAATGAACAGGACTCCCACTGCAGCAATACATGGGATGAATCCAGAGGAGAGGTATACTGGTAGGAAACCAGATATTTCTCATTTGAATATTTTTGGTTGCATTACCTATGTTCATGTGCCAGATGAGTTGAGATCCAAGTTGGATCCAAAAGCTGAGAAGTGCATCTTTATTGGTTACTCTCTGCATAGTAGAAAGGGTATAGATGCTATAACCCTTCTATTCGTAAGTTTACAGTGAGCAGAGATGTTGTTTTTGATGAGATGAGTAGCTGGTATAAGCCAGTAAATGTGATTGAGGATGTAGATGCACAAAATGGTAATGTTGCACAGAATTCACAGCAGCAGTCACAAAATATTAGTGGACCTGGAGTGTCACCTAGCAGTGGTTCACATTCTTCGCCATGGACAGACAGATTGAGATCAAGAGAATCTCCTCAAAACAATGCAGATAGTGGTATGCAGGTTTCACGAAAAGGAAAAGAGAAGGTAGATCAGCCCATGTTTGATGTGAATGCAGGTTAGTCTTATAAGGATGGTGAATCTAGTGGCTCAGAACAGAGCATTGATGATGAGTTGGGTATTCATTCTATTGTTACACCTGGAGTAAGGAAGACCAGGGATGTTTTGAGAGCATCTGGGAGTGAACCTACTTTGCGCAGGTCTACCAGAGCTAGGTATCCTGTGGATAGGCTTTAATATGATGGATTTACAGGTATTCACTATGCCTATATGGTCAAAGTGATATAGGAACCAGAACCCACTTCTTTTGAGCAAGCCATGGGAAAAGAAAAATGGGAGAAAGCCATGGATGAAGAAATGGATGCCTTGGAAGCAAATGCTACATGGAAATTGGTACCTTTGCCTAAAGATAAGAATGCAATTGGTTGTAAGTGGGTTTATAAGGTGAAACACAATGCAGATGGTTCTGTGAATAGATACAAGCCAAGATTAGTAGTCAAGGGGTATGCACAAACATATGGCATTGATTATGAAGAAACATTCAGTCCGGTTGTCAGGATGGCAACCGTAAGAGCAGTCATTGCTATGGCTGCATCAAAGGGATGGTCTTTACATCAGATGGATGTAAAGAATGCCTTCTTGCATGGTGATTTGCAAGAAGAGGTCTATATGGAGCAGCCACCAGGTTATGTGCATGCTGTTCATCCTGAGTTTGTTTGTAGGTTGAAGAAAGCCCTGTATGGCTTGAAGCAAGCAACTAGAGCATGGTCTGACAAGATAGGACTGTATCTTGTCAATATTGGCTTTCAGATTTTCAAGGCAGATTTCTCACTTTATGTGAGAAAAACAGAGAAATGTATTATTCTACTTGTCATTTATATTGATGATTTGATCATGATAGGTGATAGTGATGAAGATATCCTTCATGTGAAAATGCTATTGAAGCAGAAGTTTGAGATGAAGGATTTGGGAGAGCTGCGTTATTTCTTGGGCATTGAGGTGATTAGATCACCAAGTGGGATACGGCTCTTGCAGAGGCAGTATGGATTGGACATGCTATCCAAATATGGGATGACAGGCTGTAAGCCTATTTCAGTTCCTTTGGAGCAGAATGTGAAGCTGAGCGCATATGCAGGTGAGCTTTTGGAAGACCCTACTATGTACAGACGCATAGTAGGAAGTTTGATTTATATGACTATTACCAGGCCAGATTTAAGCTATGCTATTGGATTGGTAAGTCAGTTTATGCAGTCTCCAAGGAAACCGCATTTGGATGCGGCTAGACGCATACTCAGGTATGTGAAGTCCACATTGCAGTATGGACTATTTTATGAGACTGGGGTTCAGATAAAGTTGCATGGATACACTGATGCTGATTGGGCTGGTAGTAGTTCTGATAGACGATCTACCAGTGGATATGTGTTCTCTTTTGGGAGTGCTGCAATCACTTGGAGCAGCAAGAAATAGCCTACAATTGCCTTGTCGAGCACAGAGGCTGAGTACAAGGGTGCAGCAATGGTTGCATGTGAGGTAGCTTGGTTGCATAAGCTACTTTATGATATGCATAAGCCTACAGATGGGCCAGTTGTCATTTATTGTGACAACATGAGCAGTATAAACTTGGCAAATAACCCAGTCTATCATGCTAGAACAAAGCACATTGAGGTGCATTATCACTATGTGCGGGAGAGGGTTTTATTAGGTCTTATTGATCTAGTTTATGTTAGCACAGAGGATCAGATAGCTAATATATTTACGAAGGCATTGGGTGCAGAGAAGCTGCGCAAGTTCAAAGACCTGCTTGGTGTGTAGGAATTGGGATTGAGCTTGAGGGGAAGTGTTGAGATATCGAGCTCCACTCGTGATATGCCAGGGTGACCGTTGTGCATTTATGTCACTGACTTGTTAGCTGTAGATGCGGTTGGTACACCGCCCATGAATAATAGCTAGATCACAGCTATCCTTATCTACTCTAGTTCATGGCTCAGTTAGTATGCCACCTTAGTTAGTTGAGTTTGGTTTGAGACCCATATATAGGGTTCTTCTATTTCTCTGTACTAGAGTTCTTTTGGCTTACACAACTAAGAAGAGGAAAACTATTTTCAGCCTCCACCTTTGTGTGTATTCCCCCATTGTGAAAGTGAGAAAGCTATAAGTGAGACTCCTTCCTTCTCTCCCACAATCTTGACATTGTATTGTAACCCAGAGAAACCAAGTAGTGTTGTAAGTGTCTTAATACATAGTATAAGCCATGTTGCTTCCTCTGAGAAGATGTTATGAAAAACCAAGAAAACATGCCGATCAATCCTTGCTAAGTAATGGTGGCCAAGTGCAACATCTTTATGTGAACTAATACCACCTCTTGTCCCTTTACCCCGTCCCAAGAAGTTATTAAAATCTTCAATCTCTAACTATAAAAAAAGATAAATGTCAAATGAATGTTGAAATCAAACATATTAATGGATATAAATCTTACAAAATTTGAAATAATAGTACCAATTGATTTTCATTGTTTTCTAGCTTAGTTGGATTCCATATGTTAATTGATGATTGTGCCTCATTGGTATCTTCCAATTCTTTAACATATTGCGACTCTTCTCTTCCAAAATTGGAAATTCCAAGTCGGTCTTGAAGGCTGTGGGATTCCTCTTCAGTAATCCCATACTCTTCCTCAGCATTCTTTGCCTTATGAAAACAAAGAGAAAGGGCATTCCCTGCTTCAATAAACTTGTCGTTCGTAATTTCAGTGTCAAGTTTAAGTAACTCTTCTTTCGATTCATTTTCGATGTCAACAATGCCATTTGCAACATCAGAAGCCTCTGCAATGATGGCTAAACAATAATCCTCCCTAAGATTGAAGAGCCTTTGAAAGTCTGCTAGCAGTATGTATTCTTTGTCCTTGATAGGGAAAGTTGGAAGTGAAGCAACATTATAAAGGGAAGAGTCAGAAACAAGATTTGCATTTGCATGGTTTTCTTCAATAATGGTCTCAGCTTTGAATTGGGCAACATCTACTTTGCTAGCAATATTTGCTTCTTGCTCAAGATCCAAACATTCCTCTGCATCCTTGTCATTTGCTACCTCGTCCAAATGGCAAAAGCTGGAACATTTTGGACCTTCTAATTGTTTCTCATCAAATTTCACATGATATTTTACAAGAGAAAACACAATGAATGCAGTTGTTTTGGACATAAACTTGCATTTTCTAGAATGAGCAGAACAAAACAAATCTGAGGTACAAAGCCGGTCAAGAGAATGAGATGTACACTTTCTTGAAAATGAGTACTTCTCTAAAGGTGAGCTCCCAATAGGTATGTGAACATATTCCTTTGCATCCTTTTCAACCACTTGAAATGCAAGACTTTCAAACTCAGCAAACTCCTCCAAGAAAAACTTCTTGCATGAGTTCAATACATGGTCAATATCCCAGTTAGGGTTGAAAATAGCCTTTGTAGTTCCATAATAAGATAACTCCATGCCATTCTGAAGAAGAAAGTCTAGGAGCCTTTCAGATGGAGAAACATCTGTGATCTGAGACAATCCAGAAACCCTCATTGGTGACTTGCCTTTGATTGGAGACTTCTTAGGCATTTCCACACTTGCTGCTGAACAAGGGGAGGAAGCTGTGGGAATTTCAGGGGAGAAGGAAGCACAACCAAAAGCTCTTATTAACCCTGATGACAATCTTTTTCTTTTTTTAGAAGGGGTTACCTGCTCTTGGGAGCCTACAACATCCTTAGGCTCAGACATGAGTGAAAGTACGATACCGCGCGAAAGTGTGCAACCACACTCGACGAGCGATGCCTTCTCGCTTTGTATTTGCTAGTCGACGATACGACGCGAATTTGGCAAAGCGACCTCAAGAACAATATCTCCTCGCTTCGTATCAATGGGTAAACAAAATCGTGGAAATTCACATAAGAAACCCTGAAAGTGAACCTCAACTCTAAACAAGCTTGGAAATTTGTAAAAAAAAAAATCATAAATGTTTGACAATCGTGTTTATATAGAGCGAAAAATATTTGCCACGTGCGATGCCACGCAGACAACCATGTGGATGGCCCGCACAAAACCTAGCCAATGAAACATTGCCACGTGTCACGTACCCCGCAGTTATAAAATATCGTTGAAGCTTACGTGGCCACTTTTCAAATCCAGAGCGCGAATACACAGCCACATCGAGATCATCCTCGCCCTATATTGGTCACCGCAATTATGGCGCGATGAGTTGTTTTTTCAACCTGTGCTTAAACATAGTCGTGCCATATCAGTAATCGCAAATATGGTGCGAGTAGCTGCTTTTTTAAACATGCACTTCATTGTTTTTACGCTGTATCAAACACTACAAATCCGCGCTATTCGCTGCTTTCACGTCGTATACTTCACCACAAATACGACACGAGAGGCTACTTTTTAAAGCTTCGTTTCGATGCATTCGCGTCGTATCTGTCAAAATCGTGCTTTAGCCTAAGGCAATAAGCCAAATACGATGCAAAGATTACAAATTTTTACCCACGGTTTGTCGTCATCGTGCCGTATTGGTCATCCGCAAATACGACGCAAGAGGTGGCATTTTAAAACTTTGTTTCAATGTAGTCGCATTGTATCAGTTAAAACGTGCTTTTGCTCTTTGCAAATACGACGCGAATATTAGAATTTTTGACCCACAGTTTGTCACTATCGCGCCGTATTAGTCATTTGCAAATATGGCGCAAGGAGCTTAACTTCAAACCCGAGCTTTTTCACCTATCTCACTGTATTTGTTATTTCTCTTTGGGCATTTTTTACTCATAGTTTTTAAATGTTCTAACAAGTCTCATTTTTCTATAGGTTAATGGCTAGGACAAAGCGGACTGCAAGGAAGGTGTATATAGACAGCAAAGAGAGTGAGGAGGAGACAAGGCTTTCAGCTTCTCAATCTTTTCATCCTGAGATCCCACCTACCCCTCGTTGCCCTCAGATCCCACCTACCCTTGGTTTCCCTCAGTCTCCTGCCATGGAATCTAAACAATCTAGTACAGAGATAGTGTCTTCTCCTGCCCAAAGTCAGCTTCATCTTGTACACTCCTACCCTACAACAACTGCTAAGTTTCCAACCACCCTTGGAGCCCCTATTCAACAAACAGAGTAATCTGGACCCTCCTATCCCCATGGAGAAGAAGAATCTTCTAAGCCGAAGAGAAAGAGAAAGTCTAGATTTTTTAATGTTCAAAAATGTTCTAGTGAGATAAGGAAGGCACAAAGAGCTACACAGCATGTGATTCCAAAGACAACATTTATTAGGGTTGTCAAAGATATTTCTTTTAGATTATCAAGGGTGTCCATTGAAGTTGGCATGCAAAAAAAAAGGCAGCTTGCAGCCATTCTTTGCCTTCAGGAGGTTGCTGAAGACTTCGTTATTGATTTTATGAACGATGCTTACATTGCTGTTGCCCACGCTCATAGAATGACTTTGATGAACAAAGACTTTAGTATGGTTAGCAGAATCAGGTATAGGTTTGACACGGTATTGAGGCCTTTGCCCACTACTGATAAAAAAACATTTGAGATCCTTAACGTTCCTCCAAAATTGTCTAGGAGAGCGAAATAGCCAGTGATTGAGGATGTGACACATTTACACCCTGCAAAGACCACCTCCGAACAAGTGTCTGTCTATCAAGAACCTGAATAAGTCGACCATCAAGAATGACCACAAGAGACTATAGAGTCAGAGGATGAAGTTTGCAAGAGAAAAATCGATGTCCTTGGTCCTGTCAATCTAAAGAGAATGGATGAGGTATACGGGCAAATGGTTGTGAATGTCTCTTGTACTTCTTCAGAAGACTATCTTAGTATTTTCCTTGAGGACAAAGGAATGTTTGTTAAGAAATATATTCAGTTGTCAGATTCAGTAGTCTTTTGTTGCATAAGGTAAGGATTTTTGGCTCATATTTTTTAAATTGAATGATAGTGTGGTTTTGTTCATTGCAATTGACATTCATTTGGTTTTACTTTTGGTTTTAGGGCGTTGATTACTTCTCTTAGCCAAGAAATCTCAAAAACTATATTTATCGTTGATCCATTGTTATCAGTGGAATTGTTTTCAAAATCTCCTTCAAACCTAGAAATATTTTTCAAATCGTTTGATCCAATTACAAATTACCATATTTTTTTTCCTTACGTTGAAAGGTATGCAATTTTGCAAAGGGTTTAATGTATACTTCTTTATAGTATGCATTTCTTACTAACATTTTTCTTTGCAAAGGACATTGGAGCTTAATATATATTGATATTTTCACTTGAGAAATTATCCTTATGAACTCTCTGAGGGGTATCCACGATCAAGCAAAAATGTGCGTTGAATACAAATACTCACTTTTTGGTTTATTGTTTATTTTATTGATTGTACTTTTTTTATAACATGTTTCCATTGACAGTGCTGGGAGGTTGGTGGTAATCTTTTTGGATACTACATATGAGGATATTGCTGATCCTCAAAAACCATATAGTTTTCTCTTATAAGAAGTACCCTTACAAAATGATGCATATTCTTGTGGATGGAGAGTAATTTCAAATGTTTGTAGGATAATAGATTCAAAGATTCTCAAGATAGATGGGGTTAATATAAGTATCTTTCACATTCTGTTTTGAGCAACGTTATTAGATTTTGAGCAACAACATTATTATCAATTTCTTTGTTTTTACTTCCTACAAGTACGAACTATCACTCACCTTACAACTTATTACAATTTTCCTTGCAGTGCAAAGATTACCCCGATTCATACACATGGTGGATAAGAGAGAGATGTATTGAGTTAATTTTGGATAAGGCAATCATGCCAGTGGACCCTGACTCTCCTCCATATAATTCCTTAACTAAGAGTAAGGCAAAAGGAAAGTCATCTGGAAAGACAAGTAAGGCAAGCTCCACAAAGACAGAAATGCCAACATTTTCTCATCCATCTTCTCATCTACCCCCTCAAGAGAAGAGGGCCCCTGTCCAAGTTAAATTCTTCAACCAACAAAAAAAAAAGAGCCACTGCAATAGCAAGATCTATCTTTTCAAAAAGTGAGGAAGAAGTTACAATGATGAAAGAAGACAAATAGATACAAATGGCAAGATCTTTGTATATCTACCCTTCAATTTTGTAACTCTTCATTCAATGAAAAGCTTTTTGTCCAATGTAATGTTTTCAATTTTATGGCTCGAAGCTTACAATTGAAGGAGGCAAGCAACTCATACAAGAGAAAAAACGTTCAACTCTTTTCCCTACTACTTTACCGTTTACTTTGAACTTATATTCTAGGGATGTATAGTCTAGCATCTCCAAGGTATCCCTTACATCTTTAAGATTCCAATTGGAAGTGATATTTATTTCCTTTTCTATAACTTGCACCTTAAGATTGAAGGGCATGCAATCTGTATCTGAATCCAAGGGAATCCACATGCCTAGTTTAAGTTTGTATCTCCTATTATCAAAACCCAAAGCAAGAGTTTGTTGTGCTATATTATAACACAGAGACAAGGATTGGGGGCATACAATACACCTCATGGTGTCGCCCTTATGGTCAACATCTCTAGATTTCCAAAGCTTCCCTATAATGTTATCTAGTTCTGCGCTTGCAAAATTTCTACTGAGCCAAGATACTTTTGTTCTCTGTAAGTTTGCTATTTTGAAGCAACCCACAAAGATATGTAAGGAGATAAACCATGACAAGTGTATTCTTCTTGAGATCCTTCCAGCTGTCATGGACTTTTGAATATCTTGACATATTTTGAATTTAAAACTATGCATGGTTGCCTTATCAGGAACCTCCCAAATAAGAGAGGAGAGACTTGACAATGGAAAATCCTTGATATGTCCATATGTACCCTCTTTAGATGGAATTGTGCATAATATATAAAAATTCTTCTCTCACTAAAAGAACTGACGGTTTCATTAGCATATATAATGTCCGCAAATGCCTTATGAATCACATTCAAAGTTCCACTCAAACTCTCCACAGGTTGCCATTCAATACTTGTTGATGGAAATATATCTATGTCAACGAAGAATTCAAAATTAATACTTGCTTAAATTAAAAAAAAAATCAAATGGCTTAAGACTTACAATGTGTTTGCTGGCAAACACGTTCATTAGGAGATAAGTGCATATCCCTGGCCATGTAAACATGTTGCACTTTAACTAACCACCCTTCATGTGTAATTTTGAAAGCAATGATACGCCCTTTCTAGTGATGTTTTATATCCTCTCTTTTTCTTCTTTTGACCTTGTGAGAGCCTTTGCAAGAGGGCAACATGGTCACCCAATCGTTTATGCAAAAGATTTTGGGCTCCCCATTTTTCGTCTACTCCTTGGCCATAGACAGTGCAGGAGTTTACTAAATGAGACGGGCGCCTTTTGGATGCCATACTTAGATTGAAATCGCAGAGAAAAGCACTTACTGAGAAAGGCAAATGAGCAAAGAAAGAAGCTCACCGAGAAAGACAAATGAACAAATAAGAAATAGTGAAAATACTAATGAAAACATAGTCAGGGCGCCAAAAGCTCCCGACTTTCAAAAAAGTTAGTATTAACTTCACTACATCATTATCATAACTAGTTTTGTCAGATTTTATAATTAAATAAGGACTTCGGGACCATCAAAACATGTTAGAGTTTGGAGATTTTGGCTAAAAGAGAGAAGAGAACCACAGAGTCCACTCTACTATCGCCAAAAAGGAGGAGAAAAGAATACCATATTCTTGTACACATGGCAAACTCTCTTTGGCCCTTTCCTTAATCCCGTGATTAACAAAAGTGCATTTTTTGAAGCGTTTTTGGCCCTAATGGGTTCATGACTCAAGCACTATTGCAAAGAGACACAAGATCAATCCAATGATAGAAGTTGATGGAAAGTATATCTTCAACTCTACATTGGTCAGCCAATCGATTGAAAATTCAACATTATCAAAGGATCAATTGACAAGAGTGAAGCAATGCCTCTATTTTGTTAATGAATCAAAATCACAATCATCAAGCAATGCTAATTTCTTTGAGATAAGTTGTTATTGTGCAGTATATTTTGTGTGCAACACACAAGATCAAGGAAGTAGTAAGTATCGAAAGAGAGATGGAAAATCGAGAAACTTAAATAAAATGGATAAGTCTTGGGGCACGTGGTACCTTAGCAAAGTCCAAAAGATGCAAAAGAAAGTAGGAGGTAGACATGTGGATTATAAATCTTAGGGCTTTGACTCCACAAATCGACCTCAAGCTATAGAATTTTAGCTTAGTTGGTACTAGAAGGTAAAAGGATCTTGTATATTCACATATGACTTAATTGACTTAAACATGATTACCATAGAGTCAGTCACCGCATATTGGAAAATTTTAACATACAATGCATCAAATGAAAGATACCAACTAGATGAGAGTGATTATAAGATATTTAATGACACCCTTGAATTGTTGAGCAATAATTTCCATGCTCAAGGTAAGTGATTTCAATTTACAACAGGCTTTATATTGTCTTTCTAAATAAGGTCATTATGTTCATCAGATGTATCTGAATTTCGTTTGCTTCGTGAGCCCCCTCTATTAAAGTTCACATATGCAAAACCGTCCGGATCCTGCACCTCAAAAGAAGAAACAAGTGAGGGTTTTGATTCATTCAACTCAAAAGGATCGTACCAACCTGACACTGGACTTGGCTGAAATGATGAAGATGGATCTCCAGATGCTCCAAATGCTATATGTCCTCCATGATAGGAGAGGTAGCCAGCCTCACCAATCGGTCCGAATGTGGTAGCAAAGCTTGTAGGAGGGGTGTAACCATTATCGTACTTGTTGCGATAGTACTCCTCAAAGTTGTTCTCTGTCATGTTAGTGAAATCTGGAATAGGAGTAAAGAAAGAAGGTGAAGGTGAAAGTGGAGTGTCGTCCTCCTCACCGAGTCCATAATGCCGTCTCTGGGCCTCTAGTGATGGAGCAGCTTGATATGGCATCATAGGAACTGGATAAGAAGGTACTTTTTGTAGTTAAAGTATTGCAAAACTAATGAGTTCTTTTGATCTCTCCAAACTAGTTTTATGGCAAGGTACTAGGTTGATAGAAGTATATTTATGTGGCTGAAGTATTAAGCTGGTATATTGCAGTTGCATTGAAATATGGTGTGTGTATATATATATATATATATATATAGTGAGTGCAAGACTTTGTCTAAAGGGGAAACTGCAAGACTTTGTCTAAAGGGTACATAGATTGACATTCTAATCTCCCTCATTTCTTACTCTCGTTGAATCAAGTGTGGTGCTTGCCCACTTTAAACTTTGACTATTCCAACAAGTGACTCTCTTAGTTTGATAGTAGATTGTTGCCTCGATTGCTGTTAGAAGACTAAGTGGAGTATTGTTGGGTAGATTTTTGACAAAATTAGGATTAAGAGCCGAAGATGTTGACTATCTTAGGTTCAATGTCCTAATACATCACCATTTTAGAGGGCTAGTGCATTACTTTGCCTTATGAGTAGAGAGATTGACATTCTACTACCCCTCTTTTCTCACTCTCATTTAACCATGTATAGTACTTGCCCATTTTGAACTTTGACAAGTGACTCTCTTAGTTTGATAGTAGATTGCTACTAGAGATGTATGGAGTCATTTAGGTACCTCATATTGATCCTTGGGATAGAAGGTAGTTAGCTCTTTGTTGCAAGGTACCCATGGATTGTCGAGTCATCTAAGTCTACAAGTTCTATGAATCACAAATGGCTACCAAATATTAACTACTTTATTATTTCAAGGTGGTTATCGTAAATATGGTATACATCTATACTATCTCTTATTATAAGATTTTGCAAATCTCTCATCATACGTGACATAACCTTATGTGGCACACATAAGGTTATGTGTGCCACATAACCTTTTGCAAAGCTCTCATCAGACGTGACATAACCTTATGTGGCACACATTCCAAGGATCTAAAGAGAAAAACCCCAAAATGTAAAAATCCCAATAGAAAAAAATGATATCATAGAGAGAGATAATAAGTTGCTTCTCTCTCTCTCTCTCTCTCTCTCTCTCTCTTTGTGCACACCATTAATTGCCACATACATGCATCCTGTGTGTGTTTGCATGTATGGGCGCTCGCTCTCTCAACCTAACACATCCAAGACATTCGCAGCAGCAATTTCCTCGTTAATAGATTCTGCATTGCCAATTCTTCTCCTTCTTCTTTTGTCTTCCAAGCACATGATCCTATTCTCTCTCTCTTTTGGTGATATACGAGCTGATGAAGAACGGGGGCTGCAGAGGTGGCTATACGGGATAGGCAATTCGCCACGCCTTATCGTAGTAGCAGGTGGCTAGTTGGCTAGTGTGAACATCGACCTAGTAGCTGACAAAGCCAGGACCATGGATGTGCTATTGGAGGAGGCCATGGAGTGGCATCGGCTGGCCTTGAACCATCATCACCCTCTCGCACTTGGCCATCATCACCCTTCTCGCAGGCTTTGTTGATGTTATCTTCGCCCCTGGCACCCCTGCCTATGCCACATCCGAGTACGGCTGCCCCGGCGCCCTCGTCACCCCCATGGGCGACATATATAGCTATAGTGCTAGTGCTATCCTCTTGGAGCTCGTCACCAACAAGAAGCCCGTCGGCGACTCCTATCGTAACTATTGTAACGACGACGACAGAGTCAGCCATGTGGCTAGCGGTCGCTCAACTAGTAACTTGGTTGGCTACGTCACATGGACGTTATAGGATTGACGTGATGCGATGGATGCCTAGTGGTGAGTGAACAATCGAATATGACCTCCATGAGGTAGATTACACAACAGCTTTGAAGGGCAAAGAGGCGGCGCTGTGCACACTGATTGCAGATGCATGCAAGGTGGGACGCACCATTAGGACCATTGATTTTCTGGTCATTATGCCGACCATGTCGGAGGTGGCGTGAAGGCGCTCCTAGGACGTGCAAAGGCAATTGAATAAGCCTCCCATGTAGGACAATTACCATGGACTAGGATGAATGTCATTCGTGTTTCTCTAATGTATTTACTATTAAGATTTATCATGTATGTTTCTAGAGTATCCACCATCATAAACAACTCTAGAGAACACTACTAAGGTCAAATTAGCAGCATTTTGTAGTAATACGTGTTAATTTTCACTTGGAATTGTGCCGTGTCCTTGCCACATTAGTAATAGCTACTTGGCAACATGATAGGGCCCACTCAACATCCTCACTAGTAGCAACTTGTAAGAGTCACCTTAGAGAGCGATTGTTGCCATGCATGGTGTGAAGTAGCAGGGTTGGGAGAGAAGGAGAAGGAGTTCTTTTGGAGTACAATCTCTCTTTTGTCTCGTCTAACTCTATCCCCTGCACCCCCCCCCTCTCTCTCTCTCTCTCTCTCTCTCTCTCTCTGTGCGCATTTGACTCCACATTGGTGGAGACAATGGGACTAAGCTTCTACTTATATGGTCAACAATCACCTTATGTAATGACACCTTCAAACACAATCAAACCAAGCACAAAAACAACCAAACACAACTCTATTCATCCCTTTGTTAGTAATCATAACAACACTCACAATCCAACCACCAAATTCACAAATAATACAACAAAAAACTCAGACAATGAGTAGGTCAACCTCAGCTCATGTCCATCCATCTTCTTCTCACTACAAGGATGCATACAAGAATCCAGAGTTTGCCGAAGAGCCATAGCGACACAACATGGAGCAAATGTTCCAGGCGGTTTCCTCTTTAATGATGCAAATCAATCACATAAATTAAACACTAGCAAACCTATTAGCAAGTAACCAATTGTAACATGGACATAGAACGTATATGAAGGACCAACCCTAAACACTTCAATAGCCTACCAACTAAATATGTGCTCAATTGGATAGATCACTTTGAGAACATCTCCACTTATCATGCCTAGAACATTGAAATAAAATCATTAGAGGTATGCACACTTCTTGAAGGAATCGCTGCCACATGGTTTATGCAATAGCCAATTAGAATGAAGTCAATTAGAGTATGATGAAGGAAGCATTCATTAGAGACTTCACCAAATAAAATGTCACCCAGACTACTCTCCAAAAATTGGAGAATCTCAGACAAATGCAACCTAAATTTGTAGCACAATTTGCAGAGTAAAATTGAATCAATTACTCTTGAGAGCTAACCCAACAATGCTGGAAGAGATGAAATTGTTCTTTTTGTGCAAGCCACCCCTCATACATGATATCTCTCAAAGAGTCAAGGATCAAGGATCCACAACATTTCATCAACTAATTCAGATTGCTTAGTGAATAGAGGCCAATAGCCAATCAAAAGTAACAACATCAACTAGTTCAACATATAAAATACAACTAGATCAACCAATAGCTATAGACATTGATGTACATAATGCTCAATTAACCCAAAGAAGACATCCATACATAGCCAACGTCCAAGCACAAGCACAAAATAGGTGGCTACTCCCATCAACAAATAGTCAAGGAAGACCAAAATGTTTTTTTTTGTAATAACTATGGTCACATTTGGAAATACTACAGAAAGCTTGAAAGAGCACAAACTCAAAACCTTTAGGATCAAGGACCCACAACATTTCATGAACCAATTCAAATTGCATAGTGAATAAAGTCGAATAGTCAATCAAAAGTAACAACATCAACCAGCTCAACATAAAATATACAACTAGATTAGCCACCAACACCTGTGGACATTGACGTACAAAATGCTCACTTAGCCCAAAGAAGATAGCCATACATAGCCAACACCCAAGCACAACCACAAAATAGGCGACTACGGCTAGCAACAAATAGTCAAGGAAGACCAAAATGTTTTTTCTATAATAACTACGGTCACATTTAGAAATACTATAAAAAGATTGAAATAACATAAACTCAAAACCTCCAAGCGTTAACTGATGAATCAGCTTAGTTGGCAGCCATTCCACAAAACATATGAGAAAATGGATAACAAAGGCCAAACATTTGCAATGTAGCACAATGCCAGATCCTTCACAAAGGAAAGCATGTGCAGTCCAAGTTCAGCTCTACACACGTCAAGTCAAAGCCTTATAGACACATGAAGTACAATTTCATCAATAAGCTAACAATTAGCTAATAGACCACACAAACCTATCACAAATACACATCCCATAACAATATTGTTTGGGAATAATAGGAACTTGTATAGAACAAGAAAAGCAACACATCTTTACATGCAACTAGGTATCATTCAAGACACATACCTTCTACATTCTTCCCACACATGTATTTAGGGTTATTTTAGGAATAGATTACTTAATTAAAACACAAAAAACAATAAACTTCATAACTAAAACACTTGGACTACATGGACAACCATCAATTCCCCTCACTGCATTAGCCAATACATTATAAATAGCATGGACATAACTCTTACATGACTTAAATCAATACAAAGACTTGTTCCAAACACATAACACAACTAACACAATGAATCTCCCAATTTGTCATGAAAATATTGGTGGTATTGTACCTGTTTTGGAGATCTCATAGAGAAGAATGCTTTGGCAAAGTATTTGTATGATATACCCATTCATACAACAACATGGGAGGAGCATAAAAAAGTTGTCATTGAAGTCCTAGAGAGGTTTAAAAAATACAACTTACAACTTCAACCATGCAAGTGTAGTGGGGGCCACATGTCTTAAGTTTCTTAGTTTCATAATTTTAGCAAAAAGAATCAACATTGATCCCATAAAAATAAATGTGGCTCAACAATCCCCTAAATTGACAACAACAAAGAAACTTCAGAGTTTTCTTGGGTTGGTGACATTTCAATTAGATTTATAACTAATCTGGTTGCCAAAACACAATCACTAAGAGATCGATTAAAAAAGGGCACAAAATATGTATGGACAACACAATGTGAAAAAAGTTTTCAACAATTGAAAAGAGAAATGCAATCCACAACAAGACTAACATATCTAGATTTCAGCAATGACTCTAAGTTGCAAATAAATGCATGAAATGAAGCGTTAGGAGGAGTAATTTTACAACAAACATAGGGAAACACATGGCAACCCATTTCTTACATTAGTTTCTCTCTAACAAAGGCATAATAGAATTATAGCATAATAGAAAAGGAACTACTAGCAATAGTCTAGTCAATAAGTTACACCCAATGTTCATGGGAAAAAATTCACCATAGAAACGAATCATCATCCCTTGATCCCAATGATCCAAAAAGCACATCCACCTGGAATATTGTTGTGGTGGATCCTAGCCTTGCAAGAATGCCACTTCACCATCAAGTACACCAAAGGATAAACAAGTGTAATTGTAGATTGTCTTTTAAGAAATCCAAAATTTTAAAACAACCAAAGCTATCACATACCAAACAGATCAAGACACGCTTGCATAGCTACAACAACAAGATGAAAAAAAAGGGCAATCATCTTCAATACAAATAGGGTGCTCAATAAGAAAACACAAATAATTATCAATTCAGAAACAATTTATCATACTTCATCTAACAAGGCAAATACCCCCACTTCTATGTTCCTAGAATATTGTGGGATACATATATGGACTATTTTCATTCCAACCCCATGTTCTCACATTTAGGTTTTCACAAGATGTTGCAAAAGATCAGCAAAGATGCTACTTGCCTCAAATGAGGAAGGGGACATCACAATACACATTAGGGAATGCCCAACATATCAGACAATCAAGAGCCCTCAACTAATCATGGGGAATTACCTCGGGGAGGTCACTCATGAATATATATGCGCATCACGTGGTTTCAAAATAAGATAGTTTTAAAATACCATTTTAATATTTTTTAAACATATAGAAGGGTGCAATAGAAAGGGGTTATTTATAGATTGAATAGAAAAGGGTTATGCTTTATTCAAAGAAAATTAATAGATAAGGATATTTATAAATAGGCCTTGAATGCATGTGATGTAGAGGATATACATATGGTGACCTCCGTGAGGAAATTACAACCCCATAACTGTCAACACACCATTTGAAATGGTAGGATGGGATTTGATTGGCTTATTTCTAGAAACAAAAGTAGGAAATAAATACAAATTTATGGTGCTAACAGAGACTATCTCACATGTTGGTGTGAAACAAAGGCCATACAAAATATTTTTAGCATAAACCATTACAGGTTTCATGCTACACAATGCCATTTTGTGATGTTCATACCCAAAAGTAATATTATCATATCAGGGAAGTAATTTAAAAGTGAAATAGTGAAATATTATCTAAAAGCATGGGTATCACATAGGTACTCTCATCACCATACCATCCCCAAACAAACGCTCTTACATAGTGATTGAATAAAATAATCAAATAGATGCTAGCAACATACATTAACCCACTACACTAACCATGGGATGAAATGTTACTAATCGTGGCACATGTCTACCAAACATTAGTCCACACCTCAACACGAATCAACCCATTAAGAGGATTGTATGGCAGAGATCTCTTTTCACCCAGCATGACAACAATAAATATACAACCGAGGCATAGTGATGCACTAGAATGGTACTCAACTTGTTAGAGAAATGCCCAATGATCAAAACTACAATTCCAAAAAATTTACATAAGCAAGCAAAAAATAGCTTATGATCAACACCATATATATATAGGATACAAAAAGGGGTGACATGATATGCATATATTTCCTAGTTTGCAGGCACAACTACTATCAAGATCCTTTGTATATAGATGGGTAGGCCCTTACTAGATTGAAGAAAAGATAAGAGAATATGCATACAAAGCCAAACATCAACAAAAAGGTACAATAGCATATGCACACATACACCACATCAAACTTTTTTTTCAATCCTTTCTAGAAGACAACATAGTGCAACAAAAGCCTCCTCAATCTGTCTTGATCATAATAGAGACATAATGAGAGAAGGATGATAAGGCAAAGGATCTTCTACTTGATACATGCATTACACAATAGTAAGTAAGGGACCAACATCACACAAAGACAATGCAAAGAAAAAGCAAAAGACAAGAGAAATAGACAATCAATAAAAGCCAACTACTTGAGGATAGTCAACTCTCTCAACTCACAGATATAGGAGAACCCATCACTAATGAGCAAAAGCAAAGCACCAAAACTTGTTAAAATTCCCTCCAAGCAGAAAAAGAGCAAGACACAAGCATCACATGTCAAAAAGTATCCAATGATAGTAATAATTTTCAAGCCAATCATATCTTATCTTCTTTTTTGGGAAGAGATGTCATGTCTCTACCATGTTAGCAACATCTTCTAAGCAACATGGTAGGGCCCAGTCATCCATCTAGGTTGTAACAACATGTAACAATTTCCCAAAGAGGGATTCTTGCCATGCATGGCATGAAGCAGAAGGACTGGGAGAGGATAAGGAGAAGGCAGTTATTTTGGAGTACAATGTACCTCTTTCATCTCTCACTCTCTCTATGCATGTTTGATTGTAAGTATAATATCAAGAATCACATGGTGGGGGCACTAGCTTGAGTTATTGAACCAAACACCTATCATACACACAAGAGGAAGCTCACTCAAGAACACAAGAAGAGAGATGGGGGGAAGAAAAAATTCTTGCTAGTTTCTTCTTCTTCTTTCATACATAATGCAATGTACACAAAGAATAGACAAGATAGAACTTAAAGAACAATGGTCTACTAAGTTAAACACTGCATAATTAACTATACTAATCAATTGATGCTATAATTATGCTAGTTGTAGGTAGGTGCAACAAACCAAATATAATAATTGATAATTTAGTAGCTATGTGAGGATCATAATAACTACCGATGTGCTAAGTGTAGACGTGCATGACCCATCTAACCAAGCAGTGCATTATTACTGTCTACACATATTGAGTTTGCCATCTCAATACTCCCCCTCAAGCTCAACTGTATCTCTAGGACTCCAACTAAACTTTAAAAATTTTTAAAAGCTTCTTTGCACGTAATGCTTTTGTGAAAATGTGAGCTACCTAATCCTGTATGCTGACATATACCAAGTCAATCTCTCTTGCAAGCATCTTCTCTCTCACAAAATGATAATGCACTACAATGTATTTTGTCCTAACATGGAACATTAGGTTTGTAGCTAACTGTAAGCTACTCATGTTGTCACAGCAAATGACAACTAGATTATCTCCCTACACATCCAAATCACACAATAACTTTTGTAGCCATACCACTTCACATGTTACCATAGCAGTACGTTTGTACTTAGCCTCCTCTGTACTCAATAAAGGAATCGCAGGTTGATTTTTGCTACTCCACGTAATTGCTATACTACCAAGGGAAAATATAAAACCATTGGTAGATCTAGCCCAGTTTGCATTTGTGTATCCAACCACCTATATATCCTTACTTAGCTCATTAAAAAGTCTATAATGCAAAGTGGACTACACATACCTCAATATGTGCCTAGCTACATCCAAATGAGGCTTTCTAGGTATCTACATAAATGGACTAACAAGACCAACAACATAACTCAAGTTTGGCCTTGTGATAGTAATATAGATCAAATTCATGGCTATCCTCTTGAACATAGTAGGATTTTCTATCTCATTTCCAACATCAATACTCAACTTCACATTTTGCTCCAACAAAACTAAAAGGGGCTTACACATTATCATACCATACTTGGACAACATATCCAAGCCATACTATCTTTGGGATAGCTATATACCATCATCACATCTGATCACCTCAATACCAAGTAAGTACCTTAGCTCACCCAAATCCTTCATCTTAAACTTTTTCTTCAAGAGGTCCTTGACTTCAATAATCGCACTATCACTGTCACTTATAATAATCAAGTCAATCACATAGATGACTATGATACCAAACTTGCATCTCCCTTTCTCACATAAAGTGAGTCATCAGTATCAAAAACATAAAAGTCAATGTTAACAAGATACTCTCTGATCTTGTCAGATCATACTCTAGGTACTTACTTCAGCCCATAGAGCACCTTCTTTAACTTGTACACATATGTGAGATGCTCTAAATCCTCATAACTTGATGGCTACTCCATATACATCTCTTCTTGCAATTCATCATACAATTAGACACTCTTTACATCCATTTTCTATAAACTCCAACCTTTGGTTGTTACCAAAGTAATCACACATCTAACAATTTCCATTCTAGCAATTGGACTGAATGTCTCTTCATAATCTATGCCATACATTTGAGTATAGCCTTTTGCAACCAGCCTAGCTTTATACCTGCTAACAGAACCATTTGTATTATGCTTAATTTTGTAGACCTACTTACAATCAATAGCTTTCTTGCCCCTAGGCAATGGTACTAGATCCCTAGTCTTATTCGCCTCTAATGCAGCCATCTCCTCCTCCATTACTGAATCCCAATGAGCATGACCAACAACATCCTTAAAATAAGTGGGCTTAACATCCTCAATCATATTTACCATATAAGAATAATGGTGAGTTGTATAACCTTCAAAATGAAATATTTTAAGAGGGTATTTGTGAAGGGAGGTGAGCCCTCAAATGGAAGCACAAGTGCGAGCAAGAACTATGGTGGAAGGAGCAAGAGCAAGAGAGAGAGACACACACAATGTGGGAACTCCAATAGTCACAATGTGTGACCGACCTTTCCTTTATTCAAATGTCATTCAAAGAATAAAGAATGAAGTGACAATGATGGACACCCGCTGCTTGTAGGGTGGAGGCGTGGGTACTGCCAGTGTAGTAATACACAGGCGCCTAGGCAAAGGCACCTTTAACCCCAATAACCTCCCACTCAAAGGTGAACCTGCCTCATGAGAAGTGAAAAGAAAAGAAAAAGGCAGTACAATATATACATCATTACAACATGATGAGGAAAGATGTCATCTAATCCAACACCCATCAACATCGTAAGGAAGGAAAACCACTCTTTGTAGAGAGGCTTTTCATGAGAAAGTTTGTAGGATTTTGGTCAATTGAGATCTTGATAAGGACAACAGACCTGTCCTCAATGACCTCACAAATGAAGTGATGCCTCACATCAATATGTTTCGTTTTCACATGGAAGACCGGATTCTTGGCTAACTGGATAGCACTCATAGAATCTGAATGTAGTGTCTGTAATACCAAGGTTAGCAAACCAAATGACCCAACCAAATAGCCTCCTTGTAAGCCTAAGTGGGGATGTAACATAATCGGCCTCTGTAATAGAAAGGGTCATGCATTTCTACACCCTAGACATCCATGAAACAACACCTCTAGCAAAAGTGAACACATAGCTAGAAGTGGACTTCCTACTATCTACATGTTCTGCATAGTTAGAGTCAGTGTATGCCATGACTCATGTATCCTGGCTACCATAACATATAAAAATATCAGTAGTGCCCTTCAGGTACCTCATGATACCCTTCATGACATCTCAATGCCTCTTGCCAGGTGTAGCCATATAATGTACCACAACACCAACTGCAAATGCAATATTTGGACGGGTGGCTATCATGGCATACATAAGACTGCCCATTGTGGATGCATAGGGAATCTTAGCCATCTTGGCTCTCTGCTCATCTATCTATGGATAATCGGCCAGTGATACCTTCACATGAGAAGGAAATGGATAGCCGATAGGCTTCACATCCTACATACAAAAGCACACAATGACTTTATGGATATACTCCTTCCGTGTAGATAGAGTAGTCCCTAAGACATGTCACACATAATGACATACCAAGTATATGAGAGTCTTGTCCCAAATATTTCATCTCAAAGATCTTCTTGAGCCACAAGCCTTAAGAGCATCTAGGTCATCATGAGCTTTCCTTGCTAAAAGCATGTCATCCACATAGAGTACCAAAATCAATAATGAACCATTATGGGCTTTCTTCTTGTACAAGCACGGATCCATAGCACTATAGCTTTAGCTATGTGAGATTGCATGAATGCATCAAATTTGTGGTACCATTCTCTAAGTACCTGCTTCAAGCCATAAAGACTATTCCTTAATCTACACACTAGGTGTTCCCTACTAGGCTCTGCAAAGCCCTTAAGCTGCTCCATGTATATCTCATCATGTAAGTCCCCATGTAAGAAAGCCATCTTGACATCTATGTCAAGATTGTGGGAGAGAAGGAAGGAGTCTCACTTGTAGCTTTCTTGCTTGCACAATGGGGGAATACACACAAAGGTGGAGGCTGAAAACAGTTTTCCTCTTCTTAGTTGTGTAAGCCAAAAAGAAGTCTAATACAAAGAAATAGAAGAACCCTATATATGGGTCTCAAACCAAACTCAACTAACTAAGGTGGCATACTAACTGAGCCACGAACTAGAGTAGATAAGGATAGCTGTCATGTAGCTATTATTCATGGGCGGTGTACCAACCGCATCTGCAACTGACACGTCGGTGACATAAATGCACAACGGTCACCCTAGCATATCACGAGTGGAGCTCGATATCTCAACACTCCCCCTCGAGCTCAATCCCAATTCCTGCACACCAAGCAGGTCTCTGAGCTTGCGCAGCTTCTCTGCGCCCAATGCCTTTGTAAATATGTCAGCTACTTGATCCTCTGTGCTGACATAAACTAGATCAATAAGACCTAGTAAAACCCTCTCCCGCACATAGTGATAATGCACCTCAATGTGCTTTGTTCTAGCATGATAGATTGGGTTATTTGCCAAGTGTATACTACTCATGTTGTCACAATAAATGACAACTGGCCCATTTGTAGGCTGATGCATATCATAAAGTAGCTTATGCAACCAAGCTACCTCACATGCAACCATTGCTGCACCCCTGTACTCAGCCTCTGTGTTGGATAAGGCAACTGTAGGCTGTTTCTTGCTGCTCCAAGTGACTGCAGCACTCCCAAAAGAGAACACATATCCACTCGTAGATCGTCTATAAAAAATGCTACCAGCCCAATTAGCATCAGTGTATCCATACAACTGTATCTGAACCCCAGTCTCATAAAATAGTCCATACTGCAATTTGGACTTCACATACCTGAGTATGCGTCTAGCCGCATCCAAATGCGGTTTCCTTGGAGCCTGCATAAACTGACTTACCAATCCAACAACATAGCTCAAATCTGGCCTGGTAATAGTCATATAAATCAAGCTTCCTACTATGCGTCTGTACATAGTAGGGTCTTCCAGAAGCTCACCTGCATTTGCGCTCAGCTTCACATTCTGCTCTAAAGGAACTAAAATAGGCTTACAGCCTGTCATCCCATATTTGGACAGCATGTCCAATCCATACTGCCTCTGCAATAGCTGTATCCCACTTGGCGATCTAATCACCTCAATGCCCAAGAAATAACGCAGCTCTCCCAAATCCTTCATCTCAAACTTCTGCTTCAATAGCATTTTCACATGAAGGATATCTTCATCACTGTCACCTGTCATAATCAAATCATCAACATAAATGACAAGTAGCATAATACCTTTCTTTGTTTTTCTCACATAAAGTGAGAAATCTGCCTTGGAAATCTGAAAGCCAATAGTGACAAGATACTATCCTATCTTGTCAGACCATGCTCTAGGTGCTTGCTTCAAGCCATACAAGGCTTTCTTCAACCTGCAAACAAACTCAGGATGAACAGCATGCACATAACCTGGTGGCTGCTCCATATAGACCTCTTCTTGCAAATCACCATGCAAGAAGGCATTCTTTACATCCATCTGATGTAAAGACCATCCCTTTGATGCAGCCATAGCAATGACTGCTCTTACGGTTGCCATCCTTGCAACCGAACTGAATGTTTCTTCATAGTCAATGCCATATGTTTGTGCATCCCCCCTGACTACTAATCTTGCCTTCTATCTATTCACAGAACCATCTGCATTGTGCTTCACCTTATAAACCCACTTATAGCCAATTGCATTCTTACCTTTAGGCAAAGGTACCAATTCCCATGTAGCATTTGCTTCCAAGGCATCCATTTCTTCATCCATGGCTTTCTCCCATTTTTCTTTTCCCATGGCTTGCTCAAAAGAAGTGGGTTTTGGTTCCTGTATCACTTTGACCATATATGCATAGTGAATGGCTGTAAATCCATCATATTTCAGCCTATCCACAGGATACCTAGCTCTGGTAGACCTGCGCAAAGTAGGTTCACTCCCAGGTGTTCTCAAAACATCCCTGGTCTTCCTTACTCCAGGTGTAACAATAGAAGGAATACCCAACTCATCATCAATGCTCTGTTTTGAACCACTAGATTCACCATCCACATAAGAGTAACCTGCATTCACATCAAACATGGGCTGATCTACCTTCTCTTTTCCTTTTCGTGATACCTGAATACCACTATCTGCATTGCTTTGAGAAGATTCCTTTGATCTCAATCTGCCTGTCCATGGCAAAGAATGTGAACCACTGCTAGAGGACGCTCCAGGTCCACTAATATTTTGTGACTGCTGCTGTGAATTCTGTGCAGCATTACCGTTTTGTGCAT
This sequence comes from Lygodium microphyllum, assembly GCF_053477565.2. Taxonomy (NCBI): domain Eukaryota; kingdom Viridiplantae; phylum Streptophyta; class Polypodiopsida; order Schizaeales; family Lygodiaceae; genus Lygodium; species Lygodium microphyllum. The sequence goes on along the minus strand of NC_141138.1, from coordinate 156,654,417 downwards.
CTACATCATCAATCACATTTATTGGTTTATACCAGCTACTCATGTCATAAAAAACAACATCTCTGCTCACTGTAAACTTACGAGTAGAAGGGTTATAGCATCTATACCCTTTTTGATGCAGAGAGTAACCAATAAAGATGCACTTCTCAGCTTTTGGATCCAACTTGGATCTCAACTCATCTGGCACATGTACATAGGCAATGCAACCAAAAATTTTCAAATGAAAAATATCTGGTTTCCTACCAGTATACCTCTCCTCTGGAGTCATCCCATGTATTGCTGCAGTGGGAGTCCTGTTCATTATATAGACTGCTGTAGCAACTGCTTCAGCCCAGTAAAAATCTGGCAAGTCTTTTTCGTTGAGCATGCACGAGATACCTCTCCAATATGCCTGTTTTTCCTTTCTGCAATTCCATTTTGTTGTGGGGTATGACTGCATGAATATTGCTGCTTTATGCCATGCTCCTGCAGAAACCTTGCAAACTCTTTTTAGAGGTGCTCTCCCCCTCCATCTGACCTTAGGCATTTTATTTGCAGGCCTGTTTCTTTTTCAACCATAGCTTTAAGAGTTTTGAAATGCCCAAAAACTTCACTTTTCTTTTTCATAAAATACACCTGAACTTTTCTGCTATAGTCATCAATAAAAGTGACAAAATAATGACAGCCTCTAAGAGATGCAGCTTTAGTAGTCCACACATCCGAGTGGATTAATTCCAATGGCTTCTCACTCTCTTGAACATGTCTAGGAAATGGTTTCCTTGCCTGTTTTCCAAATTGACAGGCTTCACATACCTTATGCATTTCTGCAACCTTGAATTTTGGCAATCCTGCAACAATATTTTGGGCCTGCATTGATTTAAGTCGCTGTACATTAACACGACCAATGCGTTTATGCCAGATATCAATATCTGCAACTACACCGGTCCCATGTGCAAACATTGCTGCACTCAATTCAGACATGTCTGCATCCAACGTAAACATTCTGCCATTTTTCTTTCCTTTTGCTATCAAGCGACCTTTATTTTTTATATCCTCAATAAAGCATCCATGAGGATTAAATCTGACCTGCAAGCCCTTCTCAACCATTTGACCAACAAAAACCAGATTCTTGGTGATATTCGGGACATGAAATACATTAGACAGGTATTTCTTTTTCCCATCCTGCATAGACAAAGGAAATTTTCCAATCTGCACAATAGGATGTGCAGTATCATCACCAGTCTCCACAAATCCTAGTTTTTCCATTTTCCTTGCATCCTCCATCCATTCTGCATGACCTTTCATGTGGTTTGATGCACCTGAATCAACATACCATACATCATTGCTTTCTTCTGCACTTGTCACAGAATTATTCATGTGCTGCACCATAAACAAATGCTCATTTCTGTCATCACCCTGTCTACTAGAAGATGCATAATTCCCTTGTTGCAGTTTTCCATTCATGATGTCATTCTGCTTTTTATAGCACTCTTTAGCCATATGACCCATTTTACCACAGTAGTAGCATTCAACATTACTGTTTGCATTTTGGCCTCTTTGCCATCCACCACGACCTCTTTGGCTCCCCTTGCCTCTAGAGTTACCAAGTCCTCCTCCATAGGACTGGTTTTCTTGAGTTTGCTGCATATTCTGATTTCTACCACGGCCTCCAAATCGGCCTCCTCTACCTCTGCCTCTACCTCTTCCAGCATTTGAGTAGAAGACAACTTCTTTTGAAGTTCCTCCTGAAGAAGATGCACCACCATTTCTCTGCTCCTCAAAAATTAGAAGAGCAATCAACTCCTCAAAATCAGGAAATCTTTCACGGACTGAAATGGATGTCCGAAACTGTGCATAATCCTTTCCTAGACCATTCAAGATCACAGAAACTAAATCATCATCTTCCACTGGCGACCCAATGGAAGCAAGTGCATCTGCAATCTTCTTCACCTTCATGTGGTAGTCATTGATGCTCATACTTTTTTTTTCACATTATGCAACTCTTGCTTGAGCTGCATTTTCCTGGCTTGCGTATTTGTGCTATACATTTTTGACAAAGTATCCCATGCCTCCTTTGGCGTACTTGCATCCTGAATATGCACAATCATAGAGTCTGAAATACTGATAGATAGCCAGTACATAACTTTCCTGGCTCTCTCATGCCATGCTTTAAATGCCTACATTTGCTGTTGATTGGGAACATCAGGAAGAACTGGTTCTTCTTCATTTCCTGCAACAAATTCCCAATATCCTTTTCCCATAAGGAAATTCGTCATTCTAAACTTCCATGCTTGGAAGTTGTTCTTGTGAAGCTTTTCATTTACAATCTGTGAAAGAGAATCAGACGCCATTACAGAATACTGCAAAAAATTCTGTCATTGCAGAGAACACAGCTTCAGGCTCACAAGGGCAAATCTGTAAAACTGACGAAAGTGGTATTTAACCACACAGTCACTTCCTAATGACGATTTTGCATATACAAGAACCAAGGATGATTCTGTAACTCCCAATGTCTCTGCACACGAGCATACGATGCAATATCTGTGGTAACTTTTCACCGACCTGTAGAACAGTGGTTGCACAGCATAAAACAGGGCTTTTTCCTGAGTGCGTGCAGAAAACTTTCACCTCCAAAACAAGCCCCGAAATGGCCTCAAATAAAAAAAACAGGGTCGCCGAGGGATAAAGCCCTCACCCGCAACATATACTGCCCTCTTGCTTCACCGCGAAGGGCGTCTCAACCTGAGACAATGCACTCTTGCAATTTTCGGCTGTGCTACCTGCAGAGATCTACTCCCAAAACAGAAAATGAAAGCAACACTGCTCCTCTTACCAGAACAACGCGAGCTTGGCTTGCTTTCTTGAGCTCCTTACCGTGAACAAGGCTCTGATACCATGTCAAGATTGTGGGAGAGAAGGAAGGAGTCTCACTTGTAGCTTTCTTGCTTGCACAATGGGGGAATACACACAAAGGTGGAGGCTGAAAACAATTTTCCTCTTCTTAGTTGTGTAAGACAAAAAGAAGTCTAATACAAAGAAATAGAAGAACCCTATATATGGGTCTCAAACCAAACTCAACTAACTAAGGTGGCATACTAACTGAGCCACGAACTAGAGTAGATAAGGATAGCTGTCATGTAGCTATTATTCATGGGCGGTGTACCAACCGCATCTGCAACTGACACGTTGGTGACATAAATGCACAACGGTCACCCTGGCATATCACGAGTGGAGCTCGATATCTCAACACTAATTGATACAAGTTCAACTAATTGATACAAGTTCAAGTCAAGCTATGCAACCAACGCCAAGACTAAGCATAGTGTGGTCATTTTAACCACAGGAGAGAAAACCTCATCAAAGTCAACACCATTCTCTTGTTTAAAACCCTTTGCTACTAATTTGGCCATGTGCTAGCTTGGGGTGTCCAGGGGTACTTTTCAACTTGTACACCTACTTGCAAGGCAAAGCCCGCTTGCCACTAGGCAAGGAAACCAAATCCCATGTATGATTCTTATAAAATGAGTCAATATCAGACTACATAGCCCTCTCCCAGGAGTGACTGTCACCCCTATGCATAGCCTCATCATAGTGAGAGGCTTTCCTACATCTATAATCAAGACATAATTTGTGGAGGACTCATAGCGGTGAAGAGGTCATCTATCTCTAGTAGAATGCCTCAATGCAAGCTGTGCTGCCTATCCAACATCCTGTCTAACATCTTATCTAACATTCCTAGCTATGAGGATCGGTTGGTAGTGCAAGTTGTCTAGCTAGCTGTGTTGGAGCAAGGGGATCCTCCAAAAAGATAACCCTATGTATCTCAACAACTATCTTAGGCTACATATGCATTTTGTCCTCATGGAACACAAAATCATGGCAGTGGATCACTTTTCGCACTTATGGATCCCAAAGATGATATCCCATCTCGCCTACATCTCCATAGCCAAGGAAAATGCATTTCATACTTTTAGGATCCAACTTATTGTGCTTGTCCTTGGGCACATGGTAGAAGGCCTCACATCCAAAGACACACAAATCAGTATATTAGGGAGGCTTTCCTATCTATACCTCCTGTGTAACACCTGGAAGTCAATAACACTACAAGGTGACTTGTTAATGAGATGCATGGCAAAAGAGATTGCCTCAATCCAAAAATGTAGTGGTAAGCCTGCTTGGCTAAGCATACTCTGAACCCTCTCTTGGATAGTCCTATTCATATGCATAGACATACCATTTTGGGGAGGGGTGTAAGGGGCGATCAACTGATTCTTAATACCCTACTCATCACAAAACTACTCAAAGGCATGTGAGATGTACTCATCCCCATTATTGGTCCTTAGGCATTTTAGCCTCCTATGCCCAAACTGATTCTTGACGGAAGCAAGCCAATGGTGAAAGATAGCCAAGACATCATATTTTTGCTTTATGGGGTAAGCCCAAACATTACGTGAATAATCATCAATAAATGTGATAAAGTGTTGAAAGATATGGCAAAAGATGTATGCTTCAAGAGGAGATTTCTTGAACCCCATATGCACAGTGGAGAAAAAGGGAACTATCATGAGCCTATAAAGTGATGTATCTTCTTATCATTCAATGATGGAATAATATTGTACATTGTACTTTCAATCATAGTTAGTGTCATTCTCAAGACTGTGTTTATGAGTCCAAGCTTCCACACCAACTTTGGGCTTTAACGAGCGAACAACACCACATTGGCGAGTGCAATGGAAGAGAAAAGGCAAAAGATGGATGAAAAGGTCAATGCTTGGGAAGCAAATAGCGTTGACAGAATCAGGCAATTAACAGAACGCTTGGCGGTGGCAGAGTGCAAGAAAGTGCTTGTCCAATCTAGAGCTGAAGCAACCAATGTATGCAACCATGCCCAAAGGCAAGCCTTCCTCAGCACCATGCTCCATGTCACGCAAGCATAGGGCGATGATTCAGTGGAGAGGGTGAGAAGAAAACTGGAACTGACTACCCAGGCGCTAAGGTACGGTCTTCAAGAATGGGAGCTCCCCACCAGCATGGGACTCACCAAAGAACAACAATTCAGCTACCTGCGTAGTGCCGGCCTCTCCACTGTTGAGCTCAAGTACCTGGGATTCGAAGAGCAGGAGCTTCCCGCACCACCATCACAAACAATCCCAACCATGGCCAAATCAGATACCGAGCAAGGCCAGGATTTGGACCAAGAGGCCGATGAAGAACTACAAAAAGTGCCTAGTCCCCCTCTACCCGACCTCCCACCAGACGACGTTGAAGAGGCACACATGTCGGACCGCATTGTGGCAGCCACAAGAAGGAGACAAGACCTGGCAGAGGATGCACAATGTAGAGCCCGATCACTGCCACGACAATTCTCTGACGAGCATTACCACTACGAAGGGACCCCTACCCCATTGATTGGCCGCATGAATTGGTCATCTGGCGTGATCGGGAGTTTCAAAAAAGGCATTTTGAGATGTCATTCTCCTACCCACGATCACTGGATAGGGTGCTGCCACTCAGTGTCCTATCCAAAAGTAAGGAGCTAGCCAATGACCTAGCGAACCGTTGGGTGGAAGAAAGGAGCCTAATTATGACCTAGTGGAGGCAAGAGCCTGCAGACTACTGGCAGGACAAGGTGAACCGCATTCCCAAATCTGTCCAAGTCTACGAGGCGCAGCCAAAGTGGTGGCGGAGGATTTGGGACACCAATTTTGATGCCCGGACAACAACCTTCTGTAGCTCCCTCCCCAAGGAGCGAAATGACCCCTCCCACATGCCCTACCCCTGCCAGTATGGCGTGGACTATGACCGTGCCATTCATGGAAATTTTGACTTCCCTAAAATCTATAATGTAAATGCCCAAACTCCCGAGGAATGCTTAGTCTTTAGATAGCAGGATATTCTTCCATCCATCACCCGCTTCCTTGCAGACTTCTCCTCCTACCCCGATCTTGCCTTCCTAACCACCTACAACTATCTTAGGTTACTCAAATTCCTATTGCAACAAAAGCCTACCGCTGAAGAAGCTCACCTTCCCCCCCCCCCTTTTTTGACATCAACCTAGGCATCGATAGTAGAGCCATGAATCGATTAATGATGAGAGCATCCCTCCTCCCCTCCTTTTGCTTGGAGCTCTTAGAAAACATGAATGACACCCGATTCACAAGATGTAACCACCCTTTTTTGTCATCCACCCCTCTAAAGGCCCGAGCTGCAATTAAAGAATATCTCCAAAGCTGTGCCTTCCTATCCCAATGCTTGCGACCCCCCGCACTTCAACTGGCGGTGATCGGCATTAGTCAAATGCCTTTTAAAAAAAGAAAAAAGAAAAAAGAAAAAAAAAGAGAGAAGCACACACTTGGCTCATGGCACCTAGGGACCACCCCTAGCCCCTCCCCCCACTCCACGCTTAGGGAACATCAAGGGCATGACTCTTAGGCCTGTCACCCTAAGCTCTACATTGCACTACACCTCCAACCACGCACGAACTAGATCCTCAAGTGTGAGACATCACCAAGGGCTTGCCCAAGGTTAACCCACCTCCCAGTTCCACTGCACATGCACTTACACCTCATTGTGAGACAGATACCCCCTTAGGGAGTGCACAACTTTCTCTTGCAAGCTGTTCGTCACTCAGTCGAGCCGCCATTGGCTACATGTATTCTTCAACAAATAACGGAGCCTTGTTTTGGCAGTCATCGTCGACGACAAATTCCAACTGTGCCAACAAGGCCAAAATCTTCATGCAGATCAAAGCAAGCCAGACTCTCTCCAAATCATGGAGCACCAACACCCCACCATCTCTCATCATAGCGCTGCCTTTTTGACAAGTGGTCATCTACCCGCCTTCTTCACTTGACACGCTTGATCAATAAGCGGTCCGTAGGTCTTGGGGTAGAGCTCTATAGCTCCCCTATAGTCATGCGAAATTGACATGGTAGTTCAGGGAGAGTTGATGGTCATTTAGAAAAAATTCACTAGTGTTTCGCTTAGCAGTATGGTTGTATAGGACAAAGGTGTAACAAGGGGTAGAGAAAATAAAAATGAGGTAGAAGGGGGGTGTTTTCCTCTTTCAAGCTCAAAGCTTCAATGGATAAGAGAAGTAGAGAATATTTTCTGTCATCAAGAGGTCTTCCTTCTTGCTTTCTTTGTGAAGGAAGGGTACTTATAGGCATGAGGGAGACCATGTAGTCGACTCATTCCTTTGGCTACTTGCACTTGTCAAGAGCCAAGTGAGCTTTATTAAAAATGCATCCAATACAAGGATATAGGGAAATTATGATGGACAGTTCTGACGCAAATTAGCGGTGTCACTGTTTGCGTTAATAAATATTGACGGTACTCAGACAAAAAAAATCAAGCACTGCATTTTTTCCGCAAAGAGTAGAAGAGAGAGCGAAAGAGATCATGTGTTTGGGAGGGAGAGGGAGAGAAAGAGAAAGAGAGAAAGAGAGAGAAGGAGAGCTCACTGCCACCACCACTTTTTGTGAAGAAGAGAAGGAAGTGCACAAAGGGTGAAGAGGAGCCGCCATCACGAAGAGGAGATGAAGAATCTATTCTCGGGCCTTTGCAGTGAGTGCATTGCTCCCTCTTAGCTTGTTCTTGTTCTTTCACATTTTCTTTTGTTTGTTTTTGCTGAGAATGAGGTGCATTGAGGGAGAAAGATAGGAAATGAGAGAGAGAGAAGAAGAAAGAAAAAGAAAAAAAGAAGGAGAGAGAGAGAGAGAGAGAGAGAGAGAGAGAGAGAGAGAGAGAGAGAGAGAGAGAGAGAGAGAGAGAGAGAGAGAGAGAGAGGGAGGGAGGGAGGGAGGGAGGGAGGGAGGGAGGGAGGAGAATGAATGAGAAAACATGAGGGGGTAGAGAAACACAAAGAGAGGGTTTGTTCTTATTCTTTAATTTCTTCTTTTCTTGTTTGTTTTTTTTACAATGATGTGCATTGAGGGAGAAAGAGAGGAAATGAGAGAGGGCGGAGAATGTGGTGCATTGAGGGAGAATGATAAGAAACGAGAGAGGGAGAAGAAGAAAGGAAAAGGAAGAGAGAATGAGAGAGAGCGAGAACAAACATGAAAGATAACAAAGAAATGGGAAGAGAGAGAGAGAGAGAGAGAGAGAGAGAGAGAGAGAGAGAGAGGGGGGAGGAGGGAGGGAGGGAGGGAGGGAGAGAGGAGAACGAGTGAGAAAACATAAGGGGGTGGAGAGAAACAAAGAGAGGGGCAACAAAGAAAGAGAGAGAGAGAGAGAAAGAAAGATAGGAAATAAGAGAGGGAGAAGAAGAAACTAAGGAAAAGAGAAATGGCCATTGAATCTGCTGTACTCTCGTGTTCTCAAAATTTTGAGCAATATATGAAAGGTGGGATGGTGGCTATAGTAGTGGTGGTGGTGGTGGTGGTGGTGGTGGTAGTAGTAGTAGTAGTAGTAGTAAGGGGGTGGAGAGAAACAAAGAGAGGGGTAACAAAGAAAGAGAGAGAGAGAAAGAAAGATAGGAAATAAGAGAGGGAGAAGAAGAAACTGAGGAAAAGAGAAATGGCCATTGCACCTGTTGTGCTCTCGTGTTCTCAAATTGTTGAGCAATATATGAAAGGTGGGATGGTGGCTGTAGTAGTAGTGGTGGTGGTGGTGGTATTAGTAGTAGTAGTGGTAGTAGTAGTAGTAGTAGAGAGAGAGAGAGAGAGAGAGAGAGAGAGAGAGAGAGAGAGAGAGAGAGAGAGAGAGAGAGAGAGAGAGAGAGAGGTTTTGTTAAAAGTGCACATTGGGTGTGTTCGATGCTTCAAGAAGGCATGGAAGGCCCAAGTTTCCAGGCTCAGTAAAGCAAAAGAGAGATTGGACTTGGAGGTGAATGGATGGTTTTCTTGATATGCTTTGTGCTACCTCCTCCTATGCTCTGCATATCGAGTCACACACAAAGGAAAAAAGGTGTTGAGGTTCAGTGCAATACCAGGGGACGGGGAACACTCCAATGATGTAGGGTAGCTAGTCCCTTGCCCCCATGCATAGCATATTAGACTTTACATACTATAGGTGTGCCTATAAGGGGGTGGAGAGAAATAAAGAGAGGGGCAACAAAGAAAGAGAGAGAAATAAAGAAATATATAAAATAAGAGAGGAAGAATAAGAAAGGAAGAGGAAGAGGGAATGAGAAAGAGAGAATAAACATGAAGACAAAGAAAATATGAAAGAGAAAGGGGAGAGAACATAAAACGAAGAGTACAAAGAAAGATGCAAAAGAAAGGGGGAGAAAAGCAAAACTTTAGTTGACATTAATTTTGTTGAGTTACAAGAGAATAAATCCCTTCTCAAACAACTTAAGAAATAAAAAGAGAATGAGAACAAAAACAAATTGTTTGTCGTAACGTAGACCAAATGGAAAATGATGAAGGTCGTAATGTTCAAGATCGCAAGGCGTATCTTAATCATTATGTACCGTGTCCTTGCTCTCAATGCAAGTTGGCAATTAAACGAAAACATCAATTGTCTATAGAACACGTACGACGCTTCGGCGAGTTTCAATTGAAGATCATTGATCAAGCAATCTCAAACTTTGAGCAAACGGTAAGAAAAGTGTATATCAATCATGCATTGTATTCGCAAACTAATTGAATATCATATACAAAAAATTGGATGTGGCTGTAAAATTTATTACAGGGAGGTGACATCTCATCCCAAGGAGGAGTGCACCCTTTGCGGCCAATTAGAAGAGTTCATGGGCATTAGACGGATGGAGTGCCTGAGCCAATCCACCACTTGGAAGGCACTACCCAATCTATACCATCAATACCAAAGGAGACAGGCATCCTTTCAGACTTTCCTATAATCTTGGAGCCTAAGATGGAGACAATGATCAATGCATTGATGCCCATGGATGCCAAGATATCTGATCCGCTTAGAGAGAAAGCTCAAGAACATTATATAATGGGTGCCGAGTATCTTGCCTGAAGACGATGCTTACACTCCTAAGTGTGCAAGCACAATAAGGGTGGAGCGATGCGAGTGTGACCAACTTGTTCAGGTATCTTCTACGTATGCTTTGTTGATTTCTTTTCGACACCATTATAAAATAAAAAAAAATTGTGCTATTTCAAGATATTTTATGATTTCTTTTTAGGTTGCTAAAGTATCATATATTACCACTTACAAATATCATGCATGAGTCTCGTGATGTTGCACGACATGTTTTACAAAAGCTTGACATGGACTACAATAGCATCCGTGCATATCTCAACAATTGTGTGCCGTTTTGAGGAGAATATGAGACTATGGAGATATGTCCATAGTGTGGTGCTCACAGGTATCGATAGGACTTGCAAGGGCAAACCATCCCTCAGAAAGTTCTTAGACACTTTCCACTTATCCCCCATATACATTACATGTTTCTTACGTCAGGCTTGGTGAGCTTAACAATGTGGCATGTGCAGAATAGATCTAGAGATGTAGTCCAACGAATATCAGTGGATTCACGTGCATGGAGCTACATTGACTCTACCTTTCTAGGCTTTGCACGAGCCAAGGAATCTTTGGTTCGGTCTTGCTATGGATGGTGTGAACCCGTTCGATCTCCGCTCATCTTCTTATAGTGTGTGGCATTAGTCCTTGTTAACAACAACATCCCACCATGGCTTTCTACGAAGAAAGGACACCTGATCCTTAGCTTCTCAGATGCTACAAAGTCAAAGAGAGAATATGGATGTTTATCTTCATCCATTAGCTGATGAGCTTAAGATTTTGTGGGAGGAGGGGATTGCCATAGAAGATATGAACAAGCACAATGGTCAACGGTCTGCCAATATACGAGCTATTCTCATGTGGACCATACATGACTTTCTAGGATTCAAGGTGTGCTCAGGTAAGTAGGCTTTCGTTCTTGTTGGTAACATCTATCATAGCTCGTTTAAGTTTGTATTCACAGGATAGAGGTATTGGGACAGGTTTGGTTACCTCAGGTTATCATACATGTCCATTGTGCATTTAGACTCCCGAAAGTCACAAACCATGAAGAAGTTGGTATATCAAGGACACACCACTTTCTTGCCAGAAGGTCATGAACTAAGGGAAGGTTTTCTTCGACAACCTCCAGCAGGAATGAATGCTCAAAGCTAGTATGAGCTAAAAATGGTCCACATGAAGTCGCATCTATACAGAAGGCAACGGTTCTTGATTTTCTATAAGTTGCCGTATTAGACCCACTTACAGATCAACCACTTGTTGATCCCATGCATATTTTCAAGAGTGTGGGCAGCTTACTATGGGACAACATCAAAGGAAAGAGAGACATTGTAAGGGCACGAATAGATTTGAAGAAGGTAGGCAAGATGGAGGCTCTTTGGCCATAGTCAAATTGGCCACAGTCTTGCCACTGTCGAGTGCTGATGGTTGCTTGCAACTACCTCGTGCTCCTTGGGTTTTTTCCACTAAAGATGAGCACTTTGTGAAGCAAATTATCAGATCTATCTGCACTCCTCCGACGGGTATGATGCATTCTCTTTAATCCGCGTTTTCTAAAGATGACTAGTTATCAAGGCAAAGATCCCATGATTGACATAAGATATGTTGGGTTTATACTAAAAATGGATTGAAAGTGGCCTGTATATTTTGCTATTTGGAATGCAGTTGTTGTTCATAATGCTTCTTCATTTGTGGCAGTTTGTACTACCGATCACGATGGCAGGATGCCTTACTCTAGAAATACGCAAAGCGATTTACAGATTGTCAAATTTAGTGTAATGGATCTCACAGAAGGAGATCAAGACATCCTCTATTGAATCTGCTAGGCATGGAGTAGTGGAGACAGTCTCTCTTTGAGAAGTACTTGCCCACCAGCATGCTCACGATACAAACCCACCTCTTAGTGCATCTTGTAAATGAAGTGGAGATTGCTGGACCTATCCATATGCGATGGATGCTCTTCTTAGAGCACTTCATGAAAACCTTGAAAGGCTTTGTGCAACAATGAGCTCGGCCAAAAGGTAGCATGGCTAAAGATTGGTTGGTGTTTGAGGTATTAGTGCATATTTCACAGTGGCTACCAATGGTGGATTTAGACAAGAGTATGCTATGGTCATTGAAGGATGATGATTGATTGATGGGAGATGTGGTGTTTGGAAATGGGATAGAAAAAAGGATGGATGCTACAATGGAGGAGAAAGTGAATCATTTTTGTATGTTGCACCAGTCCTCCATGGAGACGTGGCTCGCTAGGTACGAGTAAGCTAGGAAAGATCTGGAAGAAGCACGATCTGAATTTTGGCATAGTATGCAGTATCGACTGATTTGATATCCTGAGGGCATGGAGGAGATGTCGTAGTTTATGCCTATGTGATGGTTATATGGAGCTTTGATCACAACCTCTTGTGAAGGGGTGGAGGTCTCTATTGAGAAGTGGGAATTCTCGAGGGGATGTAGTCCAAAGGTGACCACATGTTTTATAAGTTGATGTATCTAGATTTTATATGTGACAACTAATTAACCATTTCAATGTACATTACAAAATATATAGTGTCGTGTGATTGCACGGATGACATTTCCACGTGGAGCGTATTGACAAAATGCGCTCCACAAGGGATTGTCTTATCATGGCAAAGTTTGAGCAAGAGAGCTGACGGTAAGCAAAGGATCCAAACATTGTTATAGAAGAGATGGAGTATTTTGGAAACTTGCAAAGTATTATCATGGTGGATTACTGTAGCTTCTCCATGATCCTATTCGATGTGCAATGGTTCAAATGATACTGGAAGGAGCTGGGGCAACTGTTCGACAAGGTCCATCTGAATTTCTCAAAATAGATTTTAAAAAAGATGGATGGATTTACTCGACACATTTGTATTACCGGCCCACTGTGAACAGGTGCATGAAATCATGTTTTTTAAAATTTTATTACAACATGGTATATGTCAAAAATTTTAAATATCTCTTGTATGTGATTTTGAATAGGTAATTTTCTATCCAAACCCCTAACAACCTCTATGGTAGTATGTTGTACCTTCAACTCCTTGAAGTGCGAGAGTATATGATGAAAGTAATCTTCCTAGCATAGATGAGGATAGTAGATAGAGGGGTCAATATTGCAAGGCGTGGAAGTTGCCCAAAGCTTGGAGCATGTAGAGAAGGTAGAATCGAGTAACAATGATGGAAAGACAGGAGACCAATAATTCTTTGAGAACAAGGTGGACTCATCCTTTTATGGTGACCTTTCTATCGGCCTTCCAATGTATGTGAAGTTGTGTCATCAAGAGATTGACATGGGACCATAGACTACGCTATACTTGTAGCATCCACCTACTGAATTCGTTGATGAATCACTTATATATGCATTTTAAGTAAGATCTTTTTTTTTGGATTTATATTATTGTGCTTTGCTTGAATCTTTATATTGATTATGCTAATATCAAATTTTGTCTATGCAGGTGACCTTTATGGATATTTGGATAGCACGATGAGTCGAGGGATGAGTGACAAGGAGCTAGAGGAGATCTTCACACGTATGTCTCTAGATCAAATGACTTGATTTGGAGATATGGCATACCAAGAGCTGTCTTAGACACCATCATGCCGTTTCGTTAGATCTACTTTGGCATGGTCTGATGCTTTGGTTTCGAGTAGACGAGGTTGACGCTCTTAGAGGGAGGGAGTGGTTCTAGGGGACGCTGTGGAGATGTGGATGCGGTGAGCCATGGTAGCCACGATTGGCTCGAGATATAGGTGCTACTCATCGCTCTTGTGCAGGCTCGAGAGAGGGTGGCTCAGGTGATTGTTATGGAGGTATTGACGTAGTGTCTCCATCTCGTCATTTTGTTGGAGTTGCGTTACCTGTGGGATTTGTCACACCTATGGGGGCATACCCCATAGGGGTATGGATACCTTGTAGATGATAGGACAGGAGCTGTTATCATGAATGATGATGGGAGAAGGGTGATGGCTCATATGAGAGAGTTGTGCCAACAAGTTTTTTAGCACATCTTGGATCATTAAAAGAACATACTGGAGGGGAGCAAGGACTATATAGTAGCATCCTTACATGAGGAGTTTTCAGTACCACTGCAGTAGATAGGTTTTCCACATGCTGGATGATGGAGTACATGCGTGCGTACGTGTCACACAAACGATCGAATGCACGCAAGGAACTTAAGAATGGGGCCTCAAAGCCCAAGTGACTAGATGCAAATGATTAGCGTCGACTCAAGGAGGAGGCTACAGATTCTCCAGGACATTGGAGATAGTAGTGCGAGGTGACGAGGGCACGATTGGAGGCAGGAGTGGTCCATCATCTTGGGAGTGGCGGCCACATGACTTATCTGGAGGACTTTGTAAGTTTTTATTTTGTTCTTCTCACTTTTTTTTTTTGCAATATCGCTTGTAATGACAATCGTGTTTCTAACAGTTGTATTTTATTTTCTTTGCAGCACTCCATTACAAACTACAATCCCACCAGCCTAGAGACTTGATATGCAGAGAGACATGGTCTTACTACATTGATCGATAGATTGTATGCACATGGTAATCCAGTAAGTCACTCATATTTCTTGTCCATAGTTACTAATTTTAATTAAAATGTATTATTGTCTGGTGGATTGATGTATAGTTGTTTCTTTTCTTGAAAAGTCCATTTGATGCTCCTTTGCGACAAGACGAGCTTTCAGATGGTGAGGATCTATAGCTCGTGCTTGGATCCGTGGAGCACACATCCTCTTCTTTTTTGGTCATATGATTTATGTATGCATTTTCTATGTACTATGTTATTATCATCCTTTATATCTTGCCATGATTCCATGAGCACTTTCATTAAGCGATCTTGTATTTATTTATCAGTCTTGTGGATTCAATTACACTTTGCCTTCATTTTGACGACCATCGTACACTTTACTATAATCCTTTTGTATGGCCCAAATATATCACCCACAATTTTTTTAATTTGTAACTATCGCAAATTTACTTGTACGCGTCACTATTATCATCGTAGTTTGCAGCGTTATTTGCATCGCATTTGTGACACAAATAGTGACGATGATAGCGACGGTTCTATTACATCGCTACTAATACCGACATGTTTAGTGATGACGGGGGAATTTTTTTTGGTGAACATTTTCATCGCTTTGAACATCGGTATGAGGCTTGTATCTTGTAGTGATTTTGATTGCCTACATGTTGGATGGTAGCATGGGGATGATTATTTTATGCTTTCTCTCCCTCTAGGCATAAAAAAGGTCATGGATTTTTTCCTATTTTTTCAAAAACTCTGTTTTTCTTCAAAACAACCTCATTTGGTGGTTTTTGGCCAAGTTACCTAATGACTTATCTAGTTTATAAAGTCATGGCATACTCTTTGATACTTAACTTACTCAATATCATGCTCGTTTGCATGCTCTTCATCTACCAATTAAGGCTTTTGCAATTTGTCTTGTGCTTTTGAAATCAATGTGATCTTTGATGTATTAAATGAAATCAAGAATGCTAAATCAAATATAATGTGGAAAAATTTATGATCAAGCCGTCGTAATGTTATTTACGAGGCGTCTTTACTTTTTGCTGGCTGGAAACATTGAGGCCTCTTCTTATGTTGGATTGCCAAATTGATTTAATGCGAGACTTGACATTTAAAAAATTATGTGTGGTTACTTATGTGATAGCTCGATGAGTAATTTTTAAAATAGCTCAAGCCCGAATTCGTTTCTTGATATGAAGTGTTGTGGCAAAATTATTACAACGATCGATAGAATATACTAGAAATGCAAAATAAGAAAATAAAAAAAGGTAAAGTAACGATAAGTCATGATTGTAATTAACTCCAAATTTATATATAAATACATACCTAACACATCTTTGCCAGTCATGAGACTTCAAATCACTTAGCTTCTATCTTTAGTGGCCCCATGAAAATTGTGCATGAGACTAGTTGGCATGCAAATCCTTGAGATAATGATCTTTGCCTTCCATTCCTTTGCTCTTAATATCATCCATGGAGCTTTTGGGAGATGAATGTGTTCATCCTTACACACCCATGGCCAATATGCATGCACGGTATTTTCCTCTTGTAGGTCTTCATGAGTAGCCACTCAATCCATTGACCCTATGAGGTGATCCCACTAGATACTTTCAATGTTTTTTAATATGTACATTAGATAAAGAGTTTGGCTAATCAACAAGGAATCCTAGTATGGTAATGTGTAGCAAATAGAAAGTCTTTTCATTCCATTTTGGCAATATATCAATATCCACAGGTCTTGCCATCCATTGATGTCATGTGTTTTAGTGGCCTTTTAAAAAAATCGAAGTGAAGATCTTCTTCAAAGCCCATAATATTCATGCATTTAACATTGGTCAATAAACAAGGTAGCCATGATAGTCTCTTACCACACGACCTTCATACCTTGCATCCACAAGGTCTTCCCATCCACTACTATCATGTGTTTTGGTGATCTTCCAACAAAGTTGGAGTGAAGCTAATGTCCCTTTGGAAGAAATGCTCAATGACCTTTATAGATCATTGTCTTCAAAGTCAGTGATCATGCATTTAAATGAGTCAATACATAGGGCAGCCATGATAGTTGCTTATTGCAAGACCTTCATAGTTCAAAAGCTAATATCATATACTAAACAATTAGAATGCTATAACTAATTAATATGAGCTATTCAAGCATCCACAAGGCATGTGATACATACCTTAGCATTCTTTGTACTACGTAAGAAGTTCATGCATGGTCCATATTATGATCCCTTGGACCAATATATTTCTTTGCTAATCAATGTGCCTACTCATATCACTTATTGGAACATCTCTATCCATAATAGTTGAAGCTTCTAAACTAAAGGTTGAAGATAGATGTCCATATTATTCATCTTGTACCAATTGAGAATTAATAGACTAAGAATGAGAATGCCCTTCTTGGTTGTAAGACATGGAGAAATATTATAGTTTACCAAGACCATGGGCCAACCAACCATTGTATATGGTCACCCATTGACCATGGATTGACGCCATCCATCGCAAGGTCCAATCTCACGTGTTGTGGCTCCTTCTCTAAGTTAGCTCCTCAATATGTTTCCAAGCTTTGCAATCAATGGGAAAGGGCAACACATTCATCTAAGGACCAATTTTTTGAGTGACAAGACATAAGTTCCGCCAAATTCTTTGACCTAAACAAGTACTAAATTTGTAGTGGCAAAAGAGAAAAATGGTGAAGCACTTTGATGGGCATTGTCTTGTCTCGTAAGTCAGTGCAAGATCATTCTACACTATGTTTTGGGCATTCACTCAACTCTACATATTCATTTCTAAAGAGATGCAATTAATAGGGTAGGTGTGGCTGTTGTGGTTAGTCAACATCCAATGATTATAAGATCTTTTTTGAATCATCACAAGTGTTACATTTGTTGCTAGTAAAATATGATTTTTTTAATACTCTACAATAAAATTATGAATAACTATTTGGCCCTGAGCCATGCAATATTAGGATTTATGCTACAAACTTTAAATTGAATATCTAAATAAGTTTGTCATACTTGCACCACTCCATCCATAAATACTTTGCAAGTTTAGCAACAACAAAGATGCATTTATCTTTGATATGATTGAGCCCTTGTACAATGGCACATTTGCCTCCTTTTTCAAGGTATGCATGGGATGGCCATTGTTGTCAAGAAGATCATATATCATGTCATCTATCTTTGCCTAAATTGGGATCATCTTTTCCTCAAGGGCCTATGCCTCATCTAGTGGTTGTCCTCCTTGATCATTTGTGAATGATGCATTATCTCTACTTATGCCATCATCCGTTTACCATCTTCAAATGCATCTCACTGGTTGATAGACAATGTCTCCTTATGAAAACTCCTCATCCTATGGCTCATGGACATTTTAGTTATAATCATTGATTGAGTATCCATAAATTCTTTTCCATGCAATGGATAATGTCATGAATCACACTGAATGCAAGTTAGCTTCTCCCACAAGTTCATGTAATTATTAGGAGGCATCAAACATTCCATAACGTTTTATGTATTGGAAAGTGATGCAACATTGTCATCTAATAGTTGTTTTACACTCAATACACAAGCAAGGTATTCTCCGATTCATCCGTCTCTCACTCATACAACTATATCAAGCCTCATCCAAACCCGATAAAGACATGATAGTTGTTTTACACTCAACATAAAAGCAATGTATTCTCTGATTCATCCATATCACACTCATAAAAATGTATTCAACCTCATCCAACCAAGGTGCACCTTTAGTAGTCCATCAATAGATTTTCCAAATGACTCTGCCCGGTGCTCCCTTGGAGTATCACAAGGTTTATCACTTAGACCCTACTAAATATACATCGCAACGAAAGAGTTTTGATCAAACCCACCTAGGATCGACTTGAATTCTGGGTTCCTAAAATTAGTCAAGTCTCCTAACAACTAGCTAAGGTTAGTAATTCGAGTTTCCACTTCTCACAAGATCACTCAAACTGAGGCGGACTTGCCATTGCACTTGGTTCAAAGAGAATGGAAGACGAAGGGGAGTGCGGTGCATCAACCCTCCTGCCCATAAGGCAAAATCCCATTCCGACCCCCTAAAACAATGCAAGTCCAACTAGTTGGTAAATTTATCATTTTCCTATTTCTATTGCAGATTTAGAAAAGCTACCAGCTAAATCGAGAACACCCTATCATTGGACAGCCGGGACTCGTGGGGGTTCATGCCACCCAGCTGCTTTCCTTCGATGATGGCATCATCTTTAGTTTTATAATTACCTACAACATATTTATTTAAACATATATAACCAACTTCCTTAATTAGTCTGTTAAATCACACATTCCTTCATGTAATTTATCTCAAGAATACGTATACAATTTAAATAACCCTTGAGTAAAATAAATTCCTTTATTATATTTGAATTTTATTACAATTTCTATCTTTTCGACCCTATGGAAGATACACAAAATTCCACGATGATATTTTGCCCACCAAGATTCTACCCTTGTAACTAGTATTTAGGGTTTTAGGTTCCCATCTTAGGTCACGAAGGGGCTCATCAGATTCTAGGAGTAATGTGGAATTTATGACCAAAGTCCCTCTTGGCATCCACATTTCCTACTACTCGAGACTATCCCTACGGATAGACCTTTCCACTACGGAGCTAGTCTAAGCCTCTCAAAGCAATACCCCCTTGGGATAGGGTCTCGCAACTAGCTTATGGGTAGCCTAGTGCAATATTTCCTTTTATCATGTTTGTTAATGTTTTTCATAAGAGACCTAGATTCTAGCAAACACATACAATCCTTTCAAACATATACTGATGCAATGACAATCACACCATCATGCAACTCACAACTTCACATAGCCAAGGTAGATCTTAACCTAAGGTAACCTTACAATCTAATGAGAATTCTCCTCCCCATAAAGAAATGTTGAGTACATTTCTTTCAACTATGTTATGCAAGGCATGAATTTCTTATTAAGGGCTAGCTTACCCAACATAAGCGATACCATTGCATAAACTATTATGAAGAATATGAAATATTCTTCTTTTTCAATTTTTGGGAGTTTGTAGGTAATACGATAGACTAGGAGGGTCTAAGTTATTCTTCACACACACACACACACACACACACACACACACATACATGTATATATATTGTATGTATGTATGTATGTATGTATATGTGTGTATATATATATATGTATGTATATATGTGTATAGATACATACATACATACATATATATATATATGATTCCATCCAATATTTTCTTAACATTGAACTATCCTAATAAATAGAAAATTTCATTTAGTTGGCACCTAGTAAAAATATGGCAATGAGACGATTTACAAGGCTTTGAAATAGACTTGTACTTTTTATAACAAGCGTTAATTAATACTTATCCTTGTCGCATTTGACAATAGATATATCAAGTTATTTTGCTTTAACTAATCTCAAGTGCGCAAATAGTCATTTACTCATTTCATGCAATATCCACCTACAACTATTTTTATCATGATCCAACTACAAATCATAGGTAGCAGTTATCAATTTATGCATGTGCATTAAAATACACACTCTAGATGAAATCTATCATTTTGTGTAAGTGTAAATATAGAAGCTAATATTTTATGTACTTAATTTTTATATGGATGTTGTCCATGCAATCTAACAAGTAGTTCATACACCATTTAGTGCAAAAGCTAACATTTATGTAAAATTTTGACAAAAAACTTATTGTTTTATGTGGCAATATGAAGACAATAGCCTATTTTTGAGACGTGAGTAACCTAGTTTGGCATGACGACATTGGAAATTTCGTCTTTGTTTACAATCGCATTCACCGCACCCGATGTTTTGTTGGTAATGGCAACTCTAGCAACCTCGAGCACTCCCGTATCTCTGGCAATACTCATTCCTTGACCGATTGCGGTGGATCTCATGGTCTTTGCACCTCGTCACTTCCAAGCCATCGTCGAGAGTGGGGTTCAAAGATAAAGGAGGGATAAACTCGGAATGGGAGAGTGTGAGAGAAGATTACCTAATTGATGACCGAGAGAGGGGGGGTTGAGTTAACTCTCTCTATCACTAACTTATGGATTGTCTTTACTTCCAAATGATGCTGCTCTAGTGCTCCCTTGGAACATCACGGGGTTTTTCACTTAGACCCCACTGAGTCTACATCGCAACGGAATTGTTCCAGCTGAACCCACTAGGATCGCCCTAAATTTTTGGGTTCTTAAAATCAAATGGGTCTTCTAGCAGCCAGCTAGTGTCAGTAATTTCAAGTTTCCACTTCTACAAGATTACTCAATCTAAAGGGGACTTGCCATTGCACTTGGTTCAAAGAGAATGGGAGACGGAGGGGAGTGCAGTATGTCAACCCTTGTGCCCATAAGACAAAATCCCATTCCTACCCCCTAAAACAATACAATTGGGTTCTACCTAATGACTAGTTGGTCAATTTATCGTCTTTTTATTTCAACCGTTGATTTAGAAAAGCTCCCAGCTAATCGAGACCACCCTATCATTGGAGGAACCCATCAAGGGTTACGTCCTCTTGCTTTTCTTTGATGACAAAATCATCTTTAGTTTTTTAATTACCTACAATACATTTATTGGAACATATATAACTAGCTTCCTTAATTAGTCCGTTAGATCACATGTTCTTTCACATAATTTATCTCATGAACATGCATACAATTCAAACAACCCTTAAGTAAAACAAGTTTCTTTATTATATTGGAAATTTATTACAATTTTCATCTTTTAGACCTTGTGAAAGATATATAAAATTCCACGAGGGTATTCTACCCACCAAGATTCCACCCTTGTAACTAGTATTTAGGGTTCCAAGATCCCATCCTAGGTCATGAAGGGGCTCATCAAATTCTAGGAGTAATGTGGAATTTATAGCTAGAGCCTCCCCTGGCACCCATATCTCCTACTGCTCGAGACTATCCCTACGCATAGACCTTTCGTTATGGATCCGGTCTAAGCCTCTCGAAGTGATAATCATGGCCCCCTTAGAATAGGGTCTCGCAACTAGCTTGGGGGTAGCCTAGCGCGATCTTTCATTTTATCCTGTTTGTTAATGTTTTTAATCAGATATCTAAATTCTAGCAAACACAAACAATCCTTTTAAGCAATGATAATCACACCATTGTGTAGTTCATAGCTTTCATTGCCAAGGTAGACCTTATCCTAAGGTAACCTTACATTAATAAGGATTCTCCTCCCCATAAAGAAGTGTTGAGTACATCTCTTACAACATGTTAAGCAAGACATGAATTTTCCATTTGGAGCTAACTTACCCAACGTAAGTGAATTTCCTTTAGAAAAAATGTTGTAACAATAATTTAAAGAGATAATTTACAAGATGCTTAAATAGGCATTCACTTTTCATCAGCAAGCGTTAATCAACCTTAACCTTATCACATTGACAATATATCGAGTTATTTTATTAATCTCAAGTGTGCAAATTGTCTTTAACTCATTTCTTGCAATATCCTCCTGCAACTATTTCCATCATGACCTTACAAATTATAATCTTGATTAATCTAACTACAAATCATAGGTAGTAGTTAACCATTTATGCATGTATTAATATGCTCTCTAGATAAAATTGTCAATTTGTGTAAGTAGAAAATATGAAAGATAATATTTTATGTAAAATTTTAGTAAAAATCTTATTATTTTATGTGGCAAAATAATAGCTTTGTAGTGAATAACTTGGTTTAGTAGGACAACATTGGGAATTTTGTCTTTGCTTGCACTTACATTCACCACACCTCGATGTTCCGTTTGTAGTGGCAACTCCGACAACCTCGGGCACTCCCGTATCTCTGGCAATACTCATTCCTTGATCGGTTGTGGTGGTTCCCAAGGTCCTTCCACCTCGTTGCTTTGGATCCATCGTCCGCAAATGGATTCAAGAGATGAAGAAGGAGGAATAAATTTGGGATGGGAGAGCATAAGAGAAGATGGCTTAGTCAAGGACCAAGACACGGGGAATTAAGCCAACTCCCTTCCTCACAGCCTCTCAAGGTAACTCCTCTCTCTCTCTCTCTCTCTCTCTCTCGCAACCTCTTGGAGGGGTATCCTTCTACCTCCCTCTCTCTACCTCCTTCTCATAGCCTCTTAGGGTCTCCTTGTGCTCCATAAACTGCCCCCTATACCTCTTATTTATAGCTAAATTAGAGAAGAAGGATTGTGGCTAAGAAGATGAGCTCTTTATGGAGGGGATCTTGGAAAAATCACCAATCTGAAACTTCTAAGATGCAATTTGATGCACAAATCACAAATCTGATGGTTCCATTACCTCCGAAAGGGGGTAAAACATCACGTCACCTAAAAAATCTTCTAGATCACTCCTTTCTCTCCCTATTCGAAGTATTTTTTACTGCTTGTAAATTGCGATTGCGACGTGCGCAATTTCACCAATCTTTCTTTGTTTCATTAAATCTTCAAAACTAGTTGAAAAAACCACTTGCTTTTTTTCACATGATGCTTTTTTTAGAAGTTTTCATAGCTTTTTAAGATATTTACAATAAATAATATCCACAATATCCAAAATATACTAGTTTTGTCCAAAAATCTAATATTTTTGGACTATCCATACTATACACATTGACAGTAATTACTAATATGGCTCATAACTCTTGTTCACGTGGTAACTTCCATGATGGACGGCTACATTCCCTGTCAATGTTGAACTAATATCGGGTTAAGATGCTCAGTTTTTTTAAATTAATTAATTATTAGTTAGTTAGTTATTAACATTAGTTACTTTTTTTACTTTAGTTAGTAACCTTACTAACTTACTAATTGACTAACGAACTTTTGAACTAACCAACTAACTTTTAATTGCGTGGAAGTATTGCATCCTCCTCCCCTTAGAGAAATCGAGATGTCCTCATCTCGAGAGAAACCATGGGTATTGTTAAAGAACATTCTCATATATCCATGTCTCATCTTCTTTAGGATAATCCTTCCACTAGAAAAGGTATTCTCTAAGGGTTCTACTACTCAATTATCTCTCTCTTACATCAATTACTCTGTCAGGTTGTAGCTCAAGGAGTCCTTGACTAGGTATTATGACTTTTTGATCATCAATGTGTTAGATATGATCAATGTCCCACCCTCATTAGGTGCTACCAATGATCCATGGTGCTCAAAGTTGTAAGGCCCCCATTATGAGGAGAAGCCAAATGTGAGCCCGGACATTGGTTGAGTCCTGACTTGTATATCAGATGAGGTCTATGTGACCGGATGGCAAAAAGGTGACTGTTGTGGGTCTAATCTTTGGGTTAGATGGAGTGGTTAAGCTGGTAGCAACTCGAGGCGCATTACATCGTGTTGCGATGGTAAAGGGAATATTCCTTGGCCGACTAGTGGAGGCTCATATGGTAGGTTGGTCAGCATGCCAACCTAATGACCTTCGCGGGCTATAAAAACTAAACCCCTTCGCAGCCATCTCTTACTCATCTTTCACCCAGTCAGAGTTGTTATTCCAGCTAGCCTTAAGCTCTTCACCTATCTTCTGTCTAGATCGCCATCTAAGCTTCACACAGTGGAAGCGCACGGGTGGACAGAGCCATCTTTGTATCAGTTGTTTGGAGTTAAAGAATTTACTGATTCTCCTCTTATCTGTTGTGTACTCTCCATCACTTTCTCTGATTCTGTTCGCTGCACCGTGTAATATTTTACATGGTATCAAAGCCTAGGGGGCTCTAGAGATTGGAGAGTGTGCAAGAGGCAAAGGCTTCAACAGCAAAGAGAAACTATGTCTACTTCCAAAAGCGGTTCTGGCGCATCAGGAAGTGGTGCAGGAGGTGGTGTTTCTGTACCGGCTATTCAAACACTGAGGATTCGTCCACCAACCTTCAGCGAAGGCAAGTTAGATGGTACAAACTACACCTTGTGGAAGTTCAAAATTACAACTATCCTTGATTCTTATGAGCTTCTGGAGACTGTGCTGGGGACTGACGCAGAACCACAGCCTACCCCCGACCCATCAAATCCTAGTGTGATGATTCCTCCGAATGCAGATCTTCTACGAGCTTGGAAACAAAGGAATGCAGATGCATTGTGTGCCTTAGTTACAAGCTGTTCTGACAATGTTTTGACTTTGATTCAGCATACAACCAAAGCGTTAGAGGCTTGGAATGTACTAAGGAGTCACTATGAAACACGAAACCAAACAAGGATTCAAAACTTGGAGAATCAACTAGCAGCAGAGAAGTTTGCTGAAGGAGAGACGATGGAAGCATTCATCACTCGGATTAAGAATCTGCGCGACCAGATGGCTAGCGCTGGGATACAAAAGACTAGCGAAGAGCTAGCTCGGAGGTGTCTTCAGATTTGTCCACAAAAGTTTGATGGACTAGTAACTGCCCTTAATACTCAGGTGAGACCTCAAGCTTTGACTTTTGAGGAGTTTTGTGCATTACTAATGGAGGAGGAGTTGAGGCTGAAAGCCCGAGAAGGATACAACAATGGAGATGCTGCATTCTCTACCAATGCAAAAGGCAAAGGTGGTTCCTTCACCAAAAATGATGGTGACAAAAAGAAGAAGGGAGGAAAGAAGAAGTTTCAAGGAGAGTGCTTCTATGCAAGAAGAAAGGACATGCAATTGCAGATTGTCGTGTCAAGAAGGCAGATGAAAAGAATGGTACCCTTAAAAGTAAAGGGAAAGAGACAGCCAATACGGTTGAAGTAGAGCTAGAATTATTCATGGCGACCATTGAAGTGTGCTCCTCAGTGCAAGAAGAATCTACCACTGACTCATGGGTATTGGATAGTGGGGCCTCCCGTCACATGACCAACAAGAAAGGTCTATACAGTTCTATGTAGCCTCTACAAGAATCCATCACTATGACGGTTGGAAATGATGCTAAATGCCCTGCTGCGGACACATGTACTATTTCTTTTGTTGCTTCAAATGGTGAAGTCAAAAAGCTTTCAAATGTGTTGTATGTTCCCGAAATCAGGAGAAATCTATTATCAGTTTGCTGCCATAACTGATCTTGGTCATGAAGTGAGGTTCAAGAAGACAGGTGCAGAAATTATTGATAGTGCTGGCACAATTATTGGCAAAGGAGAAAGAAGGAACAACCTATATGAGCTAAGTTCTCTTGCACCCAGCACTGGAGTGGGCACAAGTAAGCTTTGGCATGAAAGCTTTGGACACATCGGATTTGCAGTATTGAAGGAGATGCAAAAGCAAGGTATGGTTGCTCACCTACCTACAATAACTGAATTGAAGGAACCATGTGAAGCTTGTATGATGGGCAAGCAACAAAGAAAGGCATTTCCACAAGAAAGCAAGAATAGAGCACAGGTTCCTCTAGAGTTGGTGCATGCTGACTTATGTGGTAAGATGCCTACACAGGCCTTGGGGGGATCTTCTTATTTTATGTTGATTGTCGACGACTACAGTAGGAAGATGTGGGTGTACTTCCTTCGTGATAAGGCTCAAGCTTTTGGTAAGTTTAAAGAATGGCTAATACTTGTTGAGAATGAAACAGGGAAAAGTGTGAAGAAATTTAGAACAGATGGTGGTGGTGAGTTCAACTCAAAGGAGTTTGAAGGCTTTTGCAAGAGCAAAGGGATCAAGCGTCAATTGACGATGCCTCACACACCTCAGCAGAACGGTGTTGCGGAACGCAGGAATCACACCATTATGGAGATGGCAATATGCATGCTAAAGTAACCATTTTTTGGGCTGAAGCTGTTAATACTGCAGTCTACATTCTAAATCGGAGCTATACAAAGGATCTCAAGGGAAAAACACCTCATGAGGCTTACACTGGTAAGAAACCATCTGTCTCACATTTCAAAATTTTTGGATGTGAATGTTATGCACATGTTCCAGATGAGAAGAGAAACAAGTTACAACCAAAAAGTAGAAAATGTATCTTCTTGGATTATAGTGATGAGCAGAAGGCTTACAAATTATATGACCAAGAGGCAAAGAAGATCATCATGAGCTGTGATGTGGTGTTCAAGGAGGAGCCGCATATAGTGGAGGAGGAGAAGGCAAGTTCTTCCACTTTATCATCAAGCGAAGTAGTCCACTATGAACCTGTCCCGAGAGCTATCCCTATCCTTAAGGAGGAGGAAGCATCATCTTCAGATGATGAGGAAAAACTTCACCAACCTAACATCACCCCACCGGGAAAGCCATTGCCGTGCTGGGTGAAGCAGCTCTATGACCACAATAATCCTATGCCTGCATCTATTGAGGAGAAGACAGACGAACCAAGGAGGTCTCAGAGAATAGAGGAGCAAAGGAGGGCTTCTGCTCACATAGTCAATATGGCCTTGATGGTTGAGATTATGAGAGAAGCAAAGGATCCAACTGACTTAGAAGAAGCACTGGCAGATCCATCATGGAAGGCTGCTATGCAGGCGGAGTATGAAAGCATAATGAAGAATGACACTTGGGAGCTAGTGGATCGACCAGCAAAGCGGAAGGTTATTGGCACCAAGTGGATCTAGAAGGTAAAGTACAAGGCTAATGTACCTTAGAAAAGTACAAAGCTAGACTGGTTGCCCAAGGATTTTCACAAGTTGAAGGGTTTGATTTTCAAGAGTCATTTGCCCCAACTGCTAGAATGACCACTATTCGCACGGTACTTGCAGTGGCTGCCCACAAGAAGTGGCCAGTGTACCAAATGGATGTTAAGTCAGCGTTCTTAAATGGTGACCTCAATGAGGAGGTGTACGTGGCTCAGCCACCAGGGTTTGAGGCCCCCCATTATGAGAACAAAGTGTGTAAGCTGAAGAAGGCATTGTATAGGCTGAAACAAGCCCCCAGAGCATGGTACCAGCGGATAGATAGGCTCTTTTTAAACCTAAACTTCAAAAGATGTGCCTCAGATGCTAACTTGTATGTTTACAGGGATGGTAAAAAGTCTATAGTGATTGTCCTATATGTGGACGACCTTCTTATTACAGGTGACTATGAAGATATGATCAACCAAACTTGAAAGGCTTTGAGTTCTGAGTTTGAAATGACAGACTTAGGCTTACTGCACTATTGTTTGGGGATTGAAGTCTGACAAGAGCTAGGAAAGATCTTCATCTCTCAGAAGAAGTATGCATGGGAGATCTTGAAGGCATTTGGCATGACCGAGTGCAAGGAGATAGCTACACCTATGGAGGTGAATGCAAAGTTATCCGTCGAGGATACATCAACACTAGTAGACATTGGGAGGTATAGGAGGTTGGTCGGCAGTCTGATCTACTTGTGTAACACCAGACCAGATATCAGTTTTGTTGTTGGTGTTTTGAGCAGGTTCTCAAACAAACCTCATGAGAGTCATTGGAAGGCTGGGATGCGGGTGCTCAGATACTTGAAGAAAACTCTTGACTATGGTATCACATACAGTTTCGGAACTTCTCTTGTGGGGAACTGTGATTTAGATTGGGCAGGAGACATTGATTCCAGGAAGTCAGTTTCTGGTTATTGTTTCTCTTTGGGTTCAGGAATTTTCTCTTGGATTAGTAAGAAGCAACCAATAGTGGCATTGTCTTCTACCGAAGCAGAGTACAAGGCAGCTTGTTTTGCTGCATGTGAAGTCGTATGGTTGAGAAGGATTCTATGGCATATGGGAGTGCAGGATGAAGAACCAACTGTGCTGAGATGTGACAATCAAAGTTGCATCGCCATTGCCAAAAATCCAGTGTTTCATGCACGCACCAAACATATAGAGATCCAGTATCACTATGTGCGTGATTTGATGGAGGATGGGATAGTGGAACTGGTCTACTGTCCAACAGAGGAGAATGGAGCAGATATCTTCACCAAAGCACTTACGAAGGATCTGCTTCAAGTTCATCTTCAGAGACTCGGCATTGGGCCGAGGAGATAGTTCACCTATGGGTGGACATTGAGGGGGGGTGTTAGATATGATCAATGCCCCACCCTCATTAGGTGCTACCAATGATTCATGGTGCTCAAAGTTGTAAGGCCCCCATTATGAGGAGAAGCCAAATGTGAGCCCGGACATTGGTTGAGTCCTGACTTGTATATCAGATGAGGTCTATGTGACCGGATGGCAAAAAGGTGATTGTTGTGGGTCTAATCTTTGGGTTAGATGGAGTGGTTAAGCTGTTAGCAACTCGAGGCGCATTGCATCGAGTTGCGATGGTAAAGGGAATATTCCCTAGAATATTCCCTGGCCGACTAGTGGAGGCTCATATGGTAGGTCGGCGGACCTAACGACCTTCGCGGGCTATAAAAACTAAACCCCTTCGCAGCCATCTCTTACTCATCTTTCACCCAGTCAGAGTTGTTGTTCCAGCTAGCCTTAAGCTCTTCACCTATCTTCTGTCTAGATCGCCATCTAAGCTTCACATAGTGGAAGCGCATGGGTGGACAGAGCCATCTTTGTATCAGTTGTTTGGAGTTAAAGAATTTACTGATTCTCCTCTTATCTATTGTGTACTCTCTATCTCTT
Organism: Lygodium microphyllum; assembly: GCF_053477565.2. Lineage (NCBI taxonomy): Eukaryota > Viridiplantae > Streptophyta > Polypodiopsida > Schizaeales > Lygodiaceae > Lygodium > Lygodium microphyllum. The sequence goes on along the minus strand of NC_141138.1, from coordinate 156,625,521 downwards.
TCTCAGATTCTGTTCGCTGCGCCGTGTAATATTTTACACAATGATATGGTTTAGATTAGCTATGTATGCTTTCAATAGGCTAACATGAAATACAATGTGGATTTTTATATTCTCAGGGAGTTGTATTTTGTAAGTGCTTGGTCCTAAGCACTTGATAACCTTATAGACTCCACAATATCTTAGACTTAGCTTCTTAAATTCTCCTAAAGACAAAGGACTCTTCTTTGGATGGACACAGATGAAGACCATGTCTCCTTCTATGAAGATTTGTTCTTGCTTTTTTCAAATTAGCATATGCCTTTTGTCAGTTCTTGGCAGCTTGAATATCCTATTTGATAATCTTGATTTGATCGTCCATTTCTTCTAATATTTTTCTCAAAGCTTCTACCCTTAGAGTAGGATCGGAAAAATTAAGTAGCATAAATCTTGACCATATAGTGCCTAAAATGGATTCATCTAAATACTTTGATGATAGGAGGCATTATAAGAAAATTATACTAGTAAGGGTAGATATTGAACCCAACTTTTAGGTTCCTTGCTACAATATGCGCATAGAATATCCTCAATTACTTGATTAACTCATTTTGTCTACCCATTAGTTTGTGGATGATAAGCAGTGCTAAAACAAAGTTGGGTTCCAATGGCTTCAAATAAACTCTTCTAGAAATGTGATGTGAAAAGAGAATCACGGTTACTAATGATCCTTTTAGGTAACCCATGTAACCTAATAATATCTTTTACAAAAATTCTTACGATATCTAAAGCTTTGTAATTGGTTTTTGTTGGAATAAGATGAGTGACCTTTGTTAGTACAAAAGGGAGCTAAGAGAGACAAATTAATCAAATATAAGAATACTTTATGGTTTGAAATTTGTGTTAGTAAATAATAGAGTCATTTCTTGTGCAAATAGGCCCTATTATAGGGTTTTCTCTTAACATATGTCTTCCTCTTTAAAATTTCACATCTTCTCTACTTCAAAGGTAACATGGGTAGGACCAAGCATGCAAAGGAGATTTTGTTCAAGGCACCATAATGTGTCTTTGAAACCATAGGATCCATTTTTGAGCCTTTGATAGCCCACCCTCTAGTCCTAATCATCTCATCAAGAGCACCCTCTCCATCCTCACAAGAAATGTAGGTAGAGACTAAGCATAGTTGCCCTAAGGAAATTTAGAAAGTTCTAGGGGTCCTTTGATATTATCATTACGAAGGAAAGCTTCTCATGAGTTCTACAAGACAATGTGCAATATTTATATTGCATAAAGTCTCAAGAGGTCCTTCCTACCACCTTAGAGGTATAGACTTGATTGACTCACAAAAGGAACATATCCATGCTATGTAATAGGCTACTAAAGCCTTTTTGGTAAATTTGATGAGTGATGCTCAGCACTATACAAGACATGCTAACTATGTTACTATAATTCTCAAGGATTTTTATCTTGTTAAGTAACCTTTGAGTAGTAAAGTAAACTCCAATGGAGTGAATAGTGTTTTAACTTCCTCATGTTTATCCAAGTAATTCCACTATAAATTTCATTTTGTTAGGAAGCAATGAGCATTAGTAAAGGATGCCTTCACTCTAGTGGAGTTAGTAGTGGTTGTAGTTCCTTGTGTTTGGCCTAATGCAACTTTATGTACTTGGGATCCTACCTTTGAATTAGTGAAAGACTATTGTATCCATTTCAAAACATGCATCAATTTCAATGTGGAGCCCCAAGAGAGACACCAAGGAAAAGAGGATTCTAATGCAAGAAAATCTATCTTGTAACATCAACAAGCTTTCATTTCATTCTTTTGATTACCAAAACAAAGAAAACCGCAAATCTTCACGCAGCATCATAATAGATATCTCCCACGGATTTGATAGAATCAATCATAATCTTCAACATCTTCATAGGATCCTTCAATAGAACAATGAACACAAAAGAATACATTATTTTTGAATGGAAATCAATCACATAGTATTCATCTTCAATGTCTTCATAGTTTTCTCTCTCAATCTCTCATATATAGTTACACTGTTTTGATAGAATTGACTATCTCTGGCTCTCTCTCTCTCTCAAACTCTCATTAGTACATCATCTCCTAACTACAATACTCTCATAATGACTCTCAATAATCCTTCTTAGGTCATGGCTTTTTAGTCTTCAGCAGCTACTTCTTCCATTTTTTAAAGCTCTTTTGAACTTAGATTCATCCTTTCCAAAAGTTAGAAAACTTTCCCAAATTCACATATACTTTCTACAGAACACTTATAGAAGATCTACAGAACAGTACAGTACAATACCAAAGCAGATACAGAACAGTTACAGAGCAGAGACAAAGGCTCTACTACAGAAGGTTTACAGAGGGTTACAAAAGGTATTCAGAACCTCATAACTCATACTAAAACCATTCCAAACTATAAAAAACTATTCAATAAGCTTCCAAAAGATTTCAATCTTCATCAGTCATCAATCCATACTTCATACAGAAGAAAATCAGAACAAAACAGAAGCTATACAGAAGGTATACAGAACCAATCAGAACCTCAACAAAACCTATCAGAGCATCACAGAGCTTCATATTTCTACTGAGAATCATCATGATCTTCCAAAACATAATCAATATCATCCAAAACACTCTCAAACACTTCCATTATCAACCATACATCACTCTAAATCCATCAAAAATCAATCATTCAGTCCTTAAAAACAACAAAAATCATTCCAAAATTTAGTCTTTTTCCACTCTCAACATATCCCCACACTTAGAAAGGAAGTGTCCTCGAGACCTAAGGAAAAGAAGAATATAAGTTCACTAAAGAGCTCAATTTTATCTTCCGTAGGATCTTCAATTATCTCTCCAAACTACGACCCCAACTTATTACTTGTATTTCTAGAAAAAACTACTAAAGGAAAACTTCGTTATTCATTAACACATCGGATAATCATTTAAAAGTCATAACAAATTTGTAAAGGATATAAGAAGTTCGTCTTCAGCTTTCCACCATAGGCTTTCCATCCACCATCAATAGTTTGAAAAGAGCTCTTGAACAAATTATTCAACCAGCACAAACCCATCACATACAATTATTACAACACACATACAAATACTAAACACAACCATCTAAATGACACCTCCAAAAAGAGAGATATATATAATTAAGAATCATCCAAAATACATTGCAAAGGCATCAATGAAGGTGATCCCTTTTGAAGGCTTGGTGGTTTCGAAAATGATCCATGGAGAAGGACTCATCCACAAATGTCTTTGGAAGATTTTGAAAGAACTGAAGGCAGCACATCCTTTCTAGCAAAACAAGGTATCTGCTAGGTAGACATAAAGCATGAAAATAAAGGATATCCAACTGTTGGGAATCAATGTTCACATTGATATTCATGATATTAAAATTTTAATTACAATTTATTAGGGTGAAATGGTGCTTTAACAAAACTCGGACTACGATTCCTAGACTGGGGTCTCTAAATGCAAATTCATTAATTAAAAATTAATAGTGACGTGGAGTGCTTTTTTGCTAGTCCGTGCTTTTTTGTGACGGCTGGTTCATTTTTTAATAAAAATCAAGGTGCCTCTGAAGTGCACGTAGCGTGTGCAAAGTGAACAACTTGTTGATTTTTAATTATTAGAAACTGTGTGTTTAGTGCGAGCGCGCATGAAAAAGTGTTTGAATATAGTTAATTTTAGCAATTAATTGTAGTTAAGGGATGATGAAAATAAATAAAGCTCAAAATAAATAAATACCTGGTAGGGGTGTGTATTCAAGAGATTGAAGGCGCACTGAGTAGTCCCCAAATGCAAGAAATCCAGTAAAAAACAAACAAACACCACTAACTGGAAAAAATAAAACACCTTAGTGTTTTTATGTTATTTAAAAAATAATAATTTGTTTATTTATTTATTATTTTTGTTTGTTTGTTTTTTACTTTTTTTAAAAAAATCATATTTTAGGTGTGTTTGTATTTTATACATTATGTGTGTGTGTTTATTTTTTTTCTCTTTTTTTGTTTTTAATTTTTTTAAAAATAATTAAAACAGGATATATGACACATGAATATGTTGTGAATTGTAAGGGTGGAATTTTAGCAATCCATTAAGTGTCAACAATGTGTTGTAATTTTTCCATGATTTTTCAACTGATTTTTGGAATTTAAAATGAATTTTCATGAAGTGAAGTATTAAATTTAGGATTTTGGCTTCAAATAATAATTTAACCATGTATGAAAGCATTGCTAATTGAGAAATTATTGGCAAAAGGGGCAAGGAGGTTTGTGGAATTTTGGGGAATTTTTTTGGAAATATTTTTAAAATTTAACCAATTTTTAATGAATTTGACTCATTTTACATGTATTTTTGAAAGAATTTTGAAGTTTTGAATTTTTTGCAATTTATTTTCTTGAATTCCCACTTTAAAAATATTCCAAATGATTTCAGCAATGTTGGAAAATTTGGATGAAATTTTGTGTAATTTTTTTGTATTTTAAATGAATTTAAATGAAAATTTGAAGGTTTTAGGTGTTTTATGTTTATTTTTGTGTTTTTATATATTTTTCGGGTTTGAAAATTAAAAGGCGGTACCCAAGCTGCGTGTGAACAACGGAGAATGACTGCGTGTGAATGGCTGACTGCAACACACCACTATACGGAGAAGACCAAACACGCGTCCTCACGCGTGAACACCCGTGGCCACTCTCGTACGCACAGGCACAACAGGACGCCTGCGTTGCATGTAGAGGGTGGGGGTAGAGTGGAGAAGAGGCAGGAAAGGGGGCTAAAATGGGGGAAAACGAGGGTTAGGTAAGATTTGTTTAAGTAGGTAAGCTAAGTGAGGTTAGGTTAGGTTAAGGAAGTTAAGTTAGTTAAGTGAAGTAAGTGAGTTAAGTAAGTGAAGTTAGTTAAGTTAAGTAGGTTGAGTAAGTAAGTTAGGTTAGTTAGGTTAATTAGGTTAATGAAGTAGAATAAGTTAATTAAGTTAGTTAGGTTAGTTAGGTTAATGAAGTAAAATAAGTTAATTAAGTTAGTTAGGGCAATTAAGTTAGTTACGTTAATGAGGTTAAGGAAGTGAGGTAAGTTAATTAAGGTAATTAACTTAATGAAGTTAGCTAACTAACTAAGTTAGAAAAAAAATAGAGGGCAGCGGGCGGTGTGCAGGAAGAGGGAAGGAGGTTGGAGATGGGAGGGCGGCAGCAGCGTGAAGGAAGAGGAAAGGAGGCTGGAGATGGGCGGGCATCAGTGGCGTGAAGGAAGAGAAGGAAAAGGGGAGAGCGTGGCGTCGCAAGGGAGGAGGTCGAAGGAGATGACGGCGTCACGCAGGAGGAGGGAACGAGGAAGATGACAAAGGACGGGCCCGCGATGCCCGAACAGGTAAGGTAGTTAGGTTTTTTTTTTGTTTTTTTTTCTTTTGTTGTTTTTTTTGCTTGGTTTTGTTTGTTGGTGTTGGTTTTAAGTTTGTATCTGGTTTTGTTTTTTTTTTTTAAGTTTAATTTTTTAAGTTTTGAGTTTGTTTAATGTTCGTGGTGTTGTTGTTTGGCCATTAAAAAGTGAGTGCACCCCCGTCCCACGTGCATGTGCAGGGCGAGAGTAAAAAAATTTGCATCAGTGGAATCAGACGGGGCAGGGGCGCGATGCCCGAGGCACCGAGGTCACGGGGGCGTTCCGAGGCGCATAAAACCAAAAACAGGCACATTCACGCGCGACATGAGAAACGCGGTCACATAGCAAAAGGAAGAAAAATTAATAAAACCCAAACCGTACGTTAGATTGAAAAATTGTAATAAGGAAAAATGTGTTGGGAGATGATGGAAAAATGGGACACAAGTTCCGGGGCAAAATCATGGTATTCAAATGGGAAAAACGCAAGAAACAAGCCCGAAAACACTTACGTGTATTAATATCAGAAAATCCGCGCATCGGAATGAAGTGCAGAAATAAGAAAAATTGTGCAAAAAAATGTGTCCTACAACCCTGTTATGGAAAAACACAGTTCTAATTGAGATAGGATGCGTTCACATGGAAAAATTTCCAAAAACGGACCCAAAAATGGACTCGGAAATTAATATGAATAGAACCATGCACCGGAATAGAGGACAGTAGAAAGAAAAAATGTCTGGAAGAAAGGAATTCACAGGGCTGGTGCATCAAAACTCAGTTTGAGGGAAATTGGGAAGGGTTCACATGGGGAAAATACGAAAAACACATCCGAAAATACTCGAAAAAATTAATAACGAAAAATCTAGCAGTCGCAAGAGGGGGGAGGAAAAAGGAAAAACTGGGGAAAAGACTGTCGAGACACGGCTATCAAATTAAACTGGAAGTCCAATGAAAATAGGGCAGGTTCACATGGAAAAAAGTGAAAAATAGACATGAAAAGGGCCCAAAAACCCGCAAAAATTAATAACGGACCAACCGTGCATCAAAATGACACAGAGTACGAAGGAAAAATGTCAGGGGGGATGTAGGATAGGGCAGGCACATTAGATCAGGGTTCCGGAGCAATAAGGTTGCGTTCACATGAAAAACTGTCCAATTTACGGGAAGTGCGTCAAAAATTAATAACTTTAGAGCTGTCTGTCGGAACAGGGGTTGATAAAAAGAAAAAATGGGTAGTTAAAAGGGACGAACAAGGTTGTAAGGTTGGATGTGATTCTCAGTGAACGTAGGGTGTGTTTATATGAAAGAGAGTGACAACAAAGGACAAAAGGATATAGAGAAGGAACGACCCCAAGGGAGGGGGAAAAGTAGACGAGGGGGTGGGTAAGGGACCCCATCAGGGTAAAATGGAGTCATGGCAGAGATGCATGATCATAGCAGGGTATATGCATGGGGGTATGCAACATAGACATGTAGGGATGCATCCCCACACGTAAAACCTTAGCAGGAAGGGTAAACCGAACATCAAGGTCCTAAGACCACACATTAAACCCACCACAAATGTCCCCACACTTAAGACATGACCGTCACTGAAAAACAAAAGGTGTAGGATTAGAAAAACTTGGCCCATATTGCCGAGGAGGAATGTTGACTATCGAGGTTATGTCTTGTATCGTTGTCGGCTGCAGGAGGTACCCAGATGTCTTCATAACACACGTCCTTCGTGGCAGGGACCATGCGGCAACACCCAGGGAGGTAGCTGGTGGAAGGAATCACAAGACATTAGTCGATGACGAGGGATATTGCACTCAACTCACGATCACTCAAATGGAATGAAAGAATACTCACTCACCCCATTACTAACATCACTCGAGTGAATAATAATGAAAACCGAGATCTCACACTTGGTTTAGGAATCAACAAGGGGATGGTGTGGAGAGAGTATGCGAGGGTGCACAATGGATGATGCATCAATGCACAATGAATCCTTGCAGTGCAGTGTACAGAACAGAGTGTCGTGTCCCGTGCTGATGGTAGAGACCCAACCCATTCGATGCATAGGGAAACAGAAACGTACCTGACTCTAAGGGTCATAACATCCCTCAATCCTCACCTCTCGATAATTGATTGAAGAAACGCCAGTCACACTCAGCCCACCCTCTGTCTCATGCTTGGTTGAAAGATACAGGAGGAGTACCCATTCTTGAACCCCATTGATGTAATCCTCACTGTCACTTGTGTAGAGGTTGTATGCCTTGTGCACAATTGATGGTGCAATTGTGCATCCCGCCCTCTTGTGCCGGCATACAGTGCAAGAAGGAAGGCAAGGGAGCCTTATGGTGCAGTGCACAGGAACAGATCGTGCATTGTGTATTGAGAGGCCCATCCCATGCGTGCAACACTCTGTTCACACATCTCACCTCTCATTTGATTTGAAGGGAAAAACTTATAATGTGTCTGTTTGACCACTTGTGGGACACATCTTAGCAGCCCATCGGGAGGGGAGTCTAGAAAGTGTCACCTCGCACTCGCAAGGAATGTCACAGGGTTTGCGATCTAGGTCTTCCCGAGTCTGCCCCGAAGCGGAAGTATCCAGCCGTTCCCACTTAGGACGACCTGAAGGCAGGCTTTCTTTCCTATCAGCCAAGTCTCTAAGAAGTAGCTAGCGTCGAGCTCCAGATGGCCCACTTTGAGTAGGAACAACAGAGTTGAAGCAAATTTATGCTGCACTTGGTTCACAGAGAATGGGAAACGAGAGGGATGCACCGCTCAACCTCTCTGCCCGTAGGACACGGACCCGTCGGGGGATTCTGTCCACCCGCTTCCCTTGATAGCTTTAGTTGTCTAATTAGGTCCTACCACATTTATGTGCAACATTTAAAAACAGCTTCATTAATTAAGCCTTTTAGGGCACAGAGTTTGTTCACGTAATTTACAACACATACACAAAAACAAAACAAGGAGTCCTTTTATCAAACAAGTTCCTTAACTTATCTTTAAGTTAATCTTTGTCTCTTGCCCATACATGAGAATTATGTATCCCTTCTGTCCAACAGAAGTACCCGGTCCAAATCTCATGGCACTGAAATTTCCATCCTTTGTCTAGAATAGGATCTTCCAACGTCCCAGACGTTGGGCTCACGGGGATCTCCAACTCCATTCTGGACAGGCAAGGGGTGTCCAGAGCTCCACCTGACCCACAAGTGGTCTAGGAGTGAGATGCCATTTCCGTGGTTGGCACTCAACCATCGGCCTGTGAATTGAGCAATGCCCTCTCGGGATAATCCGCGATGTGATCTTGGAGATGATCCACGCGTGCAAAATATCCTTCCTTAATTAATCCAATTAAAATTCAAGCACAATCAAAGCAATCACCCCTAATATCATATTCTAGAAAAACATTCATTTATTCCCATGGCAACTTGTCATTACAGACCCCTGCCATGCATTTGCCATCAACACAAGCCTTGGAATATTTATCCAAATCACAATGCAACAATATCTTGATTGAAAGAAAAACATTTAGGGTGTTGTTCAATCAACCAACAAAACTAATTGTATTTTTTCCAAACAATACAATAATAGACGTGACAATAATTCCATCGCACACTCGCTCTCCCCCTTGGGGCCAAAGAGTAGAATTTACTTAATATTCCCTCCTTTATCCTAAGGCATATGCTAAAAGTTCCAATACTATACATGACATAAGTCCTATCATTCCAATGCAAATTAATCAATCTAGCAAGAGCATTTATGCCTCTTCTCTAAGTGACAATTATCTTTTAGCATTTCCCTACTATGTAACATTTTTTCTTGGCTTTATCTTCCTTTCTCCTAAGGCAAGGAGTCGCATGTCATCGATGTAATATTTACATAATCTCTCCCATGTATGTACCATGTATATGCATTTGCGAACTTTAAACAATATTATCCTCGGTAAAGATTAATCAAAGACTCATCGATGCTCAATACTTTAGTGTCCCATATGTTGCTTATGCTATGCATGGATTCATCACATAGCAACTAGGTGCAATTTAACTCCCTTTGATACGAGCACTTCACGAACTTCATCTTTGAATATTTGAGATGCGATTTATCCTTTTCAATGACCTATTCTAGCACCACAAGGTATGGAGCCTAGTGCATCTCATGCGAGCATTAAAACAAGCATCTATCAATTTGAAAATACATTACTTACGACCGATACCGCAATTGGATTGACAGTGATGCCTTCGCCCGAAGCTCTATTTCTGGTTGTAGGATTGTCATCTGCACGCGACATTCTTCGCTTGGAGGCCATCGTCCGCAAGTAGACTCAAGAGATTAAGAAGGTGGAATAGATTCGAGATGGGAGAGTGAAAGAGAAGATGGTTAAATCGAGGATCGAGATAGAGGGAAATTGTGCAGCCTCTCAGGGTAACTCTTCTCTCTCTCTCTCTCTCTCTCTCTCTCTCTCGCTCTCTCTCTCTCTCTCTCTCTCTCTCAAGCTCTCTCTCACAATTTCTTGGAGGGGTATACTCTCTCTCTCTCCCTCTCTCTTGCAGCCTTTCAAGGTCTCCTTATTCTCTCTTGTGCCTCCCCATGCCTCATATTTATAATGAATTAGAGAGGAGGGGATAAGTCTGAGAACAAGAGGGGGGTAAAACCCCAAGACACTTGATTAGAAAGCTCTTAGTTCACTCCTTTTCTCTGTTCAAAGTGCTGTCTACTACCTGTAGACTGCAATCGCGGCGTGTGCGATTTCACAAATCACTTTTCTTTATTTTTCTTTTTATAAATTCTCCAAAACTATCTAAAACATCACTTGTCTTTTCTTTTAAATGACTTTTAGTTCCATCTTTTTAGTATAATATATAAAATATAATAGTTCCCCCCCTCCCCCCCCCAAGAATCTAATATTTTTGGACCATTCAAACTATACACATTAATACTAGTGATTAATATGGCTCATAAGTCCCGTTCACATTGTACTTTTCGTGAAGGGTGGCTACGATCCTTATCAATCTGAGAAAAAGGTCAGATTTATGACTCTCGATTTTTTAAAATATATTTTTAATTGAATGAAATTTATTAGCTATTAATGCTAGTTAGTTATTTTACCTTAGTTAGTCTTTAGTTAGTAATCTTACTAAATTATTAATTGACTAACTAACTTTCGAACTAACCAACTAACTTTTATTACGTGGAAATATTACAAAACTGGTCACTCATCCCACCCTCTGTCTTACTCTCTGATAGATACAGAGGGCAGCCCATACTCACGTCCCCATCTGATTAGGATTAAAGCTCACATCACTCAAGGGGTTGGTGATGAAGATTATGTTAGTTGTTGTTGTCATCAGGATCTTGAAGACGAGGTGTACCCAGGGAGAAATCCTACAAATCTCGTACTTCAATAATTTGTAAGAAAAGTCGTATGTTAAGAAGGGCAGACATACTAATGTTGTAGAGACATTGCACCAAGGGAGGTGGCTTCGAATTACTTACTGAAAAGGTTCTACTGATGAGTCAGCTATCCTGAACTGTGGGGTGTTACCACCTTTTCCACAGTCAGCTTCCCGCCCAAGGGTGTTTCCACCTTTTCTTGGAACGAGGCCTGTTATGACAGGGAATTTCTTCCTTTTCTCCCATAATAGTTTCGTTTGTTTTTTTTCTTTTTCTTTTCTTTCTTTCTTCTTTTTTTTTCATTTTCTTTCTTTTTTCATTTTTTCCCCTTTTTCTTTTCTTTCTTTTTTCGTGAAGAAATAGAATGGTAGAAATAACATGGGTCAGGACCAACCTCACCACCGTTGTTGGATCAGACGAGAAGAGAACAAGGTCAGGTTGAGATGTTTCTGCGAGGGGTTAGCAGAACGAGACCGCCTCATGAGGAGAATCATAAGGGCTATTAGAAGCACGACGAGAAGGATAGTGCGACGCCCAAAAGGGAAAGGGTAGGTCGATTGTGATTGTCAAGATCCCCAGTGAGGGAAGTACATCTTCCGGCGATAGCCGTTGATCAGGAAGGGATCATCAGAGGCATCAACAGTCTGCATCTGAACATAGCCATTAGGATTGACAGGAAGTACCTTGTACGGGCCCATCCACCGTTGTTGAAGCTTGCCAACAAACTTGCCAAACCTTGAATCATAGGCCAGGACAAGATCACCTTCTTTGAACTCCTTGTGCTTGATGAAACTATCATGATAGGTCTTGCGTCACACTTGAGTAATTTCCATGCACTGTAGGGCCATCCGCCGTATCTTGTCCAAGCATTCCAAGTGTAAGAGACGGCGTTGCAGTGACTCACAATCTCCCAAGTGTTCTTTAATTGCCACTCGCAAAGAGGGAAATTCCAGTTTGACAGGGAAGACGACTTCTGTACCATACACTAGCTGGAAAGGGGTCTGTCCTGTAGCTGCCTTATGGGAGGTTTTGTATGCCCAAAGGGCCTCTGTAAGTTGATTCTCCCAGTCGCGACAGTGTGCGGCAATCGTTCTTGTCAGGATCGAGCAAAGGATGCGATTAGTGACCAACTTGGCCGTTGGCTCTGGGGTAATAGGGAGTGGACTTGCGATGGCGGATCTTATACAGCTCTGTCAGCTCCTCCATTATTTTGTTAAGGAAATGAGTATCTCTGTCACTTACCAACTCGAGGGGATTACCAAAACAGGTGATAATATTCTCGTACATGAACAGGGATATGCTATTACCATCGTTCCGCTTGAGAGCTTTAGCTTCACACCACTTTGTGACATAATTCGTACATACTAAGATGTATCTATTCTGCTTCGTGGATCAATGGGACCCACAAAATCAATCCCCCACTTCAAACGGCTTTAGGGGAATAATAGGTTGCAGTGGCATGGCACTTGTTTTGGTGGGTTTCCCCATTCGCTGACAAGCATCACATCTCTTACAATAGTAATATGCATCCTTGTGGAGGGTCGGCCACCAATATCATGCTCTAACAGAGCCTTCCTGGTTGTCGCTTCTCCTGCGAAGTGTCCACCACATGGTTCATCATGGCATGCTTTCAATACTATGCCGATTTCATCCCCTGCAACACATCTTCACAGCAATTCACCTTTGCCTCTCTTGTACAATGCACCGCCTAGGAAAGTGTAGGGGGTTGATTCTAACAGAAGCTTCTTCTTCTCATGGATTGAGATGCCAGGAGGATACTGCTGAGTTGCCAGGAGATTGGCTATGTCTGCATACCAGGGAGTAACTGTTTCAACTAGAAATTAGGAAGCATCAGGAAGGTCAGGATCATCATGTTCCTCTTCTTCTGTTTGAGGGATTCGTGATAGATGATCAGCTAGGACATGGGAACGGCCAAGCTTAGTGACCACTTCAAAATCTAACTCTTGGAATAGGAGTAACCTCTCATCAGTTATCCTTTAACATCTCCTTTGTTCATCAGGAAGGGCAAGGCTTCATGATCCACATAGAACTTGAAATGCGTTGACAATAGATAGTGTTGAAACTTCTCTAATGCAAACACCATTGCTAAGCATTCAAGTTGCTCTGTCAGTGTGTAGTTCCGTTCCCTATCAGTGACCTTTCGGCTTGCATAATAAATGGGTTGATCTAATCTAGAAGGGCCCTTTTGACATAGGACAACATCTAGCCCTTCAACTTATGCATCTCTGTGCACATGGAACTCTTTCATCCAGTCAAGAGGATGTAAGATAGGTGCTTGGATAAGGCACTATTTTAGGGTATTAAAGGCCTCTTCACAGTCATCAGTCCAAAGGAAATCCGCATCTTTCCTTAGGAGCTTATGCAGAGTGGCTGCCTTGGTTGCAAAATGTGCAATAAATCTTCTGTAGTAGCCCACATGGCCAAGAAATCATCTCAATTGCTTGAGGTTTGTTGGTGCTATTAAGGCAGAAATCTTTTCAATCTTCACCAGGTCTGTTGCAATCCCTTGTGCAGAGACAATATGACCTAGAAGAAATCCTGATGAAACGCCAAAGACACATTTGTTGGGGTTGAGAGAAATCCCATAATCTCGGCATCTGTCAAAACATTGCTCTAGGTGTCCCCAGTGCTCACGGATCAAACTATAGATACAAAATTCATCAAGATACACCTCAATGAAATCATGCAAATGATTCTGGAAGGTAGCCATCATTACTTGTTGGAAGGTGGCAGGAGCATTACAGAGCCCAAATGGCATCACTCTATAGGCATAGGTTCCCCATTCTGTGGTGAAGGTTGTTTTAGATTGGTCCTCTTCTGCAATTTGGACTTGGTTATATCCGCTGAATCCATCCAAGAGGGAATAGAGCTCATGGCTTGCTACTGTGTCCAACAGTTGATCTATAAAAGGGATGGGAAAATGATCCTTCTTTGTCTTCGAATTCAGCTTTTGAAAGTCGACACATATTCGAAGTTTCCCATTATTCTTGGGTACTTTCACAATGGGCGAAACCCATTCACTGTTATCCACGGGATAAATGAACTCTGCTTCAAGAAGTTTCAATAATTCAGCCTTCACCAGAGCAGAGTAATTAGGATTAATACGTCTTTGTCTTTGCCTTACAGGTTTGGTATCAGACTCTAGGTCAATGCGATGTTGACATACTGTGGGATCAATTCCCTTTAGGTCTTTGTATAACCAAGCAAACATGTCTAAGTTCTCCTTTAATAAGTCTCGCAGGACCACTAATTCTTCTTCTGGAAGATTGAGACCCACTTTCAGGTGACGTTCGGTACCGTCAGTATCCAAGAATGTTACTTGTCTTTCACCTTCCACTTCGCGGATAAATGTCCCATGGATTGCTTCTGGATAGAGGTCTGACTCTTTCAAGAGAGTAGTATCCTCGTCTGATGTTCTGCTAGAACCAGTGTCCTCCTTCTGAACAGATGACTCATTTGTCTGTTGAGGTTGTTGGAAGGGTATCAGAGCTTTGTTTACTTCTGTGTGAGTGGTAATTTCTTCTAGACTTAGGTATTCATATTCAGAGGATGCGTCAAGGAATGTCACATAACATGAACCTTCTAGAATCTGTAGCTTTGTTAGCTCTAGCTTTTGTTGGCAGGGGGCATCATCATTATCTTTTCTCTGGATTGAACGGTCAGGGTGACAGGAGCCACTGGTGAACTTAATTTTTGTGCCTTTAATCCATTGCTTATACAGATTCTGCATACTTTGTGGTCCATTGATAAATCCAAATGGAACCATGGTCATTCCATCCAGCACCCTGAGATGTTCAGCCTATGAGGTCTCTATAGGGACATCAACAAGATCATCCGTTGTCAAAGGAAATTCTTCATCTGCACTTTTATAACTTGCTTCATTTTCTTCCTCATCATTTTCATCCTCTTTCCCTAGAAGCTCTGTCTCTGCTTCTTTAGAGGCTCTAGGAGAAGATATGATCTTCTGCCTCTGCATCTGCATCTGCTTTTGCTTCTGTTACAGTCATTGTTTCTGCTCTTTCTCTGTTCTGCATCTGCTATGTCTTTGTATCTGTTACTGCTTTATATCTGTTCTGTCTCTGCTCTGTCTCTACGACTATCATGTAACAGGGAGAACAATACATCCATGCTTCTATTTCACTGTCAGAGGTGATTTCAGAAGTCAATTCAAGTTGAGGCAGGAGGTATTCTCCCATGGACAAGGATTTTGCTTCCCTTGGTAGTTGGCTTACAGTGCCCACCATTAGGGACTGTGTCTCTGTTTTCTTGGGAAAGATCTGCTTAATAGCCTCTTCGTCTCCTGATGTACCATCTATTACCTCGTTGGAGGAGTCAGTTATGACTTCGATGGATGTGGATCCATTGCCTTTTTGCGATCCATATAGCTTTAACACCACTTTGTTGGGTCCTCTGCCTAGGGTCAGGGTTCCTTTGAACCAGTCCGTCCTGGCTCTTACTTCAAAAAGCCAAGGTCTTCCCAATAGCAGAGGGTATGAGGTCCCATAAGAATTTGGTTTGACCGCCAAATATATCAGCCAATAGTCTCTTCCTATAAGGGTTGTTTTGACGTATGGGAGGATGCCCAACGGTTTGATTCTACTTTGGTCCACCAATCTGATAAGCCACTATGTAGGTTGAATTCCTTGCAACCCTAAGTCCTTCATTGTCACATCTATCATTATGTTTATTGATGAGCCTCCATCAATCAATGTATTTGAAATAAAGCATCCTTCTATCCATATACTAATTTTTGGGGTTCCAGGATCTAGGAAGGCGTTAGCCACATTGGCTTCCTTTACAGGCTCTGGGGCCTTATTGGTCTTGGTTGCTATTGAAGGAGCGATCCTTAGTCCACGTCTTCTTGTCAAGATGCTTTTGAATTTCTTTCGGCAGCTAGGACATAGCATCAGTAACTGCTGGAATGTTAAGTTTGGTTTAAAAGTGTCTAGGTCTTTGACCAAGTCATAATCTTTGATAGGATCCACAGGCTTCTCCAGCCGGCTGGGGAATGAGGCTACATCCATTTTTATCTTTCCTTTTTCTTCTAGTAATTGCAGCATCGGCACTTCCTCTGTTTCTGGAAGTGCTTCTATATCATCTATCTCCTGGACCTCTGGTTCTGTTTCTGAGACTGTCTCTGTGACACTCTGTGGCACTACAGTGCTTTGTACTATACTGTTCTGTCTTGCACTGCTTTGTCCCTCTGTTGGCAGGTTAAACTTCACAGTCTTGGTAGGAGAGTTATTTTCATTCTGAACAACGGGTTCCTTCTCTTGGTGCACGTAACAGTGGAAACTTTCAACTCTACCAAATTGGAGGCAGGCTCTTGTACCTTCTGTTGGCTACTATCAGTGCCATTGGCCTTTACTTGGGCTAGACACGGAAAGTCCTTTGCAGTGTGACCTTCTCCTTTGCATTGGTCTCATAAGGGCTTGTAATCCATAGATCGTCTAGGGTTTGGACAATTCGGGGAGATATGACCCTTTTCTCCACACTTGTAACATTCCACCTCTGATCTCTGGCCACCGCCAGACTGTCGTCCTCTTTAACTTTGAGAGGGAAACCTCCTTGGTCCAAAATTAGGACCAAATTCTCTAGGATTTGGTCCAATATCCTGTGTTGTCATTTTGTATTCCAGCAAGTTGAATCGTGCATTTTCATTCTTCTGTCTTCCTTCATGCATCTCCTTCAAAGAGCAAATATCCTCTGTATGGTTCTTCTACAAATAGTAGAAACAAAAGGCTCCAAGAATGGTTGGTTTTTGGGTACATTCAGTGGCTAAATGTCCCGCTTGATGACACTTTCTGCACCATGTATTAGAGTGCATCACATCTCTTTCAGCTCCCGCAGGAGTGGATATATTAGTGGTATTCACCTTCAGCGTCTGTAGCTGCTCTGTAATCACATCCATAAGCTCTTTCTTGATACTTGCAAACTGAGTTGGATAAGTAGTCCTTCATATTTTCACCTCCTGAAGTACTTGTAGTAGGGTTTTGGGAAGCTTCTATAATTACTACATACACTAGTTGGGTTGATTCAGAGGGTCCTCTGTTCTGGTTCTGATTTAGAGCTCCTGTTGATACTTAGGGTTGTTGATTCCAGTTGGTAGGGTTCCATTGCTGTTGAGTTGCCATTGGAGGAACTGTTTGAGGCCACTATTGTTGTGGTTGAACCATCATTTGAGGCACTGTCGTCTGTGGTGACCACAGTGGATTAGGTGCATTATACTGCGGCACTGTTTGCATCTAGGGATAGGGGTAGGGAACTATCCCTAGGACTGCATTTGGTGGGTATACCATTCCTGGCATGGGAGAAGGTAAGACTCCTCTTCCTGGAGTCATTGACAGCCTTGCTTCAACTTCGTCATACAATCTTGCACCTTCCACTGCAGCTTGCAGATTGATTGGTCTTCTCAATTCCACAAACTTGAGAACTTCTGGTTGTAGGCCTCTGAGAAACACCCCTTTCTGGATACCTTCGTCCAAATGATGGTTAGTCCATCTCTTCAGGATGGATTCCATTTGCGAGACATAAGCTTCTACTCTTTCTCCAGAGGACATGAACTCCTCTCGCATCCGCTCTTCAAAACCTTCACACCTGAATTTAGTAAGGAAGGCCAACTTCAGGTCATCCCATGTGCCAAAAGTTCTTGTTGCTTGTCTCTCATACCACTGAAATGCCGCACCCTTGAAAGTGGCAGGGAATATTTCTAACCAATGTGCTCAGGGGTTCTAGCATTGTTAGCCACACATGCTACCATGAATTCTGCTACATGAAGATCAGGGTCTTCATTGTACTCTCCCTTAAAAACTGGCAATGGGACTATATTTGTTGGCATGTCATCAATATTTTCAGGACGAATCTGACTTGGAAGGGGACCTTGAGTTGCCATGGGGACCTTTGTAAAGAGTGCTTTTAGGGCGTCAAAGGAGGCTTCTGCTGCAAGCTCGTTCTCAGCTTTGATTTTTTCCTTCTCTCTTCTCACGTATCTCTAGACTCGTTCTAATGCTTGCCTCTTGATTGCATCATTCATCAGGGGCTTGGCTCCAACCAGTTGGTCTGTACTCAACAGGATAGTATCAGAGAGGGCTTCAGTCTCTGGGGGATTCTCTAGCCAACATCTCCTCTACTTCCTTATTTTCAACATCTCTAAATTCGGCTTTCAAACCACTACAGAGGGGAAGATATTCCATTCGGAAAGTATCAAAACTCATTCTTCTTAGGATCATTGTTGTGCCATTATAATAATGCTAGCTTCTGAGGGTTTCAACAGTGTATGTTGTGAAAAACACTCTGTCTACCAACTTCCAGTGGGTTTTCTAATTGGACAAACAGAAGATTGTCAGTGCACCAAGCATCCCACATATCTTGCTATTGAGCATCCACGAACAAATTCCAACTCTTTTCCTTCTTGTTTTTGTGAACCTCCACAGACCACGACTCCTGAAGCTTCTTCACAATCTCCCACTTGATGATGTCTGGAAACTTCTCAATGAATGTCAAATCTTCCATGGGTGGTCATTCTCTCTGTTTCTGCTCTTTAGTTTGTTTCCAAACAATTTTCCACCAAGATGCTAGTTTATGTTGCTTCCATAGGAAGAGGTAGCAGTCCACCACATAGAGCATGCATCATGATGGTGATATGTTTCCACCATTGTGGGATGAACTTCTTATGGAAAGTGGCTTGGATAATGAGAATCTCCAACTCTTCAGTGGAAGAAGGAACTTTGCAAACATCCATTGAATTCTCCTCTTCTTGGCAATGCCATTTCCTTCATTTTCAGCCGCTTTTGATGCTTGTTGATGGCAAGATTCCCCGGGGCTACGCACCAAAAACATGGAGCCCCAAGAGAGACACCAAGGAAAAGGGGATTCTACTGCAAGAAAATCTATCTTGCAACATCAACAAGCTTTCATTTCATTCTTTTGATGACCAAAACAAAGAAAACAGCAAATCTTCACACAGCATCATAATAGATATCTCCCACGGATTTGATAGAATCAATCATAATCTTCAACATCTTCATAGGATCCTTCAATAGAACAATGAATACAAAAGAATACACCATTTTTGAATGAAAATCAATCACATAGTATTCATCTTCAATGTCTTCATAGTTTTCTCTCTCAATCTCTCATATACAGTGTTTTGATAGAATTGACTATCTGTGGCTCTCTCTCTCTCAAACTCTCATTAGTACATCATCTCCTCACTACAATACTTTCATAATGACTCTCAATAATCCTTCTTAGGTCGTGGATGCACCTCCCAAGAGGTATGTCTGATGTGAAGAGGCACCAGAGCCATTGCAGTGTCCCTTCACAGCTCATTACTATCACTGTCACTCCAGTCTTCTTTTTAGTCTTCAACAGTTGCTTCTTCCATTTGTTTTAACTCTTTTGAACTTAGATTCATCCTTTCCAAAAGTTAGAAAACTTTCCCAAAGTCACACATACTTTCTACAGAACACTTACAGAAGATCTACAGAACAGTACAGTACAATACCAAAGCAGATACATAACAGTTACAGAGCAGAGATAGAGGCTCTACAGAAGGTTTACAGAAGATTTCAATCTTCATCAATCATCAATCCATACTTCATACAGAAGAAAATCAGAACAAAACAGAAGCTATACAGAAGGTATACAGAACCAATCAGAACCTCAACATAACCTATTAGAGCATCATAGAGCTTCATATTTCTACTGAGAATCATCATGATATTCCAAAACATAATCAATATCATCCAAAACACTCTCAAACAGTTCCATTATCAACCATACATCACTCTAAATCCATAAAAAATCAATCATTTAGTCCTTAAAAACAACAAAAATCAATCAAAAATTCAATCTTTTCCACTCTCAACACAATGTTAGTTATGCAACCTTTTACTTGCACATGATTGTAATTTTGAAAATTAGGGTGTTATATTACTTGATGTTGACAGCTTCAATGTTAATTCTTTGTTGTTTTAGTCTACATCATTCTCAATAACGTAATTTCCAAATTGTATTGGAATATAATGAAACTTGGCATACATGTCCATATGGTGGTAAGGAGCATGCAAGGTATGCTATCCTACTCCTCAATGTCAAGAATGTTAATGGTAATTCTTTGAAATCTTGCTTTGGGCATGATACTTTGTAAAATAAATCTATTTGTATTGCTTGAAATCATCAAAACTTGAAATAACTTGTCAAATGGTCCCAAACACTATACTTTGGCCAATGTCCTTGTTAATATTATTTTTGATAAAAATGCTCCGTATACCCTTACATACACATGTGTCAAATGTTGATCACATTTTGACATCAATATGTTGTTTATACTATTTTTTCATGACACACATGTGTGATAATCATTTAAACTAGTTGATGGTTTTTAGTGGTTAAATTGACATCTCCTTATTTTCACTTCATTCTTTCACTCCTATTCTCCATTATGTTCACATATGGCATGCTAAAAGGTTTTTCTTGTTTGGGAAGGCTTGCATGCCAATACTTGGAGCAGAAGGAGACAATTGGAGGCTCCTTACATGTACAAGATGGCCTAAGGGATCATAGGTCACTGTACAAAAATAGGTGATAGAAGCATGACACTATAGACTTGAGAGAGATAAAAATCATATGACCGGGGTATGAGCTCTTGAATGGCAATTCACCATGGACTCCATGGCCCGTATGGATGGTTGTAGAGGGGTAGTTGATTGATTTTTTTGATGACACCCAATTAGCAGCCATACATGTAAAAATGATAATCCATCATTGGCAAGGACATGAATCTCATAATTTTCTTCGTTAAAGAAATAGCCAAGTGGATTACACCAAAACTGTTGTTAGTTATAGAAACATCAAGGATTGAAGACATTTACCTCTACAATGCTTGTATTTATTACCAAGTTTTGTTGTATAAATTATGAGATACTATAAAGTAATTGATTCCTTTTATCACGACCTAAAATGGGCTCAATAGTGGCTCTCACACACTCAAGCTCATTGATGGACCTCATAAGACCAACCCCCATGGCCCTGCAGCCATAAACAACTAGTAATAGAATAGGAACTCTTGCTCTAACCTTGACACATTGCATTGTGGTCCAATCTCCCAATTGCTTGTCCCAAACTCTAAGTAGGAGTGCCCAAAATGAAGGTGTCTAGTACACCACACAAATGTCACAAAGGCACCTACTCGATTGATTCTTGTGGCCTCTAGATATGAGCGATCTACTTGGTTAGGGATTGCACGCTTAAAAACCTTAATGTTCTGAAAATACAAAAATGGCAATGTGGTATTTTTATATTTCCATGTTTTATAGACCATTCTAAATGTTTCCCTACTTATTGGTATTTGTTTATTTTTATTTTTATTTATTTTTCCTAATTTAAGGTAATTTTATTCATAAAAATAAAAATAAAACTCAAAATAACCAATGTTAAGCACTAATAATTACCTTTATACCTTTCTTTATATGCCTTCAAAATAGTTTTTTAATTGGATTTTATTTACTATAAAAACTAGGCCACTTACCTGTTGATTGCCTACATGCCATGATACAAAGAAGCATGGATTGGTTCTTCCTAAGGCTACTAAAGCTTACCATAGCCATTGACATACTTGAGGTGCCCTTCTTAGAGACCAAAAACATGCCACAAACCATTTCTTTCACATAATTCTCACCTCTCCCTCTCTTTCAACCCTCCCCCTTCTCTCATAAGAACATACATTATGTAAGAGAAAAAGTAGGAGAGACAAAGACTATTTTGAGGGACGAGAGAGAAATAGTAAAAAATTAGCATTTTCATTTTTTCAAATCAGTCCATGAAACTTATAGAGCACATAGAGGAGGGTGAGGAGGCTTCATTTCTCCTATTAATCACAAAGAAAGTTGAGCGAGTTGCGCACAGTGATCAATGGATGCATGAAAAAATGGCACCCACTTTTCTTACTCTGTTCTTTTCTCTCCACGATTCTTGCATGAAAAATTGCATATATTAAGTGTCCCTTTAGCGTTTGGTGCATGCCACATTAAAGTTGGACCACATCCCTTCAAATATTGACCAATTTTTGGCCTCTTAGGCTACCCAAATCGTATTCCTCCACAAATCAAGGTCTTGTAGCCTCAAACTCCACCCCAAATGCATGGAGTTAATGCCCAAGTATTGGTTAGGTGATTCTTCATTATTTATAGACTCAACTTTGTGTTTTGTTGCATCTCAAACTTCAAAATGATTTGTCTTTTATTCCTCAACTACTTTGTACCATGGACTGCTTTGCACCACGGACTGCTTTGCCTTGTATTTTGCCATATTATTAGTAAAAGTGGTGCCTAAATACACTCACATTTTCAAAAACACTCAATGATGGGGATATTTGGTGACAACCCTTAGATTGGCATGTTTAGTAGGTCCTTGAGAAGCTCCATGAAAATATAATGTATAAACCAAGGCTTCATTCATGTAACCCACCACAATAATCAACCTACATGTACTTATGATAATCAAAGTCTAACCTAGAGAGGGGATGTAAAATATGTACAATCCCTCCTTCCTCATTAAACTCAGTGGGAACACTAGTAAGAAACCGATGGCAATGGTGGCAACAGGCTTGAATATCCCATGTGAAATATCTTTCTTGTCACTTAGTAATGCGATAACCCTTAGTCCATTGAACAACTTTTCCTTGGTGATAATGCTACTCTAAATTTGGATGCTCAAGATAAGGAATAACCCCTATACATAATAGGACTTTAGCTTATTGATGTTTACTTTAGTCTTGAACTTTACCCCTTGCAAATCTGCTAAAAGGGCTATAGAGTCAATCTTTCTTATACAAACAATCTTATAAGGGCCATCCCACTTATCTTGGGAATAGCTTAGGACACGCATCATAATATAGGACCAATTGACCCTTGCCAAATGTATGTTTTTTAGCATGAAGGTTGTTCATCCACTTCTTTCCTACTTCCTAGTGTAACAAGGCTTGCAATCTGATCTCATCAAGATATGCACAAGGGATGTGAACCTTTCTTATAATGCTTGCTTGTCACCCAAAGAATGATTTAGAGTAAACCTTAATATAGGTAGCTCAATCTCCAAAGGCAAAACAAACTCTTTCCTATTTACTAATTTGAAAAGGGTGTGACATGTAGCTCTTTTGAATGTCATGTTATAAGCCCAAATAGCCACATACAACTTTTTATTCCAATCACGCTTGCCTTTGGATAAAGTCTTGGATAAAATCTCCACAAGCTGCTTATTAGTACTCTCTACTTGTCGATTTTCTTGAGGAATGTGTAGACTTATTGTGCTTAATCTTTAGAGATTTTGTCAAATTCCCAATCATTGTATTCAAGGAATGTACCCCACTATCAAACACAATCTCTTTAGGTAGACAAAAATGGCAAATAATCTACTAAAAATGAAACTAGTCATCTTCTTGGCACTATCCTTCATCATAACATGAGCTTTAGACCACTTTGTAAAGTAGTTTGTCACCACAATGATATAACACTTTCGCATGGTAGACAAAGGATGCACATGTCCAATGAAATTAATAGCCCACTTTTCAAAGGGCAAGGTCACTAGAATGGGATTTAGCAACCTCTTATAAATTTTCCTATGTGTCTTTGAGTGATAGATATCACAATGCTTAACATAATCAAAAGCATTATGGAAAATTGTTGGCTACCATTATCCATCAACTAAAGCATTATAGGTGGTAAGCCATCTAGCAAAATGACCCCCACATGTTGAACAATGACATTTTTCTAAAATAAATAGCATCTCATCAGGTAGCATGCAATGATGATACACCTCATCCACTCCCCTTTTGTACAAGACACTAGCTATAATGGAAAAGCGAAGGGCTTGTTGGTTAATCTTCCTCTTCATAGATTTAGAAAGAGCTTTTATTGGGTTTCTTCTAGATAGATAATGCATAATAGATGCATATCATGGTGGGATTGAGATTACATCAATCTTACATAACTCCTTGCAATCATTAATGCCATTCCACTCTTCCTTAGGCTCATCAAAATTCACTAAACATTCAACGATTTCTTATAATTTTGGTTGCATACTCTAAATCTCATAGGCACTATGGAGTATGGCATGCACAATAAACATCCCAATGCTTTTGTTTACTGGAAAAAATTGCAGAAAATGGATGTTTAGTTTATTCTAGAGAAAAGGGGAAAGATAAGCTCCTTAGGCTCTCATTTTGGGAAAAAACAACAAAAAATGGCATTGGGAATCATACTTTGATTCCCATGTTGGATAGGTAAGTTTGAACGTGAGGTTTGGCATGTGGGTAGGTGATCCAAGGGTTGAAGCTTGTTCAACAATAAGTGTAGTTCCTCAACCTTGGTGAAGAATACCATCTTCCCATAAAGAATACACTATCTAAATTTGTTAGTGGGGAACACCATAGCTAAACATAGGTTTTCTAAAGATCTATAATGAAGCTCCAAAATATCTACTTTTTGGCTAGCAAATGCGATGATGATAAAGCATTGCTTCCCAATTCGGAATAGGTAGCAACAACTGATATTGTACATGGTTGCAGTGGTAAAGATAAGAAAAGTTCTCTTCTTTGAGGAACCTTAAGCACTAGTGTTTTGGAAAGCTCCACCTTAATATTCTAAAATGCTACCTTACACGGTTCATTCCATTAAAAAACATGGCTATGTGATAAGAGGTTTGTCAGAGGAAAAGAGCACTCAGTCAATACATTAATGAACTGACCATAATATCCCATAGATGAGATAAAACCATGAACCTCCCTAGGGATGGTGGATGGGCTCATGGCCACAATGACTACTACTTTGTCGGGATTAGTGGCAATAACAACCACACTCACAATATAGCCCCCATAATGCAGGATTTAGCATGATACAATACTCATGATAGTGCTCACAAAATTTACACAAAATAATAAGCTATCCATTTCAGATTGTGGCAGTCTCAAATCATCTATAAAGACCTTGAGTTCTTCAAGGAAAATATTAGTGAATATCTTATTAGCTATCCTTTGCCAAGACCTAGGGGCATTGCATAAGCCAAAAGCCATAAGATGGATGGCAAAGATACCAAAGATAGTGACAAATTTCATTTTAAGCTTGTCATCCTTAACTATGGCCATTTGATTATATCCCACAAAACAATCCATGAAAGAATACATCTCTCGGCCTACTAATTGATCTAGGATCTGATTGATAAAGAGCAAAGGGTAGTAATCCTTCACAATCTACTTGTCTAGCTCCTTAAAATCCACACACAAGTGGATTTCATTGTTTTGTTTCTTCCTTATCACAACTGATGAGTACCATTCAATGTGTTCAATAGGGAAAAATTAGACATGTGAAGTTCCTTAGACGCATCAAATTTTTTAAAAAATACTCCCTCAACTCAAAAGTCATTAATCTAACCATCTATCTTATTGGATTACTGCCTCCTTTGAATGGGATCATATGCATGGCAATAATAGGGGGAATCCCCTTCAATTCATTATAGCTCCATGAACATACATTCTTGAACTCTTGTAGAAGTGACACATAGTCTACACGATCATCATAAGATAATATAGTACCGAGTTTGATTAGATGGGGATCATTGGAAGTTCCAAGATCCAACTCTACTACATTAACATCACATATTTGATCTTTTGGCCATATCGACTCATTCAAGTTCACTTGGTAGGCCTCTTACATTGTGGGATCTTTATCAAAATCACTCAAGATTGATGTTTCCATGGTAGAGGTGCCCTCAAGTGCCTCCCATTCTATAGTGGGAGGTGGTGCCCTTTTATTCAATAGGCGCTCAAGGTAAGCATCCAAATTTTTCTCTTCAACCCATGCCCAAAGATCAAGCTACCAATTGGGATATCCACCAAATAATTAAAGTGTAAGATCCATTGTCACCCAAGTAGAAACCAATACCTTGGTCTCCTAGTAAATCACACAATAGGAAAGTCAAGAACACACTCAATATGTGCTCCAGCTACATGTCCTTGAGATATCACTACTTCTAGCTATCTCAGACTATCATTAGTCATTTTTAGGATCGTCATGATATCCTTTTAGGTGGGCACACCAAGCCTCTCCAATAAGTTTATGCTCATTATGTTCATGAATGAGCCCACGTCTACCATTGCACTTTCTATCCAAATGCCATCCACATATGAATGCGCCCTAGGGCAATGTTTCTCCACATGCTCCCACCATTCACCACACACTTGATTGACACCAATAGGTTCTACAATATAACTTATTTATAGGATTTTCTTGAATTAATTGTAACAAATTCACATCTAGTTTGGCTTCATATTGGACATTTGCTAAGTCAAACTTGTAGAAGTTTGCAACAAACTTCTTCTCTTGCCATGCCATCCTCTCTTTTGGATTTTTGACAACCTTAACAACCTCCTTCACTTTTGACTTACGCTTGATCTTTAACCAGAGGCTCCTCTAAGATGAATTCAGGTTTAAGAGGACTCTCCTAAGGCCTTTAAGATGAATTCAGGTTTAAGAGGACTCTCCTAAGTGTTGCCATCTGTGACCTTCTTGTCAACCACACTAGGCTTAGCGTTAGCTTTGCTTGTACTAGGTCATCATTTTGAACCTCTTTCATTTTTTGGTCCCTATAGTGACTGCTCTTACATTGTTAGAGGCTACATTTTCATCAATTGGAATCACCTCTACTAAACTAACTCCACTAGGTGTTTCCTATAGGTGGTTTTTTCCCTTTGTAAG
The DNA here is from genome assembly GCF_053477565.2 of Lygodium microphyllum. Lineage (NCBI taxonomy): Eukaryota > Viridiplantae > Streptophyta > Polypodiopsida > Schizaeales > Lygodiaceae > Lygodium > Lygodium microphyllum. The sequence continues at coordinate 156,598,992 of NC_141138.1, read as the reverse complement.
ATTTTCTTAAGGCCCTCCCCTTGAGTATTTGCATCATTTTCATGACGCAAATATTGCACTTCACATGAGGACAATTTCATGGGAGGTGTTGACCACCACACCACTTATAGCTAAATCTTGATGGACCTACATCATCATGCTTTCTAGTGCCCATTAGATTTTGCTGACGTTTCAAAAAATTAACATCCATTGCTATTTGCTGATATTTTTAAGTAATTACATCAATGTAATGCTTCATCATGTTATTCACTTCCTCTACAATATTTGATGCAGAGGATTTGTGACCTGTGGTATCAAAAGCCACCCCCACACTAGGTTTTACAATTTTTAAAGGGGCGGGGATTGCATTGGCCCTTGGTTTATGGTGGGTCTTGCTTGCTACTCATAGATATCATAGGTCTTGGTTGGGAAAAAATTGTCCCTATAGAAGAAAGTAATTGAACCAACCCTTGATTTAGGATTTCTTGACTTTAACCCATGGTATTATTGAGTAGTGCAAGTATTGAGTTATATCCTATTAGTGCAGCATTTGGTACCATCTTAGTCATTGAGAGGGCCTGCTTGTACATAAATAGCCTAAATGCTTGACTTCACACCCTTAGCTATTGTTATAGCTACATCTAAATCATTGAGTACTTTGTTACTCAAATGTAGTTGAATTGGGAAATCCAGCCCCCTCAAGAAAAATTATAGCAAAGTAGCAGGGGTAATTGAATGGTGTTACCCAAACAATGGAAGATTTCACATAGCTTTTGAGCATATAATTTCACACTCTTGTTAAAATATTGTTGATTCTTGTTTAGGACACATAGCTAATATTGACTCCCATTTTCAAGAGAGAACTCCCTATGAAATGCAATGTAGAACCCTTGCATATTGGCAATTGAATATGGCACAAGTTGGTAATACCATTGGGCTACATTTTTGTCAAGAATCGCGTGGTGGGGGGACTTGCTCGAGATGATGCGCCGAACACACACAGAATGCACAAGGAGAAGCTCACTCAAGAGACAAGAAGAGAGATGGAGGCCAAAACGTTTTCTTGCTGATTTCTTCTTCTTCTTCCACACACTTTACAATGTACACAAAGTATAGATAAGATACAACATAAAGAAAAGTGGCCTACTAAGTCAAACAATGCATAACCGACTACACTAGTCGACTGGCGCTATAACTATGCCAGCTGTAAATAGGTGTAACAACTTGAATATAATAAGTAATGAGTCATTGGCCATGTGAGAGTTATAATGACCACCGACATGCTAAGTGTAGACATGTGGACCCATCTAGCCAAGCGGTCCATCATCCATGTCCACATGTGTTGAGCTTGTCATCTCAACACTCCCCCTCAAGCTCAACTGCATCTCTGCAACTCCAAGTAAGCTTCGAAACTTTTGAAGCTTCTCTGTACCCAACGCCTTTGTGAAGATGTCAGCTATTTGATCCTATGTGCTGACATACACCAAGTCAATCTCACCTGTTAGTACCTTCTCTCTCACAAAGTGGTACCTCAATATGTTTTGTTCTGGCATGGAACACAGGGTTCCTAGCCAACTGTATACTGCTCATGTTGTCACAATAAATGACAACTGGACCTTCCACCTGCACATCCAAATCAGCCAATAACTTTTGCAGCCATACTACCTCACATGCTGCAATAGCAGCACCTCTATACTCAGCCTCTGTACTCGTCAAAGCAACTGTAGATTGCTTTTTGCTGCTCCAAGCAACTGCTACACTACCAAGAGAGAACATGTATCCACTGGTAGATCTTCTATCAGACATACTACCAGCCCAATCTGCATCTGTGTATCCAAACACTTGTACATCTGCACCTACCTCATAGAAAAGTCCATAATGTAATATGGACTTCACATATCTCAATATGCGTCTTACTGCATCCAAATGTGGCTTTCTAGGTACTTGCATAAACTGACTCACAAGACCAACAATGTAGCTCAAGTCTGGCCTTGTAATGGTCATGTAGATCAAACTCCCCACTATCCTCGTGAACATAGTAGGGTCTTCTATCTCATCCCCAACATCAGCACTCAACTTTACATTCTGCTCCAACGGGACTGAAAGTGGTTTGCATGCTGTCATACCATACTTGGACAACATATCCAAGCCATACTGTCTTTGGGACAGCCATATACCATCATCACATCTGATCACCTCAATGCCAAGGAAGTATCTTAGCTCACCTAAATCCTTCATCTCAAACTTCTTCTTTAAAAAATCATTGACTTCAGCAATCCCACTATCACTATCACCTGTGATAATCAAGTCATCCACATAGATGACTATGATGACCAAACCTGCATCTCCCTTTCTCACATAAAGTGAGTGATCAGGATCAGAAACATAGAAGCCAATATTGACAAGATACTCTCTGATCTTGTCAGACCATGCTCTAGGTGCTTGCTTGAGCCCATAGAGTGACTTCTTCAACCTGCACACATACGTGGGATGCTCTAAATCTTCATAAATTGTTGGCTGATCCATATACACTTCTTCTTGCAAATCACCATGCAAGAAGGCATTCTTCACATCCATTTTCTACAACCTCCAACCTTTGGCTGCTGCCAAAGCAATCACACATCTGACAGTTGCCATCCTAGCAACTCGACTGAAGGTTTCATCATAATCTATGCCATATGTCTGGGCATAGCCTTTTGCAACCAGCCTAGCTTTGTACCTGCTAATAGAACCATCTGTATTGTGCTTAATCTTATAAACCCACTTACATCCAATAGCTTTCTTTCCCTTTGGCAATGATACTAGATCCCAAGTCTTATTGGCCTCTAATGCAGCCATCTCCTCATCCATTGCTGCATCCATGACTAACAGCCTCCTCAAAACATGTGGGCTCAACATCCTCAACTAGTTTCACCATATAAGCATAATGGTGAGCTGCATAACCTTCAAAACCAAATCTTTTAACAGGGTATCTCACCCTGCTAGACCTGTGTACCACTGGATCACTCAATGGAGTCTTTGCATTAACACGTGCTCTCTGCACACCTGGAGTCCTCACTGAAGGAATGCCAAGCTCATCATCTAATGCTCACATCTCTGTCATGTGAAAAGGGTTGTCTTGCCTGCTTACCAAACTGACATGCTTCGCATACCTTATGAAATTGTGCAACTCTAAATATAGGCAAACCTGTAACCAACCCTTTGGACTGTATTAATTTCAGCCTTTGTACATTTGCATGTCCAATGCGTTTGTGCCAAATTTCAATGTCTGCAGTAACACCTTTTCCTTTAGCATACATAGCAGCATTCATAGTAGGAATTCCAGCATCCAGAGTAAACATACATCCAACTCTACTTCCCTTTGCTACCAACCTACACTTGTCATTGAAGTCTTCTATAAAGCAGCCCTTTGTATTAAATCTGACTTGTAGCCCTTGCTCTACCATCTGATCCACTGACAACAAGTTCTTTGTAATAGATGGCACATGTAATACATCTGAATGACTCTTTGTCTTACCATCATGCAAGGATAAGGGAACTTTTCCAATGTGTGAAATTGGATGGCATGAATCATCACCCGTCTGCACATAACCTGCATTTTGCAAATTCTGCATCTCTCCAAACCATTCTGCATGGCTGACCATATGATTGGATGCACCTGAATCAACATACCAAACATCTTCATGTGTTCCCTTTCCTGTAACAGCATTCAACATATGCTGCATAACAAACAAACGTTCATTTTTGTCTTCATTCTGTCGTGAAGACGATGCATAGTTTCCTTGCTGCAACTTACCACTGCGAATATCATCTTTCTTAGCATAACATTGGGCTGCAATATGATATGTTTTTCCACAGTAGTGACACACAATACCAGAGTTGTTAGAAACTCTGTTCTACCATCCACCTCTTCCTCTAAAGCTCCCCCTGCCTTTAAAGTTACCACGACCTCCTGAAACCTGCATATCGCCAAATTGCTGATTCAATCTGTTTTGCTGGTTATCACTACCACGTCCTATACCACAGCCTCTTGAAGAGAACCTGCCACGTCCCCTTCCTAAACTGGAGTAGAAATCTTGGACCTGTTCACCACTTCTTTCAGATGTCTCCCTCTGCATGTTGATCTCTTCAGTGATCATAAGAGAGACCAACTCATCGAAAACTGGAAATGGCTTTCTGACATATACGGAAGTTACAAAAGACTTCCAAGCCTTTTCATTGTTAAGTCCACCCAAGGTAGACGACACCAAATCATCATCATCAGGCATTGCATCAATCGCTGCGAAGGCATCTGCAATGCTTCTTATCTTCAGTGCATACTTATTGATAGACATCTTCCCTTTCTTCAATGTATTCAACTCTTGCTTGAGTTGAATCTTTCATGCCTTTGTATTTACAGAAAACATACTTTCAAGTATGGTCCAAGCTGCATATGAATTCTCTGCATTTCTAATATGTCCTAGCATATTATTGTCAATTACTGCTGACAGCTAATACATGACCTTCTTATCTTTTGCATTCCATTCCTTTCGTGCATTTGTCTCTTCTGCAGTTGGAGGATCACTCACCTCCGGCTTCTTTTCTTCACCTGAAACAAACTCATAGAGGCCTTTTCCAATAAGGAAGTTCGTGACACGGAACTTCCATGAAGTGTAGTTGTTCTTGTCGAGCTTCTCAATGATGGGGCTTCCATTGTTCTCTGCCATTATCACAAAATTAATACCAAACAGCAAGCAAATCTTCTTCAATCCTCGACCTGTAGTGCACAGCAATACACCAGACATCCTTTTTCATTGTTTGCTCAACAATACATGCAATCTGCAACCTGTTTGCAGATAAACCTTGTGTTTACTCACTGGTAAACACCTTTGAACTTACAGATCTGAAATCTGTAACCTGCGCACCCACTTTCCGTCAATACAGTCGAAGTCACATCGTACCTTGAAACTGCTGTCCGCAACCTTGCGGCTCTAAAGCGGGCCCAAATCTCACTGCAATCTGATATTTTTTCTCTACCCTGCTTTCAGTGCCTCCACAAGCACTATCCAAGAGAAAGAGTGGAAGGATGGGAGAGCTTCTTACCCGTGGCTTGCTTGCTCGAACCTTGCTTCTTCTCCTTTGCTTCAGCCTTCGAAATCAGCCTCTCTCAGTGGCGCGGCTCTGATACCATGTCAAGAATCACGTGGTGGGGGGACTTGCTCGAGATGATGCGCCGAACACACACAGAATGCACAAGGAGAAGCTCACTCAAGAGACAAGAAGAGAGATGGAGGCCAAAACGTTTTCTTGCTGATTTCTTCTTCTTCTTCCACACACTTTACAATGTACACAAAGTATAGATAAGATACAACATAAAGGAAAGTGGCCTACTAAGTCAAACAATGTATAACCGACTACACTAGTCGATTGGTGCTATAACTATGCCAGCTGTAAATAGGTGTAACAACCTAAATATAATAAGTAATGAGTCAGTGGCCATGTGAGAGTCATAATGACCACCAACGTGCTAAGTGTAGACGTGTGGACCCATCTAGCCAGGCGGTCCATCATCCATGTCCACATCATCCATGTCCACATGTGTTGAGCTTGTCATCTCAACAATTTTCTTAAAAGGTCATACTAAAGAACATCATATGGTGTGCCTCTTCATAGACTTGAAAGAGTTGAACATTATTTTCTAAAAGTCTTTGATATGCAACTCCAAATCCTCATTTGACTCCCACTAAAGATAGGCAATGGGTACCCTAAAGCAAATATAGAGCTATTGTATCTCTTCAAATTTGAATTGCTTGAGGGGGTAGTAAGGGTAGAGGTTATGGTTTTGCCATCCCAAAAGATATAGAAACCTACTAGTGACAACAAGAGTACTCCCAATGGCACCACGAGAGGGTGGGATAGAACCACCACTATGACTAGTTCTTCTTGGGGGGAGTAAAACTTCCAACAATAGGGAGCAAAGGTAGGATTCCACTATCACACTTATTGGGATCTTTCTATTGTAAGGGGCTATAAGACCCCTAACTCTAAGAGCTATGGGACTAGAGCAATCAAGGGAGTACTTGTGAAAGATTTTTACGTGTCTCCTTAACCTCTCTTCGCTCTTCTCTCATTGGATATGAGAGATCTCTAGTCTTCTTTCTCATTCTTGCCTAAGCAACTTTCTCTCCACTTCAGAGTGAAGAGGCATACTCTCAAGTATTGAGTTTTAGGCCCTCTTTGAAAATCGTAAAGGACTCATGGCAAATGCACCACTTGTTGGGATCTAAAACGGGGCGGATAGCGGCTCTCACATACTCAATCTCATTGATAGACCTCACACCCACGGATCTATAGCCATAAATGATTGGAAATATACTAGGAACTCTCCCTTTAAACCTTGACACACTGCATTGTGGTGCAATCTCTTGATTGTGTACCCCAAACTCTAAGCAGAAGTGCCCAAAGTGAAGGTGTCTAGTACACCACATAAATGCCACAAAGGAACCTATTCAAGTGATTTCTACAGCCTCTAGATATGAGAAATCTAATTGGTTAGGGATTTGACCCATTGATCCTCTTCTTTTAGTACAAATGTAACACTTGACTCTCCAGTCATCCTCATTAGAACCCCTTTTGAACCCTCAAGACTAATCACCCACTTGGTTGATCTAGGAACTAATTGCTATCCAACAATATATTCATAAAAATGCTTCGATATATAGTGTTCATAAGCACGCATAAGAATTTTTAATGTGAGAAAATAAGAAGTGGATGTAGTAAACAAGCCTTTTATATCATTTAATGACTTTCAACTACATATTGTATCAATGTTGCATACACCCCAAAAGCACCAAGTGTTCCTCACTTGTGCTACTTTTGCAGTGTCTTTTATTTCGAATGCTTAGTGTCTAATGCCTTGATGGATTTGCAACACGAACCATTTTGGAGTAAAATCTTCATTTTCACTCACAAACACCTTGCGGATCTGCCTAAAAATTGTCCAAAATCTTGAAAAGTGCACCTTTGGATACAACTCTCACTTTTGCATTACTTTTTGTGCTCATTTAAATTTAAGGTTATAATATGTTATGGATGTCAAATAGATAATTAAGTGCATAAAAATTTATGTTTGTATTATTGATACATAGATTAAAGCACATATACACACAACGCATGCTAACAATGAGACATATACATATTTCACAAGGAATAAAATACAAAAACTATTTGCATATATGCATATTTTAAAACATAAGTTCTCATATGTAAAGAAGACATTTAGTAGAGTAAATTGATACAAAATTTTAGATATCCATTTGTTTTGCAAATAGTAGCATAGTTGGGGGTCTCTCTCAACAAACATATAGTCACAAAACCAAAGTGTTTCATATGACTCAAATAAAGAACTTGTTCTAGAGTATAATTTTTAAAAGAGCAATCTTAATTGAAAAAGAGTGATTAAAAAATAGAAAACTTGAATTTAAGGTTGTCTCTTTGAAGTGATCACTAACAAGTACGAGAGTGAGGTACTTCTCACTTGTGAGTGCCATGAAGCTTGTCTGGGTACATGCTAATGGCCTCTTTGTTGATTGTTGGTAAGCATCATCAAGGTCATGTCTCTCATTATTATAAGCTTCCAAAGCATGGTCAACTAAATCTTTTGGTATGCTAAGGCCATGATCAATTGCCATATTGTGCAAAATGCAACAAATGGCAATCAGTTTAGGAACCTTGTAGATGTTAGGGTTGGGGATGATCCCATTTAGAATCGGCCAAGCTTTCTTCAGGTGACCAAAAGCATTTTCCACAGCCATCCATGTGGGAGAAATCTAGTAGTTGTAGCATGGTAGTGAGGGTGGTAGAGGTGCTAAAAAAGGAATCTCCATTGATACTCATTCTCTCTGTTCTACTGTTCAATTTTGTGGGAGGAACTTTGCAACTGTGATGCAACTTTCTACAACTTCAGAGGGTACTGAAAATAGACCGTCTCACAGAGGGACTTCATCAGAATGGCATTGTGCTTTCTCCATTGGGGAATGAATATTTTGTAGAATGTTGCCTTGGCAATGAAGGCTTGCAATTCTTCAGCAGGCAGGAACTCTACTATCCATTGATTTACTACTTTTTCCACAGTGCCACTTCTTCCCTTTTCAGCCGCTGTTTGTGCTTGTTGATGGCAGTTTTCCCCAGCTGTGCACCAAAAACATGGAGCCCCAAGAGAGACACCAAGGAAATAGGGTTTCTACTACAAGAAAATCTATCTTGTCATCATCAACAAGCTTTTATTATTAGGTTTTATATGATCACAATGAAGAAAAGAACACCAGGCACAACAAATCTTCATGCAACATCATGTAGATCTCCCACGGATTTAATAAAATCAACCATATTCTTCATAATCTTCATAATCTCCATCAAAAGAACAATAAAGCACCAAAGAAAGACACCACTTTTGCTTGGAAATACATCACATAGTATTCTTCTTTATTTTCTTCATAGTCCTTCTCTCTTCTCTCACATGTACGGTTACATTGTTTTCATGCATAAAATTGACAATCTCTCACTTTTCTCTCTCTCAATGATACTCTCTCAAATGTACATAATATCCTCACTACAATAATCAATAATCACACATAATACTCCTCTCTTGGTCGTGAATACACCTTCCAAAAGGTATGTGTGGTATGAAGGGGCACCAGAGACTTCATAGTGTCCTGTGAGATCCTATCTTCTATCACTATCTTCTATAACCTTCTGTGAATCTTCAGCAGTTACTTCTTCACTTCAATTAGCTTGGATAGAGCTTCCATTCATCCTTTCCTAAGACAAAAACACTTCCCAAAATATCCACACATCCATCATAACACTCAACAGAAACAACAGAATAGAACCACAGAGCAACAGAAGTACAGAACAACAGAGCTACATAAGCTTATAGAACTTCACAGAAGATCAACGGAACCTATAAAAATCATAAAAACCAAAACAAAACCAATTCAATCTTTCATAAACCTCTTCACACAACTTCAATCATCTCTCAAAACATTCATTCAACCATCTCTACTACCAAAACAGAAACAAAATAGAAGAAAATCAGACTTTAAAGAACCAAACATCCTCATCAAAAACCATAAAAAACCCTTCAAACTTATCCAAACCTTTCCAAACACTTCAAAATAAACAACCATTTATCATAAAAAACAACAAAAAATCAGCCCAAAAACCAACATATTTCACACTCAACACTGGATAGCCTTCGGGCGGATTATGGATAAGCCTACGGGCTAGACTTTATAAATGTATTCCAAAGATAAATATGATAAGCTATTGAAAAGGAACTTGTTTTGACATTGCTTTTCTATGTCAAGTGCTATGATTATGTGAAGGAACCGGTGCCTAATGGGCTAATTAAGGAAGCTGATTGATGCATGTCCGACTAAATGTGGTAGGTAATTAGATAACTAAAACAACCTGAGGAAAGTGCGGTGGATGTGGACATGGGTCCTTCCTACGAATGGGTGGTCCCGGTTGGCTGGGAACTTTTCTCAATCATGATGGACAACAAGAAGATCGTTTCAAAGGATACGAACAACAAGGGCGCTGACCTAGAGTCTAAGTAATAATAATCCCAGTTTACGCTGTTTTAGAGGAACGGATTGGGACTATGCCTTATGGCAGAGAGGTCGAGCCTTACATCCCTCTCGTTTCCCATTCTCCTTGAACCAAGTGCAGCGTGAATCCACTTCGGCCCTAGCTTTTCTACGTAAAGGAGTTCGCTTGGGGTTCGACGCTAGTTGCCATTTAGGAAATGAGCATTAGGGAAAACCATGATTCAGGTTGGTCCTAAGTGGGAACGGCCAGAATACTTCCGCTACGTGGTAGACGCGGAAAGCCTTGGATCGCAAACCCCGTAACATTCCATGGGAGTGCCGAGCGGAGCTTTCTAGATCTCCTTTCTGATGGATTGCTAAGACGTGTCCTGAAGAGAACAGGTGGACACGTTATGCTGAAACAAAGTTGAGTCCCAATGGCCTCGAAGATAGCCCTCCAGAAGTGTGAGGTGAAGAGAGAGTCACGATCACTAATGATTCTTCTGGGTAACCCATGCAGTTTGAATATTTCCTTAATGAATAACCTTGCAATGTCTGAGGCTTTATAGTTTGTCTTAACAGGGATAAGATGTGCAACCTTGGTGAGTATATCTACCATGACCATAATGGAGTTGTATCCTCCTTGAACTTGGGGTAGGCCAACAACAAAGTCCATACTAATGAATTCCCATTTCATTTGGGGAATGCCAAGTGGTTGCAATTTCCCTGGCATTTTGACATGTTCGGCCTTAATGCGTTGACAAGATAAACATTCCGTGACATATTTGAGAATGTCACCTTTGAGCCTATCCCAATAATAGCTCTTCCTGACTACATTAAGGGTCTTGGCATAGCTAGGATGTCCTGAGAAAGGGGAGTCATGGGCTTCCCAAAGTATCTTCTGCTTGAGTGGCTGGCTTTCCAAGATACATAATCTTGTCCTATAGTGGACAAGTCCACTATTGATAGAGGATTCTTGATACTTTGTTTGTAGCTTTGGGTCTTGATCTTTGATGGGGATCTCCCTTAGCAATTTCTGATAGGTTTGGTCATGACATGCCTCCTCTCTAGCTAGCTCAAGAATTGGGTTGTTTGGCATGGATACATTTGTGGCTAGAGATCTTGCTGTTGATGGATCTTGCAAAATCAGAGAATTCTGAAATGCCTTGTGGCTCAGTGCATCAGTAACTACATTCTCCTTTCCAGACCGGTATTTGATTTCAAAGTCATATTCTTCTAGTACTTCAATCCATCGACGTTGCCTCATATTGAGCTCATTCTGGGTGAAAATTAATTTAAGACTCTTGTGGTCTATCACTAAGGTGAATTTTTTACCCAGCAAGTAGTGTCTCCAAAGTTCGAGAGCATGGATGACAGCCAACAGCTCCACTAGATCGTGGGTAGCATAGTTTCTTTCATGGCTCTTCAGTTTCCTTGAAGAGTATGCTACGGGGTGACCTTCTTGTAAGAGGACACATCCTAACGAAAGTGTGCTAGCATCATTTATCACTTCAAACTCCTTACTAAGATCAGGAAGTTTCAGGATGGGTGCTGATACGAAGCTTTGCTTTAGTTTGTTAAAGCTAGACTGTTCAGCACAGCAGGTGACCATACAATTGATACTTGCTTCTTTAGTAGATCAACTCAGGGGTGTTGCAATCAAAGCATAGTTTTTGATAAAGACCCTACACCATCCTATCAATCCAAGAAAACTACGTATTTCTTTGACAGAAGTTGGTGTTGGTCACTCCAGAATGTCTCTGACCTTGGCTGGGATCCACTGAAATTCCTTCCACAATGAATCCCAAATATTCAATCTGTTGCTTGAAAAATGCACACTTCTTCTTCTTGGCATAAAGCTTGTGTGCTCTCATTGTTTTGAGGACGATGCAAAGCTGGGTTCATGATATTTTTCTTGCTTAGAGTAAACTAGGGTATCGTCAAAGAAGATGAGTACGAAGTCATCAAGATAGGTACTAAAGATATCCTGCATTAACCTGTTAAAGGTAGCAGGAGCATTTGTTAGCCCGAATGACATAACCAGGAATTCAAAGTGTCCATACCTTGTACTGAGCGCCGTCTTTGGGATATCTTCTTCCTTGATCCTTATCTTATAATATCCAGATCTGAGATCTATCTTAGAGAATATCTTTGCACCTTAAAGACGGTCAAGAAGTTCATCTATTCTTGGAATGGGGTATTTGTTTTTAATGGTCGATTGATTCAACCCTCTGTAGTCAATGCATAGCCAAAGCGTTCCATCTTTCTTCTTCTAGAACAACACTGGAGCTCCCCATGGCGAACTGCTAGGATGGATGTAGTCTTGGTCTAACAGTTGCATGAGTTTCTCCTTCAGTTCAATTGCTTCTAGGATGGACATCCTATATGGTCTCTTTGCGACTGGTGCAGCTCTTGGTGCCAACTTGATTTCGTGATCGACTTTCCTTTGAGGAGGAAGTTCAGTCAGCTCTTCAAGAAATACGTCTGTGTATTCCTTTAACCATGAAGGTTCTTCTGTAGATTCCTGATTCTGATCTATATTATTTAGTTTAATCATATAGACAGGTAGGCCCTTCCTAACTCCTTTTATTATCCGTGTTGCTTTTGCCAGCTGAATTTTTGGCTTACCAGCCTCTCCTTGAGTTGTGACTAGTTCCCCTTCAGAATTTTGAAAGGAGACTTGACCCTTTCCGCAGTGAATGTGGGCATCATTGGGTATCAGCCAATCCATTTCGAGTAAACATTCATGGACACCTAGGTTCATTACCCTGAATCTGACCGAAGTCGGATTCTCCACCCAGTAGGAATTTTACCTTAGCAGTTTGCTTGGTACAAGAGACCTCATGACCATTGCTAATTCCACAAGTAAGGTAGGTGCATATTTTGTGGCTATTTCTAATCTTTTTGCACAGACTGGTGAAATTAAGGAATGTGTACTGCCACAATCAATCAAGGTTTTGAAGCTTTTACGTTGATAATCCGATGGAATTTGAATCACTGAGAATTGGCGATTTGGGCATTTCTTGTGAAGAGCGGCATGAACCGTTGCCCTCTCAATGTCAACTTCCATGGATGGATCTTCTTCATCACCCAGCTCCTTGTTGGCAACACTAGAGGTTCTCCCTCTGGCCCTCACGGTGGCTCCTTGGCCATGGGCAGCTCCTTGGAATGGCCCTTGATGTTGTCCTCTGCTAAGCTTGCTGGGGACACTGCCTTTTGAAGTGTCCAGTCTCATTGCTATGGAAGCAACGGAGATTGCGGCCATTACCTTGTGTAGGAACTAAGTTGTTGACAGCGTTCGCCCTAGCTTTCTTCCTTTGTCCCTGGTTTTGGCCCTGTGCTCTCTTGGCCTGATACCTAAGCATTCCCTTGTTCTGATCCCTGCAAGACCAAGTCTGTTATTCCTTGGCTTGGTTTGCACCTCCTATATTATTGGCGTAGCTGGAATGAGCGCGTCTTGTAGGTCCGTTGGACGCATTGATTCCAAGCGGGTGTTTATGGGTGGATTTAACCCAGCACAAAACTTTAACGCCTGTTGTGTCATATCCATTTGTGGCGTGTACTTTAAGAGAGAGATGAACTTTGAATAATATGCATCCAAGGATAGTCCAAGCTGCTTTAATTCATAGAATTCGTTCATCTTCTGCATGCGGTAGGCAGGTGGCAGATATCTCCCTCGCACTGCTTTTTTAAGCTTCTCCTTGGTAACTGACCCTTCCGAGATCCCATGGTCTCTGCACCATTGTTTCCACTAAAGTCTTGCTTTGCTGGTAAGCTTCAGTTTGGCGAGCATTGCTTGGTTAGCGGTGCAATTCCTGCTACCTCGAAATAATCTTCCATGGATTCAATCCAGACCTCGGCGTCAGTTTGGACGGTCCTTCCCTTACCATCGAATTCAGGTGGCTTGATTTTGTTTGAGAAGGAACTTCTTCTCTTAAATTACAGCCGTACTTAGTGTAGGGGTCGGACTAGGAATGTGCACTTGGTTGTGCCCAGGCAATAAGATTCTTTACGTTATAAACTTACTAAACCTTTCTCACATTACATTAATATGCCCAGTTTAGCTTTTAGTCAAGTGACCTCATCACTCAACTCCTTTACCAACACTTACAGCCATGACAGACAGTGATAAAAAAATCTTATTCCTTCATGTGGGCATAGGCCTTTAGAGTACATTTATTTTGGGAAGGTAGAACAAGCTGATTGGCACATCAGTTTGGAGAAAATAGGATTGTGTTACATTCGGCTACGGGGACTGAGTAATAATATGGAGTGGGGTCATGGATTTTCAGGAATTGATAGGTCATAGGAAGCTTGGGGTATCCCTTCCTTTGATACCCGTTCTTCTCATAACGTCCCAACACCTTGATTCTGTCGGTAGGGATTATTCGAGTCACTTCCTCATACACATATTTGTTCTGCTTGACCTTTCGACCGCCGATATGTAGGGTTGCGTTTGCGTGAGCCTCGACAAACATGAACAGCTTCATGATCTTTAAATCCTCCATCCACTTGATTCTCTTCAAGTTGGTCTGAAGGTACGCAAGTCGGTGGACTGCTATGTAATATATTTCTGATTCACCCGTCCATCTCTGTTCCACGTACAGGGGTGAAGGATTGTAGATACGGTCTAGAATATTCATCATGCCTAGCCTCCATCGATAATCCAAAGCACGCATTGCAGTCATAAACATAACCTGGAACACCAATAATTTGTTCCATGCTTCGCGACTCTGCAGCACAACATTCATAAGTAAGTAAGGAAATGTTCTTATCGGCAACATTGCTCTACTTCCCCAAGTTTCCTTGTAAATATTAGATCACGTTGGATCGCTTTGATACCAACTGTAACGTGTCTCCCTGTCCACTTGTAGGACATGTCTTAGTAGCCCATCGGGAAGAGAGTCTAGAAAGCACCACCCGGCACTCACAAAGAATGTCATGGGGTTTGCGATCAAGGTCTTCCCGAGTCTGCCACAAAGCGGAAGCATCTGGCCATTCCCACTTAGGACCGACCTGAATCAGGGTTTTCCTAATAGTGAAGTTCCTAAGAGGTAGCTAGCATCAAGCTCCAGACGAACCACTTTGCGTAGAACATCACGGTCGAAGCGGATTTATACTGCACTTGGTTCAAGGAGAATGGGAAACGAGAGGGATGCGAAGCTCGACCTCTCTACCCTAAGGCATAGTCCCATTCCGTTCCCCTAAAACAACATAAATCGGGACTCTAGTGTAGAGATTTTGTGAGAGGCAGAGATAGGGCGAAGAGAAAGCATGCTCTCATCTTCTTCCATTCATTATCACATATCCACACACATAGAATAAGTGTATACAATAGTACTAAGGTCCGTAGGACCATTCACACTGGGTCTAAGACCACCGACTTATTTAATGTCCCACACTTTTGCTAATACAGCTGGACAAGGCTAATGTCAGTCATACATACTAACATGAGAATAATATGAGCTTGATATTCTAACACTCCCCCTCAAGCTCAAATCATCTGATGAACTCCAAGTAGCTATCTAAAACTACTAAACTTATCTTTATCCAAAGACTTGGTAAAGATATCTGCAACCTATTCCTCAGTCTTCACATGCATAAGATCTACTCTCCCTGCAAGAACCATCTCTTTGATAAAATGGTAGTGTACCTCTATGTGTTTTGTCCTGGCATGGTATACTGGATTCGTTGCTAGGAGTACACTACTGAGATTGTCACATAATAAGGTCATTGGAGTATCCACTTGAATATCCAAATCAGCCATAAGCTTGAGCAGCCATGAAATCTCACATGCTGCCAATGCAGCATCCCTGTACTCTGACTCAGTACTAGACAATGCAACCGTTGGTTGCTTCTTGCTGCTCCAGCTGATCATGCCACTTCCAAAGCCAAAAGCATAACCACTCGTAGATCTATGATCATATGAGCATCCTGCCCAATCCGCATCTGTGTATCCAACCAGTTTCAAGGGCTTATCTCTCATATAGAATAGCCCATAATCTACAGTGGACTTAACATATCTCATAATCTGCCTAACATCATCCAAATGTGGTTTCCTGGGCTTCTGCATAAACTGACTTATGAGCCCAACTGCATAGCTCAATACTGGCCTAGTGATGGTCAAGTAGATCAGACTTCCAACCATCTACCTATACATAGTCACATCCTGAATTTCAGCTCCAGTGCTAATGTCCAACTTGACATTTTGATCAAGGGGTGTATCCAATGGTTTGCATTCAGCCATGCCATACTTTTTCAGCATTTCCATGGCATAATGTTTTTGCATCAGCCATAAACCATTTTCAGTCTTAATTACCTCAATACCCAAAAAATACTTCAATTCACCTAGATCTCTTATGTCAAATTCAGATTTCAGCATCTTCATTACATGCTGTATGCCCAAGTCATCATTACCAGTTATTATCAGATCATCAACATATATGACCAGCACTACCAAGCCACTGTCAGTCTTCTTTGTAAATAGGCTGTGATCAGGCCTACCAACAGTAAATCCCAACCTCTGCAAGAAGTTACTAGCATGCCAAGCTCTCAGAGCCTGTTCCAGCCTGTACAGTGCCTTTTTTAGCTTGCATACATAATGCTAAAAATCAAGGTGAACATACCCTTTTGGCTGAACCATATAGACATCCTCTGCTAAGTCACCATTAAGAAAGGCATTCTTCACATCCATCTGCTATAATTTCCAACCTCTAGCATCAACCAAAGCAATCACAGTGCGTATGGTTGCCATCTTGGCAACAGGGCTGAATGTTTCTCATAATCAAGTCCATACTATTGAGCATACCCCTTAGCAACCAACTTGGCTTTGTACCTTTCCACACTACCATCTAACTTGCATTTGATTTTTTAGACCCATTTGCAGCCAATGGTCTTTTTTCCTTCAGGCAGTGGCACAAGATCCCATGTCTTATTTTCAGTCAAGGCATTCATTTCTTCATCCATGGCTGCACACCAGTTTTCATCTTCCACTACTTCAGCATATGTACCTGGTTCTTTGATCTCCATCACTTTTTTCATGTAAGCATAATGCTTTGCAGTGTAGCCACTATATGTCAACCTGTCAACAGGGTATCTGACCCTCTGTGAGCGTCTAAGCTGTGGTGCACTACTTGATTCCCCTCTCTCATGAGGCGGAATGTACTTGTTCTGCCTTGCGCCAAGCATATAGACAGTCGAAATACCAAGTTCACTGTCTAAAGTGTCAGCAGACTCATATCCAGAAGTCATTCTACCATGTGTCATCATCCCAAAAACATCCTCGGTAACTTTCTCTTTTCCTTTGCTATCCACGACATCATATCTCCCCCTCACTGACATACTGGTGTCAGTGGACGGTGAGCTCTTCAATCTCCCTATCCATGGGGATACTGTCTGACTACTAGGTCTTGTCATAACAGTGCTTTGCTGCATATCAATTGTAGATACATGAGTGGAAGGCACATCCGATGGCATTGTAGTCGGTGATGCATACCAAGAACCCATCTCATAAAAAATAACATCCCTGCTCACCAAGGTTTCCCTGATAGAGGGATCATAACATTTGTATGCCTTCTTTTCCTAAGAATATCCAATGAAAACACACTTATGCGCTTTTGGATCCAGCTTCTTCCATTTTTCATCTGGAATATGCACATAAGCAAGACAACCAAAGACTTTCATGTGACTTACATCCGGCTTATAGCCATACAGCTTCTCAAACGGTGTCATCTCATGAATACCTGCAATGGGAGTCCGATTCAAGATATACATGGCTGTCATAACAGCCTCAACCCAATAATAGAGTGGCATCTTCTTCTCATTCATCATGGCACGAGCAACTTCCATCAAGACCCTGTTCTTTCTTTCAGCTACCCCATTTTGCTGAGGAGTGTAGCTGCAGGTAAGCTGCCTACGTATGCCATTTACAGCCAGAAAGTTATCAAACTCATTTGGCACATACTCCCCACCACTATCTGATCTCAAGCAAGAGATATAACAGTCAATTTCCTTTTCAACTTGCTTTTTAAACTGCTGAAAAACAACAAATACCTCATCCTTTGTCTTCAGAATGTAAACCCAAGTATAGCGACTGTAATCATCAACGAATGTCACATAATACTTCGAGCCTCCCATGGATGCATTATGGGCGGCCCCCAAACATCAGAGTGCACTAACTGCAACGGACGTGTACTCTACCTTACATGCCTGACAAATGGCAACCTTGACTGCTTACCAAACTGGCAAGCATCACATACATGACCAATATTTGAATATTGGAACTTGGGTAAACCTATAACAAGATATTTTTTCTACATAATTTGTAGCCTTTGCAAATTCACATGCCCCACTCTCTTGTGCCAAATTTCCAAATCTCTGATAGTGCCAGAACCATGGGAAAACATAGCTGAATTCAGCTCTGGCAAGGTAGCATCAAGAGTAAACATTTTGCCATTCCTTTGGCCACAAGCTATCAACTTGCATCCATCGCCAAACTCTTCAATAAAGCAACCATGCTTGTTGAATCTAACCTGCAAGTTCTACTCAACAGATAGTAGGTTCTTTGTAATCAAAGGAACATGCAATACATCATGCAAATTTTTCTTTCTGCCATCATGAACCACAAGAGACGCTTTGCCTTTATGCTCAATCCTATGCTGCGTGTCATCACCTATACAGACATAGCCATGTTTTTCAGCCACCATATCAGTGAATCAATCACCGTGAGGAGTCATGTGGTTCGATGCCCCTGAATCAATGTACCAAACTACATCATCAATGCATTTTTCAGTAACTTTGTCTTTTACATACTGTATGGCAAACAATCTATCTCCTGAAGTATCATCTGCCTGACTAGATGTAGCAAAATGTCCATGTTGTTTGCCTTTCTCATTGCCCTGCTTCTTCCAGCAGTCCTTGGCAATATGCACATACTTCCCGCAGTAATGACAATCCTTATCCTTGTTCAGATTGTCAGATGGACACTGCTATTGCGAGGAGCCTCTACCTCTAGGGCTAGATCTCCCCCTTCCTCTAAAGTTTCCACCACCTCTTGCATTCGATACCTGCTGCTTGTTATTGCCATAGGATGCATTTTGCTGGCCTCCTCTTCCAGATCCATAGCCTCTACCATGGTTTCCATGGCCACTTTGATTGGAATAGAAAACTGTATCCTTGTTTTTAGAACTGCTAGATCCTGTAGCCAAGCCAAGCTTAACCTCTTCATGGATAAGCAATGCAACCAGCTCATTGAAATCAAGCATTTCAGCCCGCACAGACACAGAAGTGTCAAAAGACTTATATTCAAGCCCAAGCCATTCAAAGTCACAGCAACCATGTCTTCATCTTCAACCTGTGAACCAACAAATGCCAACTGATCCGCAATGGTCTTAACCTCCGTGACATAATCCTGTATAGATCTGCTCTTCCTCTCCATGTTATTGAACTTCTGCTTCAACTGTATCTTCCTGGCACTTGTGATTGTGCCATAATACTTGACCAAAATGTCCCATGCATTCTTAGGAGAGCTGCAGCTCATTATCTGCATTACCATGGCATCTCAGATACATAAAGAGAGCCAGTGCAAGACTCTACGAGCTCTTTCTGTCCAAGCTCGGTGTAATCATCTCTGATCAGCCGTAGGTCGATCTGGGAGCTCAGGGTCAGCTTCCGCTCTAGTCACCAACTCCCAATAGCCTTTCCCTATTAAGAAGTTCTCCATGCGGAACTTCCATATGGCATAATTGTTACTGTCAAGCTTTTCCTCCACTATCTGGGTTATGTTGTCAGTCCTCTCTGCATTAGCCATGTCGTATGCTCTGTTTGACTACCTGCAAGCCAACAAGTGTAGTTCTTGACTGTTTTTGACAGTTTTATGCAACAAATTTATTGTCAAAACCAGGGTATTTCAGCCCTTTTGTAATGAAAGCAATCAACCATGGAATGAAATCTAACTGAAATTGAAAATTAACTAAGCTACAACAAAGAATTAACAAATCTATTGCACCAAGACATCCTCATCATGTATTAATGGTTGGGAATTCAAGAATACATGACGGCCATGGCTGAGTGCTTCATAGACTAGAAAGAAGCTAACTCCAAGAAAATGGTAAAGCCAAGATTATTGAATGATCAAAAGATGTCTTGCCTTTGGCCTCTAGTCCCTTTTATTCTAATCCCTCTTCCAAACTTAAGGGCTGTTCACACATGTACATATAGGCTAAAGCTAAATTTACAAAGGCTGGAATTAATCCAAGGTGCAAATATTAATGTTGCATTTTTCCTTCATGACAAACCATCCCTTCCTGAAGATGGTTTTGTCCTCAAAACCAAGAAGTAAGGGCCTATATCCAAGTCAAGAATAATAGTAATCATGCCCATTCATCTTCCAAATGATAAGAAAGCACTGTCCATGAAAAGAAGACCTTTTGCATACCAAACTGTGAGAAAACTGGTTGCTGTCCAAACAGGGCTGATTCGCTAAAATTGCCATAACTTTTGATATATTGGTCCAAATATGGCGTACGAGGTGTGGAAACAAAGTATACACTCCCAAGCATCACCCCATAACATCAGAATCAAATTTTGATGTCGTTAGGACAGTTTTATTGTCTGCAGAAATTTCATACAGCAAGCTGTCTCTGCACAGTCACTGCATACTGCATCATATATCATCCTGTAATAGCCAAGGAAAGTTATTGACATAAGTGGATGGTTGCCAAGAAGACTCTTCAATGGGCAAATTCTTCCACTTAATAAGATACTCAATGAGAGTACGATTTCTGAGAACTTTCTCTCTCTTTCCAATAATGCTTTCAGGTTCATATATGATCAGTCCTGCCTCATCCAATGGTGGTAACTCTTCCAATACTTGTACATCGGGCCCAACATACTTCTTCAGCTGTGAAATATGGAATACATCATGTATTCTAGTGGAGGATGGTAGCTGAAGTTTATAAGCAAGCTCTCCAATTTTGTCTAGAATCAAATATGGTCCATAAAACCTATGAGCAAGCTTGTTATTCCCACCCTTTAGTGAAGCATAATGCGTCTTGGGCACTTTGAGAAATACCCAATCTCCAACCTTGAAGTCTAAATGTCTTCTTTTCTCATCAGCATAGACCTTCATTACGTCTTGTGCTTTCCTTATGCTGTCCTTGCATTGCCTCATGAGCAACTCCATTCTTTCCAACTCTTCCTTTGCTTGTGGGTTGATGTCTTCATGAAATAAAACTGATGGAAGTTGAACTTTATACCCATAAAGAGCTTCAAACGGAGACATCCCAATGCTCATGTGATGCGTGTTATTATAGCAAAATTCAGCAAGGTGGATCCAACGATCCCATGAAGCTTGTGTGTCATGACAATAATGCCTAAGGTACACTTCCACCCAATGATTGACTCTCTCCGTTTGCCCATCAGTCTGAGGGTGATAGGCCATGCTAGGAGTGAGGAAAGTACCCATAGAAGAGAATAGACTTTTCCAAAAGTTGCCCATAAACTTCGAATCACGGTCTGATACTATTCTCATAGGCATACCAAGTAGTTTGAACACACCTTCCATAAATTGCTCGGCGACTTGTCTTGCTGAATATTGGACTTTAGTTGGGATAAAGTGGGCTGATTTGGTCAATCTATCAACTACCACATAGATACTATTCCATCCATGACTGGTAGTAGGCAATCCCGTTATGAAGTCCATGGAAATATCTGTCCATTTGCCTGTAGGTATAGGTAAAGGCTGAAGTAATCCAGCTGGTAATAGAGTGGAATCCTTATTTTGCTGACACTCCAAACATTGAGATACATACTCTTTAACATCTTTCCATAGACCTTTCCAATAAAAACTTTGATGAACTCTATCAAACGTCTTGAAAAGGCCCAAGTGACCAGCCATTGGCGATGAATGCATCTCTTGAAGCACCTTCAACTTGAATTTACTGCTGGGAATCAAGTACACTTTACCTTTAAACCATAAGAGGCCATTATGCACTTTAAAATTTGGAAATTCAGCATCACACCCTTGCTGTAATTTCTGTAAAATATGGGCAGCATGCTCATCAAGCACATATTCCTCTTGAATGTCTTCAATCCACTCCTTATAGATAGTGGACACAGTAGATAGACTGCATGCCCACATTCTTGATAACGCATCAGCCACCACATTATCCTTGCCAGCCATGTATGATATTTCAAAATCATATGATTGCAAAGTAGCCAACCATCTCTTTTGCTTGGGAGAAAGATTGGGCTGCGAGAGAAAATATCTCAAGACCCTATGATCGCTTTTGACTTTGAAGTGTGTCCCATAGAGGTAGTGGTGCCATTTCTTGATTGCATGTAAAATAGCAAGCATCTCCTGCTCATAAACATGCATCTCTCTCTCTTTGTCATCAAATTTTCTGCTCTCAAATGCAATGACACCATGCTCCTGTACCAAAACTGCTCCCAAACCTCTACCACTGGCATCTGCATAAATGGTAAAAGTCTTGGAGAAATCAGGGCAAACTAGTATGGGTGCTGAAACAAGCAATTCTTTCAGCTCATTAAAGCTCTTGTCCGCGATCTCATCCCAAAAGAAGGCCTCCTTTTTTAGCCGATCGGTAAGAGGAGCTGCAATATGAGCATAGTTTTTCATAAACCGTCGGTAAAAGGATGACAAACCAAGGAACCCTCTTAATGAAGTGGCATTGGTTGGTGTAGGCCATTCTTTGACGCACTGAACCTTCTTAGGATCCACTTTGATTCCATCTTCTCCCACTATATGACCCAAGTACTCCACTTCCTTTGTCATAAAAGAGCATTTAGTGGCCTTGGCAAACAGTTTGTGTATCCTCAATATGTCAAAGACCTCTTTTACATGCTGCAAATGGTCTTCTTTATTCTTGCTATAGATCAAAATGTCATCAAAGAATACCAAAACTGTTTTAAAGAGCAATGGCTGAAGTATCTTATTCATGAGAGACTGGAATGTGGCTGGAGCATTTGACAACCCAAAAGGCATAACCATAAACTGATAAAGACCCCTCTCCGTCCTGAAGGCTGTTTTGAATTCATCCCCTTCCTTCATGCGTATTTGATGATATCCCGATCTCAAGTCAATTTTTGAAAACACCTTGGCATCCTTCAATTCATCTAAGAGATCATCTATTCTAGGTATGGGATACCTATTCTTGATAGTGACCTTGTTGAGATCGCGGTAATCAATGCACATTCGAAAGGAGCCATCTTTCTTCTTCACAAGAAGGACTGGAGAAGCAAAAGGTGATTGGCTTGCCTTAATGAGACCCATTTCCAAAAGCTCTTTGACTTGGCGTTCTACCTCTTCTCTTTCCACTTTGGAGAGGCGATATGGTGGTTTGTTGATGGGCTTTGTATTGGGCAGCAAGTCAATGGGATGATCCACTTCTCTTTTGGGAGGAAGAGAGATAGGTGGCTGGAAAATATCATCATATTCTTTCAGCAAATTACAAAGACATGGGTCCATATTGTTGGTAGGAGAAGAGGGCTGATCCTCTTCAATCTTGGAAAGAAGAATGGTGAACATACATGCCTTTGCATTTATCTCTTTCTTAACCTTCTTGGGACTGATCATCTCCATTCTTTTCTTTTCAGCTCCATGTAGTGTTACTTGTTGTCCACACCATTTAAACTCCATTTCCATGTTGTTGAGATCCATGGTAAATCTGCCCAAAGATTTCAGCCAGTTGCAGCCAAGTATTATATCAATGGGACCCATTTCTAATGCAATTAGACTCACTGATGTAGTGCACAATGGAGAAAAGGTGATAGGTACATTTGGACAGCATTGATTGCTCATCTCAAAATTTCCATTTGCCACTTGGATTTTGAGTGATGTAGGCATTTCATGCGTATTCAATTTCAGCCCATTGAGTGACTTAGCATTAATGAAGCTATGTGTACTTCCCGTATCTATGAGTATATGAGTGGTCCTTCCCTTGATTTGACCTTTAAGGCGTAGGGTATTATCCCCTCTTGAACCACTCCATGCATCACTTGATATGGCACATAGCGATGGATGTAAATCAGTCCATGAATCATCCAAATAATGACCACCCGGGTCGAAAGGAAACCCATCCATCGGATCATAGAACTCTTCATGGACATTCTCTTCATTTCCATGCGCCTCTTCTTGAGTTGTTGTGACATCAAGCTGAGCCAAGCTTCCTTCAATAGATTCACCATCGGAATCATCCTCGATGATCATGCTAATCTTCATATTTTTGGCCTTGCATTTGGACTTATGATCGGGTGACCATTTCTCTCCACATTTGTAGCATAGACCTTTAGCATACATATCTTTGAGCTTATCATTCGATACATGTTTGCCTTGAGTAGGGACTGAAGTTTTGGCATTTATATCAGTCCTCTTTCCATCAAATCTATTTTCAGCATTAGGTCTGAAATTACTGCTTTGTTTTGACCCAAACACAGTAGGAAAAGTGGGTATCTTGCTGTAGGTATTGCTGCAAATATTTGATGGCTTCCCAATATGCTGGAAATCAGTTTTAGCATGCCCATAATGGCCTGATGTCCTTGAGAACTGCGTAGGCTGAAAAGAATGCCCTGTTTTTGGCTGAAAACCCTTGTATTTCTGCCCATAACGTTCAGTCAATTGAATGGCAGCTTGTAGGGATGTAGGATTCATGGCTCCAACTTCAGAAGAAAGAATAGGTTCCAAACCAAATATGTATTTATTCAACTTGGCACTATCGGAGACCCCATGAACATACATCAAGAGGTTCAAAAACTGATTTGAGTACTCTCTAACCGAGAGACCACGTTGCTCAAGAGCATACCACTTTTTCTCTAACCTCTCTTTTTCAATAGGGGAAACAAAGACTTCAATCATAGCATTTTTCAATGCATCCCAAGACAAGAAGTCATGTCCCATCCTCGCCATATATCTCCACTAAGTGTGAGCATAGCCTTCTAGATGAAGGGCTGCGAATTTTACTTTGGCATTCTTGGGCCTTGGGTAAAGAGAAAAATACATCTCTAACTTGTCAAACCACTCCTCCAACTCCGTGGGTGAAGGATTCTCTCCCTTGAAGTTTGAGATAATTATTTTCTCCTTGTACTCTCTCTCGTATTGAGGAGGTTGTCCATTAGGGTGCTGCTGCCCACTATGGTTTTGTGGCCCAAAAGAATTGCCAAAAGGTCCTTGCCTAGGGATATTCATTATTTCCATGCCCTTGTGCATAAGGAGTTTGCTGTCCATAATGCATACCATGACTTTGTGGCTGGAAACAATGTCCTTGAGGATGAAAGTATGTATTGCTCACATTGGGAGGTTGTCCATGCATCGGTGAATTGAAAGGTGGTTGTTGCCCATTATTTTGCTGATTCCAACCATGATTTGACATGGGACTTGGCCTATTGGCCTGCACTTGAGGAGAGAAATTTTGTTGTGGCTGTCCAAAAGCATTTGGGGCTGAATTCACATGTCCATGTGGCTGCCCATAAGAGTTTGGGGTTGAATTAATATGGACTTGCTCATAACCACCAACATTTGCTTGAGGGTAAAATTGCTTGTAGAAAGAGTTGCATCCATGGATGTCTTCATCATGCTTTGAGTTTGTTTGCACTCTTTCTTGAAAATCCTGCCCATGTGGCTGAAAGTGACCCTTTTGTTGATGGAATTGTGGCTGAAGTGAAGTGGGATGAGCAAAATCCTTAGCTTTAGATGATTCTCCAACTTCAAATTGACCTACCACCTTAGGAGTAAGTGGTTTAGGTGGTTCTTCAGCCCTATGCGGGTGTGGGATATTAAGACCAGCTGTAGGCAACATTTTCTCACCAAGAAGTGCTACAAGCTTGTCAATACCCAACCTCATACCCTCGAAACCTGATTTCATATCCTTTATGTCATTTGACAATTGCTGAAAACTGTTTGAATTCATTGAGATATGAGACGTCTCTATGGGTTGATTGGTAGGGGAGTGAGTGGAGCTTGCATCGACCTCATCGTTCTCATAATGCATTCGATAAATGGCATCTTGAGAAGTGTCATGATGTTCACCCCTTTCCTGTTGATGTTCATCCCTATCCTGCTGATATTCCCTCAATTCTTCATTGATAGTATCCAAAACAGGGTCTCTCTTCTTATTTCTAGCCATGGGTTGATTTCTGTCCTGAATTTTTGTAGTAGAAAAACTTGATTAACTCTACTTCTAGAGCTCCAAATTATGAGGTCTCTGGCTCTGTTCAAAGCTTGAAGAGCCCTCTATCCAATGATCTATCAAATGCAGAAAATGGATGAGTACAGAAATTTTTGTAAGGGATTTTCTGTTGCTGTCTGAAAATTCCTGCAGGCAGTGAATACCCTGTTCTAGTCAATTAATGGCTTGTACCATCAATACCCAGCATGTACCAACTTCATAACCTTGTAGGAGAGTCTCATACGTCTGCCCATACTGAAAATGACCTCAGTAACCAGTAAAATGGCTGTCTGACTCAAAGTAGACTGCAATCTTTAATGAGGGTATGTATACATACTCTATTCCAATCTTTCAGACTGAACCATAGTGTCTTTACCATAGGATGTATACATTTTACTGTAGCCATATGTCTTCATACATTTGCCATACCATACATTTGCCAATATCACAAGAACTCACTGTCCGTACTCATGCTGTAGGCTGATTTCAAATGCCATTGAGATTTGTACCTGCACCTAAACTTGAAAATACGTGGGATCCGAGACCCGAGGGGTTTGCAAAGTTCCCTCTCGGGCCGGGTTGCGCTCCCCTTCAGGGTCCTCGTCGGTAGGGGAGGGTCACCTCACTATTGTCCTACCGACTCGCCCGGCATCCACTTTTTCCTCGTGGGCAAGTACATGGCAAGTGAATTCTAGCTCTAAAAATCAGTATGATATGCATGGAATAGGAAGGAAATACAATTGCCTTTCATTTGCGCTTTTTCATGATATGCAAGATTGAAATTGAAAAGGCTGAAATGTAAATGAGAAGTGGAGAGGTATTTACCTCAGTAGTGACTCACTGCTTACAAAGTTTTTCTCACTTACCAATTGGGTAATGATTTTCTTATGATCAAGAGGCAAAATAGGCAATCAATTTCATGTCAGGGTTAGGCAATGAAAGATTGAGTAATGAAGCTCAAGAAATTACTGATTTCAGTGATTGGAAATAGATGGGTAATGCTCATTCATTATGGAAGAGTTTGAGACATTTAGAGATGGCCATTTCAGTAAAATTGAAGAGGTTTAGTAAAGACAATGACTGAGATAACCTATAGGCTTCATGTAATGCATTAGGCTATGAATGAAAGCTTCATTTAATCCTCTTATTTCTCTTCAGCAATTGGAAATGAGATCAGCAACAATTGGATGTAAAGAGAAATTAAGAGTGATTAGAGTACCTCATTTGATTGATTGGAGAAGAGCATTGTTGATGGAATGACCTTCAATCCATAATGCTTGACATAGGTGGGCTAAGCTTGATAATCCAACTAAAATCAGTCCAAGAGATCTTCAATATTCAAGGATAATCCCTTCCTTGATAAGCTTCAGATCCATTGATCCCATGAAAGCTCCATGACTCCATGAATGATCCAAATGAGGGTTGATGAAGACCAATTACCTTCTCTACTTGAAGTAGGTTGCAATAGGTAATAGAGAGGGCTTCAATGTGTCCAAGAGATCCCGAAATTTGAGAGGGAATGCCAAAATTTAATGGCATAAAAGCTTCAGGCTGTCCATTGAACACCTAGACCTCCATTGGCTTCAATCACTTCAATGTCGGTCCAATGTTGATGGATTCTTGAGGGGGAATGGTTAAGGAAGCTTCAGAGATGCTTTGCCCACAAAAGCCCCTTGAATTGCTTTAAAAATTTCAGGAA
Organism: Lygodium microphyllum; assembly: GCF_053477565.2. Classification (NCBI taxonomy): domain Eukaryota; kingdom Viridiplantae; phylum Streptophyta; class Polypodiopsida; order Schizaeales; family Lygodiaceae; genus Lygodium; species Lygodium microphyllum. The sequence continues at coordinate 156,571,564 of NC_141138.1, read as the reverse complement.
TCTTTAATGCTGTCCCAAACTGTTACACATAGAGTTTGCAATCTCCATATCCAAGCTCCAACAAAGCTTCAAGCTTCAAGATCAGTCAATGTTGGTACTAGGATGTATGCAGAGGCTTCAGGGAGTATAATAGAACAAAAACCCTTTGATCTTGATGAAGAAATCTAAGAAATTTGAGTGCTGTCCAGAACTGTCATAAAACTCCATAACTAGGGTTTTGAAGAAGAGGGAAAACTCCAAACTAATAAGGATCTTGAAGAAATTGGTGAAAGATCACTTGCCAAAGGTTTGAAGATCAATAGCAAGGCTCAAGGGCATCATTACTCAAAATTTGATCACGCAGTATAAGAGTATGTGCTGGCGGCGCAGACAGCGTGAGTACATACTCACGTCCTGGAAATCAGCAAAGACACTAAGTAGCTACATAAGCTACTCTTCTTGAAGCTCTTGAGGCAGGGGAAGAGGTCATACAACCCATTCTCATGATAGAAGTGAGAAGAAGAAGATCTGATGTGGTCTTGGCCATGGATTCTTGTGGAAAGCTTGAAGAAATGAGGAAAGGGAAGAAGAAACCCTTTCTTCTCAAAAGTAACCACGGTTAAAATGTCCTGCAACCATTTGTTTGTACACTTACCCCAAATTTTGGCTCAATCTTGATCACGTCCTGCTATTTTGACTGGAGCCTTCCATTTCTTCCCTTGGTAATGCCAAGAATCACCATCTTCATCCTTGTTTGTAGCAGACCTTCACATATAACTCCGGTTTGAAATCTTCATGTCCTGTCAAGTCTTGTCACTCAAATTCCTAACTATGGTTTGCTCTCTCTAGCCTAGGAAACTGAATCTAGTACTTGAAAATGACTTCTGCAAGGATCTAAGCTACTGCTCTGATACCAATGTAATGAAAGCAATCAACCATGGAATGAAATCTAACTGAAATTGAAAATTAACTAAGCTACAACAAAGAATTAACAAATCTATTGCACCAAGACATCCTCATCATGTATTAATGGTTGGGAATTCAAGAATACATGACGGCCATGGCTGAGTGCTTCATAGACTAGAAAGAAGCTAACTCCAAGAAAATGGTAAAGCCAAGATTATTGAATGATCAAAAGATGTCTTGCCTTTGGCCTCTAGTCCCTTTTATTCTAATCCCTCTTCCAAACTTAAGGGCTGTTCACACATGTACATATAGGCTAAAGCTAAATTTACAAAGGCTGGAATTAATCCAAGGTGCAAATATTAATGTTGCATTTTTCCTTCATGACACCTTTTACTGCTCAAAAACATCCACAAACATGTGGTACCACCTGTAGATACATTTGTCACTACATATGCTATGTAGTTGCTTCAAGTCTATAACATGTAGCCTTACTGCCAGGGTTCATACATGCAATCTAAAAACTGTAAACTGCCAGTGACCAACAGCTTATTCAAAGCCAAAATTGAGTCATATACATGTCATACATGTCCCAAACCTTCATAGACAGCTGCTAATACATGTAGCAGTCCAAACATAACCATACAGGCACAAATTAGTGCATAGACATCAAGTATAGGTGTCAAACTTCCTACTCATAGATTGCAGTCAGCAAATGCTCAGTAAAACCTTGTCTATCCAGCTCTAAAACAGCCTCAAATCATGTCATACATTCACTTTGAAGTGTTAGGTTCAATACATGAGCATTCGGGTAACCATAGACATCCTGTCTTCACAAATCCAAGTCATAGATTGCATTTACAGTTTGTACCCAGCCAAGACAATGTAACTGCATTAATTTCCAACTCCAGACTTCAATTTTTAGTAGTATTTAATGCTTGTCTTAGTCCTCCAGACATTCAGTAGACATATCCCAAGTCATATATTTGACATGAACCAACCAATGTCATGTATGTTGAGATATCGAGCTCCACTCGTGATATGCCAGGGTGACCATTGTGCATTTATGTCACCGACGTGTCAGTTGTTGCAGATGCGGTTGCCACACCGCCCATGAATAATAGCTACATGACAGCTATCCTTATCTACTCTAGTTTGTGGCTCAGTTAGTATGCCACCTTAGTTAGTTGAGTTTGGTTTGAGACCCATATATAGGGTTCTTCTATTTCTTTGTACTTGACTTCCTTTTGGCTTACACAACTAAGAAGAGGAAAACTGTTTTCAGCCTCCACCTCTGTGTGTATTCCCCCATTGTGCAAGCAAGAAAGCTACAAGCGAGACTCCTTCCTTCTCTCCCACAATCTTGACATGGTATCAGAGCCTTGTTTGTGGTAAGGAGCTCAAGAAAGCAAGCCAAGCTCACGGTGTTTTGGTAAGAGGAGCAGTGTTGCTTTCATTTTCTGTTTTGGGAGCAGATCTCTGCAGGCAGCACAGTCAGAAATTGCAAGAGTGCATTGTCTCAGGTTGAGACGCCCTTCATGGTGAAGCAAGAGAGCAGTATATGCTGCGGGCAAGGGCTTTAGCCCTTGGCGACCCTGTTTTTTTTATTTGAGGCCATTTCGGGGCCTGTTTTGGAGGCGGAAGTTTTCTACACGCACTCAGGAAAAAGCTCTGTTTTATGCTGTGCGACCACTGTTCTACAGGTCGGTGAAAAGTTACCATAGATATTGCATCGTATGCTCGTGTGCAGAGACATTGGGAATTACAGAATCATCCTTGGTTCGTGTATATGCAAAATCGTCACTAGGAAGTGACTGTGTGATCAAATACCACTTTCGCTAGTTTTGCAGATTTGCCCTTGTGAGGCTGAAGCTGTGTTCTTTGCAGTGACAGAATTTTTTGCAGTGTTCTGTAATGGCATCTGATTCTCTTTCACAGATTGTCATTGAAAAGCTTGACAAGAACAACTTCCAAGTATGGAAGTTTAGAATGACAAATTTTCTTATGGGAAAAGGATATTGGGAATTTGTTGCAGGAAATGAAGAAGAACCAGTTCTTCCTGATGTTCCCAATCAACAGCAAATGCAAGCATTCAAAGCATAGCATGAGAGAGCTAGAAAAGTTATGTACTGGTTGTCTATCAGTATTTCAGACTTTATGATTGTGCATATTCAGGATGCAAGCAGGCCAAAGGAGGCATGGGATACTTTGTCAAAAATGTATAGCACAGATACGCAAGCCAGGAAAATGCAGCTCAAGCAAGAGTTGCATAATGTGCAAAGAGAAAGTATGAGCATCAATGACTACCACATGAAGGTGAAGAAGATTGCAGATGCCCTTGCTTCCATTGGGTCGCCAGTGGAAGATGATGATTTAGTTTCTGTGACCTTGAATGGTCTAGGAAAGGATTATGCACAGTTTCGGACATCCATTTCAGTTCGTGAAAGATTTCCTGATTTTGAGGAGTTGATTACTCTTCTAATTTCTGAGGAGCAGAGAAATGGTGGTGCATCTTCTTCAGGAGGAACTTCAAAAGAAGCTGTCTTCTACTCAAATGCTAGAAGAGGTAAAGGCAGAGGTAGAGGAGGTCGTTTTGGAGGCCGTGGTAGAAATCAGAATATGCAGCAAACTCAAGAAAACTAGTCCTATGGAGGAGGACGTGGTAACTCTAGAGGCAGGGGGAGCCAAAGAGGTCGTGGTGGATGGCAAATAGGCCAAAATGCAAACAGTAATGTTGAATGCTACTACTGTGGTAAAATGGGTCATATGGCTAAAGACTGCTATAAAAAGCAGAATGACATCATGAATGGAAAACTGTAACAAGGGAATTATGCATCTTCTAGTAGACAGGGTGATGACAGAAATGAGCATTTGTTTATGGTGCAGCACATGAACAATTCTGTGACAAGTGCAGAAGAAAGCAATGATGTATGGTATGTTGACTCAGGTGCATCAAACCACATGATAGGTCATGCAGAATGGATGGAGGATGCAAGGAAAATGGAAAAACCAAGATTTGTGGAGACTGGTGATGATACTGCACATCCTATTGTGCAGATTGGAAAAATTCCTTTGTCTATGCAGGATGGGAAAAAGAAATACCTGTCCAATGTATTTCATGTCCCGAATATCACCAAGAATCTGGTTTCTGTTGGTCAAATAGTTGAGCAGGGCTTGCAGGTCAGATTTAATCCTCATGGATGCTTTGTTGAGGATATGAAAAATAAAGGTCGCTTGATAGCAAAAGGAAAGAAGAAGGGTAGAATGTTTACGTTGGATGCAGACATGCCTGAATTGAGTGCAGCAATGTTTGCACATGGGACCGGTGTAGTTGCAGATATTGATATCTGGCATAAACGCATTGGTCATGTTAATGTACAGCGACTTAAATCAATGCAGGCCCAAAATATTGTTGGAGGATTGCCCAAATTCAAGGTTGCAGAAATGCGTAAGGTATGTGAAGCCTGTCAATTTGGAAAACAGGCAAGAAAACCATTTCCTAGACATGTTCAAGAGAGTGAGAAGCCATTGGAATTAATCCATTCTGATGTGTGGACTACTAAAGCTGCATCTCTTGGAGGCTGTCATTATTTTGCCACTTTTATTGATGACTATAGGAGAAAAGATTGGGTGTATTTTATGAAAAAGAAAAGTGAAGTTTTTGGGCATTTCAAAACTCTTAAAGCTATGGTTGAAAAAGAAACAGGCCTGCAAATAAAATGCCTAAGGTCAGATGGAGGGGGAGAGTACCTCTCAAATGAGTTTGCAAGGTTCCTATAGGAGCATGGCATAAATCAGCAATATTCATGTAGTCATACCCCACAACAAAATGGAATTGCAGAAAGAAAAAACATGCATATTGGAGAGGTATCTCGTGCCATGCTCAACGAAAAAGACTTGCCAGATTTTTACTCGGCTGAAGCAGTTGCTACAGCAGTCTATATAATGAACAGGACTCCCACTGCAGCAATACATGGGATGACTCCAGAGGAGAGGTATACTGGTAGGAAACCAAATATTTCTCATTTGAAAATTTTTGGTTGCATTGCCTATGTACATGTGCCAGATGAGTTGAGATCCAAGTTGGATCCAAAAGCTGAGAAGTGCATCTTTATTGGTTACTCTCTACATCAAAAAGGGTATAGATGCTATAAGCCTTCTACTCGTAAGTTTACAGTGAGCAGAGATGTTGTTTTTGATGAGATGAGTAGCTGGTATAAACCAATAAATGTGATTGATGATGTAGATGCACAAAACGGTAATGCTACACAGAATTCACAACAGCAGTCACAAAATATTAGTGGACCTGGAGCGTCCTCTAGCAGTGGTTCACATTCTTCGCCATGGACAGGCAGATTGAGATCAAAGGAATCTTCTCAAAGCAATGCAGATAGTTGTATTCAAGTATCACGAAAAGGAAAAGAGAAGGTAGATCAGCCCATGTTTGATGTGAATGCAGGTTACTCTTATGTGGATGGTGAATCTAGTGGCTCAGAACAGAGCATTGATGATGAGTTGGGTATTCCTTCTATTGTTACACCTGGAGTAAGGAAGACCAAGGATGTTTTGAGAACACCTGGGAGTGAACCTACTTTGCGCAGGTCTACCAGAGCTAGGTATCCTGTGGATAGGCTGAAATATGATGGATTTACAGCCATTCACTATGCATATATGGTCAAAGTGATACAGGAACCAAAACCCACTTCTTTTGAGCAAGCCACGGGAAAAGAAAAATGGGAGAAAGCCATGGATGAAGAAATGGATGCCTTGGAAGCAAATGCTACATGGGAATTGGTACCTTTGCCTAAAGGTAAGAATGCAATTGGCTATAAGTGGATTTATAAGGTGAAGCACAATGCAGATGGTTCAGTGAATAGATACAAGGCAAGATTAGTAGTCAAGGGGTATGCACAAACATATGGCATTGATTATGAAGAAACATTCAGTCCGGTTGCAAGGATGGCAACCGTAAGAGCAGTCATTGCTATGGCTGCATCAAAGGAATGGTCTTTACATAAGATGGATGTAAAGAATGTCTTCTTGCATAGTGATTTGCAAGAAGAGGTATATATGGAGCAGCCACCAAGTTATGTGCATGTTGTTCATCCTGAGTTTGTTTGTAGGTTGAAGAAAGCATTGCATGGCTTGAAGCAAGCACCTAGAGCATGGTCTGACAAGATAGGACAGTATCTTGTCACTATTGGCTTTCAGATTTCCAAGGCAGATTTCTCACTTTATGTGAGAAAAACATAGAAATGTATTATGCTACTTGTCATTTATGTTGATGATTTGATTATGACAGGTGACAGTGATGAATATATCCTTCATGTGAAAATGCTATTGAAGCAAAAGTTTGAGATGAAGGATTTGGGAGAGTTGCGTTATTTCTTGGGCATTGAGGTGATTAGATCACCAAGTGGGATATAGCTCTTGCAGAGGCAGTATGGATTGGACATGATGTCCAAATATGGGATGACAGGCTGTAAGCCTATTTCAGTTCCTTTGGAGCAGAATGTGAAGCTGAGTGCAGATGCAGGTGAGCTTCTAGAAGACCCTACTATGTACAGATGCAGGTGAGCTTCTAGAAGACCCTACTATGTGCAGATGCAGGTGAGCTTCTAGAAGACCCTACTATGTACAGAAACATAGTAGGAAGCTTGATTTATATGACTATTACTAGGCCAGATTTGAGCTATGTTGTTGGATTGGTAAGTCAGTTTATGCAGGCTCCAAGGAAACCGCATTTGGATGCGGCTAGACGCATACTCATGTATGTGAAGTCCACATTGCAGTATGGACTATTTTATGAGACTGGGGTTCAGATACAGTTGCATGGATACACTGATGCTGATTGGGCTGGTAGCATTTATGATAGACGATCTACCAGTGGATATGTGTTCTCTTTTGGGAGTACTGCAGTCACTTGGAGCAGCAAGAAACAGCCTACAGTTGCCTTGTTGAGCACAGTGGCTGAGTACAGGGGTGCAGCAATGGCTGCATGTGAGGTAGCTTGGTTGCATAAGCTACTTTATGATATGCATCAGTCTACAGATGGGCCAGTTGTCATTTATTATGACAACATGAGCAGTATACACTTGGCAAATAACCCAGTCTATCATGCTAGAACAAAGCACATTGAGGTGCATTATCACTATGTGCGAGAGAGGGTTTTACTAGGTCTTATTGATCTAGTTTATTTCAGCACAGAGGATCAGGTAGCTGACATATTCACGAAGGCATTGGGCGCAGAGAAGCTGCGCAAGTTCAGAGACCTGCTTGGTGTGCAGGAATTGGGATTGAGCTCGAGGGGGAGTGTTGAGATATCGAGCTTCACTCGTGATATGCCAGGGTGACCATTGTGCATTTATGTCACCGACGTGTCAGTTGCAGATGCGGTTGCTACACCGCCCATGAATAATAGCTACATGACAGCTATCCTTATCTACTCTAGTTTGTGGCTCAGTTAGTATGCCACCTTAGTTAGTTGAGTCTGGTTTGAGACCCATATATAGGGTTCTTCTATTTCTTTGTACTTGACTTCTTTTTGGCTTACACAACTAAGAAGAGGAAAACTGTTTTCAGCCTCCACCTCTGTGTGTATTCCCCATTGTGCAAGCAAGAAAGCTACAAGCGAGACTCCTTCCTTCTCTCCCACAATCTTGACAATGTAATGCTTCAAGTGTAAACAATGCTTGCTGTCTACAAATTCATGACAGTTTTCCAACTAAGTAAATGCTTCAGATCTGAGTATATTTGATCAGCAATCTTCATCTTACATGCAAAACATCCAAGACATATGTCTACATTAGCATGTATGTACTTCAGTAGACCCTTTTTGGGCGTCTCTATGAGCTCAAGGCTCTTTCCAAAGTCATGTACCTGCTGGATACGCTCTGTCTACAACAGTTTGGGATAGATTTCAGATTTGTAGTCAACTCTCACAACTCATATCTCATTCCCAGCCAAGCATTAGCATGCCACAAGTCTTTAGCAACCTTGCCAAGGCTTGTTTATAAGCCATAAATCAGTTTGTGACCAAGCATTAGCATGGAGTACAACAAATGCATTCAGCCTACAAATAGGCGCAGTTCACGCAGCCTATCAGGCTCTTTCAGCAGCACATGGTGAAGGTAATAATGATTATCAAGCACTCAAATATGCTCAATGATGCTCCCAAAGAGTCCAAGACAAGTCTTCACCACTGCCATGAAGTATACAATCTCACATGAACAAATGCATACCTTGGAGAAACAATGGCAGCCTGTTTGGTCTTTGAGAAATTCTGATCTTCAAATCCTGCAAGTCTTCTTGACTTCCTCCTACTCTAGAGAGCCCGCCTAGCATGGCTCTGATACCATGTAGAGATTTTGTGAGAGGCAGAGACAGGGTGAAGAGCAAGCATGCTCTCATCTTCTTCCATTCATTATCACATATCCACACACATAGAATAAGTGTATACAATAGTACTAAGGTCCGTAGAACCATTCACATTGGGTCTAAGACTACCGACTTATTTAATGTCCCACGCTTGCTGATACAGCTGGAAAAGGATAATGTCGGTTATACATACTAACAAGAGAATAATATGAGCTTGATATTCTTACATCCAGCTCTATAGATTCTAGGTCATTGTTACCTCGCTGTCAATTCCTTTGAGAAAAGTTCCTGGTCAACTGGGACCACCCTTTCATAGGATGGACCCAGAGTCACATCCACCACACTTTTCTCGGGATGTTTTAATTATCTAGTTGCCTACCACATTTAGTTTGATAAGTAAAAACAGCTTCCTTAATTAACCAATTAATCACTGGTTCCTTCACGTAACTTAGGCATTGACACATAAAAACAATGTCAAGAAAGTTTCTTTATTTATCATAGTCTTTGGAATACATCAAATAACCTGCCTGAAGGCTATCCCAGCAATCCTCAGGAATCACTATTCCAAATTCCGCCTGTTGACTAGTATACGGGCCTCAAGATCCCATCTCAAGTCACGTCAACCTCTTGTGCAAGTTCCGAAGGCAAGGAATTTATGGCCAGAGCCTCCACTGGCACCCAAGCGTCCTCCTACTCCAAGTAGCACCCACGGAGAGACCTCTCGCAGTGGGTTCGGTCCACGTACCCGGCGCAACTAACAACCCCCTTGGATAGGGTCAGGTAGATAGTTGGAGATAACTGATACTGCCTCTCCCTCTAGGCTTTTAGCCTGAAGCATTAGTAGTTTTTCCTGAATTAGTTCCTTGAGAAAAGAAGTACAAACAGTGCACCTAAGTGTACAATCATGAGCATTCCAGTGGTCGTTTGTATGGCCAACTGCTAAGGTGTGATTCCTTCTCCCCGAATACTTCCAGCATTTGATCATGGATCAATCGTGACTTGGCAAGATCCCAAGGGTTTCGTAAGCTGAGTTGCTTGTTTACCATTTTTCCTTGGGTTAGGGTTTATACCTTGTTGACCCAATTTATCACTACCTTAGGTTTCCTTATATTATGGTCAATAAATCCTGGACAATCCCGTTGCCTTAACTTGGTTGGTCAATTGCTTTCTTGGCTATTCATTACTACCCTGGCTTGACAAATCAGTATTCAAGAAAGAGTGTTGAAGCACGACGACTACTCAATTCCTAGGAAATTTAACTTGCAATTAGAACTTGCCAAACTTGGTCTAAGGTGTAGGGGTTCTATTTTGTGATTTAGACGCAAGAGCATATGATGTTATAGCTTGTTGCATGAGATAAGTGTCAGCACCTAACTTGTGGGATTATTTTTCTCATCACACAGTATTCCTTGATCAAGATTACCTTTGATCAAGATATAGGGCTTGGGAGTCCTATTGACCCAATCCAAAATCCTAACCCTACTAGCCGATAAACATTTTGGCCCCAGGGTCTCTAAATTCCTTGTGGAGGTCTAGCATTTGGTCAATTGATCCTTAGGGTGAGAACCCTAGATCATTCTTGCATGGGTGATTAATCCTAACATTTTGAGAATGTGGGTAGGACCTTTAAGATTGGAAGTGTTAAATCAGCATCCCAAGTGCAATACTAAGCAAAATTTTATCATAGCTTAACCCTACTTAGCACATTGAGGTGATCGTCATATGCTAACTAATCATACCTTTATGATTTTCATGTAAGCTACTCAATTATACGCGAATTACTTAGTTGATCTAACCAACCCACGATTAAAGATGATATTCCCTTTAAAGATGCAAATACTTTCTTCTAAATTTGCAAGTACTTTCCCTAAAAGATGTAAGTAACTGCAAGATGAGTGAGATGTATCATTCCATGCAATTTCAAGACCATAGACCTTTTTGCCTTTATGTGACTATAGGATCTATAGTGATCTTTCTTCTCCTTGCCCTAAGCGATATTGATTGACATTCAGAGCTATTCTTATAAACCCTACCTTGATGCATCGAATTCAAAGCTTTAGTATTTTTAATGAAGATGCATCCTTTTCCCAATTTTGAACTTTGATAAAGGAACTCTATGCATGGATGCATCATTCTTTCATGACCAAACACCAATGAATACATAATTGATTTAATCCTTCCTTTATTGCTTAACTCAACCTAAACTGTAACTATTCATTTGCATGCGAATTGCATAATATACGTTTCATTGTCAAAGTTCATAAATCTTTTCCTTTTAATGCAACTATTTAGACATATTTAATGACCGTCTACGATTACCTTAATCACGAGACACAACCAAGAATTTATTACATAAGTGTGTTATGTGTTATATGCCCTATTCTTTGCGAGATGCAATAAGGATGCGGTCTTAGCACAATTTCATCTTTTAAGTTATGCATCCCACGTTCAAAAAATGCGACTATCCTTGACCATGGAAGTGCAAGCAAATGAAGTACTTGTCGTGCAATTACACTTTGTAAATCGAGCGAGTATATAAATTTCCCAATGCATTTAAATTTCCTATGTGAATTAAAACATGATTTGTGCATCCTTTCCATGCGTAAATATTTTTCGGAACCTGGGCATTCAAAATCAGGGCATTGTCCACTCTGGTACTTTGGGTGAAAGCTCGTGCATGCGCTCCTCTCGACTTTTGCTTAGGAGCCATTGATGCAGTAAATTTCATCTCAGCAACTCTCCCTTGGTCCCCTTTTTTGAATTCCGAAGTCGCTTACTACCCGAGATCTCCCTCGCGGCACGAAAAATAGGCCTTGGGGAACATGGTAAAAAAAAGCCGGGATGGACGGGTGAACTAGGCCTAGAGAAGCTTCAATAGAAGCTTCCCAAGCTTCTAGAAGAAACATGGAGATGATGTGGAGAAGATGATGGGGAGGATGACGATGGAGATGAAGATGATGATCAGGACAATGATGATGATGATGATGATGATGATGATGATGGCAGCAGCCTGGGCGATGCAGACAGCCTGGAGGCGGCAGCGGACTGACGCCGAGCAGCTCCTCATGACGGCGGCAGTAGCACGATCCCCCTCCCTCAAGCTTGGGGAGGGGTTCATATACAGGGTGAAGGGGGGGGTGGCCACACAAGTGGCAGGTTGCATGCCGTCCTCCCCATGCCCCTCCACAACTCAAGCTCCACACATACTCCCTCTCCCCACCATGCAACGACTGAAGGGGAGGGAGTTTTAAAAAAATTGCAAATAATTAATTATCCTTTTTCCTGTGAAGGGGTGTTCCCGCGGTGGACTACAATTTTGAGCCACAGTTTTCTATGTGCAACATGGGGGTGGGTGTTGTTAGTACACGATGATGGAGTACTTAGCCCAAAGTTTTTCTATTGCGGGATATTACTTTGAACCACTTTTACTCAAGATCTAGGGTCTTTAATATTTCGTTGTAGAAATATTACATCTTCCCAAGTGAATGGGAATCCAACAACCATGGACGGAGATTCGGGTCAAGATGCCACCACCCATGCAAACACACTGCCAAGGGTAAACACACTGCGAATGATCTAACTATTACATCTTTTATCTCATGAGGATAGGAGATCATAATAAAATTCATATTGCATGGTTTGATAGGTAAAGAACCTAGGCATGAATCTAGTTATGATAGTTGTTATAATCATAAGATATTTCATGTTTATGGTCAATGAAATGATATGTAAAATTGATTAAGGAAAACGCATTATAAGATGCCGAAATGCCTGACACAAACACTTGCATGAAGAACATTCTACTGATTAATAATAGAAGATATTTTGGTATTATACACTGAATGGATTACCTTAGTTTGCATTTAGAAAGAGCTAGAATCTTGCATTATATTCATGAAAAGGATTGGAGCATCGCATCGAAAGAGATAAAAATACTCCCTTATCAAAAAAATACAATAGCATCCTAAGATTACAAACCAGTTTTTCATGCGCAAGGATGATAGAGTACAATAAAGTAATAGTTAGATCATGCACACGTCGATATATGTTAACTTGCACACACAATGGGATTGCACAATAAACATTGTTAGAATAGTAGTTCTAAAAGAAATTTCATTTAGAGATCCTTGTCCGAACTCTAACTGATAGATGAAGATTGGATAACATATGGCTAATCAGGTTGGAATCTCATTAATGTACTCTTGGTGATGTACTAGAAATATGGGTTAGCACTTGGTGACCTGTGATATTAGATAGCTGCTCTAGGAATTGGATTGATCTTCTACCCTAAATAGGTAGCCAGGATTAATAAAGGTCAAGATGAAATCACTTAGTTCATTTAAATGATCTAGAAGGAAATTGTTAAATTGACCTTGCGAAGCCCTAACCCAAGGGGGAGAGCGAACTTTAGGGTAGTTGATTCATGCTAAGCATGTTGCTTGGAACTGTTGAAATGGTTTTAACGAAGGTTGATCTTGTTAAAGATGGATTGCTAACCCAAGATATGCTTGGTTGTTTGAAAAGGTTTTCAAAGTGATTTGATACATCCAAGTTAAATTCTGGTTGTGCATGCAATGGGATTGCGATGCCTTGAAGCAAGAGGTTGTGTATTCAACTGTTTGTTAATGTGGTTTTGGATGTTAACCCAAGTGGGGTGTGGTTGATGATTTCATGGCCGGGTTTGAGATGACTGATTGCCATGGAAACAAAAGGGATGTTTTCCCTAGTAATTGTTATTAGGCTGGTTGCTTCAGCTGTGGTTGATTTCCTAAAGGGATAATTAAGGAAGGATGGCGCTAGCTACCCCCCCGCAAACCGCCAAACCCCAACCAAGGGGGCTCTAGCCATAAATCCCAATGCCTCTGGACCCTAAACAAGTGTTCTACGTGACTCGAGATGGGATCTCAAGGCCTTGATACTAGTTATAAGGCGGAATCTTGGTAGGAAAAACCTTCGGGTTTTATTGTCGGGAGACGGAAGGATTTTTCTATGAAGGCAAAAAGGAACACTTAATTCTCCTGTATGGGCATGAGACAAACATTAATCTGAAGATAAGCTTGTCTTTGTGTCTGTGCCCTAAATTACGTAAAGGAACCTGTGATTAAGGGGTTAATTAAGGAAGCTGCTTTTATGTGTTAAACATAATGTGGTAGGTAATTAGATAACTAAAACAACCCCTGAGGGAAGCATGGTGGATGTGACCGTCGGGTCCATCCTACAGCAGGGTGGTCTCAGTTAGCCGAGAGTTTTCCTCAATGGAATTTATTTGATGTGAACGTTAGTTAGACAAGGACCTTAGAACTTGTAAGTTGAAACCTTGATTCATACCATTTTAGGGGACCGGAATGGGACTATGCCCTATGGGTAGAAAGATCAAGTGATGCCTCCCTCTCGTTTCCCATTCTCTTTGAACCAAGTGTAGTATGAGTCTGCTTGGGTCCAGTTATATCTATGCAAAGTGGAGCGGCTACTGTTGACCGATGCTAGAAGGTTGTTAGGAAGACTCGACTGCTAGGAACCCGGACTTCAGGTCATCGATCCTAGTGGGAACTGCAGGATAAGTTCCATTGCGAGGCAGACTCGAGAGACCCTACTTTGCAAACCCCATGTCATTCCTTGGGAGTGCCGAGCAGCGTCTTCTAGATTGATCTCTCTATGGGCTGCTAAGACGTGTCCCGCAATCTGAGGGGCGGGCACGTTACAAGAGGGTTGAATCAAGCAACCATAAAAAATAAATACCCCATTACAAGAATATATGAATTACTTGACAATCTTCAAGGGTCAAAGATCCTCTCAAAGATAGATCTTAGATCTAGATATTATCAAATAAGGATCAAAGAAGAAGATATCCTGAAGACTGCATTCACTACAAGGTATGGACACTTCGAATTCCTAGTGATGTCATTCAAGCTGACGAATGCTCCCGCTACCTTCAATAGGTAATACAGGATATCTTTAGGCCCTATCTTGATATCTTGATGACTTCGTACTCATCTTTTTTGACAATACCCTAGTCTACTCAAAACAAGGAAAGGATCATGAACCCTAGCTTCACATTGTTCTTGAAACAATGAGAGCACACAAGCTTTATGCCAAGAATAAGAAGCGTGCATTTTTCAAGCAACAGATTGAATATATGTGATTCATTGTATCAGTAGAAGGAATTTCAGTAGATCCAACCAAGGTCAGAGACGTTTTGGAATGGCCAACACCAAATTCTGTCAAAGAAATATGAATTTTTCTTGGGTTGACAGGGTGGTACATGATTTTCAGCAAAGATTGCTTTGATTGCAACACCTCTGACTAATCTACTAAAGAAACAAGTAGCAATTGTATGGTCACTTGCTAAACAAGCCAGCTTTGACAAACTAAAGCAAAGCTTAGTATCAGCATCCATCCTGAAACTTCCTGATCTTATTAAGGAGTTTGAAGTGGTAACTGATACTAGCGCACTTGCTTTAGGATGTGTGCTTATGCAAGAAGGTCATCCCGTAGCATATTCTCAAGAAAATTGAAGAGCCATGAAAGGAATTATGCTACCCATGACCTGGAGCTGTTAGCCATCATCCATGCTCTCGAACTTTGGAGACATTACTTGCTAGGTAAGAAATTTTCCTTAGTGACAAACCACAAGAGTCTTAAATGGATCTTTACCCAGAATGAGCTCAATATGAGGCAACGTCGATGGATCAAAGTGCTGGAAGAATATGACTAGCTACCGATGCACTCAGTCGCAAGGCATTTCTAAATTCTCTTATTTTGCAAGATCCATCAACAACAAGATCTCTAGCCACAAAGGTGTCAATGCCAAACAACCCAATTCTTGAGCTAGCTAAAGAAGAGGCATATCATGACCCAATAGTGGACTTGTCTACTTTAGGACAAGATTATGTATCCCTACAAGCCAAACTCTCAAGTAGAAGATACTTTGGGAAGCCCATGACTCACCTTTCTCGGGACATCCTGGCTATGCCAAGACCCTTAATGTGGTTAGAAAGAGCTATTATTGGGAAAGGCTCAAGGGTGACATTCTCAAATATGTCACAGAATGTTTTTCTTATCAACGCAAAGGTAGAACATGTTAAAATGCATGGGAAATCGCAACCACTTGACATTCCACAAATGAAATGGGAGTTCATTAGTATGGACTTCATTGTTGGCCTACCCCAAGTTCAGGGAGGATACAAATCTATTATGGTTATAGTAGATATGCTCACCAAGGTCGCACATCTCATCCCTGTCAAGACAAACTATAAAGCTTCAGACATCGCAAGATTATTCATCAAGGAAATATTCAAACTACATGGGTTACCCAGAACAATCATTAGTGATCGTGACTCTCTATTCACATCACACTTCTGGAGGGCTATCTTTGAGGCTATTGGAACTCAACTCTTTTTTAGTACAGCTTACCATCCCCAAATTGATGGTCAAACAGAACGAGTCAATCAAGTCATTGAAGATATGCTTAGGGCATACTGTTGTCGCGAACCCAAAAAGTGGATTCAATACTTACCACTGGTTGAGTTTGCCTACAATGCTTCTTACCAATAGAGTATTGAGATGATCCCTTTCCAAGCATTGTATGGGCATGATTGTCGTACCCCTTTGAACTTCTCAGATCCATCTTTGAGGGTAGAAGCTTGAAGACAGATGCTGGAAGAGATGGATGATCAAATCAAATCAATAAGACAAGACATTCAAGTTGCCAAGGATAGACAGAAGGCCTACGCTGACTCAAAATGACAAGGCAGATCCTTCATTGAAGGTGATATGGTCTTCATCTGTGTACACCCTAAAAAGAGTTCACTATCCTTGGGAGAGTACAAGAAGCTAAGTCTGAGGTATTGTGGACCTTATAAGATCATCAAGTGTCTAGGGCCTAATGCTTACAGACTACCGCTGCCCGCAACTCTAAAGATTCATAATGTATTCCACGTTAGCCTATTGAAAAAGTATATATCTAATCTAAATCATGTACTTGACGATCAGCAAATTGTAATGCCTAGCCAAGGAGTCCTTGAGCTACGGAATGATAGAATCGTCGATGTTAGGGAGAGGCATTTGAGATCAAGGACCTTGAGAGAATACCTCATCCAGTGGAAAGATTATCTAGAAGAGGATGCCACCTGGATGGATGAAAATACTCTCAACCAACAATACCCTAGGTCTTCTTAAGATGAGGACATCTTGATTCCTCTAAGGGGGAGAGGATGTAATATCTCCCCCCCGTGCCTCCCCCATGAGAATTGCCTCCCTCCCTCGTGGCTTAGACAGCATTGTAATATCGTCGTGCTTTCCCCCCCCCCCCCCCTGTGCCTCCCCCCCATAGGAACTCCCTCCCCCCCTTAATTTTAAAAAAAAAACCTTAGTTCAAAATTTTTTATTCCTCTCTCTCTCCGCCGACAGCATGTCAGGGAGAGAGAGAGAGGGATTGAAGTGGATGTTAGAGGGGCATACAACCCCCAGGTGGGAGGGGTGGCGGCCATGCCACCCTCCTCCTCCTCCTATAAAGGGAGCTTCCTCCCCCTCCCTCATCTAGACATAGAGCGCCCCCCCTCCCTGCTTCGTTACCTTCCCCCCCTCCGTTGCAGTAGCAAGGACCCCCTCCATCTTGCGGCGGCTAGTAGCAGCCCCTAGGGCTTCTGACAGAAACTCCCCCCCTCCATGTGGCAGCAACAGCGCCCCCCCTGGGGCTTCCAACTGAAACCTCCCCCCCCTCCTCACTGGCCAACGTTTGAAACCCCCTCGCCCGTGAACAGAAGGAGAGAGAGAGAGAAGAGAGAAGAAGAAGAAGAAGAAGAAGAAGAAGAAGAAGAAGAAGAAGAAGAAGAAGAAGAGGTAGAAGGAGAGAAGAGAGAAGAGGAAGAAGGAGAAGAAGAGGTAGAAGGAGAGAAGAGAGAAGGAGAAGGAGAGAAGAGGAGAAGGAGGGAGAGAAGAGAGAAGAAGAAGAAGGAGAAGAAGAGGTAGAAGGAGAGAAGAGAGAAGGAGAGAAGAGAGAAGGAGAAGAAGAAGTAGAAAAGGTAGAAGAGGAAGAGGAGAGGGAGAAGAAGAAGAGAAGAAGGAGATGAAGAGAAAAGAAGTAGAAGAGGAAGAGGAGAGGGAGAGAAGAACAGAAGAAGAGAGGGAAGAAGAGAAGAACAGAAAAATAAGTAGAAGAGAAAGAGGAGAGGGAGAGAAGAAGACAAGGAGAGAGAGAGAGAGAAGAAGAGAAAAAGAAGTAGAAGAGGAAGAGGAGAGGGAGACAAGAAGAAGTGAAGAAGGAGAAGAAGAGAGAAAGAAGTAGAAGAGGAAGAGGAGAGAGAGAGATAGAAGAAGAGAAAAAGAAGAAGAAGGAGAGAGAGAGAGAGAGAGAGAGAGAGAGAAAGAGAGGGAGTGAGGGTTGGTGAGTAGAGAAGGTATCGAGGGCCGTGCCAAGGAGCCGTGTTCGTGAAGCCATCTTTTTCAAGCCACCCCCTCGGCGAAGGACCCCTTCTCACGACCTTTCCTACCCAAGCTTGATGTCTTGAAGGGCCGGACTATCCAAACTCCACTATCGTTGTGTTGGGGATCGAAGGTCTACCATCGGGGTTTAGAGCAGAAGAGGAGTGAGAGATTCAAAGGGGAGAGAGGAAAAAGATTGGGGTTTGATGGATTCTCTGGTTAAGGAGAGAGTAGATGAGATAGAGAGTAAGCAATATCTTACATAGTCATGTCATATAAGTTTACCATAATAAACTTGGATCCGATTACATCAATAACCATGAGGTTTATGCATAGATATATATCAGATTTTGTTCCATTTCCTACAACAAATTCAAGCTCTAATGCCCTCCATTTCATGAAGATACATGTATTGAGACTTCAAGATACAAGGTATAGAGAGATAGAACTCATTACAACTAACATAGAGTCCAAAGGATGATAAAAATGCATAAATAGAACCACAAATGTACTTCAGCCCTGCATTAAAATAGTAATTTTTGGCCCTCAAACTTGACTCAAAAATGTATACAAACTCATGGGAATTACAATCTCAACCAATGCCCTATTGTTTCGGGAGCATTGTCTACACAAGGAAGTGATTAGATTTTAAGAAACCCCTTCAAATGAATGAGCTTTAATGGCTGCCCTATTTATGACAGTTTTGGAAGAGCCTATTCAGCCCATACATTGGCAAAAATCACCTCTTGACTTGCCCCAAAGTCACTCAAGTACTTGGGCACAAGAAGGGCTTCAAAGGTACACGAATATGGTAAGAGAATGGAAGAAGAAGCTCATAAGAGCAGGCTGAATACTTTATCTCTATTTTTCCCTTTCATGGATTGTCATACAACTCATTTCCACGTTATCAAATGGATGGGGTAAAAGGACTCTTACCTTGTTTGTTTGTATCTTCTCTTGATCTTCAGTTTGATTTGTGTTCACATGCTTTGGAGCATTCACCATAGTATTCAACTCTCCCTCCATCTTCCACAGGTGTGCAAGCTGAAAAATGTGCTGCAAAACACAGGTTGGACTCCTCTCCTTCTTCCACACAGAAAAGATTTCATATAGATCATATACAGGTCATATACGTCCTTTGCAACTATTACTCCATGTCACTTGTGGACCTAGTCAACTTTGGAGTGCTCTTGACAAAAGTTGGATCTTCCAAGCTAATGAACTTCATAAACCAATGTGACATAACCTGTAAACTATCAATTACCACCTGTTGATCAAGTTGAAGGTCCTCAAATACACTATCATTGCCATTTTTCTTGATACAAACTGAAAAATGCATGTCAAGTTACAAAGGAACTTATGAGATTAAATGACATCTAAGACAAATGTAAGGGAATAATGACTGAATTATGGATGAAAGTTTCTTATGTGTATCCTAATAAAGTTCTACAAACATAAGAACTCCATGTTTTATGCCATGAACAGAAAACCCTTTGAGATTCACCCCCTCCTAACCTGCACATCCTCCGGCATGTGCCACTTCATGAATTTGCAGGTTATGGAGGCTCTTCTTCTGACATATCTTCATCTTCATCCTCTAAGTCTTCTTCTTCTTCCTTGTCTTCAAGTAGATGGCTCACATCCAAGTCATCAGCTCATAAGTAGAAGACTCTCTTTGTTTGAAAAGATTGATACGTTTGCCGGCTATTGGTATCTTGATCATGGTCCCATCCATTTCAGCCAAAGTGTAAGTAGCATTATCATGTACTACCTTCACCACATATGGTCCAAACCATCACTTGGCTAGCTTCCTATGAGCACTATACTGATTGTCTAGGTTACTGTCATAGACAAGTACCCAATCATTCTCTTGGATACCTCTTGGACGGAGTCGATGTCACTTGTCAAACCTCTTCTTATTCTTCAACCTCGCTGCCTTCAGCCTTTCAATGGGTGTCTTGACATCCTCTGTCCTTCTTTCAAGCTGCCTTATGCGCAAAATCAGTAGCTCTTCTCTATTTATTCCTTCATCCCAAGGCAAGATACTCCATGTGATAATAGACTCCTCAATACGCATAATAGGTGGCTGCCCATACATTACTTTAGCCGCGGCATATAACTTGTCACTGCACTATGGGTAGTTCTATCAACCCATAATGCGAATGGAAGTATTTTAGGCCATTCTCTCATCTTCCCTCTGCAAGACTTTGCCAAAGCTTTGAGAATCGGTTGATGACCTCTTTCACTCTTACCATTGCCTTTAGGATTGTAGGCTGATGTAAGAGATATCTTGATTCCCAATTGAGCAAAGAAATGGCGAGCCTCATTGGCATCCAATTCTCCTCTATCAGCAGTTACTTTGGCAACACAGCCATACCTGCAAAATACTTCTTCAAGTAAAAATCTACAAACAGTTTGAGTGGTCTTTGTTGTCAAGACTTTACCTTCCACTTGATTTGTGAGATCTTCTCTAGCAAGCACTAGATATCTCATGTTCCAAATTCTTGTAGGCATGGTTACTGAATCAATAACCCGTCTGTAATGAATGGATAAAGGAAAGGTAGGCTGAAGCCCATCTCTATTCTTAACCATAGAGTACATTTGACAAACATGAGAAGACTCAACAAAATGCTCAATGTGTTTATACATGTTTTGCCACCAAAATTTCTCTTTTATTTTGGCAAAAGTTCCCCATATGCCTCTATGGCCAGCCAATAGGCTTTCATGAAATTCTTGCATGACCTGTCTTCGAGTCTTCCTGTCTCCTAAGACACAAACATGCACTCCTCCTTTCTTCTTTGCATGCCTCCAAAGGTAGCCGTCTTTGAGAAAGAAGCCATAAGCCTTTCTCCTGATTCTCTTGAACTCTTCATTAGTCCAATCTTCCTTCTTCGCCATAGTGCTCAAGTATTGGCCAATTTTCAGCCAATCATCTACATAATATTCTTCCATAAAATGAGAACAAACTAAAATAAAGCATTAAGCATGCTGTCTTTCAGTTCCCACCGTCTTTCCATGGTTGTTTCTTCATTCTTTGTTGCTGTAAATTCTGTTACAGCAGCAATACCTTGTTAGATATGATCAATGCCCCACCCTCATTAGGTACTACCAATGATCCATGGTGCTCAAAGTTGTAAGGCCCCCATTATGAGGAGAAGCCAAGTGTGAGCCCGGACATTGGTGGAGTCCTGACTTGTATATCAGATGAGGTCTATGTGACCGGATGGCAAAAAGGTGACCATTGTGGGTCTAATCTTTGGGTTAGATAGAGTGGTTAAGCTGGTAGCAACTCGAGGCACATTGCATTGAGTTGCGTGGTAAGGGAGTTAAAAGGGGCCCCTATTGTGGGGTCCGGGGGCCGCGGAAGCGGTCCCTGGCTGGGGGGTCCCAGGGGGGCCAGCGGCCCCCCTGGCGGGGGTCCGAGGGCAGCGCCCCCGGCCCGATGGTAAAGGGAATATTCCCTGGAATATTCCCTGGCCGACTAGTGGAGGCTCATATGGTAGGTCGGTCAATAGGCCGACCTAACGACCTTCGCGGGCTATAAAAGCTAAACCCCTTCGTAGCCATCTCACACTCATCTTTCACCCAGTCAGAGTTGTTGTTCCAGCTAGCCTTAAGCTCTTCACCTATCTTCTGTCTAGATCGCCATCTAAGCTTCATTTAGTGGAAGCGCACGGGTGGACAGAGCCATCTTTGTATCAGTTGTTTGGAGTTAAAGAATTTTACTGATTCTCCTCTTATCTGTTGTGTACTCTCTATCTCTTTCTCAGATTCTGTTCGCTGCGCCGTGCAATATTTTACATGGTATCAGAGCCCAGGGGGCTCTAGAGATCAGAGAGCGTGCAAGAGGCAAAGGCTTCAACAGCAAAGAGAAACGATGTCGACTCCGGGAAGCAGTTCTGGCGCATCAGGAAGCGGTGCAGGAGGTGGTGCTGCTGTACCGGCTATTCAAACACTGAGGATTCGTCCACCAACCTTCAGTGAAGGCAAGTTAGATGGTACAAACTACACCTTGTGGAAGTTCAAAATTACAACTATCCTTGATTCTTATGAGCTTCTGGAGACTGTGCTGGGGATTGACGCAGAACCACAGCCTATCCCCGACCCATCAAATCCTAGTGTGATGATTCCTCCGAATGCAGATCTTCTACGAGCTTGGAAACGAAGGAATGTAGATGCATTGTGTGCCTTAGTTACAAGCTGTTCTGACAGTGTTTTGACTCCGATTCAGCATACAACCAAAGCGTCAGAGGCTTGGAATGTACTAAGGAGTCAGTATGAAACATGAAACCAAACAAGGATTCAAAACTTGGAGAATCAACTAGCAGCGGAGAAGTTTGCTGAAGGAGAGACGGTTGAAGCATTCATCACTCGGATTAAGAATCTGCGCAACCAGATGGCTGGCGCTGGGATACAAAAGACTAGTGAAGAGCTAGCTCGGAGGTGTCTTCGGATTTGTCCACAAAAGTTTGATGGACTAGTAACTGCCCTTAATACTCAGGTGAGACCTCAAGCTTTGACTTTTGAGGAGTTTTGTGCATTATTAATGGAGGAGTTGAGGCTGAAAGCCCGAGAAGGAAGCAACAATGGAGATGCTGCATTCTCTGCCAATGCAAAAGGCAAAGGTGTTTCCTCCACCAAAAATGATGGTGACAAAAAGAAAAAGGGCGGCAAGAAGAAGTTTCAAGGAGAGTGCTTCTACTGTAAGAAGAAAGGACATGCAATTGCAGATTGTTGTGTCAAGAAGGCAGATGAAAAGAATGGTACCCTTAAAACTAAAGGGAAAGAGACAGCCAATACGGCTGAAGCAGAGTTGGAATTATTCATGGCGACCATTGAGGAAGTGTGCTCCTCGGCGCAAGAAGAATCTACCACTAACTCTTGGGTGTTGGATAGTGGGGCCTCCCGTCACATGACCAACAAGAAAGGTCTATACAGTTCTATGCAGCCTCTACAAGAATCCATCACTGTGACGGTTGGAAATGATGCTAAATGCCCTGCTGCGGGCACAGGTACTATTTCTTTTGTTGCTGCAAATGGTGAAGTCAAAAAGCTTTCAAATGTGTTGTATGTTCCCGAAATCAGGAGAAATCTCTTATCAGTTGCTGCCATAACTGATCTTGGTCATGAAGTGAGGTTCAAGAAGACAGGTGCAGAAATTATTGATAGTGCTGGCACAATTGTTGGCAAAGGAGAAAGAAGGAACAACCTGTATGAGCTAAGTGCTCTTACAGCCACCGCTGGAGTGGGCACAAGTAAGCTTTGGCATGAAAGGTTTGGACACATCGGATTTGCAGTATTGAAGGAGATGCAAAAGCAAGGTATGGTTGCTCACCTACCTACAATAACTGAATTGAAGGAACCATGTGAAGCTTGTATGATGGGCAAGCAACAGAGAAAGGCATTTCCACAAGAAAGCAAGAATAGAGCACATGCTCCTCTAGAGTTGGTGCATGCTGACTTGTGTGGTAAGATGCCTACACA
The DNA here is from genome assembly GCF_053477565.2 of Lygodium microphyllum. Taxonomy (NCBI): domain Eukaryota; kingdom Viridiplantae; phylum Streptophyta; class Polypodiopsida; order Schizaeales; family Lygodiaceae; genus Lygodium; species Lygodium microphyllum. The sequence goes on along the minus strand of NC_141138.1, from coordinate 156,548,398 downwards.
GGCCTTGGGGGGATCTTCTTATTTTATGTTGATTGTCGACGACTACAGTAGGAAGATGTGGGTGTACTTCCTTCGTGATAAGGCTCAAGCTTTTGGTAAGTTTAAAGAATGGCTAATACTTGTTGAGAATGAAACAGGGAAAAGTGTGAAGAAATTTAGAACAGATGGTGGTGGTGAGTTCAACTCAAAGGAGTTTGAAGGCTTTTGCAAGAGCAAAGGGATCAAGCGTCAATTGACGACGCCTCACACACCTCAGCAAAATGGTGTTGTGGAACGTAGGAATCGTACCATTGTGGAGATGGCAAGATGCATGCTAAAGGGCAAGGGATTGCCTAACCATTTTTGGGCTGAAGCTGTTAATACTGCAGTCTACATTCTAAATTGGAGCTACACAAAGGCTCTCAAGGGAAAAACACCTCATGAGGCTTACACTGGTAAGAAACCATCTGTTTCACATTTCAGAATTTTTGGATGTGAATGTTATGCACATGTTCCAGATGAGAAGAGAAACAAGTTACAACCAAAAAGCAGAAAATATATCTTCTTGGGTTATAGTGATGAGCAGAAGGCTTACAAGTTATATGACCAAGAGGCAAAGAAGATCATCGCGAGCCGTGATGTGGTGTTCAAGGAGGAGCCGCATACAGTGGAGGAGGAGAAGGCAAGGTCTTCCACTTTATCATCAAGCGAAGAAGTAGTCCACTATGAACCTGTCCCGAGAGCTATCCCTATCCTTAAGGAGGAGGAAGCATCATCTTCAGATGATGAGGAAAAAGTTCACCAACCTGACATCACCCCACCGGAAAAGCCATTGCCGCGCTGGGTGAAGCAGCTCTATGACCACAATAATCCTATGCCTGCATCTGTTGAGGAGAAGGCAGACGGACCAAGGAGGTCTCAGAGAATAGAGGAGCAAAGGAGGGCTTCTGCTCACATAGTCAACATGGCCTTGATGGTTGAGATTATGAGAGAAGTAAAGGAGCCAACTGACTTAGAAGAAGCACTTGCAGATCCATCATGGAAGGCTGCTATGCAGGCGGAGTATGACAGCATAATAAAGAATGACACTTGGGAGCTAGTGGATCGGCCAGCAAAGCGGAAGATTATTGGCACCAAGTGGATCTGGAAGGTAAAGTACAAGGCTGATGGTACCTTAGAAAAGTACAAAGCTAGACTGGTTGCCCAAGGATTTTCACAAGTTGAAGGGTTTGATTTTCAAGAGTCATTTTCCCCAACTGCCAGAATGACCACTATTCGCACGGTACTTGCAGTGGCTGCCCACAAGAAGTGGCCAGTGTACCAAATGGATGTTAAGTCAGCGTTCTTAAATGGTGACCTCAAGGAGGAGGTGTACATGGCTCAGCCACCAGGGTTTGAGGCCCCCCATTCTGAGAACAAAGTGTGTAAACTGAAGAAGGCATTGTATGGGCTGAAACAAGCCCCCAGAGCATGGTACCAGCGGATAGATAAGTTCTTTTTAAACCTAAACTTCAAAAGATGTGCCTCAGATGCTAACTTGTATGTTTACAGGGATGGTAAAAAGTCTGTAGTGATTGTCCTATATGTGGACGACCTTCTTATTACAGGTGACTATGAAGATATGATCAACCAAACTCGAAAGGCTTTGAGTTCTGAGTTTGAAATGACAGACTTGGGCTTGCTGCACTATTGTTTGGGGATTGAAGTCTGGCAAGAGCCAGGAAAGATCTTCATCTCTCAGAAGAAGTATGCATGGGAGATCTTGAAGGCATTTGGCATGACCGAGTGCAAGGAGATAGCTACACCTATGGAGGTGAATGTAAAGTTATCCGTTGAGGATACATCAGCACTAGCAGACATTGGGAGGTATAGGAGGTTGGTCGGCAGTCTGATCTACTTGTGTAACACCAGACCAGATATCAGTTTTGCTGTTGGTGTTTTGAGCAGGTTCTCAAACAAACCTCATGAGAGTCATTGGAAGGCTGGGATGCGGGTGCTCAGATACTTGAAGAGAACTCTTGACTATGGTATCACATACAGTTTCGGAACTTCTCTTGTGGGGAACTGTGACTCAGATTGGGCAGGAGACATTGATTCCAGGAAGTCAGTTTCTGGTTATTGTTTCTCTTTGGGTTCAGGAATTTTTTCTTGGATTAGTAAGAAGCAACCAACAGTGGCATTGTCTTCTACCGAAGCAGAGTACAAGGCAGCTTGTTTTGCTGCATGTGAGGCCGTATGGTTGAGAAGGATTCTATGGCATATGGGAGTGTAGGATGAAGAACCAACTGTGCTGAGATGTGACAATCAGAGTTGCATCGCCATCGCCAAAAATCCAGTGTTTCATGCACGCACCAAACATATAGAGATCCAGTATCACTATGTGCGTGATTTGATGGAGGATGGGATAGTGGAACTGGTCTACTGTCCAACAGAGGAGAATGGAGCAGATATCTTCACCAAAGCACTTACGAAGGATCTGCTTCAAGTTCATCTTCAGAGACTCGGCATTGGGCCGAGGAGATAGTTCACCTATGGGTGGACATTGAGGGGGGGTGTTAGATATGATCAATGCCCCACCCTCATTAGGTACTACCAATGATCCATGGTGCTCAAAGTTGTAAGGCCCCCATTATGAGGAGAAGCCAAGTGTGAGCCCGGACATTGGTGGAGTCCTGACTTGTATATCAGATGAGGTCTATGTGACCGGATGGCAAAAAGGTGACCATTGTGGGTCTAATCTTTGGGTTAGATAGAGTGGTTAAGCTGGTAGCAACTCGAGGCACATTGCATTGAGTTGCGTGGTAAGGGAGTTAAAAGGGGCCCCTATTGTGGGGTCCGGGGGCCGCGGAAGCGGCCCCTGGCTGGGGGGTCCCAGGGGGGCCAGCGGCCCCCCTGGCGGGGGTCCGGGGGCAGCGCCCCAGGCCCGATGGTAAAGGGAATATTCCCTGGAATATTCCCTGGCCGACTAGTGGAGGCTCATATGGTAGGTCGGTCAATAGGCCGACCTAACGACCTTCGCGGGCTATAAAAGCTAAACCCCTTCGTAGCCATCTCACACTCATCTTTCACCCAGTCAGAGTTGTTGTTCCAGCTAGCCTTAAGCTCTTCACCTATCTTCTGTCTAGATTGCCATCTAAGCTTCATTTAGTGGAAGCTCACGGGTGGACAGAGCCATCTTTGTATCAGTTGTTTGGAGTTAAAGAATTTTACTGATTCTCCTCTTATCTATTGTGTACTCTCTATCTCTTTCTCAGATTCTGTTCGCTGCGCCGTGTAATATTTTACATACCTGTTGTACTTGCTGTAATTAATGATGTACCTGTATTTATGATAGCTGTACCATAATTAAGAATAGCTATACTTGCTATTTTCTGATTTGAACCATCAATTATAGCATCATTTTCATCAAATATAGACTCTGTTACTTCCTCATCCATCATCTCTTCTTCATCTTTATATCTGGCACGCGAAAGCATATCAGCCAACTGGATTATCTCTTCCTGCAATATGTTTTAAATCAGGATTTAAGGATTTAATATAGGCTATCCATCTTAGCATAGCTATGTTAGGAGTGGAACAGTTGGCAATCATGCCCAAGAGTGGAAGACAATCTGCACCCATGAAGTACTCCCGTTCACACTTCAATGCAGTTACAACTCCCCAAAGTTCTCTTTTAATTTGAGCATACCTTCTTTGACATTCATTAAGAACCTTCGCTCCAAAGCGGATTGCATACCTGTTGCCCTCAAGATCATCTTGACCAATAGCCCATCCTATCTAAATAGGACTTGTGTCTACCGTGAGTATGATAGGCTGTCCATTAGAGTAATCAGCCCTCTTCAAGGTGGGGGCTAAAATAAGCAACTTCTTCAATTTTCAAACAGCTTGAGTATGCTCTTTTTCCCACATAAACCTTTGGCCTTTTCTTAATAGTTGATAAATATTTTCAGCAACATAAGTGAATCTGGGATCCAAATAAGATAGAAAACACACACTCCAAGAAATCTTCTCACCTCTGAAACATTTGTACATATTTCTCACATTTTGCTGATGGCATCAATCTCGATTGGAGAAGGCTTTCGGCCATATGGGCCACACATATGCCCAACCACAAGAAATTCTTCAACTCCAAAAATAGATTTAACTCCTGAAAGAGTAAGATGGACTTCTTTCAGTTTAGAACAAGATTTGAGCACAATCATTAATATGATCGGAAACAAACTTACAGCATCCAAGCTCATTGAGCTCTTCATTCTTCTCATGAATTTCACATCCTTTGATAAGTACATCATCAAGGAAAGGAAGAGAAAGTTGGGGAATATAATCTCTCAATACTTTGTGCATGGCATTCATCATGTGAGCCACTGAATTTGTAGCTCCTTGGGGTAGACTACACATGCAGACTAAACCAAGAGGTGTCTTCATTGTGGTAATGTCTCGGCTTTCCAAAGCAAGCTAAAATTGGTCATAGCCCGAATATAAATCACCCATGGAATAAATTTCTCTACCTGCAAAAGCCTCAGTAAATTCATCAACAATTGGATCCGAACCAACATTTCTAATAATGACTTTATTGACAGGCTGTAAATCTTGAATGAATCGCAAAGATCCATTCTTCTTAGGCACAGTAAACCATCGCGGTTAGAATACGGAGCTAAAGATGGCTCCAATATTCACATCTTTATCTTTTCATTTAAAAGCTCCAGTAACTTACACAAATGAGCCCTTGGTACCGGAATTGGTTTAAGATTCCAAGGGATATGTGGGACCGTGAAAATCACCATTGGTGCCACAACACTTGGATCCACACAGCTAATTTCATGAGGCTAAAATAAAAAAGCTTTTCCATGTTTCTTCAATATCTGCATAAAAGATTGCTTTTCAGCTGGAAAGAGAAAATAATCTTCACCAATTTTTAGCTCCCATAAGCTTTCAGCTGTAAATTGGTGACCAATATCTTTGGGGTCACAAAGACTTGGCTGTTTGGATGCCCTTTCAGCTAGTCCCTCACTTTCGGGAGGTAGTGGAGTTGCCATCGGCTTGACCTTCTTGTCAATTGTCTTGTACTTTGTTTCTACTCTTGTCTCATCCCTATTTGGCTATCCAAAAGCTTCATGATCAGCAAATTCTTGAATTATGTCATAAATATCCAATGTGCATACCTATATGGACTAATTTTCAGCCTGATTTTCTGCATGAACAGCTATATGTATTTCAGCCAATGTATCATTATAAATCAGCCCATAAAACTGTCTTGAAATTTCTTCATTTTCAGCCAAAACATCAACTTGCTTCAGCTGCCGTTTCACATGACATAAATGCTTTCTTTCAGCCCTATTCATGGCTGAAAAATGTTTATAATAGCCCACATTGTTGGCTATAAATACCTGCAAATCAGCCTTTGACATAGCCCCCTTTACATGTGGAGGTAAATTTTTATTACATGAAGCATTGCCATAGCCTCCACTTACAGCAGTGCAACCCAAAAACCCTTAAATTCTCAGGCATTAGGAAGCACAGGATGATCTCTCAATCGATCTCTATTCTGGTGATGATTTACACAAACAGTCAGAAATTGGACGGCTTTGTCATTATCCTTACTTCTTATCCGAGCATAAGATGAACCATCATCAAGGGCCTTTGTCTCCAAACGAGACTCAGAAATAAAGGTTGACGAAGAATGATAGGATAGCTACAAGAATCTTGAACAAAGAAATGAAATTCATCTTTTACATCACCAATAGTAACCTATACATAAGGACATGCCGCATAGAGATCGCTAGAAGAATTATTGGCTGCTCTCATGTGCCATCCTGGGTCCACATCTATGGGCCATCCGCCATTCTCATAGAGACTTCTTGACATGACGTTGATCTCCGAACCATGGTCTATAAGGGGAATGCATGGAGTCTCTCTTTCTCCAATCTTGACAATATTTTCGGTAGTCGCCCTTGCCCAATGGGTATGGGAGTAATGACTACTTGGAATAAAATGAGCATCAATCTCTTATTGCATGTTGTGAAGACGAGCTTCTTTCTTATGCATGGGCTGCTCTTTGGATTGAGAAGACCCCACCATAACATTCTCTGCAATAGCTTCTTCAATTTTAGCTTCATAGATGTCTTCATCTTTGGCTTCTATGGCTGCAATCAATTCTTTGATTGCCTCCAATCGAATCCCTTGAGTATTCAGCTTCTCTTCATCCTGCAAATACACATGAAGAGCTTGCAAAAAAGCATGCACAGATTCTTCAGTTTCTTCACCAACATATTGTCTTTTCCGTTTAATTACATCAATTATTACATCATGAAATCCTCGTTTTGCAATTCCGAGAATTTCACCCAATGTAAATTCAATTTTGCTTCCAAGAATCCTTTCTTCTAGGACCCGCTTGAGCCGTCACAATCTCTATGTCAGAGTGCATCTTGTATCCGGGATGTTTTCCTTTTCTCTTCCCTTCCGTCTTCTTTGCTTGTGGGGCATCTTCCATGACATGCTCTGGCAGTGGTGGTGGATTTTCAGTAGCCTTCTGCTGATCCGGTTTACTTCTTGTCACACATTTGGTTGGCCCTGAAGAGGAGGGACCGGCAACATCTTCTTCTCTTATTTTTTTTTCTTCTGCCACAACTTCTTGATGATTGATTTCAGCCAATCGAGCGAAAGTTGAAAATGAATCAACCGGCTCGGTCCATCCGGTTCTTCCTCAGATGCATTGACTGGCAGTAGTCAAATCATCTTTGGATGCCTTACCTCGCTCCATGCGATCTAAGGCTTGCATCCACACTTTAGATTTTACATAAACTTTACATGCTTTAACAATCTCATTGGTTGGCTCAATTTGCAGCCCCATAGGTAGCTGCATCAACAGCTACATAAGCTGTTCTTGTTGCCAAATCCTCTAATATTTTCTTCATGCCATCGTTACCAAAATTTGGCTCAAGAGGAAGCCTAGTTTCGATTGCATGAATTTTACCATCCTTCCAAAAGACTAATTTTTGCGCCTCAGCTTCACAAAATGCATTGCACTCCCTCTTATCATGCTATAGGCTGTCACACCAGATACAATGTCTTTTGAAGCCTTCTAATATGGGTCTTTGGGCAACTATCTGCCCTCTTTCTTCCACTTTCACATCAAGCCTTTCCACCTTGGAATTAATCTCTATTAGATTGAGATGGAGATCCCGTATGCTCTTGATCAGCTCGTCCATGACATCCTTCTTTGGAGGTGGAACAACATGATTTCTTGGTTGCTCGGCCATAGAAACAGGAGGTCGAGATACAAGAACAGGCTCTTTTATGGACTCAGATGGTGCAGAGGTAGAACCCCACCTTAGATGCATCCGCTCTCTCTGAGCAATCATATTAACTGCTTCAGTATCATCACCCCAAGCAGTCTTCAATCCCGTCTCAAAGTCAGGATCTTCAAGCCGATCAGTCAGCTTCTCTTGAAGAAGAGGATCTGCAGCCTTCAGAAACAATTCACAATCTTCTAGCTCTCCATACTCTGTTGATCATCAGGATCTAGTTGAGCAAATTTACTTTCAAATTCGCGGTGAAGAGTAGTGGCAAATAGTCCCTTATTGGGCCTTTCAACCCATTCAGTGAAGATTTTCTTTGTCATGAGGCCAGAATCTTCAAGAATGAATTCTTCTCAAAGAGCCTTCTTGAATGCAGACCATCCCGCATCTTTCTGGAAAAGACCATGAATCCGGTCTTGGAGACCATGAATGGCCAAACGAGCAAAGTATTAGCTCCAAGCATGATGAGGGACCCCAAAGAAGACCTTCTTGTCAGTATAGAGGCGGATAAAAGAGGACACATTTTTCCCATTAAATTGCTTGAGCTCCTGCCCAACTGCCTCCAAAGCTTTAATGGCAGCAGCATCACTCTGGTCTTCATCTTGGCTCCGTTGTTTTTGCAGTTGCATCTACTGCTTAAATTGCAATTGTTTTTGTTGGTTCTCTTGCATCAAATGAACCAACTGCTGCAAGGCATCTCCTCCCAAACCTGATGATTCTCCCATTGTGCTTTCTCTTCTACAGCCGACCTTCACGTCGGGTTCACCACTGTTGTCGTGTTGGGGGTCGAAGGTCTACCACTGGGGTTCAGAGCAGAAGAGGAGTGAGAGATTCAAAGGGGAGAGAGGAAAAAGATTGGGGTTTGATGGATTCTCGGGTTAAGGAGAGAGTAGATGAGATAGAGAGTAACCAATATCTTACATAGCCGTGTCATACAAGTTACCATAATAAACTTGGATCCGATTACATCAATAACCATGAGGTTTATGCATAGATATATATAAGATTTTGTTCCATTTTCTACAACAAATTCAAGCTCTAATGCCCTCCATTTCATGAAGATACATGTATTGAGACTTCAAGATACAAGGTATAGAGAGATAGAACTCATTACAACTAACATAGAGTCCAAAGGATGATAAAAATGCATCAATAGAACCACAAATGTACTTCAGCCCTGCATTAAAACAGTAATTTCCAGCCCTCAAACTTGACTCAAAAATGTATACAAACTCATGGGAATTACAATCTCAACCAATGCCCTATTTTTTCGGGAGCATTGTCTACACAAGGAAGTGATTAGATTTTAAGAAACCCCTTCAAATGAATGAGCTTTAATGGCTGCCCTATTTATAATAGTTTTGGAAGAGCCTATTCAGCCCATACATTGGCAAAAATCACCTCTTGACTTGCCCCAAAGTCACTCAAGTACTTGGGCACAAGAAGGGCTTCAAAGGTACACGAATATGGTAAGAGAATGGAAGAAGAAGCTCATAAGAGCAGGCTGAATACTTTATCTCTGTTTTTCCCTTTCATGGACTGTCATACAACTCATTTCCACGTTACCAAATGGATGGGGCAAAAGGACTCTTACCTTCTTTGTTTGTATCTTCTCTTGATCTTCAGTTTGCTTTGTGTTCGCATGCTTTGGAGCATTCACCATAGTCTTCAACTCTCCATCCATCTTCCATAGGTGTGCAGGCTGAAAAATGTGTCGCAAAATGCAGGTTGGACTCCTCTCCTTCTTTCACACAAAAACGAGTTCATATAGATTATATACAAGTCATATAAGTCCTTTGCAACTATTATACCATGTCACTTGTGGACCTAGTCAACTTTGGAGTGCTCTTGACAAAAGTTGAATCTTCCAAGCTAATGAACTTCATAAGCCAATGTGACATAACCTATAAACTATCAATTACCACCTGTTGGGATCAAGTTGAAGGTCCTCATATACACTATCATTGCCATTTTTCTTGATACAAACTGAAAATTGCATGTCAAGTTACAAAGGAACTTATGAGATTAAATGACATCTAAGACAAATGTAAGGTAATAATGACTGAATCATGTATGAAAGTTTCTTATGTGGATCCTAATGAAGTTCTTCTGCAAACATAAGAACTCCATGTTTTATGCCATGAACACAAAACCCTTTGACACCGCGTGGCAAATGGCTCCCAAAAAAAAAATCGCGGGAAGCGTAAGTGCCAAAGCTACCATTGGTACCAGTAATGCGGGAGAGATGAGTGGAGCAACCAACGCAACGAATGCCCCTACAATCACGAATCATATACTAGGTTTTATAATCAATGTTGGATAATCATATTCTATATTATTTCTAGAAGAAGAAATAAAGGGATAGCTATACGCATGGAACACGAACAAGCCTTAGGACTTTCTTGTTTACTCTAAGCGCTAGGTTGCATGCATGAAATGGTAGAGTATGGAGTTTGCCTAAGTTTATATGCATGAAATGATAGCTTTTACACACATATAATGATAAGGTTTTTGCATTATTTCACATAGAATAATAGCTTTTAAACCAGCACAGTGCATGAATAGTCATTTAGAATTCATGCTTCACAATCATGATTAAAAGAAACACATGAAATGTTTGTTTCCGTTCGTAAGATGCATTTGCACCATTGGATAGATACCTAGACTTTCATATACGCAAGTCACATGTGATCTGGTGCATTAGGAATAAGTATTCGTTGCCAGGTATGAAGAGAGTTAAAGGTCGTTTAGGATGCACAAATATACTAAACACACCATGTGCATGATGGGTAACTCTGCATAGTACCACACTAAGGGAGATGGAAGGGACGCATGCATCTAGACTGTATCCTGAAGGCCTAGATGAGGAATCTTACATTGCCTAGTGTGTTAACTGAACTTGGTTGGAACTGGAAGAACAAAAAACCCTTGGTTGGGTTGCAAATAAGGCATGTCCGTTGCCTTGGTTGGCCATTTAATGCTTTGTACTAGGGTTAAGATACTGTAAGGTAAAACCCAATGGGAAGAGTAAGTCAAAATGAGTTAACTTACCAAGAACATTTGCTTGCATGATGTTGTTTGAGATTATGGGGATCTCACCAAGTTGTGAACAATCTAGGATTGGATGCTGGGAGCATCCGGGAAAAAGGAATCACACCTTAGCAGTTGGTCGTATAGACGGCCTCCGAAATGTTTGTGATTGTACACTTACCTACATTATTTAATCTCCTTTGCTCAAGGAACTAATTCAAGGAAAAACACTTAATGCTTTAGGTTAAAATCCTGGAGGGAGAGGCAAGAACAGTTACCTCCGATTGTCTGCTTGGCCCTACCCAAGCGGGTAGTTAGCTACGCCGGACCTAACTCTCTTGAGAGGTCTCTCCGTGGGTGCTGCTTGGAGCAGGAGGACGCTTGCGTGCCAGGGGAGGCTCTGGCTGTAAATTCCTTGCCTCTGAATCCCGCACAAGAGGCCAATGTGACTCAAGATGGGATCTTGAGGCCCGTGTACTAGTCAACGGGCAAAACTTGGAGCAGCAATCCTATAGATTGCTGGGATAGCCTCCGGGCATGATATTGGATGTACTTCAAAATTATGACAAATAAAGAACAGATATTTGAGAAAAAGGAACTTGCTTAACATTGTTTTTGTTTTTGTGCCTAAGTTACGTGAAGGAACCCGTGATTAATTTGATTAATTAAGGAAGCTACTTTTGCATGTCAAACGTAATGTGGTAGGTAATAAAGCAAATTTAGGAAGGTGTGGTGGACATGACTTAGGTCCGTCCTACGGAAGGGTGGTCTCGGTTAGCTGGAAACTTTTCTCAAAAGATGAGACAACAAGACTATGAAGACCTAGCATCAGAGGGTTAGAATCGGATTTATGCTATTTTAGGGGAAAGGAATGGGACTACGCCTTATGGTAGAGAGGTTGAGCTTTGCATCCCTCTCGTTTCCCATTCTCCATGAACCAAGGGTAGCATGAATCCACTTCGACTCTGTTGTTCATACGCAAAGTGGTTCATCTAGAGCTCGATGCTAGCTACTTCCGAGAGACCTTGCTGATAGGAAAGGAACCCTGACTTTAGGTCGATCCTAAGTGGGAATGACTAGACACTTCTACTCGGGGTAGACTCGGGGAGACCTAGAACACAAACCCTATGGCATTCCTAGCAAGTGCCAGGTGGAGCTTTCTAGACCCTCTTCTCGATGGGCTACTAAGACGTGTCCCACAAGCGATCGAGCGGACACATTACAGTTGGTATCAGAGCAAACCAATGGGATCTAAGATTACAAGGAAACTTAATGAAGGAAAATAAAGGGAATAAGGGAACAGTCAGGGGAAGGTGGGTGGAATAGAGCAATATTTTCTATTGAAAACATTTCTTTACTCACTTATGGATGTTGTGTTGCAGAGTCACAAAGCATGGAGCAAGTTATTGGTGTTCCGGGTCATGTTCATGACTACAATGCATGCTTCGGATTACCATCAGAGGCTAGGCATGATGAATATTCTAGACCGCATCTATAATCCTTCACCCCTGCATGCGGAACGGAGATGGACAGGAGAATCAGGAATATACTACATAGCAGCCCACCGACTCGCGTACCTTTAGACCAACTTGAAGAGAATCAAGTGGATGGAGGATTTAAAGATCATGAAGCTGTTCATCTTTGTCGAAGCTCGCGCAAACACAACGTTGCATGTTAGTGGTCGGCAATTCAAGCAGAACAAGTACGTCTATGAAGAAGTGACCCAGGTGATCCCTACTGATAGGATCAAAGTGTTAGGGCACTATGAGAAGAACATGTATCAAAGGAAGGGATACCCCAAGCTTCCTAAGACTTATCACTCCATATTATTATTCCGTCTTCCCTGTAGCCGATTGTAACACAGTCCTATTTTCCCCAAACTAATGTATTAATCAGCTTGTCCTACTTACCCAAAATAAATGTACTCAAAGGGTTATGCCCTCATGAATAAATAAGACTTTTTACAATTGTCTACCTTGATCGTAAATGTTAGCTAAGGTATTAAGTGATTAAATCACTTCGCTAAAAGCTGTGCCAGTCGTATTAATGTAATATGGGGAATGTTTGATAAGATGTTAACATAAAGAATCTTATTGTCCAGATGCAACCCCAAGCACAGGTTCCAAGTCCAACTCTTGCACTAAGTACAGCTGTGGTTCAAGAGAAGAAGTTCCTCCTCAAACAAATTAAGCTACCCGAGTTTGATGGCAAGGTAAGGACTGTTCAAGTTGATACCGAGATCTGGATTGAGTCCATGGAGGACTATTTTGAGGCAGTAGGAACTGCACTTGCTAACCAAGCCATGCTTGCCAAACTTAAGCTTACAGGTGAGGCGAGACTTTGGTGGAAACTGTGGTGTAGAGACCAAGTGATCTTGGCTGAGGGGACAGTCACTTGGGATAAGCTTAAGGAAGCTGTTCGAGGGAGGTATATGCCACCTACCTACCACACATAAAAGATGAATGAATTCTATGACTTGAAGCAGCTAGGATTATCCCTTGATGCATATTATTCAAAGTTCATTTCACTCCTAAAGTACACACCTCCAATGGATATGACACAACATGTGTCAAAATTCTGTACTAGGTTGAATCCACCCATAAACACCCGATTGGAATCAATGTGCCCAACGGACCTACAAGATGCACTCATTTGAGCTGCTCTAATAATACAGGAAGTGTAGACCAAACCAAGGAACAACAGGATTTGGCCTTACAAAGAGCAAAATAAGGGTATGTCTAAGGCTCGGACTAAGAGAGTGCAGGGTCAGAATGGCTAAAGAAAGAAAGCTAGGGCCAATGCTGTCAATAACTTTGTTCCTATACAAAGTAATGATCGCAACCCACGTTGCTTCCATTGCAACGAGCCCGGACACTTCAAGAGGGAATGTCCCAAGCTTAGCAGAGGACATAGCCAAGGGCAATTCCAAGGTCAAAACAGAGCCGCTCATGGCCAAGGAACCACTATTATGGCCAGAGGGAGAACCACCAATGTTTCCAACAAGGAGTTGGATGATGAAGAAGATCCATCCATGGATGCTGACATTGAGAGGGAAACGGTTCACACCACTCTTCACAAGAAGGGTCCGAATCGCCAATTCTTGGTGATTCAAACTCCATCAGATTATGAAGGTAAAAGCTTCAAAACCATGATTGATTGTGGTAGTACCCATTCCTTCATTTCACCAATCTGTGCAAAAGATTAGGGATAGCCACAATAGATGCACCTACTTTACTTGTGGAATTAGCAAATGGTCGTGAGGTCACTTGTACTAGGAAAACTGCTAAGGTGAAATTCCTACTGGGCGGGAAGCCAACTTCGGTGAGATTCAAGGTAATGAACCTAGGTGTCCACGAATGTTTACTCGGAATGGATTGGCTAATACCCAATGATGCCCACATCCACTATGGCAAGGGCCAAGTCTCCTTCCGAAATTCTGAAGGGGAACTAGTCACGACTCAACGAGAGGCTGGTAAGCCAAAAATACAGTTGGAAAAAGCAACACAGATAATAAAAGGAGTTAGAAAGGGCCTACTTGTCTATCTAATTAAACTGAATAAGCTAGATGAGAATCAGGAATCTGGGGAAGAACCTTCATGGTTAAAGGAATACGCAGATGTATTTCTTGAAGATCTCATAGAACTTCCTCCTCAAAGGGAAGTCGACCACGAAATCAAATTGGTGCCAGGAGCTGCACCAGTTGTTGCAAAGAGGCCGTATAAGATGTCCATTCCAGAAGCTATCGAACTGAAAGAGAAACACAAGCAACTGTTAGACCAAGGCTACATCCGTCCTAGCAATTCACCATGGGGAGCTCCAGTGCTATTCCAAAAGAAGAAAGATGGAAAGCTTCATCTATGCATTGACTACATAGGGTTGAATCAATCAACCATAAAAAATAAATACCCCATTCCAAGAATAGATGAATTACTTGACCGTCTTCAAGGATCGAAGATCTTCTCCAAGATAGATCTCAGATCTGGATATTATCAGATAAGGATCAAGGAAGGAGATATCTCGAAGACTACATTTAGTACAAGGTATGGACACTTCGAATTCCTAGTGATGTCATTCAGGCTAACGAATGCTCCTGCTACCTTCAACAGGTTAATGCAGGATATCTTTAGGCCCTATCTTGATGACTTCATTCTCGTCTTCTTTGACGATACACTAGTCTACTCTAAGCAAGAAAAAGATCGTGAACCCCAGCTTCGCATTGTTCTTGAAACAATGAGAGCACGCAAGCTTTATGCCAAGAAGAAGAAGTGTGCATTTTTCAAGCGACAGATTGAATATCTGGGATTCATTGTATCAGCGGAAGGAATTTCAGTAGATCTAGCTAAGGTCAGAGACGTTCTGGAATGGCCAACACCAACTTCTGTCAAAGAAATACATAGCTTTCTTGGGTTGACAGGATGGTACAGGATTTTCATCAAAGATTATGCTTTGATTGCAGCACCTCTGACTGATCTACTAAAGAAGCAAGTAGCAATTGTATGGTCACCTGCCGAACAAACCAGCTTTGACAAACTAAAGCAAAGCTTAGTATCAGCACCCATCCTGAAACTTCCTGATCTTAGTAAGGAGTTTGAAGTGGTAACTGATGTTAGTGCACTTGCTTTATGATGTGTGCTTATGCAAGAAGGTCATCCCGTAGCATATTCTTCAAGAAAATTGAAGAGCCATGAAAGGAAATTGGCTACCCACGACCTGGAGCTGTTGGCCATCATCCATGCTCTCAAAATTTGGAGACATTACTTGCTAGGTAACAAATTTTCCTTAGTGACAGACCACAAGAGTCTTAAATGGATCTTCACCCAGAATGAGCTCAATATGAGGCAACGTCGATGGATCGAAGTGCTAGAAGAATATGACTTTGAAATCAAATATAGGCCTGGAAAAGAGAATGTAGTTACCGATGCACTCAGTCACAAGGAATTTCTAAATTCTCTTATTTTGCAAGTTCCATCAACAGCAAGATCTCTAGCCACAAAGGTGTCAATGCCAAACAACCCAATTCTTGAGCTAGCTAAAGAAGAGGCATATCATGACCCAGTCTATCATAAAATGCTAAGGGAGATCCCCATCTCAAGGATCAAGACCCGAAGCTAAAGACGAAGGATCAAGAATTCTCTGTCAATGTAGTGGACTTGTGTACTTTAGGACAAGATTATGTATCCCTGCAAGCCAAACTCTCAAGCAGAAGATACTTTGGGAAGCCCATGACTCCCCTTTCTCAGGACATCCTGGCTATGCCAAGACCCTTAATGCGGTTAGAAAGAGCTATTATTGGGAAAGGCTCAAGGGTGACGTTCTCGAATATGTCACGGAATGTTTGTCTTGTCAACGCATTAAGGTAGAGCATGTCAAAATACCTGGGAAATTGCAACCACTTGACATTCCACAAATGAAATGGGAGTTCATTAGTATGGACTTCATTGTTCGCCTACCCCAAGTTCAGGGAGGATACAACTCTATTATGGTTGTAGTAGATATGCTCACCAAGGTCGCACATCTCATCCCTGTCAAGACAAACTATAAAGCTTCAGACATCGCAAGATTATTCATCAAGGAAATATTCAAACTGCATGGGTTACCCAGAAGAATCATTAGTAATCGTGACTCTCTATTCACATCACACTTCTGGAGGGCTATCTTTGAGGCTATTGGAACTCAACTCTGTTTCAATACATCTTACCATCCCCAAACTGATGGTCAAACAGAATGAGTCAATCAAGTCATTGAAGATATGCTTAGGGCATACTGCTGTCGTGAATCCAAAAAGTGGATTTAATACTTACCACCACTGGTTGAGTTTGCTTACAATGCTTCTTACCAACAGAGTATTCAGATGACTCCTTTTCAAGCATTGTATGGGCATGATTGTCGTACCCCTTTGAGCTTCTCGGATCCAACTTTGAGGGTAGAAGCTTCAAGGCAGATGCTGAAAGACATGGATGATCAAACCAAATCAATAAGACAAGACATCCAAGCTGCCAAGGATAGACATAAGGCTTACGATGACTTGAAACGGCAAGACAGATCCTTCGTTGAAGGTGATATGGTCTTCATTGCGTACGCCCTAAAAAGAGTTCACTGTCCTTGGGAGAGTACAAGAAGCTAAGTCCAAGGTATGGTGGACCTTATAAGATCACTAAGTGACTAGGGCCTAATGCTTAAGACTACAGCTGCCCGCAATCCTAAAGATTCATAATGTATTCCATGTTAGCCTATTGAAAAAGTATCTACCTAATTTGAATCATGTGCTTAATGATCAGCAAATTGTAATGCCTAGCCAAGGAGTCCTTGAGCTACGGCCTGATAGAGTCCTAGATGTCAGGGAGAGGCATTTGAGGTCAAGGACCTTGAGAAATACCTCATCCAGTGGAAAGATTATCCCGAAGAGGATGTCACCTGGGTGGATGAAGATACTCTCAACCAACAATACCCCCAAGTCCTCTCGGGATGAGGACATCTCGATTCCTCTAAGGGGGAGAGGATATAATATCCCCGTGCTCCCCCCCCCTCCATGCCTCCCCCCCTTAATTTTTTTTAAAAAAATTATTAACCTTAGTTCAATTTTTTTTATCCCTCTCTCTCTCCGCCAACAGCATGTCGGGGAGAGAGAGAGAGAGAGGGAGTGAAGTGGATGTTAGGGGGGCATGCAGCCCCCAGGTGGGAGGGGTGGCGGCCATGCCACCCTCCTCCCCCTCCTATAAAGGGAGTTTCCTTCCCCTCCCTCGTCTAGACATAGAGTACCCCCCTCCCTGATTCATCACCTTTCCCCCCCCTCCATTGAAGCAGCAAGGACCCCCTCCAGCTCGCGGCGGCCAGTAGCAGCCCCTGGGGCTTCCAACAGAAACTCCCCCCCCTCCGTGCAACAGCAACAGGGCCCCCCCTGGGGCTTCCGACTGAAACCTCCCCCCCCTCCTCATTGGAAAATGTCTAAAATCCCCGTCCCCCCCCCTCCCCCCCATGAATAGAAGGAGAGAAGGAGAGGGAGAGATAGAGAGAGAAGAGAGAAGAAGAAGAAGAAGAAGAAGAAGAAGAAGAAGAAGGAGAAGAAGAGGTAGAAGGAGAGAAGAGAGAAGGAGAATGAGAGAAGAGGAGAAGAAGGGAGAGAAGAGAGAACAAGAAGAAGGAGAAGAAGCGGTAGAAGGAGAGAAGAGAGAAGGAGAAGGAGAGAAGAGAGAAGGATAAGAAGAAGTAGAAAAGGTAGAAGAGGAAGAGGAGAGGGAGAAGAAGAAGAGAAGAAGGAGAAGAAGAGAAAAGGAGTAGAAGAGGAAGAGGAGAGGGAGAGAAGAAGAGAAGGAGAGAGGTAAGAAGAGAAAAATAAGTAGAAGAGGAAGAGGAGGGGGAGAGAAGAAGAGAAGGAGAGAGAGAGAGAGAGAAAGAGAAAAAGAAGTAGAAGAGGAAGAGGAGAGGGAGACAAGAAGAAGAGAAGAAGGAGAAGAAGAGAGAAAGAAGTAGAAGAGGAAGAGGAGAGAGAGAGAGAAGAAGAAGAAGAGAGAGAGAGAGAGAGAGAAAGAGAGGGAGCGAGGGTTGGTGAGTAGATAAGGTATCGAGGGCCGTGCCAAGGAGCCGCATTCGTGAAGCCATCTTTTTCAAGCCACCCCCTCGGTGAAGGACCCCTTTTCATGACCTTTCCTTCCTGAGCCTGATGTCTTGAAGGGCCGTTAAGGACCGGACTATCCAAACTCTGCGTGGCAAATGGCTCCCAAAAAGAAAGTCATGGGAAGCGTAAGTGCCAAAGCTACCATTGGTACCGGTAATGCGAGAGAGGCGAGCGGAGCAACCAATGCAACGAATGCCCCTACGATCACGAATCAAACCTAGGTTCTTTTGAATATCCTAGGTTTTATAATCAATGCTGATTAAGTATATTATGTATTATTTCTAGAAGAAGAAATAAAGGGATAGCTACATGCATGGAACACAAACAAGCACTAAGACTTTCTTGTTTACTCTAAGCGCTAGGTTGCATGCATGAAATGATAGAGTATGGAGTTCGCCTAAGTTTATATGCATGAAATGATAGCTTTTACACACATAGAATGATAAGGTTTTCACATTATTTCACATAAAATAATAGCTTTTAAACCAGCAAGTGCATGAATGGTCATTTAGAATTCATACTTCGCAATCATGATTAAAAGAAATACATGAAATGTTAGTTTCCGTTCGTAAGATGCATTTGCACCATTGGATAGATACCTAAACTTTCATATATGCAAGTCACATGTGATCCGGTGCATGAGGAATAAGTATTCGTTGCCAAGTATGAAGAGAGTTAAAGGTCATTTAGGATGTACAAATATACTAAACACACCATGTGCATGATGGGTAACTCTACATAGTACCACACTAAGGGAGATGGAAGGGACGCATGCATCTAGACTGTATCATGAAGGCCTAGATGAGGAATCTTGCATTGCCTAGTGTGTTAACTGAACTTGGTTGGAACTGGAAGAACAAAAGACCCTTGGTTGGGTTATGAATAAGGCATGTCTGTTGCCTTGGTTGACCATTTAATGCTTTGTACTAGGGTTAAGATACCGTAAGGTAAAACCCAACGGGAAGAGTAAGTCAAAATGAGTTAACTTACCAAGAACATTTGCTTGCATGATCTTTTTTGAGATTATTGGGAATCGCGAATGATCTAGGATCAGATGCTGGGAGCATCTGGGGGAAAAGGAATCACACCTTAGCAGTTGGTCGTACAGACGGCCTCCGAAATGTTTGTGATTGTACACTTAGGTACATTATTTGATCTCCTTTGCTCAAGGAACTAATTCAAGGAAAAACACTTAATGCTTTAGGTTAAAATCCTCGAGGGAGAGGCAGGAGCAGTTACCTCCGACTATCTGCCTGGCCCTACCCAAGAGGGTTGTTAGCCACACCGGGTATATGGACCTAACCCACCGCGAGAGGCCTCCTCGTGGGTGTTGCTTGGAGCGAGAGGATGCTTGGGTGCCAAGGGAGGCTCTGGCTATAAATTCCTTGCCTCTGG
The DNA here is from genome assembly GCF_053477565.2 of Lygodium microphyllum. Classification (NCBI taxonomy): domain Eukaryota; kingdom Viridiplantae; phylum Streptophyta; class Polypodiopsida; order Schizaeales; family Lygodiaceae; genus Lygodium; species Lygodium microphyllum. The sequence continues at coordinate 156,529,081 of NC_141138.1, read as the reverse complement.
ATCCCGCACAAGAGGCTGACGTGACTCAAGATGGGATCTCAAGGCCCGTGTACTAGTCAATGGGCAGAACTTGGAGCAGTAATCCTGTAGATTGCTAAGATAGCCTTCAGGCATGATATTGGATGTACTCTGGAATTATGATAAATAAAGAACAGATATTTGAGAAAAAAGAACTTTCTTGCCATTGTTTTTGTGTCAATGCCTAAGTTACGTGAAGGAACCTGTGATTAATTTGATTAATTAAGGAAGCTGCTTTTGCATGTCAAACTAATGTGGTAGGTAATTAGATAACTAAAGCAAATTGAGGAAAGTGCGGTGGATGTGACTTAGGTCCGTCCTACAGAAGGGTGGTCCTGGTTAGCTGGGAACTTTTCTCAAAAGATGAGACAACGAGACTATGAGGACCTAGCATTAGTAGGGTTAGAATCTCAATTTATGCTGTTTTAGGGGAAAGGAATGGGACTACACCTTATGGCAGAGAGGTTGAGCTTCGCATCCCTTTCGTTTCCCATTCTCCATGAACCAAGGGCAGCATGAATCCACTTCGACTCTATTATTTCTATGCAAAGTGGTTCATCTGGAGCTCGATGCTAGCTACTTCCCAGAGACCTTGCTGATAGGAAAGGAACCATGACTTCAAGTCGATCCTAAGTGGGAACGATTAGATACTTCTGCTCGGGGCAGACTCGAGGAGACCTAGATCCCAAACCTTGTGACATTTCTAGCGAGCGCCAAGCAGAGCTTTCTAGACCCTCTTCCCGATAGGCTGCTAAGACGTGTCCCACAAGCGGTCGAGCGGACACGTTACAAGTGCCCCCCCCCCCCCCCCCCCATGATCTAGTGCAACGCCACCCCCCCCCTCCGCCTCACAACAACGCCACCCCCCTCCACCTGACAGCAAACCCCCACTCTCCTCATCATCATCGCAAGGAGATGTTATTCTATAGGGTTTTGTAATTTTTTCTGTTTCGTTCTATAAGGTCTGATTTTCTTCTGTTTTCTTCTATTTTCTTTCTGTTTTGGTAGTTGAGATGGTTGAATGAATGTTTTGAGAGATGGTTGAGGTTGTGTTGAAAGGTTTATGAAAGATTGAATTGGTTTTGGTTTGGTTTTTATGGTTTTTATGGTCTCTGTTGATCTTTTGTAAGGTTCTGTGGTTCTGTTGTTCTATTGTTCTATTGTCCTATTGCTTTATGGTTTGTTTTATTTGTTTTTGTTGAGTGTTATATTGGATCTATGGATGTTTTAGAAAGTGTTTTTGTTTTAGAAAGGATGATTGAAAGCTCTATTCAAGCTAATTGAAGTGAAGAAGTAGCTGCTAAAGATTCACAGAAGGTTACAGAAGAATTAAGTATCCTTTCAAAAACAAACAAGCTGAAACAACCAGCCTAACATCCTTTAACTAGGAAAACATCTATTCCTAATCCAGCAAGTAACCACTCTGCTTACTAACCTCTTTTCCATCTCAAACAAGGTCAACCCTCATTAGAAACATCAATGGTAAACCATCTCAACAAGTCCCTTAAGCCACCGTTGCATTGGAACTTAGCTTATCCCTACTTAAATCATTTTCAGTCTTGATATGCTGCCTCCCTAGGGTTTACTCTCCCCCTTGGGATCTAGGGTTGCTCAAGGAATAACCTTAATTGTTATCTTCTAGATCTTTTAATGATCTATGTGATTTCACTTTGACCTTTATTAATCATGGCTACCTATTTAGGGTAGAAGATCAACCCATCTTAAGCCCTTTAATGGCGAATACATGCAATTCTACCTCTATTTAAGAATTCAAGATGCGTGAGAAGAATCTAAATATTGGTATAACCTAGATATGAGCTATAGTTGCTGGAGGGTTGGTGGTATTCATGTCTCCACTTGCATTGGATATGTTCCTAGCTTCGTTTGCAACTTCAGCACTTGTGCTCCTTGTAACTTGTCTCTTGGGTGCCATCCTTGAGCGTTCTTGGTCTTGCAACCCTTGAGGTAAATCAATCGCTCTTGCCTTGGCAGAAGGAGGTGGTATGCGGGTTCACAAGGAATCTAAGGCCAAACAATGTGACTTCAACATGCATAACTTTCCTTCTTCTTTTACCCTCTCCCCAATTTGTTTTCCTTATATCTCACCCTCTCCATCTCATAGTCTTCTCTCCCTCTCTCTTTCTCACTCTCCCTATATCCTCCCCTAATTATCTTCCACTTCTCTCTATCCCTTTCCTTCTTCTTCTTCTTCTTCTTCTCCACTCTCTTCCTCTTCTTCTCCTCCTTTCTCCTTCTCTCTCTCCCTCTTCTTCTCCTTCTTTCTCTCCCTTCCTCTTCTTCTCCTTCTTTCTCTCCCTTCCTCTTCTTCTTCTTCTTCTCCTTCTCTCTCTCCCTTCCTCTTCTTCTCCTTCTCCCTCTCCCTCTTCTTCTTCTTGTTCTTCCCCTTCTCTCTCTCCCTCTTCTTCTTCTTCTTCTTCTTCTTCTTCTTCTTCTTCTTCTTCTTCTTCTTCTTCTTCTTCTTCTTCTTCTCCTCTCTCTCTCTTCTTCTCCTTCTTCTTCCCCTCTCTCTCCCTCTTCTTCTCCTTCTTTCTCTCCCTTCCTCTTCTTCTTCTTCTTCTTCTTCTTCTTCTTCTTCTTCTTCTTCTTCTTCTTCTTCTTCTTCTTCTTCTTCTTCTTCTTCTTCTTCTTCTTCTTCTTCTTCTTCTTCTTCTCTTCTCTCTATTCACGGGGGAGGGGGTGCTGATGTCACGGCCAGGGGGGCGCGCTGTGTTCCCAAGGCAAGGGGGGCTGCTGCTGCTTGCTAATGACCAGGGGCGCGCCTTTATAAGGTGAGGAGGGGGAGCCTATATGCCAGGTGGAGGGGCGGGCAGTCATGCCACCCCCCACTTGGCTACCATGGGGAGGGGGGAGGCCTTTGGGGAGGGTCCACATGGCTCCCTCTCCCACACAGGTGGTGCGCCCATTTTCTCACTCTCCCTTACTCTCTTATCCAGTTGACGGGGAGAGAGAGAGGTAAAAAAAATTTGCATTCATTTTAAATAAAATTTTGCCTTTGAGAGCAGGGTTCATGTGCCAAGAAGCAGGTAGGCACGGGGAGGCTATTTTAATGACCAAAATATTACACTCATTCTCTTCAAACTTACCCCAATTTTGGTCCAAATCTTGGTCACGACATGCCAAAATGGTTAGAGCTCACCATTGTCCACTAGTTCATGCCAAGAACCTCCATCTTAGTCATGGTTTGTAAGAGTTCTCCATGTCAGACCACGCCAAAATGGTTAGAGCTCACCATTGTCCACTAGTTCATGCCAAGAACCTCCATCTTAGTCATGGTTTGTAAGAGTTCTCCATGTCAGACCACGGTTATGGAAGAACTAACCCTTGTGATTGAATTTTAAGTGCAGTTTTCACTCCCTAGTCACTATAACTAAATCTATGGCATGAAAATGACTTCTGACAAGATCTAAACTAAAGCTCTGATACCAATGTAATGAAGCATTCAACTAGGAAAAGAAATCTAACAAGAAATCTAACTAAACTGAATTAGACATAAGTAACAAGGAACTATTGCACCAAGACATCTTGCCATGTATTAATGATGAGAATTCGAAAGAATACATGATAGCCATGTGGCTGATGCTTCATCTAACAAGAAGGAAGCTAACTTCAAGAAAGTGAACAATAAAATTTCTTGAATGAACCAAAAGATGTCTTCTCTTAGCCTCTTGCCTTCTTTATCCTAACTCCTCATCTCCAAAGGTAAGGGCACATTTACATAGGCAAGGGCTGAATTTACAAGGCTGGAAATTACAAGGTATGGAATTAGCATGATTCCCAATTACAAAAGTATCAAGGTATTTTCTTTTATGACACATCATAAGCAAAATGAAAAATTTTATATTAGAAGATACTTGTCACCTTGTGAGGGCTTGGTATGTTTTTGGGTTTGAGTTAGGATCGAGGTCAATGCTTGTCTCTCCTTAGTCATCAAGCTAGGTTAGGGTATCATTTAGGTTTCCTTATGAGTGTTTGATAGTGAAGATAGTTGTTGAGTGTCATTACTTTGGGTGGACCCTCATTTCTTGGCCCCAGTCTTGGCAATCAAATCTATAGTGCGATGAGGTTGAATATTTTATCATTTCTCTATTCTTTAATTATCTCTTTTCTTATCCAATATGCTTTCATGTTTGATGTACTTTCTGGATCTGTAAGGTGTTTTTAGTGAAAAATAAAGATATAATGCCTCATAGTGGCCATTTATGCAAAGTGTTCGAGGCGCACAATGCAAGTCATTTTAAAGCTAGAGACAAAGCGAAGTACAAAGTCAAGTCTACAAACAAGAAAAAACCATCCAAATATCATTAGGACATTAATTCTACATGTTTAATATGGAATTTTATGCCAAGAGACCTTAATGTATGAAAAAACATAGTGTGGGCAGCAAAGGATGCTAGAAAAGGGCCAAGATTTGAAGAGGTGAACTAATTTTAATGAGGCATAAGCCAAAGAATGAAGGACACTTTTAGTGTATGAAATTTTTGGGAAAGGAATTGTGGAGAGAGAGAGAAGAACATTAGAAAACAGGGCACCATATTTTGATGGGTCTTGCAATACTTACGCATAGATTATACAATATCTTTTGTGACTAGGAATATGAGAAATGATTCCGCCTCTCCATCCTCTATGCACTCATGTAAATTTTATGGCTTGATATAAATGATAAAGAATGTTAGTTTTTTAGTCTTTCTCTCTTCTCTACATTTCAATCTTTCTCTATCACTCCCTTCCCACACAATGGCAATTCCTATGAGAGGGAGGAGGTTGGGTGCAAGAGAGAATGGTATGAAAAAGAATGTTTGCAGTATGTTACTAGAGTCTGCGGAGGATTTCCCAAGCATGTTAGCATCTCAATCATTAATGGCATTGGATTCCACAAGATGCCTCATACGTGTTATGATTGCAAAGGTAGTCTAAGCATAAGTGCTCTAATTTTTATAGCAAATGAAATCCAAGTAAAAAACTCTTTTAGTATTGGATAAAGGAAGGTTTGAAGTTAAATTTTAGCAGTGCACATTTTTTGTTTGTTATTTTTTAATTTATTATGAAATAACTATCTAGCAATTAAAAAATTAAAAAGAAGTAAAAAATGATCAATAATTAGTAGTATGCTAAGAATGATCTAGAAACTAAGAAAACATGAAACATCCCACATTCATTCTCAAAATATGAAAAAACAAGGGTTTTATGTTCAAATATGGTAGTTTGGTAGCACAAGGTTGACCCACCGCCTGGTATCATCCTTCTATTTAAAGTGTGCGAAGTGGTTAAAATTCTGATAAATGTTGCTAAAATAGATCAACTTCTAATGCATATCATGTATAATTTGTTCATGTATTATTTATTTATTAGAGGATAGCATGAGTTGGGATTCTCATTACCCTTGGATTTGTGTAGTAACATTGCATATCATTAGAGCATATTCATGAAAAAACATTGAAAGATTGTTTGGTACATACACACATTGGTTTCTTTATTAATAATGCTCATGCACCTTTCATTCACTTTATGCATACAAGTGTTATTATGCACACATTGATACATAACATTTGTTTTACATTGATTGACTGTGTGAGGAAGATTCAAGCTATTTAGTTGCAGGGGTTTCTATGTGAGAAAGAGTAGACTCAGTTTTATGATATGTGTGAAAAGATAAGAACTAGTGGAACACATCCCTAATTGGGCAGTATGCTTGTGATAGTCAGGGAGGAGCCATCTTATGTTTACGTGATGTACTAGACATCTTATGTTGGGCACTTTTGCTTGGATTTCGGGGTAGGTAGTTTGTTGATTCAACTACAACATAGTATGTTAGTGTCCATAGAGAGTTATCATAGCTATAGCTAATCACTCATGGCCACAAGACTATGCAGGTTGGTTGTGTGAGGTTTGGTGGCGAGCTTAGGGTGTGTGAGAGCCACTATCAAGCCCATTTTGGGTCTCACAATTTGCTATATATCATGTGGAATAGGAAAATAATCTAAGGCCACTCTATCTATGTCCAAATTGATGTGGCTAGTTTAGGGGCCCAAACATGGTGTCAAATAGCCACTACATGATATATGGCTCTTTCAAGTATGTCCGGGTGGTATTGGCTCTGGCTCTCTAGAAGTGCCAATTATATATATTCCCTCATGAGATGATCTCATGCCACCTATGCCATGGAAAAGTGGCATGATGTGGTAGTAAAAGTGACTCCCAAGTAAACATATGAGCTTACCACCTCTACTTACTACCCATCTAGTGTGAAGGATGATACCTCCCCTATAGACCTGGGTAGATGTGTGGAAGATGAGGACCTTGGTTTTCTAAAGGTTCATTGATAATCCTCTGTCTAGGCAAAAGTAGTGGAGGGTTCAAGGTATCTTTAGAGTCCCTTCTATGTCTTTGAAATCAAAATAATATCATTAGCATACAGCATAATGTGGATATTAATATATGATAAGTCGAAGCTCGCACCTTGTCCTCTGATGATGTAGTCCTTGATCTCATCAATGTAAAGCTGAAATAAGGTGGGTGATAATGGATAGCCTTGCTTCACTCCAATGGTGCTAGAAACTTCTCTCAGCACCATATCAAAAGCTTTGCAGAGGTCCATAAAGTAGTAGTATAGTGTGTATCTTGTGATTTGGGCCTACTCAATCATGCATTTTGTGGTAAAAATATGGTCCATTGGGGAGAAGCATGTCTGGGCCTATTGCCCACATGGACTTTTTCTCCACATAGGTGCTCAACTTTTCCTCCATCACAACTTCATATAATTTGGCAAACAAATGATCAATCATGATAGTCAGATAGTCCCCTAGATCAAAGAGATCCCTAGCCTTATCAATAGGCACAATGTTGTGCACAATCCACTTGCCTAGGAATCCTTATACCAAGGCGCTCTTGAACATTTAGCAATGAATGTTGCAAGAATATCTACTATGTAAATGAGATTCCCCCCTTGTGTATCTATGTGATGGAGACCATGTCCATGTTGTAGCCTCCTAATAGCCCACTCCACCATGCTTATCGTGAAGAAGGTCGATGATGTGGGGTGTGGCTTTGCTGATTGTGGTATGGGAGGCTGGTGTGGTACATCATATAAGCGCTCTACATAAGCCTACCATATCCTTGGGTCCTCAATGGGCATCTCTTGCCTAGGTTCCTAAAGCTCCTAGATTTAGCCACATATTTGCTCATGAATAGTAGAGAAAGTCCCAATAATGTGTCTCCTTGTACTCTTACCATTTTTTTTGAGTAAAACAATGACTCTCTTTGGGCCTTCCTCTCTATGATTTTCTCAAGTGCAACATGTGTTCAAAGCTATTTGTACTATGATCCACACTCCATATCATTCCAAGTGTTTGAGGGGTGCTCCCAAACCCTATAGGTATTATGTGTGAGCTATGCTCGATGTGGAAAGCTCACGGTAGTTGATGAGTGTAGGAACAAGGTAACCTATGCAGTTACTATTGCTAGGGATGTCGATGGATCCAATTGAAGAAATCCCTCATATACTTTGTGTGCGTCAATGTCGACAAGCTCATGTGCAAAGTAGAAAGTGGTGCGAGGTGGCTATAGTGAGTTGTCTCGGTATTGTGTTTAGGTGGAGGTTAGTGTGATGGTGAGGTGTGTGTGGTCTCCTCCTACGGGCTGTATAGGTATGTCAAATGAGGAGGTCCTATCCATGAAAGGAATGGATCCTAATATGTAGTTCATTGTGTTGGATCCAATGGGCTCGAAACATGTCCATGCTCTTGGTAAAGATCATTTGTCTACCCCATTATAAATAACAAGGTGATGGCATGCTCTCAAGTCCAACAAATGTTGTTGATACCTTGTGTTATATGGGCTCCAATCCCCCACTATCCTCCTCAGCCTACTCTATTCTGGGTCCAATGTGTGATCTCTGACCCTTCAAAAATATACATCTCGCACCAGTGAACTTGAGCTAGAGCATTGAAGTCCCCCACCAAGGGGACCTTCCCTAGGGTCGAGCAGTATATAGTCTCCTTAAAGAGATCCAAAAATGGTGCCTCCTCTCCTCCTCTACCATCTCCTATTCTCGTTCATCTCTTGTTCCTTCCTACCTCCTCTCTTAGTGAATTTGGATCCCTTTGGTGGGATGTAGCATAGTGCAATGTATATGTGCTATCTTGGTGATAACTCCATCAGAATCTACATGTATCATGCCTTCACATCCTGAGACATGGTGGAGACTCTCCCTCATAACTCCTATAAGAAGACCATAGCCACCCCACCTAATCCACATCTCGTGCTCTACTATCTAGTGCCTTCTCGATAGGATGACTCCCAAGGGTATCCCCTAATGTGAGGGAGTTCTCTATCTTAGCTCTAGCATGTCTCAATAATTATAATCATGTCTCTATCCATCATAACCTCCTCCCTATATGTGACCAGAATGAACCATTACAATTCCATATTGCCACACTAATGTTTGTCCCATAGGACATGGGCTACTATTCTATGGTGTTACTATCAATGATGACTCGGCCATCCCCACAAATAGCATTCTTCCCTTCCTTGCATGCTTGTGTGATGCAAGCCATTCATGCTTAATAATGCTTCATCTACATGTGTGTGAGGTCATCATCCATATAAATGGATCACCCTCTTCTTCATGAAGGATGTTCCCTTCTCTTTATTTTTGAACTAAAGTATAAGGGCCCTTTTCTTGTTCAACTCTTTTCCTACCCTTGATGCCTTGTTAAATGGAAGTGGATCCTCTTCCTTGTATCCCAACAGCCCACAAAGTATCTCCCCATTGTCCTCATTAGGGGAGCTCCCATTTATTTCCTCCATGCTCATGATGTGGACATTCAGGCGTTGTGCTTGTCTCGTCAAAAATATTGTTTATTATCATTGCTTATTCACCACCTCCACCCATCCTTGTTGTTTGGCTTCAAGCTATCCTTCCAATTTATTCATCATTTCATTTATGACCTCCCTCAATACTTTCTTATCCTTGAGGTAGCTCTTAAGTGTAGATACCTCCTCTTTCTGCTATAATTTTAGGCCCTATGTACTCCCCTTCTCCCAATACTTGTTTCCTCATCTCCATAATCTGAATTTTGAGTTGTTCCACTTGTAGTGAGAAGATTTATTTCTCTTGCTTCACCACATTCTGTCTCCATATTCATGTTCAGCTATTCCTTTTTCATATCTTTAATCTCCCTTCAAGTGTTTGCACCTTCTCCATCATTGTGCATTTAGTTTTTGTAATATTTTTTGTCCATGGTTTGTACTCTTGGAGCTTGTCTTTGCAACATGCTTTCAATTTTTTTATTTTTGTCATCCATTCTATTATGTAATCTATTTGGTAGGTTTTCCTCTCAGTTTTTTGTTCTAACTAGAATTCATGGTCAAAAAAGCAGTAAGGGCTGATACCACTTGGGAAATGGTAGGGTAGGGTCAGGGACAAGGGAGGGGTAGAAAGAGGATAGGGTGGGGCAGGCGGGCATAGTGTTTACATGTTTCAAGGTGGCACCAAGCAGGGAAAGGGTAGACAGAGAGATTGCAAGTGGAGCAAGGGCAAGGTTGGAGAGTAGAGGGCAAGGAGTGAGGCAAGGCAGGTAGGGTCAAGGCCAGAGGTAGAGGCAAGGCAAGGTAGGGCAAGGATCAAAGCATGGGGCAAGGGTGAGGCAAGGTTGAGGCATATATATATATATATATATATATATATATATATATACATACATACATATATATATATATATATATATATATATATATATATATATATATATATAGAGAGAGAGAGAGAGAGAACACACACACACACACACACACAGGAAGAATGCTTCCCTTGGGAAGTTACTTCATGCTGTCACACGAAGTAGCCTAGCATTCACTAGTATTATTTGGAGAAATAAAAACTCACTGTCCTATACTTGCTTGCGTTATTATTTCAACAAGTACCACATTTTTGGTAAAAATATTGAATATTAATCTTGTGCATTACTCATTTTCTTCCATATCCCCTACATTTTTATTGCAAGACTTTCATAGGTAACATGATTTCATGCTTAGAATTGTAACATATACTAACTACGAGTGAATACCAATGCTTGTAAATGTAAACCAAAAATGAACAAAGTCTAGTCTTGTGACTTGTTGATCATCATAGAAAATTCTATATGAAGAGGAAACTATCCTTGTAAAAGAACTATGTAAATTATGAGAAATAAATTAAAAATGTAAGCTTTTTTTCCATATTTGTTCATGTTATTATTTTAAAAACTATCATCTTTTTGTGAAAGGCCTGGAATATCAATATTGAGCCATTACTTAGTCCCTTTTTTAGATTCACATTTCTAAGGAAAATCTACATCTACTTTTGCTAATAATAATTTAGGAGGAAATCACGTCTAACATCCAATGTATTTTAGCACATAGAGTACATAAATGAATTGTCACTTATATCTATGATTAAATTTGTGTGTTACAAGGTTGTATAACTTCTTTCAACATCCACCACATTGTATGATGGTTTATAGTAGTTATATCTATATTTTATGATGCAAATATCATACATTTATTGAAATGCATTACAACATTACTCAATGAACACTTGATGGTGCACACTATTGACCAAGTCTTTGATAAAATATCTTTCCAACAAACAAAAATCGTTTCTAATGTATATCTCTTTCCCTATCCCTTCAATCCAACCAATGAATCTATCATCTCTTGCATCACTATCTACAAATACCAACATAATCTCAGATAGACTTAATACATTAACGTCTACTACTAGAAACAAGAGTAACACAATGATATATCGATAATATCCTCATGAAGCTCTTGATCATGACTTGTACGATATGTATAAAATTTCCTCTAGAGAAATTAAAATTGCATCAAATGGTTTATCAACTCGAAAATAGCCCTTAAAGCTTTCTTAATGTAAAATGACAATCACTTTGCAACTTGGTAGATGAATAGTTACAAATCTAAGCCTACTCAAATTATCTTCAGAAACATATATAACCAGAGCTTACACCTATAGGATCCATAACTATATAATATGCACCTCTCTACCCATCATTCAAGATTGTTCCATTAAAAAAATGTAACATGTCCGCTCGTCCCCCTATGGGACATGTCTTAGCAGCTCATCGGGAAGAGAGTCTAGAAAGCACCACCTGGCACTCACAAGGAATGTCACAGGGTTTGCCATCTAGGTCTTCACGAGTCTGCCTTGAGCGGAAGTATTCGGCCGTTCCCACTTAGGATCGACCTGAAGTCAGGGTTTCTTTCCTATCAGCAAAGTCTCTAGGAAGTAGCTATCGTCAAGCTCTAGATGACCCACTTTGAGTAGGAACAACAGAGTCGAAGCGGATTTATGCTACACTTGATTCATGGAGAATGGGAAACGAGAGGAATGTGAAGCTCGACCTCTCTGCCCATAATGCATAGTCCCATTCCGCTCCCCTAAAATAGCATAAATCGGGGTTCTAACTCTACTGACTCTAGGGTCTTCACAGTATTGTTTTCACGTCTTTTGAGAAAAGTTCCCAGCTAACTGGGACCACCCTTCCGTAGGATGGACCCAAGTCACGTCCACCACACTTTCCTCAATTTTCTTAGTTATCTAATTACCTACCACATTATGTTTGACATGCAAAAGCAACTTCCTTAATTAATCAATTTAAACACAGGTTCCTTCACGTAACTTAGGCACTGACACAAAAACAATGTCAAGCAAGTTCCTTTTTCAAATATCTGATCTTTATTTATCATAGTCCCGGAATACATCAAGTATCATGCTCGAAAGCTATCCCAGCAATCAACAAGATTGCTGCTCCAAGTTCGGTCCGTAGACTAGTACACGGGCCTCGAGATCCCATCTTGAGTCACGTCAGCCTCTTGTGCAGGATTCAGAGGTTAGGAATTTACAGCCAAAGCCTCCCTTGGCACCCAAATGTCCTCCCGCTCCAAGCAGCACCCACGGAGAGACCTCTCGTGGCGGGTTCGGTCCATATACCCGACGCGGCTAATAACCCCCTTGGATAGGGCCAGGCAGGCAGTCAGAGGTAACTAAACCTGCCACTCCCTCCAAGCCTTTAACCTAAAGCATTAAGTGTTTTGCCTTGAATTAGTTCCTTGAGCAAAGAAGTTCAAACAATGTACCTAAGTGTACAATCACGATCATTTCAATGATCATTCATACGACCAACTACTAAGGTGTGATTCCTTCTTCCCGAATGCTCCTAGCATTTGGTCCTAGGTCGTTCATGACTTGACGAGATTGCAGGGGCTTGGAAAGCTAGGCTGCTTGTTTTCCCTTTTTCTTTGGGTTAGGGTTTGTACCCTACCAACCCTAATTATCCTTACCTTAGGTCTCCTTGTAAAATAGATCATGGAAAACCCCATTGTCCTCGGTTGGTCAACTTGCTGGTTGTCTCCTAGATCCCTTGTAGTACCTATGTACCTTTATCTTTGATCTTAATTGATCAAGATTTTCTATTGCCTTGACCATGGTTAATCAAGATGGTTCTGTTTAGAACAGTTTCTACTCCGTCTTAAGTGCCCTCTTAATGATACTCATAGGCACTTAAGCTTTTACCTATCCCTCTTGAAGTCACCAAGGACTTTGACATGGGTCCCATGGATCTCAGTCCCATTTGGTAAATTACAAACAACATTGAATTTTCCCAACAACTTTAATGCACGCAACGTAATGCCATGCCTTCATTTCAATGTTTACAATTTTGATATAATCCATGCATTATTTTATGCCACACATGTGAAGGTACTTTCTATGTATGCAATCTTAACATTATCATCTAAGTAATTATTTACATGATCTATAATCTTCTTGAGTGATGTAACTTTATGTGATCATTGTATGAGTCTAGCTGCACTTTAATATTTTCTACAGATTATTACATGTACCTTAGAATACTTATTGCGATACGAAGATGCACTTTGCTTCTTTCGATGTCCTTGAAATGTATTTTGCAAGAACTTGTGCAAGGAGCAATGCACTTTATGCAGGAATTCATGCAAGACGTTTTTGGTAATTTACGATGCAATTATCTTATCAATTTCACCTATTATGATGTCATCTTACAACGAATTTTTTTTTGTTTGTTACATACATCACAACTAAGTTCATACCTAGGAAATTATCAATCGTGCAATTAATGTGATGCATGTGAATATGATTTTCACCATAATAATTATAATCTATGATTTAATAATAGAGCAACTTGGGTTTGGAGTGAAATCTTTATTCCAGCGGTGTTTACGCCCAATGATCGACCATTCGTGGTTGCGGTGCCGTCTTGATTCGAACCACCATCCACACTTGCAGGGTTTCTGGCCATCCTTGTGGAACTACACTTCGGGGCCATACTCAAAGATGCGTGAACAAGAGGTATAATTCTTGCACTCTCCTATGCAAAATTCTCGTCGCCTCTCCTTGAGTGGAGAAAGGATAATTAAGGGGGAGGGGCGTATTTTTGAAAATATCAAGAGGGGTGCATGACCTCTCTTTAAGGAGGGGAAAGAAGAAGCTTCCAAAAGCTTCTCTCTCTCTCTCTCTCTCTCTCTCTCTCTCTCTCTCTCTCTCTCTCTCTCTCCATCTCTCTCTCTCTCTCTGGGATGATGATGGGGGGGGTTTTCTGATCGGGGGGCTGCACTGGCTGATGACGAGGGGGGGTTGCTATCGAAGACGAAGGGGGGGCATGATGTAGGTGACGAGGAAGGGGGACTACCATCTAGGAGGGAGGGGAGGGCTCCCCTTTTAAAGAGGGAGAGGAGGGCTTCACGAGGGGAGAGAGACGGTTGTTAATGGCCGCCACCCTCCACCTAGGGGCTGCATGCCCCCCTTTCACTCTCTTCACTCCCTCTCTCTCTCTCTCTCTCTCTCTCTCCCCGATGTGCTGTCGACGGGGAGAGAGAGAAAGAGAGAGATTTTTTTTGTTAAATTTAAAAATTTTAAGGACGGGGGGACTATTACATCCTCTCCCCCTTAGAGGAATCGAGATGTCTTCATCTCGAGAAGACTGGGGGTATGGTTGGTTGAGAGTATTTTCGTCCATCCAGGTGGCATCCTCTTCTGGATAATATTTCCACTGGATGAGGTATTCTCTCAAGATCCTTGGTCTAAAATGCCTCTCCCTAACATCTAGGATTCTATCAGGCTATAGGTCAAGGACTCCTTGGCTAGGCATTACGATTTGTTGATCGTCAAGTGCATGATTCAGATTAGGTAGATACCTTTTCAATAGGCTAACATGGAATACATTATGAATCTTTAGAGTTGCGGGCAATTGTAGTCTGTAAGAATTAGGCCCTAGGCACTTGGTGAACTTATATGGTCCACAATACCTTGGACTTAGCTTCTTGTACTCTCCCAAGGACAGTGAACTCTTTTTAGGGCATACATGGATGAAGACCATATCACCTTCAACAAAGGATCTGTCTTGCCGTTTCAAGTCAGCATAGGCCTTCTGTCTATCCTTGGCAGCCTGAATGTCTTGTCTTATTGATTTGATTTGATCATCCATGTCTTCCAGCATCTATCTAGAAGCTTCTACCCTCAAGGTTGGATCCGAGAAGTTCAAAGAGGTATGACAATCATGCCCATACAATGCTTGGAAAGGGGTCATCTGAATACTCTATTGGTAAGAAGCATTGTAGGCAAACTCAACCAGTGGTAAGTATTGAATCCACTTTTTGGATTCGCGACAGCAGTATGCCCTAAGCATATCTTCAATGACTTGATTGACTCGTTCTGTTTGACCATCAGTTTGGGGATGGTAAGTTGTACTGAAACAGAGTTGAGTTCCAATAGCCTCAAAGATAGCCCTCCAGAAGTGTGATGTGAAAAGAGAGTCACAATCACTAATGATTCTTCTGGGTAACCCATGAAGTTTGAATAACTCCTTGATGAATAATCTTTTGATGTCTGAAGCTTTATAGTTCGTCTTGACAGGGATGAGATGTGCGACCTTGATGAGAATATCTACTACAACCATAATAGAGTTATATCCTCCCTGAACTTGGGGTAGGGCAACAATGAAGTCCATACTAATGAACTCCCATTTCATTTGTGGAATGTCAAGTTGTTGCAATTTCTCAGGCATTTTAACATATTCTGCCTTAATGCGTTGACAAGACAAACATTCCGTAACATATTTGAGTACATCTCCCTTGAGCCTTTCCCAATAATAGATATTTCTGACCGTATTAAGGGTCTTGGCATAACTAGGATGTCCTGAGAAAGGGGAGTCATGGGCTTCCCAAAGTATCTTCTGCTTAAGAATTTGGCTTTCAGGGATACATAATCTTGTCCTAAAGTACACAAGTCCACTACTGATGGAGAATTCTTGATACTTCGTCTTTTGCTTCGGGTCTTGATCCTTGATGGGGATCTCCCTTAGCATTTTCTGATAGACTGGGTCATGATATGCCCCTTTTTTTGCTAGCTCAAGAATCGGGTTGTTTAGCATGGATACCTTTGTGGCTAGAGACCTTGCTATTGATGGATCTTGCAAAATGAGAGAATTTAGAAATGCCTTGCGACTAAGTACATCGGCAACTGCATTCTCTTTTCTAGGCCTATATTTGATTTCAAAATCATATTCTTCTAGCACTTCGATCCATCGATGATCCATCGACGTTGCCTCATATTGAGCTCATTCTGGGTGAAAATCCATTTAAGACTCTTGTGGTCCGTTACTAAGGAAAATTTGTTACCTAGCAAGTAACGTCTCCAAAGTTTGAGAGCATGGATGACAGCCAACAGCTCCATGTCGTGGGTAGCATAGTTTCTTTCATGGCTCTTCAATTTTCTTGAAGAATATGCTATGGGATAACCTTCTTGTATAAGTACATATCCTAAAGCAAGTGCGCTAGCATCATTTACCACTTCAAACTCCTTACTAAGATCACGAAGTTTCAGGATGGGTGTTAATACTAAGCTTTGCTTTAGTTTGTCAAAGTTGGTCTGTTCAGCAGGTGACCATGCAATTGCTACTTGCTTCTTTAGTAGATCAGTCAAAGGGGCTGCAATCAAAGCATAATCTTTGATGAAAATTTTGTACCACCCTGTCAACCCAAGAAAACTACATATTTCTTTGACAGAAGTTGGTGTTGGCCATTTCAAAATGTCTCTGACCTTAGCTGGATCTATTGAAATTCCTTCTATTGATACAATGAATCCTAGATATTCAATCTGTTGCTTGAAAAATACGCACTTCTTCTTCTTGGCATAAAGCTTGTGTGCTCTCATTATTTCAAGAACAATGCGAAGTTGGGGTTCATGATCCTTTTACTTTTTTGAGTAGACTAGGGTATCGTCAAAAAAGATGAGTACAAAGTCATCAAGATAGGGTCTAAAGATATCCTGCATTAACCTGTTGAGGGTAACAGGAGCATTCGTCAGCCCGAATGACATCACTAGGAATTTGAAGTGTCCATACCTTGTACTGAATGCAGTCTTCGAAATGTCTTTTTCTTTGATCCTTATCTGATAATATCTAGATCCGAGATCTATATTTGAGAAGATCTTCACTCGACGGTCAAGTAATTCATCTATTCTTGGAATGGGGTATTTATTTTTTATGGTTGCTTGATTCAACCCTCTGTAGTCAATGCATAGGCGAAGCGTTTCATCTTTCTTCTTTTGGAACAACACTGGAGCTCCCCATGGTGAACTGCTAGGACGGATGTAGCCTTGATCTAACAGTTGCTTGAGTTGCTCTTTTAGTTTGATAGCTTTTGGGATGGACATCTTATATGGCCTCTTTGCGACTGGTGCAGCTCCTGGCACAAGTTTGATTTTGTGGTCGACTTCCCTTTGGGGAGGAAGTTACGTCATATCTTCAAGAAATGCGTTTGCGCATTCCTTTAACCATGAACGTTCTTCTCCAAATTCATGATTTTGATCTAGCTTATTCAGTTTAATCAGATAGACAAGTAGGCCCTTTTGAACACCTTTTATTAACCGTGCTGCTTTTTCCAACTGTATTTTTGGCTTACCAGCCTCACCTTGAGTCGTAACTAGTTCCCCTTCAGAATTTCGAAAGGAGACTTGTCCCTTCCCACAGTAGATGTGGGCATCATTGGGTATTAGCCAATCCATTCAGAATTTCGAAAGGAGACTTGTCCCTTCCCACAGTGGATGTGGGCATCATTGGCAATCCATTCCAAGTAAACATTCGTGGACGCCTAGGTTCATTACCCTGAATCTCATAGAAGTTGGCTTCCCACCCAGTAGGAATTTCACCTTAAGAGTTTGCCTAGTACAAGTGACTTCACGACCATTTGCTAATTCCATAAGTAAAGTAGGTGCATCTATTGTGGCTATCCCTAATCTCTTTGCACAGATTGGTGAGATGAAGGAGTGTGTACTGCCACAGTCAATTAGGGTTTTGAATCTTTTACCTTGATATTCTAATAGAGTTTGGATCACTGAAGAATTGGCGATTTGGACCCTTCTTGTGAAGAGTGGTGTGAACCGTCGCCCTCTCAATGTCAACATCCATGGATGGATCTTCTTCATTGTCCAGCTCCTTGTTGAAAACACTGGAGGTTATCCCTCTGGGCATAATGGTGGTTCCTTGGCCATGAGCGGTTCTATTTTGACCTTGGAATTGCCCCTGGCGATGCCCTATGCCAAGCTTGGGACACTCCCTCTTGAAGTGTCCGGGCTCATTTCAATGGAAACAACGTGGGTTGCGATCATTGCTTTGTGTTGGAACAAAGTTGTTGATAGCATTGACCCTAACTTTCTTTCTTTGGCCCTGATGCTAACCCTGTGCTCTCTTGGTCTGATCCTTAGGCATGCGCTTATTCTGATCTTTGTAAGGCCAAATCCTATCATTCCTTGGTTTGGTCTGCACCTCCTATATTATTGGAGAAGCTCGAATGAGTGCGTCTTGTAGGTCCATTGGGCGCATTGATTCCAATCGAGTGTTTATGGGTGGATTCAACCCAACACAGAATTTTGACACCTGTTGTGTCATATCCATTGGGGGTGCATACTTTAGGAGTGAAATGAACTTTGAATAATATGCTTCCAGGGATAATCCTAGCTGCTTCAAGTCATAGAATTCATTCATCTTTTATGTGCGGTAGGCAGGTGGCAAATATCTCCCTTGCACAGCTTCCTTAAGCTCATCGCAAGTGTCTGTCCCCTCCGATATTTCTTGGTCTCTACACCACTGTTTCCACCAAAGTCTCACTTCGCCTGTAAGCTTAAGTGTAGCGAGCATGGCTTGGTTA
Source organism: Lygodium microphyllum (assembly GCF_053477565.2). NCBI lineage: Eukaryota > Viridiplantae > Streptophyta > Polypodiopsida > Schizaeales > Lygodiaceae > Lygodium > Lygodium microphyllum. The sequence goes on along the minus strand of NC_141138.1, from coordinate 156,510,802 downwards.
GCAGGTGCAATTCCTGCTGCCTCAAAATAGTCCTCCATGGACTCAATCAAGATCTCGACGTCAGCTTGAACAATCCTTCCCATGCCATCAAACTCGGGTGGCTTAATTTGTTTGAGAAGGAATTTCTTCTCTTGAGCCATAGCTGGACTTAGTGCAGGAGTCAGATTTGGAACCTGCGCTTAGGGTTGCCTCTGAACAATAATATTCCTTATATTAACATCTTATCATATGTTCCCATATTATGTTAATATGACTAGCACAACTTTTTTAGCTAAGTGATTTAATCACTTAACGCCTCAGTTAACATTTATGATCAAGATCGATAATTGTAAAAAGTCTTATTTATTCATGAAGGCATAACCCCTTGAGTACATTTATTTTGGATAAGCAGGATAGGCTGATTGATACATTAGTTTGGGAAAATAGGATTGTGTTACAATCGGCTACATGGACGAAATAATAATATGGAGTGGGGTCATAGATTTTCAGGAAATGGTAAGTCATAGGAAGCTTGGGTTATCCCTTCCTTTGATACCCGTTCTTCTCGTAGCACCCTAATACTTTGATTTTGTTAGTAGAGATTACCCGGGTCACTTCTTCATAGACATACTTATTCTGCTTGACTTGCCGACCGCTAACGAGCAAAGTTGTGTTTACGCGAGCTTCGACAAAGATGAACAACTTCACAATCTTTAAATCCTCCATCCACTTGATTCTCTTCAAGTTGGTCTGAAGGTACGCAAGTCGATGGGCTGCTATGTAGTATATTCCTGAGTCTCCCATCCATCTCTATTCCGCATACATGGGTGAAGGATTATAGATGCGGTCTAGAATATCCATCATGCCAAGCCTCTGATGATAATTCAAAGCATGCATTGCAGTCATGAACATGACCTGGAACACCAAGAACTTGCTCTATGCTTTGTGACTCTGCAACCCAGCATCCATAAGTGAGTAAATAAATGTTTTCAACAGAAAACATTGCTCTATTCTACTCATCTTCCCTTGTTTATCCCCTTATTCCCTTTATTTTTCTCCATTAAGTTCCCTTGTAATCCTTAGATCTTGTTGGTCGCTTTGATACCAACTGTAACGTGTCCACTCATCCCCCTGTGGAACGTGTCTTAGCAGCCCATCGGGAAGAGAGTCTAGAAAGCACCACCTGGCACTCGCAAGGAATGTCACAAGGTTTGCAATCTAGGTCTTCCCGAGTCTGCCCCGAGCGGAAGTATCCGGCCGTTCCCACTCAGGATCAACCTGAAGTCAGGGTTTCTTTCCTATCAGCAAAGTCTCTAGGAAGTAGCTAGCGTCGAGCTCTAGATGACCCACTTTGAGTAGGAACAATAGAGTCGAAGCAGATTTATGATGCACTTGTTTCATGGAGAATGGGAAGCGAGAGGAATGTGAAGCTCGACCTCTCTACCCATAAGGCATAGTCCCATTCCACTCTCCTAAAATAGCATAAATCGGGGTTTTAACTCTACTGACTCTAGGGTCTTCACAGTATCGTTTTCACATCTTTTGAGAAAAGTTCCCAGCTAACCAGGACTACCCTTCCATAGGATGGATCCAAGTCACATCCACCGCACTTTCCTCAGTTTGCTTAGTTATCTAATTATCTACCACATTATGTTTGACATGCAAAAGTAGCTTCCTTAATTAATCAATTTAAACACAGTTTCCTTCACGTAACTTAGGCACTGACATAAAAACAATGTCAAGAAAGTTCATTTTTCAAATATATGATCTTTATTTATCATAGTCTCGAAATACATCAAGTATCATGCCCGAAGGATATCCCATCAATCAAGAAGATTACTACTCCAAGTTTTGCCTATAGACTAGTACACGGGCCTTGAGATCCCATCTTGAGTCATGTCGGCCTCTTGTGCAGGATCTAGAGGCAAGAAATTTACAGCTAGAGCCTCCCCTGGCACCCAAGCGTCCTCCTGCTCCAAGCAGCACCCACAGAGAGACCTCTTGTGGCGGGTTCTGTCCATATACCTAGTGCAGCTAACAACCCCCTTGGATAGGGCTAGGCAGGCAGTCGGAGGCATCTGAACTTGCCACTCCCTCTAGGCCTTTAACCTAAAGCATTGAGTGTTTTTCCTTGAATTAGTTCCTTGAGCAAAGAAGTTCAAACAATGTACCTAAGTGTACAATCACAATCATTTCAGTGGTCGTTCATACGACCAATTGCTAAGGTGTGATTCCTTCTTCCCGAATACTCCCAGCATTTGGTCTTGGGTTGTTCATAACTTGGCGAGATTCTAGGGGCTTGGCAAGCTAGGTTGCTTGTTTCCCCTTTTTCTTTAGGTTAGGGTTTGTACCCTACCGACCCTAATTATCCTTACCTTAGGTCTCCTTGTAAAATAGATCATGGACAACCACGTCGTCCTCGACTGGTCAACTTGCTGGTTGTCTCCTAGATCCATTCTAGTACCTACATACCTTTATCTTTGATCTTAATGATCAAGATTGTCTATCCCCTTGACCATGGTTGGTCAAGATGGTTTTGTTTAGAACATGTCCTACTCCATCTTAAGTATAATCTTCTTAAGCCCTCTTAATGATACTCACAAGCGCTTAAGCTTTTACCTATCCCTCTTGAAGTCACCAAGGACTTTGACATGGGTCCCATGGATCTCAGTCCCATTTGGTAAATTACAAACAATGTTGAATTTTCCCAACGACTTTAATGCATGCAACGTAATGACATGCATTCATTTCAATGCTTATAATTTTGATATAATCCATGCGTTATTTTATGCCACACATGCAAAGGTACTTTCTATGCTTGCAATCTTAACATTATCCTCTAAGTAATTATTTACACGATCTATAACCTTCTTGAATGATCTAACTTTATGTGATCATTGTATGAGTCTAGCTGCACTTTAATATTTTCTGTAGATTATTACATGTACCTTAGAATCCTTCTTGCGATACGGAGATGCACTTTGCTTCTTTCGATGTCCTCTAAAATGTACTTTGCAAGAACTTGTGCACGGAGCAATGCACTTTATGCAGGAATTCATGCAAGACGTTTTTGGTAATTTACGATACAATTATCTGATCAATTTCACCTATTATGATGTCATCTTACAACGGAATTTTTTTTGTTTGTTACATACATCACAACTAAGTTTATACCTAGGAAATTATCAATCGTGCAATTAATGTGATGCATGTGAATATGATTTTCACCATGATAATTATAATCTATGATTTAATAATAGAGCAACCTAGGTTTGGAGTGAAGTCTTGATTCCAGCGGTGTTTACGCCCGATGATCGAGCATTCGTGGTTGCGGTGCCGTCCTGATTCAAACCACCATCCACACTTGCAGGGTTTCCAGCCATCCTTGTGGAACTATGCTTCGGGGCCATACTCGAAGATGCGTGTACAAGAGGTAGAATTCTCACACTCTCCTATGCAAAATTCTCACCGCCTCTCCTTGAGTGGAGAAACGATAATGAAGGGGAGGGGCGTATTTTCGGAAATATCAAGAGGGGTGCGTGACCTCTCTTTAAGGAGGGGGAAAGAAGAAGCTTCCAGAAGCTTCTCTCTCTCTCTCTCTCTCTCTCTCTCTCTCTCTCTCTCTCTTTGTGCGATGATGATGGGGGGGCGGTGGAGGGGGGGGGGGGGGCACTGCCTAACGACAAGGGGGGAGGGCTGCTGTCGAAGACAGAGGGGGGCGTGATGTAGGTGACAAGGGAGGGGGGCTGCCGTCAAGGAGGGAGGGGAGGGCTCCCCTTTTAAAGAGGGGGAGGAGGGCTTCACGAGGGGAGGGAGACGGCCGTTAATGGCCGCCACCCTCCACCTAGGGGGCTGCATGCCCCCCCCTTTCACTCTCTTCACTCGCTCGCTCTCTCTCTCCCCGACGTGTTGTCGGCGGGGAGAGAGAGAGAAAAAAAAATTGTGTTAAATTTAAAAATTTTAAGGGGGGGCTATTACAAAATAAAACCTCTTTGTTGCTCTAAATCATTGTATACAAACTAATTTTGCAAGACAAGGATTTAACCAATTGAGCAACTAATTTATGAGATTCTTATAACCCAATAAAGTCAAATAATATTTGTCCATGCTATCATAGAAAATCCTAGAGAGTATAGTAATAAAGCTCTATTGGACATCCCTTGTTTTAGAATATATTTAAGGGACACGTGCCCATATTCTACTTGTAACATGTATATAATATGGTCCACTAGAAATATAAAAAAACTTTCTCAAAAATCAATACATTGAGGAGGGTCATAGAAAATGTAAATTAAATCAAATAAAGCATAGAAGTAAACTTTGATTTGGATATAAGTGCCATAGAGTATATCTATTATCTTGAAACAAGATCTTCATTTTGTACACCTTTTGACATATTATCTATAACTTGGAACATCACATGATTCTCATCAATTAGGTGCACTCACAACTACTAAATATATAGCTTCTCATTGTGTAGTGGGTAATCATATATTTTCCCATGTTTCTTAGAAGCAGTCACATATTGTATATCAAAATATCTTTGGATCTCATTTACTTCATGGACACATAAAATTTGGTGCTGAACAAACTTGAGTAGAGAATTTAATGGTTCCAAGGTCATGCCACTTTGTATATGTACTCATGAAGATATTTGATAGCTAATCTCTATCTCTCTCTCTCTCTATATATATATATATATATGTATATGTATATATATATATATATATGTATATATATATATATATATATATATGTATATATATATATATATATATGTATATATATATATATATATATATATATATATATATATATGAGAGTTAGGAGACTTAGGGGTTAAGAATTTCATGGAAAGAGGAGGGAAGGAGTGGTGAGACACAGGCAAGAAGCTATGGAGTGTAAGAAGAGAGAGAGAAAGAGAGAGAGAAACACGAGAGTTATATGGGTATGAAATTAATGGTATCTTGATTATTTGTTATCTTCACTTATATATAATTGGATATTGTGTATTTATACAAGGGATGCCTACTCACCTATAGGCTATTGGCATTTACCCCAATAGCCTCCCACTTAAAGATTAATGTGTCTTTGTGGGTGTATAGGAAGAAAGTGAAGATACTATTTAATGCTCATTAGCGCTCTCCATTGTGCAAGGTGTTCAAAAGGTAAACTCTTTGTAAGAAGAAATGCAAGGTTATCATCTGTGTAAATCTTAATAAGTGCAATGGACTTGTCCTCAAGAACCTTCCTAATAAATTGATACATCACCTTTGTGCTTTATCTTTGCATGGAAGACAAGGTTTTGTGCCAATTGACTATCACTCTAACTATCAGAGTGCAATGTAGTCCCCTCTCCTATAATAACCAAGTCTCTTTCTAGGTGAGTAAGCCATATAGCTTCCTGAAAGGCCTTAGTGATTGCAACATACTCCACCTTATTGGTAGATAAAGCTATAGATGGTTGCAAGTGACAGATCCAAGAGATTACACCACATGACAAAGTGAATGTGAACCTATAGTACACCTCCTAGATTTTACAACATCTACATATCTAAGAATAGATGCATCCTTCCTTTGAAGCATATGGATATAGATCTAATGTCGTTCAAGAACTCATGATACTCTTTACTACCTTTGAATGATTCTTGCCAGGGTTTCTATATAGTGTATAATAACTCCCACTCCATTGGCAATGTTTAAGTGTGTAATACCCATGGCATACATCAAACTACCAACTATGAATACATAAGGAACCTTGGTCATGTTAGCCTTTTGCTCATCTAACTTGGGGCTATCCTTTTGGCTAATTTTCAAATATGAAGGAAATAGAACATTGATAGCCTTTTTCCTCTCCATATTGATACTCTCCAATAGCTTCTAAGACAATTAGATTATCTTTTTGTCTCAAACTCACATAATATTAGCACACAACAAGAATGTAGCCAACATTGCCTAAGTCCTTCATGTTAAAGGTTTCATGAAATATTTTCTCTAAAGCATCCATATCCATAATATACTTCCTAGCAACAATCAGCATATCATCCATACAAAATATGTAGATCATAAGGCTACCCATCCCTAATCTTCCTAGTATACATGCAATATTTGGTCTCACTTCTAGTGTACCCTTGAGATTGCATAAATGCATTTTTGCATTCATGTGCTACATTGAGACCATGGACATGATCCTATTGATTTAAGAGTTTGACTATGAAAGTTAAGGCCATCTGGCCCACTTGCATGTGCTAATATAGCATATGATCTGACTTGTGATGAATGAGCATACTTACCTTCATTTATCATGTTGTAGTTGCAACAAATGGATAGCCTAGTGTTGCTCCACCACTCATACACATTGCGTTTAGTTTGCTACCTTGTATCCATGGTTTCTATACATGATAAATCTATTGGGGACAAAGGTATATGTGTGATGGAACATAAAATGGGCCGACACGGACCTCATGCACACAACAAACAACCCCACCACACGGCCTCAAAGGAGCATTTGTAATACACTGATGTACACTGGATAGACTTAACTATGTGTTTGTAATAACTGATATGTAGTCCGGCATTTACCTTCCCTTCTCCTCAGAGGGAGATCCCAAACATATAGGCATAGTGCCTCATAACATAAACATAAGGAAGCTCCTCTCAGTTGATTGCCGTGGCTCCATTACGACTCTCCTACACCTCGGGGATTGGCCCCAAGATGCGTCGCTCCAACATATAAAACATAGCATGCAAACTCCACTCTTTTCTTGTTTTGTACGATCCAGGAATATATAGATCCTCACCAAATAGTCCCAAGGAAACCATACAAGTGACCTATAGCAAAGGCTCCTTTCCACTCCACGTATAAGTCATATCCTAGGAAGACAATTGCTATGCAATCTAGGACTGATACCATGTCATACATCATGCATATTGCATATGATCCTAGTGCACAAACAATATTCATCGAATCAGCATTTTGTGACATTGTGGAAAAAACAGCCCTTTCATGATTTTCACTAAACGTATGCTTCGATGCATAGAGACTAGCACCAATTCCTCGTGCTACTAGCCCCTTAAACTAGAATATCGCTATTATAAATGCAATGCACAATCAAATATTTCAAATATTCACACCCTCTTAGCCCTCTCAATCTCTTAACATCACCCTTTCCCTCTAATGTTTAGGTTATGCTGCGTTGCATAGGTGTAGGGTTTTATTTTGTATGTATTTTTTGGATAAAACGGAAAAACCATGAACTATGACACATAAACAAAGCTGAACTAAAGCCAAAATTCATGCGTTAGATTTTTTATATAGCCACAACAATGAATCATAATTTTCTAGATTTTTATAATGTGAAAATCTTATTTTTCCCCATTTTTAGCTATTTTTCTCTATTTATTTGTGCATTAAAATATCTTATTTTTTATTTATGATTAGTGACTAATTATGATAGCTAGAAGATGTTTTGTCTCAGAATTTTATCCCATGCGCATCTCTTTTTTCCACGCGAAACCAATAAAACCTTTATTTTTACACTAAAAATGTACTTTTCGAGCTATAATTTAAGTATTGCAACTATTTATTATTACGGATCTGTGTTTCTTTTATGCACAGCCCTCAATCATAATGCAAACAAGATCCAAACAAATTTTTGTTCCATATGAATTCCATTTCAACCATCAAACATAAAAAAGAAGTAAAATTCTTTGTAAAAATGATGCATACCGCTTACTTGTGTGTTGCAGGTTTTGTGATTAATTTTTTTGGGTTATCAATGGACCAACCAATAGCAAATCTTCAATTCTAATCATCTCCCCTCAGCCTCCTCTTGATCTTGGAGCAATTTGGTTCATGCTGAAGAAGCATCCATCATCGCATTCTCGTCTTGATTCTTGCCATGTGAAGCACCATTTGGATTAGAGAGATGAAGGAGAGAGAAAGACTGAAACTAGTTCTTCATGTCCAGGCAGCCATTGGATGCACAAATACTAGCAATGGAGAGCGTGGGAAGCAAGCAGATCAGTGATGCAATTGGTTTATGGGGTTTCATTGAGGCTCCATAGCCTCCCCCCCTTCTTGAAAAAAAAACGTCACCATGGCATCAGTTTTCTTGCCCACGTAAAAAAACAGACTCCCCCCACAAAATCAAAATTTTTAGGGGCTCCCAAAGGGAGTCCCCCAAGGGTCACACCCTTTGGCCCCTAAAATCCATTTATACTTGGCCTTCTTTGGTCTTTAGACCCTAGACATTCCCATTTGATTATCCGACATTGTCGAAATCGGAAGCTGAAAATTTTTCCGCACTCATCTCGAAGTCCGCATTGTTGGGCATCTCTCGGAGTCTCATCTGACATGCTGAGAAATTATGAAAATTTCCCAACCATCACTCGATGGGTCTTTAAAGCACTTTGGGGACTTACCGCTTAAAATTGTACTGATTGCAGTTGCCACCTTCGTCGAAGTCTATTTTTCCCTTAAAATTCAAATTTTTTTTGCTAATTTTAAGCACTTATTAGAGTCAAAATTTAGCTGTCATTGGCGACCACGGGATAGGGTGACTTAGCTTGTCAAATCCCACGAAAAAATCTACACATAAACACAACCACAGAGAGCATCAAGCTAATACAGAAAATACTAGCATCAAGCTGATACAGAAAATACTCAACAAAATACATCACATCTCTCACCCTACCCCCTAACAAAACCAAGGTATAAAATCCACGAGGTGTAGGCCTAGCATAATCTGAGAGAAATCCCAAAGCTAGTCACTAACCGATTGCTCTAACAGGGCTAAGATAAAAAGAACTATCAAAGAGGTAATCCTAAGTGGTGGTCTGAACTACCTACCTAACTCAGGAAAACTCAACCAAGAGCTCCTACTAGGCGAGGACTCCTATAGCATGATCAATAAATGGTGTCTTTTAGCACATTTTCCTTGTAGCCCCAAATTTTTCCATAATTGGGCATGTAAAAAGGAGGGAGATGAGCGTAGTGACCCAAAGAGAACAAGGCATCAGCCTCAGGTCTTGTCTCGGTATCCCAAGAACCTGCCAAGCCCTCACAAGGCGACACTTAATCCTTTTCTAATGCTCACTTTTATTTTTGCTCCAACCTTCTTTGATTTGCTTTGTTGTTCAGCTAGTTGCCACCCCTAGGAAGACAAGGTATCGACACCACCGGGTCTTGTCTTGTCCCCAGGAACCTACCAGGCCTTTGCAAGGTGATGAACAACCGCTCAAGGATTTGTCTTTCTTTCCTTTCCTATTTTCATAGGGTTAGAATCCCTTTTTACACACCTCTGTATATTCATATATTTTCTTTCATATATTTAGGGTTTTTTCCTTTTAGTTATTTTTAGTCGGCTTCTCGAACTGCCCCACACTAAACAAGACCTCCTAGAACAGCCGCCTAGCAGGTTAGTAGAGCAGGGTCCCTAGAACTCCCATCTAAAATAGGTCTTTCAGTGCTTGACAATGCCGGTATAGGAGGCAATAACTACTCACACCTTCCCCTAGGCATACATAATCGAAACCTGGGACTTCATGCCTTGAGCACTAATTCCCAACCAACAAAAAGAAAGCACCCTTACATACATATATATTGTGAATTGCTTAAGGGAAAAAGACTCGGAAAGGGGACGAAACCACCTAGAATGGCCACAAGAAGCTCCTTTGCAACCAACGGCTCCCTCCAACGACTTCGTCAACCTATATGATGCAATCACTCAAACAACAAACTATTAAACATACCTGCACCAAACAGACATAAGGCCCTCTTGGCCTAAAGAAATAACACATTTCACTATAAACTAACTAGCCCTCTTGGCCTAAAGAAATCAAGCATTAAAACCTTAAAGCAATTGGCCCTCTTGGCCTAATGAAATTAAACATGACAGCATCGAGACATCCTTCCTTGGAATAAGGCAGATATATGAAAATACACTCCATTCCAAGGGGGAAAAAAATAGGGCTCTTAGCCCTAAGCTAAATGCATTAAGTTGTGACCCATCCCTCTTGCATATATAGCAAGAGGCGTACGCATAACACATCGTCTTATTAACATATGGGTCATACAAAAAATAATAGTGGTAGATGGGTCTCGGCCACTCTATGCATTATCCATATCAACCATCGCTTGCCATATAATGCATGGTCTAATAAAACTCCCCACAAGCGACTAGGTCCTGTCTCATTATCAATAGCAACATCCAGATTAGGGCCACAGTTGAAGAAGAGGTTCTCCTCATAAGCAAAAATGGCTAATGAATCCACAAACTGATTCCAATAACGTGGGATTAGCTGAAGAGAGACGCTTTCAAATTCATCAAGTAGGGTTATAGCAGTTCGATGATACATACAAAGGATGGGATTCCAGACTATATATGTCCCATTTAATTGATTTAAGATCAGTTGGGAATCCCCTTTTACTAACAACTGTCGAATTCCACCTTTCTTGGCAATGTTGAGTCCCATAATCAAGGCTTCATACTCTGCCATGTTGTTAGTGAACCCTACCCCGAGATAAACATCTAATTTTATTGTAACTCTACATTGGGGATCTCAGATAACTACTCCAACGCTCCCTTTTTTATTAGGGCCCCTGGATGCTCCATCAAAGTATAACATGTACATCCACAATGGGTTTACACATCCAGCCATCAAGAACCCCTATTTGTTATGATGATAATCAAAATTCAACATATTTATAGGATGGACTGATGGCTCCATCCCACCTTCTTCATTAAACTCAACACGGATGTTTGTCAAGATTTGTAAACAGTGATGGCAGAAAACTTTAATCTCCCACACAAAGGTATTGTATTCTTGCTCAATCACTTTGTATCCTTCACTCCACTAGATAAGCTTTCCTGATGATATCTTTGCTCTAAATATAGGTGCTCCAAATAAGGAATTAACTACCCCATCAACCAATTTAATCTCTTCTACAGGTTTCAAATCAACCCCAACATGGACCTGCAATGCATTTAGTGTGTTAGCATACTCAAAATTAATAAGATTTAATCTTATTCAGATTAACCTTATTTTTAAATTCCACTCCCTGTAGATCAGCTAGTAAAGCCATGGACTTATTTTTACCTATCCTAACTATCTTGTAAGGGCCATCCCATCTAGGTTCCAACTTCCCTAGAAATAGCTCCCTACACGCATTATAATACATAACTAATTGTCCTTTCTTAAATGTATATTTCTTCACTTTTAGATCATGCAACTACTTCATCCTATGTGTCAATGATGTTGAAACTTCTAATCTATGAGCCATAACAAGAGGTCAAAAGATTAAAGAGGGTGACAAAGGAACTATAAAACCTGTTGAGGGAAACCTTAAGCAAGATGCTAGGGGAAAGCAAGTTCTGAGTCCTGATATGGAAGGTGGAACTCTAAGGCCTATTGATAATAAAGTTGATCCCGAGAAGGATAAAGGATTGCCAAGAAGGCAAAAGTTAAAAAAGAGGCAACAAATCCGGTCCAAAGACCAAAGGAGAGAATAGTTTAGTGCAAGAAGAGAACTTTGGCTAACTACCATGACTTTGACCTAGCAAGTTCTCTTTGCAAAGTTAAAACAGATGTGAATCTCTTGCAATTGATTAAACTTTCTCCAGGAGTACGCAAGGAATTCAAGAAAATCTTGCGTATTGGATATATTGTAGAACCTTTGGGCATAATACGAGTGGGAGAAGATTGATTTAGTCATGCCAAAAAGCATTGCCCTAGGGTTCTAGCATACATGGATGGAATATTGGTAGAGCACGCTATCATGGACACTGAATCCTTTGTCAATATCATGAGTTCAGACTTGATGGAGAGGCTAGGTCTCAAAATTCAAAAAGACAGCTCCACACTTCTTACGATAGCGGATGACAGTCTGAGACAACTAGAAGGTTGCATCACTAAAGTCCATGTTACAGTTGCGAGCATGGAATGCTATCTGGACTTTAGGGTGATAAGGTTTGCAGGACGTCTGAGCAGGAATTTCCAGACATCATCAAGTGGGAAATAGTCAAGAAGCTTCAAGAGTCATGGTCTGTGGAGGTTCACAAAAATAAGAAGGAACAGAGCTGGGACTTGTTCGTAGACGCTTAATAGCAAGATACGTGGGATGCTTGATGTTCTGACAATCTTTTGTTTGTCCAATTGGCAACCCACTGGAAGTGGTAGACAGAGCATTCTTTACAACATACACTATTGAAACCATCAAGAGCTGGCATTACTATGATGATGGCACCACCACAATGCTTAGATGTATGCAATTTGACACCTTCAGAACCGAATACCTTCCTCTGTGCAGTGGCATGAAAGCAGAATTTAGAGATGTTGAAAAGGAAGAAGTAGAAGAAATGTTGGTAAGAGAGTCCTGCAAAGACTAAGGCCTTCTATTATCCCTCTGAGGAGCACTAACAACATAGTGGAGCCAACCCCCTCATGAATGACGCCATCAAGAGACAAGCACTAGAAAGACTTTAGAGGTACGTGAGAAGAGAGAAAGCAAGAATCAAAGCTGAGAACGAGCTAGCAGGAGAAGCCGCCTTTGACGCCCTTGCGGAACTCTTTACAGAAGTCCCAATGGCACATCAAGCCCTTCCTCCTCCTACTGGAGGTCCACTTCCAAGCCAGATCCATCCTGGAAATATTGATGACAGGCCAACGAATGTAGTCCTATTGCCAATTTTTAAGGGAGAGTACAATGAAGACCCCGATCTTCATGTAGCAGAGTTTATGGTAGCATGCGTGGCTAACAATGCTAGAACCCCTGAGCATTGGTTGGCAATATTCCCCGCCACTTTCAAGGGCACGGAGTTTCAGTGGTATGAGAGACAAGCAGCAGGAACTTTTGGCACATGGGACCCGAAGTTGGCCTTCCTCACTAAATTCAACTGTGAAGGTTTTGAAGAGCGAATGCGAGAGGAGTTCATGAATTTAAGTAAGTCCTCTGGAGAAAGAGTAGAAGCTTATGTCCTGCGAATGGAATCCATCCTGAAGAGATGGACTAACCATCATTTGGATGAAGGAATCTAGAAGGGAGTGTTTCTCAGAGGCCTACAACTAGAAGTCCGTAAGTTTGTGAAGTTGTAAAGACCAGCCACACTGCAAGCTGCAACAGAAGGTGCAAGACTGTACGATGAAGTGGAAGTTAGATTGGCGATGAATCTAAGAAGAGGAGTCCCACCTCCTCTAATGCCAAGAATGATGTACCCACCAAATACAATCCCAGGGACTGTCCCCTACCCCTACCAACAGATGCCCCCAGTATCACAGTACAGTGCATCAAATCCACAGTGGCCACAATCAATGCCTCAAATGATGGTTCAACCACAACAACAATGGTCCCAAAAAATTCCCCCAATGCCAAATCAGCAGCAACAGTGGAACCCTACCAACTGGAGCCAATAGCCAATAGTTCAAACAGGAGCTCTGAATCAGAATCAGAACATACACCCCTCTGCACTAGCCCAACCTGTTTATGCAGTGATTATAGAGACTCATCAAAACCCTACTGCCAGTGCCTTAGGAGGAGAAAGCTTGAAGGATTATTTATCCAACTCAGTTGCAAATATCAAAAAGGAGTTGATGGATGTGATTACAGAGCAGTTGCAGACACTGAAAGTGAATACTGCTAGCATATCCAACGTTGCAGGAGTAGGAAGAGATGTGATGCGGTCAAATACTTGGTGTGGTAAGTGTCATCAAGCAGACCATTTAGCCACTGAGTTTACACAAAAGCCAATAGTCCCTGGAGCTTTCTGCTCCTACTGTCTTAGGAAGAACCATACAGAGGATATTTGCTCTCTAAAGGAGATGCATGATAGGAGAAGGAAGGAAGAAGACGCAAGATTCAACTTGCTGGAATCCAAAATGATAACACATGATATTGGACCCAAGCCTAGAGAGTTTGGTCCTAACTTCGGACCCAAAATATTTCCATCCCAAAGTTACAGAGGAAGACAGTCTGGCGGTGGTCAGAGATCAGAAGTGGAGTGTTACAGATGCGGAGAAAAGGGACACATTTCACCAAATTGTCCAAATCCCAGAAGGTCAGTGGATTACAAGCCCTCATGCAATTGATGCAGAGGAGAAGGCCACATTGCAAAACATTATCCAAGCCCAGCCCCAGTGAAAAACAATGCTACTGATAATCCGTCCAAGGCCGAAGAGCCTACCTCCAATTTAGTGGAATTGGAAGTTGCTGCCATCATGCGTGCAAAGAAGAAGGAACCACCTGTCCAGAAAGAAAATAATCCTCCTGCCAAAACAGTGAAGTTCAATCTTCCAACAGAAGAACAAAATAGAATAGAGTCTGACAGTGCCGTATAGAGCACTACAGTGCCACAGAGAGTCACAGAGATAGTTCCAAAGACAGAACCAGAGATCCAGGAGATAGAAGAGGAGGAAGTGCCACAAGTGGCAGATGAAGTCCCCATAATGCCCTTGTTGGAAGAAAAAAGGAAAATGAAAATGGGTGTCGCCCCATTTCCTAACCGGTTAGAGAAGCCAGTGGATCCTATTAAGGAATACGATCTGGTTAGAGATCTAGATACCTTTAAACCAAACCTTACATTCCGACAATTTGACAAGAAGACGTGGCTTAAGGATTTCTCCCTCAACAGCAACAAAGTCTTACAAAGCTCTAGAGCCTGTAAAAGAAGTGGATGTGGCTAACGCCTTCCTGGTGTGTGGATAGAAGGCTGCTTTATTGCAAATGCACTAATTGATGGTGACTCATCAGTGAACATTATGATGGATGTGACAATGAAGGATCTAGGCCTACAAGGTATGCAACCAACTCAATGGCTCATCAGATTGGCATATCAGAGCAGAATCAAGCCTTTGGGCATTCTCCCATATGTGAAGACTACAGTGGTTGGAAAAGATTATTGGCTAACCTATCTGGTGGTGAAGCCAAACTCTTATGGTACATCCTACCCCCTGTTATTGGGCAGACCATGACTTTTTGAAGCCTGACGGGATTGGTTCAAAGGAACCTTGACCTTGGGTAGAGGACCCAATAAAGTGGTGTTGAAGCTATATGGCGCTCAAAAAGGACATGGATCCACCTCCTTGGAATTATCTTCTGACTCCCCCAATGAGGCTACAGATGGAACATCAGCAGAAGAAGATGCTGTCAAACAGATCCTTCCCAAGAAAACAAAGGCACATTCCCTAACAATGGGTACTGTAAGCCAACTCCCAAAAGATGCAAAGCCATTATCAATGGGTGAATACTTCATGTCTGAACCAGGAACGATTTCTGAAATCACTTCTGACAGTGAGATAGAAGCATGGATGTACTGCTCTCCCTGTTACATGGCCATAGCAGAGCCAGAGACAGAGGCAGAAGGCGAAGCAGAGGACCTGTTCTTCTCTTACAGAGCACCTACAGAGGTAGAGTCAAAGTCTGAAGAGGATGATGATGAATCTCAAGAAGGAGACTTTGAAAGCGAGACAGAAGAAATCACTCCACCCATAGAAGGCATAGATGAGGAGGGAGTTCCAGAAGCTTCAGAAGCAGAAGACTCCATGCTATGGGACAGAATGGCAATGGTACCCTTTGGATTGGTAAATGGATCTTTCCATAGGCAAAGCCTATATAAGAAGTGGATCAAGCAAAATAAGCCGTCTTTTATCAGTGATTCTTGTCGCACCCATCCACACTTGTCAAGAAAGGATGATGATGATGCTCTTTGTCAACAAGTACCAGTCCCAAGGCCACAACAGAATTCCGAGAGCCCTTGTTATGTAACATTCCTGGATGCATCCTCTGAAGAGGAGTCCTCAAGCTCTAAGGTAATTAACATTCAAACCAAAACCAAGACAGCGCTGATCCCATTTTAGCATTTTAAGGAGCAACCTAAGTCCTTATTGAAAGAAGACGTTGGGTCTAGTGGGACATCAAAAGAGGACACCACCCCCTTGAAGGAGTCGGATCTGTACCCAAAAGCAGTCCGTGGGACCTTCATCTGTGAAGTAGAAGGTGAAAGGTAGTTAACATTTGTGGATGCAGATGGCATTGAATGCCACTTGAAGGTGGGTAGCAGCCTACCAGAAGAGAAGTTGTCAACCTTGTACAACTTGTTGAAAGAGAATTTGGACGTGTTTGCATGGTCCTACAAGGACCTAAAGGGGATTTATCTCACAATATGTCAGCATCATATTGACTTGGAGCCTGATGCCAAGCCACTACGGCAACGATAGAGGCGAATGAACCCGAATTATTCCACACTGGTGAAAGCAGAGCTGCTGAAGCTTTTGGAAGCGAAGTTCATCTATCCAGTGGCCAACGGTGAATGGGTCTCACCCATCGTGGTTGTACCCAAGAAGAATGGCAAGCTTCGTATATGTGTGGATTTCCGCAAGTTGAATTCCAAGACGAAGAAGGATCACTTTCCTATCCCTTTTACAGACCAGCTGTTGGACACAGTGGTAGGCCATGAGCTATATTCCCTCTTGGATGGATTCATCAGATATAACCAAGTCCAAATAGCAAAAGAGGACCAATCTAAAACAACCTTCACCACAGAATGGGGGACCTACGCTTACCGAGTGATGCCGTTTGGGCTCTGCAATGCCCCTGCTACCTTCCAGCGAGTTATGATGGCTGCATTCCAAAATCATCTGCACGACTTTATTGAGGTATATTTGGATGACTTCTATGTTTACAGTCTGATTCTTAAACACTGGGGACATTTGGAACAATGCTTTGCGGGAGTATGGGATCTCCCTCAACCCCAACAAATGCATCTTTGGAGTCTCTTCTGGAGTTCTATTGGGCCTCTTTGTCTCTGCACAAGGGATATCAACAGACCCTGCAAAGATCGAGAAGATCACAGCTCTGATAGCACCCACCAACCTCAAATAGTTGAGGAGATTCCTAGGCCATGTGGGTTACTACAGAAGGTTCATAGCCCATTTTGCGACAAAGGCAACCCCCATGCATAAGCTTCTGAGGAAAGATGCAGAGTTTATTTGGACGGAAGAATGTGACAAAGCCTTCAACACTCTAAAGCAGTGTGTGATTGAGGCACCCATCCTGCAACCTCCTGATTGGACGAAGGAGTTCCATGTGCACACAGATGCATCCGTTGAAGGGCTAGGTGCTGTCCTATGTCAAAAGGGCCCTTCTAAATTAGATCAACCGATATATTATGCAAGCTGAAAAGTCACTGATAGAGAGTGGAACTATACAGTGACCAAGCTGGAGTGCTTGGCAATGGTGTTTGCCCTAGAGAAGTTTTGCCACTATCTACTGTCTACCCACTTTAAATTTTATGTGGATCATGAGGCCCTGCCCTTCCTGATGAACAAAGCAGACGTGAAAGGATGAATGATGAGATGGCTCCTTCTATTCCACGAGTTCGACTTTGAGGTAATTACCAAACCTGGTCGTTCCCATGTTTTGGCTGATCATCTGTCGCGTATCCCGTAGACTACAGACGAGGAGCAAGATGATCTAGACCTCCCTGATGCTTCCCTATTCCTAATAGAAACTGTAACCCCCTGGTATGCAGACATTGCCAATCTGCTGGCAACCCAACAGTACCCTCCTGGCATTTCTAATCGGGAAAGGAAGAAGCTTATGTTAGAATCAGTCCCCTACACCCTGTTAGGCAGTGCACTATACAAGAAAGGCGAAGATGAAGTGCTCAGAAGATGTGTTGTAGGAGATGAGATTGGGATTGTTTTGAAGGCTTGCCATGATGAGCCATGTGGAGGCCACTTTGTAGGAGAAGCTACAGCCATGAAGGCTCTGCTGGCAGGTTACTGGTGGCCGACCAGTCATGAGGATGCCTATGACTATTGCAAGCGATGTGATGCCTGTCAGAGGATGGGGAAACCCACCAAGACCAGCGCTATGCCACTGCAACCTATCCTTTCTTTGAAGCCATTCGAGAAGTGGGGCATCGACTTCATCGGCCCAATCGATCCTCCCACCAAAAGAAAACAGAATAGATACATCTTAGTATGTACGGATTATGTCACAAAGTGGTGTGAAGCTAAAGCCCTAAAGCGGGACAATGGTAATAGCGTGGCCCTGTTCCTGTACGAGAATATCATCACCCGTTTTGGCAGTCCCCTAGAGCTGGTAAGTGACAGAGGCACTCATTTCATTAATAAAGTAATGGAAGAGTTGACGGAACTGTATAAGATCTGCCATCGCAAGTCCACTCCCTATTACCCCAGAGCCAAGGGCCAAGTCGAAGTCACCAATCGCATCCTCCGCTCGATCCTGACAAGAACGATCGCCGCACATCGTCGTGATTGGGATGATCGACTTACAGAGGCCCTCTGGGCGTACAGAACCTCTCATAAGGCAGCAATAGGACAGACCCCTTTCCAGCTCATGTATGTTACAAAAGCTGTCTTTCCTGTTGAACTGGAATTGCCCTCTTTGCGAGTGGCTATCAAAGAGCATTTGGGGGACGATGATTCACTACAACGTCATCTCCTGCACTTGGAATGTTTGGACGAAACTCGCAGGATGGCTCTATAGTGCATGGAAGCCACTCAAGCGCGACGCAAGGCCTACCATGATAGCTTCATCAAGCACAAGGGGTTCAAAGAAGGTGATTTGGTCCTAGCCTATGATTCACGATTTGGCAAGTTTCCTGGCAAGCTTCAACAGCGGTGGATGGGCCCATATAAGGTGCTTGCTGTCAACCCTAATGGCTCTGTCGACCGTTGATGCCTCTGATGATCCCTTCCTGATTAATGGCTATCGCCTGAAGAAGTACTTCCTTCCTTGTGGATCTTGACAATCACAGTCACCTGATCCTTTCCCCCGTTGGTGTGGCACTGTAACTCTTATGATGCTACTTCTGATAGTCGTTCTTCAGCCACTCCTGATGGGGTGGATGCAACCCTCTATCCCCTTAGCCCCACCTCCCACCCCTGATCTCTTATCCTCTATTTTCCACCAGCGGCAGTGGTGAGGATGGTTCTAACAAATGGTATTTCTACCATTCCCTTGCTTAATTCGAAAATGAAAAAAAAAAATATACATATTGGTCATGGGAGAAAAGGACTTTGGTCCCTGTCATGCCGACCTATTCTTCAAGAAAAGGTGGAGCGTGACCCTTGGGAATAGGAAAAAAAAAAAGAAAAAGAAAAGAAAAGAAAAAAAACTGTTATGGGAGAAAAGGAAGAAATTCCCTGTCATAGCAGGCCTCGTTCTAAGAAAAGGTGGTCAACACCCTTGGGCGGGAAGCTGGCTGTGGAAAAGGTGGCAACACCCAGCAGTCCAAAAAGTGGATTTATCAGTTGACATCCCCAAGATCCAGTTCCAAAATTGCCTCCCTTGGTACGCTGTGTCTTGTGCCTTTCTGTAGAGCGTTTGACAGTCCTCTAGGAGATGCCATGTTCCTATCTAACACAACGTTCGATCTAATGGCTACCTCCATGGGTACGCCTCTTCAACAACTGACGACACGATCTTCATCGATAAACAATTGAGTGTTGTGAGCTTTCATCCTAACCGGATGGGGATGTGAGCATGGGCTGCCCTCTGTATCTATCAAAGAGTGAGACAGAGGGTGGGGCGAGTGACCAGTCTTTTCCCTTCAAATCAAATGAGAGGTGAGAAGTGTGAATGGAGTGTTGCACACACGGGATGGGCCTCTCAACGCACAAAGCATGATTTGTTCTTGTGCACTGCACTATAAGGCTCCCTAGCCTTCCTTCTCGCACTGTATGCCGGCACTGGGTGGGATGCACAATTGCACCATCAAATGCGCACAAGGCATACAACCTCTGCACAAGCAACTGTGTGGATTACATCAATGGGTGTAAGGCACGGGGTGCCCTCTTGTATCTATCAACAGAGCGTGAGACAGAGGGGGGTAAGAGTGTGACTACTGTGTCCTCAAAAAACAAAAATCATCGAGAGGTGAGATTGAGGGACGTTACGACCCTTGGCGCAAGGTATGTTCTCTTTTCCCTATGCACCCACGGGGTGGGTCTCTGCCGTCATCACAGGACACGTCACCCTATTCTGTACACTACACTATAAGGCTCCCTTGCCTTCCTCCTTGCACCTATGCCAGCCGGGTTGGACGCACTAATGCACCATTAACTATGCACCCTGGCATACTCCCTTTGCACCATTTCTTTGTCAATTCCTAAACCGGATGTGAGATATGGGTTTCAATCATTATTCATCGAGTGATGTCCGTAATGGGGCGAGTGACCGTTCTCTCATCCCATCTGAGTGCTGTAAGCTAAGTGACTATCCTTCGTCAGCGACACCGACCCGATGAGATTTATCTATTAGCTACCTCCCTGGGTGCTGTTACATGGTCCATGCCATGCTGGACGTGTCTATTGCAGAGCGAGCTCTGGTACCTCCTGGCGCCGCCTGAGACATAGCGCGCGACATCGACAATCGATTTCAACTATCTGCCACACGGGCCAAGTTTTCCTAACCCTATCTCCTGATTGCACGTGTATTTTAAGGTGTTAAGTGTGGGGACATCAGCATCCAGTCTGTCAGCGTCCAGTCGGTTGTCCAATTGTAGGTTGTTGATGCATTTCCCTTGCCGTTAATGTTTTAAGTGTAGGGACGCATCCTTGCACGTCTATGTGGCATACCGCCCTGTATATGCCTCACTTTGCTCTTGCATGTATGCCATGACTTTCTTTTACCCTCCTTGGGTCCCTTCCCCACCCAACCGTCCACTGTCACCCCTCCCTTGGGGTTGTTCCTCCTCCATTTCTCTTTCTCCCTTATTTTGATGTGTTTCCATGTGCACGCACCCTACGTTCAGCGGAATCCCCATCTACCCTTATAGTCCTGTTTTTCCTTTTGAATTGTCCACTTTTCCTTTTTATCCACCTCTGTTCTGATGCACGGTTTTTGAGTTATTAAATTTTGAAGTATTTTAAGTAAATTGGACAGTTTTCTATGTGAACGCGTCTTGCTTGCTTCAGAACTCTGATCTGATGAGTCAAGCATGTCCTAACCCTCTCCCTGACATTTTTCCTTTTTACTCCGTGTCATTCCGATGCACGATTTGTCCAATATTGATTTTTGCGGTTTTTCGGGATCTTTTCATGCGTCTTTTTAACATTTTTCCATGTGAACCTGCCCTATTTCCGACGTGTAAATTAGTAATTAATAATAGAAGGGAGCCCAAACGGTCCAGTCAGTCGTGTAAATTAGTCGGTTTCTTGTCGATGGTCTCAGTCTTGGTTTTGTTTTTGGGTTTTGCAGGTTTTCTTTTTGTTTTCCTAGTTGTGTGTGTGGGTTTTTTTTTACCATAGTCTGAATGGCACCTCTTTCTATGCCTCCAATTGTGGTCCAGCATGTTCCTCTTGCGGTCCATGACTATTCTCTTTTGTTAGAGGCAGATTGTATTCGACGAGCTGGCCTTCGCCCATTTGTGGCTCTCACTTTACCATTTGTGGATGAGAAGCTGTGTTATTCTTTCCTCACTTCTTACAAAAACCAGTCTGGCCTGGCTTACAACCAGACATTCTGTTTATCAGTAGCCAATATTAGTGAAGCATTATGTTTGCTCTTATCTGCTTCCTTTGTTCCCAATGGTAACCAGCTCTACTGACGGTTGAGGAGATAGTCATAGTGATGAAGAAGGAAACTTCCACCCCCTTGCTCCTTAACCAGCTCATTAATAGCTCAGGGGTGTCTGTTGCCCATATTTCTTCTCCAGTTTGGAAGTAGTTATGCCAGTTCCTACAGGACTGGTTCATGTCAAGAAAGGCTACATCCAAATACCTATCAAAAGAATTATTCATAGCTTCTATGAAGATTCTGGAGGGAGCTAAATTCAACTAGGCAAGTTTCCTGTTATCTAAGATGGATCAGCATTTCTAGCATGTCAGGAAGGGTCAAAATAGTACTGTTTCTTATGGTGCCTTCCTATAGAGGATCCTTACTTTTGCACCTCCTCCTGGTGTGTTCTAGTGCCAGATCTAGCTCCTTTACCAGTGCAGCCTACAGTATCAGTTTCTTCTCCTCGGCCCATGCAACTTAATTCAGAAGACGAGGAGTGGCATGTTATTTTTTCTAGAATGAAATGCCTTTGCACAAAGGGACCTTCCAATCCTTCTGTCCAAGATCCACTAGTGCAAACATCCACTCCTGTTGTGTCTGGCAGTGCCCTTCCTTCATTCCTTTCCTGTATCAATCTATTTGCCGCTCAAAAGGAAGGCAAATTAGATTCACAGATCCCTTCATCATTACAAACCATTTTAGTTGGACCCATGCTTCCACAGACGGTTTCCAATGTCCAGTCTACTCTGGAAACTTCCCTTACTTCCTGTCTTCAAACACTGTACACCAGTATTTACACTTCCATGGAAGACAAGGTGGATTCCCTCACTAGTCACTTGAGTAAGGCACTGGAGGATCTGTCTTCAGAAAGGGCTACCCTTAGTGATATCCACAATCAGATGACTACTACCACAACATTAATGGATTCATAGAAGGTCACTATTCAGGAGCTAGAAGCTAAGGTTGTTAAACTAGAGGAGGAGAATGCATCTTTGATGCTTGAGAAGAATTCTGCCCTTGCAGAGATGGTCACTTTGGCTAGTAAGCTTGCTACCAGTGAGGGTCATTTCCAGCAATCTCAAGACACTGTAGAGTCCCAACAAAAACTCATTGAAGAACTTAATCAGAAGGTGGATGTTCTTTCTGTTTCCCCTCCTGCTACTGTATCTTCTGTTGTGTCATCCCAAGAGGAGCTTAATCAGTTGCAACATAAGGCTAAGCTCTATGATGGGTTCTCAACTAAGGTTGATCACCTTTAGCAACGGATGGATTGTGTGCAGAATGATTTTGTTCGTTATACTGAATTGGTGTCACCTCCTCCATCCTTTTGGGTGAAATATCATCAACAGAGGTTTGCCTTATATATCTCTTTGAGCAATGTGGATTTAGAGCCTCCAGAGGATGGATGGTCCAATCTCTAGCCTGCGGATCTCTTACGAGCTATTTTTGATAGATTTGTGGATGACTTGATTTCCCATGAGGTCCAATTACTCTCTTTCATGTATCTTACATGCTATCTATAGATCTCTGATGAGGAAGATTTAAACCTTTATGTGGGAGATGTCATCTTACAGGAAATGATGTATGTACATTCAGTTGAGCTTCTGTTAGCAGAGAGTTTACGAACTTATCATGAGCAGACGTCTTGGTGCAAAGGATATGCTTGGCATCCACCTTTGGAGGATGTTGCTTTGGAACCTCGCCGCCTTAGAAGTGTCTTTCATAAATCAGATATCCAGCCTCTTCAATCTCAGTTGTTGAGATTCATTGCTGATAACCCATTATTTACTGGATCTTTCTTTCAGGATTTAAATTTTCGATATTCTATTTATCCTTTAGATCCTGCTAATCTTTTATCATATTCCCTAATGTCTTATCGTTTCCCATTATATGTTTCTCTTCTTTCATCTACTCCTGATAATATTCCTCTCTTATCATTTACCCCTTCAGGATTTCCTCACATTCCAGTGTTCACTACATGTCCTTTCATTGCTGATCCTACATTATCTCTTACTCCTTCTGATATTCCACCTATTGTTCCTCATGTTCCTTCAGTTTTTTATGTATTCTCCATCTTTTCCACCTTCTTTATCCCTTCAATTACCCTCTTTTTATGATCTGTCCTATCCCCCATTATTCTCCTTTCATTCCATTACCCTCTCCGACATATTACATTAACCTTCCTCCCCAAACAGTGCTGGATACCCCAAGGTATGATGGTGACATCCTTCGTAGAAGACAATGGACATTACATGATTCAGTACAGGTCCAGTGTTTAATTGACCTCTCATTCCAGGGTCTTGGGATACCTTATGCAGCGTGTTCCAATTATTACCTCCACTTTGCTAGGGTACATGGTACTTCTGGAGATACCATAGTTCGTCTTGCTTCTCACTTTTACTGGTATCTTCATTCATGCATCATCAATCACACTTGAATACTCGCAAGGGTATCCCCCAAATGCTGATTAATCCAAATGAGGATGTAGCAGTTGCTCAAATGGATCTCTTATATTATTTTGCACAGGCCTTCCCTACCAGATTCATCATTTTGTTGGAAAGGATGTGTTGCCTACAATTCCTCCAAAATGTACCTCAGTACTTTGTGGATGAAAACAAAGCCTTGGAGTCTTAAAACTAGTCTACAGTCTAAGAAGAAATACCTTCATCCTACTTAGTAGGAGGGTTTTCTTGATTGAATCCACTCTCTTCTTTTTAATGGAAATTTCTTCTTTCTCTTCAACATTTTTGAGGAGTTGTGCCATTTAGATTATATTTGTGTATGGGTATTTTTTTGTATTGCGTATTGTTGTTTTTCTTTGTGGATGAGGAGCTGATGAAGATGGAGCTGTGAAGATTGATAATGTTGCTTATTAGCTGGATGAAGTTGCAGTTGAAGATTTGGAAGCTGAAACATATTATATAGGTTTTATGAAGCTGATGTTGGGGTCGTGATTGTAGCTGGTACATTGTGCTGATTGAAGATTTTTTAGCAAAGAGATTAGAGCTTTTATTCATTTTTTCCTGAGGTCGTGAGGACGCTTCCTTTCTAAGTGTGGTTGAGTGTGAAATATGTTGGTTTTTGGGCTGAAATTTTTGTTGTTTTTGATGATAAATGGTTGTTTATTTTGAAGTGTTTGGAAAGGTTTGGATAAGTTTGAAGGGTTTTTAATGGTTTTTGATGAGGATGTTTGGTTCTGTAAGGTTTGATTTTCTTGTGTTTTCTTCTGTTTTGGTAGTAGAGATGGTTGAATGAATGTTTTGAGAGATGATTGAAGTTGTGTGAAGAGGTTTATGAAAGATTGAATTGGTTTTGTTTTGGTTTTTATGATTTTTATGGGTTCTGTTGATCTTCTGTGAAATTCTATAAGCTTCTGTAGCTCTGTTGTTCTGTACTTCTGTTGCTCTGTGGTTCTATTCTGTTGTTTCTGTTGAGTGTTATGATGGATGTGTGGATATTTTGGGAAGCGTTTTTGTCTTAGGAAAGGATGAATGGAAGCTCTATCCAAGCTAATTGAAGTGAAGAAGTAACTGCTGAAGATTCACAGAAGGTTACAGAAGACAGATCTCACAGGGCACTATGAAGTCTCTGGTGCCCCTTTATACCACACATACCTTTTGGAAGGTGTATTCACGACCAAGAGAGGAGTATTATGTGTGATTATTGATTATTGTAGTGAGGAGATTATGTACATTTGAGAGAGTATCATTGAGAGAGAGAAAAGTGAGAGATAGTCAATTTTATGCATGAAAACAATGTAACCGTACATGTGAGAGAAGAGAGAAGGACTATGAAGAAAATAAAGAAGAATACTATGTGATGTATTTCCAAGAAAAAGTGGTGTCTTTCTTTGGTGTTTTATTGTTCTTTTGATGCAGATTATGAAGATTATGAAGAATATGGTTGATTTTATAAAATCCGTGGGAGATCCACATGATGCTGCATGAAGATTTGTTGTGCCTGGTGTTCTTTTCATCATTGTGATCGTATAAAACCTAATAATAAAAGCTTGTTGATGATGACAAGATAGATTTTCTTGCAGTAGAAACCCTATTTCCTTGGTGTCTCTCTTGGGGCTCCATCTAGCAATCCACAGGGATTACTAATCCAAGATTTCACTCGTAGACTAGTATGCGGGCCTCAAGATCCAATCCCGAGTCACATTGGCCTCTTGTGCAGGGCC
Organism: Lygodium microphyllum; assembly: GCF_053477565.2. NCBI lineage: Eukaryota > Viridiplantae > Streptophyta > Polypodiopsida > Schizaeales > Lygodiaceae > Lygodium > Lygodium microphyllum. Next base: position 156,485,117 of record NC_141138.1, on the reverse strand, counting down.
CGAAAGGCGAGGGATTTACGGCTAGATCCCCCCTGGCACCCAACCGTCCCCTGCTCCAAGTAGCGCTCAACGGAGAGACCTCTCGTGGCGGGTTCGGTACACCTTCCCGGTGCGGTTAACAACCCCCTTGGTTAGGGTCAGGCAGATAGTCGGGGGTAACTGAGGCTGACTCTCCCTTCAGGCCTTCAACCTGAAGCATTAGATATCTTTTCATCCTTTAATTCCTTGAGCAAACAAAGCAAACAATGCTCTTTACAATTGTTACAAGCACAATCATTTCGAGTGGTCGTTATTTGGCCAACTGCTAAGGAGTGAATCCTTCTTTTCGAATGCATCCAGCGCTCGATCCGAGATCAATTGCGACTTGGCAAGATCCCCAAGGGTTTGTTTGTTAACCCTTATATCATTGGGTTAGGGCCATACCCTATTAACCCAACTTAACCAATACTTAAGTTCTATTAGTAGTAAATATGTTATTCCAATTTACTGATTGGTCTTTTGCTTCCAAGCAATTATCTAATTCCCTTATCTTGGTCACTTTTCCCAAGAAAGGTGCTATGTCAGGATGACTACTCATCCTCTTGCAAGAAAACTTGCGCAAGAATCTGCCAATCTCATTCCAAGGAATTGGCAATTCCCTTGTGATCAAATCACAAGATCATGCGACTCTGCAACTTGTTGCACAAGCGTCGCATAAAAAACCATGGGACTATTTTACCCATCGAATGGTGTCTTCTAATCATGAAATCATGATTAGATAGGAAATAGGGTTAGGGTGTCTTCATAACCAATCCGTTCCTGATTGCACTAGGCCGACATTGTCGGTCCTAGGGTTCCAACTCAATCCGAGCTTCATCTCTTTAGCGAGCGATCCTTAGGGTAGAAATTCTAGATCATTTCTCGCAAGTATGTCCTATTGTCCCTACATTTCGCAAATGTGGGCAGGTCTTTTAGGGTATGAAAGTTTCAGCTTGGCAATAAGAGAAACTCGGTCACATCCTTAATGTGCTAAATCCTAGTTAGCACTTGGGATATGTTGCATCGATTTAACCATTCCTAAGCGAGCCCCTCACGTTCTAGGTGTTTAGGTTAAACCAATTTACTTATCTATTCTTGAAGATATTTATGATACCATTTTCATAGTCACATGATTCATTGCCTACATATGAGTAGATTTACAATCCCTAACTTTTCTGGTTAAGATCAAAGCGTATGTTAAGTTATGGCATAATTCCTATTGATCCTTTTATAACATGCAATCAAGATTCATGCTACTGAGCTTTAGGGTTTTAGGTGAACCATGTAGCCTTTTTCTATCTTCGTTTCTAAATGAGATATTCGTACACTGAATGAGCATTACACAACCTTTTATAACTATTTACGTAGTTGATTGAGATTTAAGCCAATTGACTAGAGTTTAATCTACTCCATGCAACTCAAGAATCATTTCCATGTCTTGCAAATTCCTACGGATTATTAACAACCTTCTTTTAATGAATCATTTCGAAGGAAAGATTCCTAATAATGAGACATGCGATTTATTCTTTCCATGCATGATCGAAGTGTACTACCATAATTTCGATTTGTAAAGATGATCTAAATTCGTTACTTTGCAATGCATAAAAACCACTTGCTATAGAGATCTTATGCTCCTTTTTTACATTCGTTTATTTGAAAAAAAATACAAATGACCGATTCCTTGATCATAAGCTATTTCCTTTAATTTAGCCAAAGTATTTCAATCGAAGAAGTGCATTCTATGTCCTAAAATGATCCATGCACAATTGAAATATTATGACGTAAATTAAAAATTAGGAAGAAAACCTGGACTTGTGGTGAAATGTCCACATGGATGTTAGGAGATGATCCTCCTGCGGTTGTGCCTTGTGCCTTTTTAGGAGCCATCGCATATTCAACCTTCTTGCCTTGGCCGCAGACTTATGTTCTTAGGCTGTCTCCTTTGCATGCGAAACTCTCTTTGTGATTCGGCTTCCTTGATTGATTCCACCGTCTTTCAGAATGAAGCTTTAGAAGGCCTTAAAGCTGCCTCCTTGAAGTAGGGAATGGATTTAAAAGACTGAAATGGAAGGCTTTTAAAAGGAAGCCGGGGTTGTAAAAAGGCTTTGTGGAATTGCTAGGGAAAGGCCTTTAAAACCCGGCTAGTGGGCTTATGGGGGATGCAAGGGGAAAAAGGTTAATTCCCGAGGATGCAAGGGAAAGGCATTAATTCCGAGGGTGTAAAGACCGCTTTGTAGGGCCAATGAAAAAGGGGTTTTAATATTGGCTATTGTGGATCCACAAGAAGGGGAAAAGAGAACCCGACTATGGTGTCTTTTGGGGAAACCAAGGGCCGAAAGGGTTTAATTTTCGGGGGATATAAGGGGAGAAAAAGGGCTTAAACTCCAAGGGAAAAGGGGTGTAAAAGATCGCTTTGGGAAGGCAAATAAAAGGGGATTTTTAAAAGATCTCGGGGGTTAAATGGCAATAGGAAAGGGGGTTAAGTGGAAATTTCAAGGGAATGGATGCTAAAATCCCGGGGGGGAGGGGGTGGGGGGTTATAAAACCCACTTGAGAAGGCTTGTGGAACCCCACAAGAAGGGGGACTTCCTAACTTTAGAAACTCACAAGAAGTTTCTAAAGCTTGTGGGGGTGGCGTGGAGGCCCACATCGACAAAGAGGGAGGCTCAATACGTGGAATGGTAGCATCAGCAAACAATTGGCGGTAGTTCGGTTGGCAGTTGGTGGTGACGTTCAGCTTGATTGGTGGCTTCTCTCTTTCTCACGGCACAGTCATAATAGCTTCCTCCTCCCTCTTCACAATGTTGTGCTCTTCTTTCTCTCTCACGGCCTACAGCATTACCCTCCTCTCCCCCTTCTCCCCTTCCATAGGGGTTTTTTTATAGGCTAGGGAGAGGGATCTCCCTCACACCCCACGTGGCCTATTGCATGGGCATTAACACCCCCATGGCTCCAGCTAGATGCTTAGTCATAAGCACTTCTCTCCCTCTCCTCTAGCACAACCATCGCTTGGGGGAAAGAGGGGATAATTTAAAAAAAAAGCCATAATTCCAATATAACAATTTCATCTTGATCTCCTTCCAAGAGGGGGTTCACACGAGCTTAAGCGGGTTTCATTGACTTTGGTCCCGTTCATGCCGATAGAGATTGTACAATTGCACCATCCGTTTATTCAATGCCGGCATTCCCTTGCATGAGTATCACGCGGGTTAGAAATATTTTCAACGGAAATATTACATTCTCTCCCCCTTGGAGGAATCGAGATGTCCTCATCTCGAGATAAACTAGGGATATTGATGGTTGAGAGTGCTTTCAACTACCCAAGTGGCATCCTCCTCGGGATAATCTTTCCATTGGACGAGGCATTCTCTCAAGGTTGTGGATCTGTCTCTCCCTAACAACTAAGATCCTGTCAGGTCCTAGTTCAAGGACTCCTTGACTAGGCATTACAACTTGTTGGTCATCAAGTACATGGTTAAGATTAGGTACATACTTCTTCAATAGGCTGATATGGAATACATTATGAACCTTTAGGTTCGCAGGGAGTTGCGGTCTATAAGCATTAGGTCCTAGGCACTTGAGGATCTTGTATGGTCCACAATACCTTGGACTTAGCTTCTTGCAATCTTCTAAGGATAGAGAACTCTTCTTTGGGCGTACGTGAATGAAGACCATGTCTCCTTCTTCGAAGATTCTATCTTGACGCTTCAAATCTGCGTATGCCTTCTGTCTATCCTTGGCGGTTGGATGTCCTATCTTATTGACTTTATTTGGTCATCCATCTCTTCCAACATCTACCTTGAAGCTTCAACCCTCAAGGTTGGATCTGAGAAGTTTAGGGGACTTCGATAGTCATGACCATACAATGCTTGGAAAGGGGTCTTTTGAATGCTTTGTTGATAAGAAGCATTGTAGGCAAATTCAACCAAAGGCAAGTACTGAATCCACCTTTTTGGCTCACAACAACAGTGTGCCCTTAGCATATCCTCAATGACTTGATTGACTCGCTCTGTTTGGCCATCAGTTTGGGGATGGTAAGCTGTGCTAAAATAGAGTTGAGTCCCAATGGCTTCAAAGATGGCTCTCCAAAAGTGTGATGTGAAGAGAGAATCACGATCACTAATGATTCTTTTGGGTAGCCCATGGTGCTTAAATATCTCCTTGATAAACAACCTTGCAATGTCTGAGGCTTTATAGTTTGTCTTTACTAGAATAAGGTGTGAAACCTTAGTAAGCATGTCAACCACAACCATGATGGAGTTGTATCCTCCCTGAACTTGGGGTAGGCCAACAACAAAGTCCATACTGATGAATTCCTATTTCATTTGGGGAATGTCAAGTGCTTGTAACTTTCTTGGCATTTTGACATGTTCGGCTTTGATACGTTGACAAGACAAACACTCGGTGACATATTTGAGAACGTCACCTTTAAGCCTCTCCCAATAGTAGCTCTTCCTAACTGCATTGAGAGTCTTGGCATAGCCAGGATGTCCTAAGAAAGGGGAATCATAAGCTTCCCACAATATCTTCTGCTTAAGTGACTGGCTTGCCGGTATACATAACCTCGTTCTATAGTAGACAAGTCCACTATTGATAGAGAATTCACGATACTTAGCCTGTAGCTTTTGGCCTTGGTCCTTGATAGAGATCTCTCTTAGCATCTTTTGATAGGCTGGATCATGGCATGCTTCTTCTCTAGCTAGCTCAAGTATTGGGTTGTTTGGCATGGACACCTTTGTGGTTAGAGATCTAGCTATTGATGGGTTTTGCAAGATTAGAGAGTTAAGAAATGCCTTGTGACTGAGTGCATTGGCAACTACATTCTCCTTTCCAGGTCGATATTTGATTTCAAAGTCATACTCTTCCAGCACTTCAATCCACCGACGTTGCCTCATGTTGAGCTCGTTCTGGGTAAAGATCCACTTGAGACTTTTATAATCAGTCACTAGAGTAAACTTGTTACCCAACAGGTAGTGTCTCCAAAGCTTTAGAGAGTGGATGACAGCTAATAGTTCTAGATCATGGGTAGCATAATTCTTCTCATGGCTCTTTAGTTTCCTTGAAGAGGATGCTGCAGGATGACCTTCCTGCATGAGCACACAACCTAAGGCAAGCGTGCTAGCATCAGTTAACTACCTTGAACTCCTTACTGAGGTCTGGAAGTTTTAGGATAGGTGCTGATACCAAACTTTGCTTCAATTTATCAAAGCTGGTTTGTTCGGCACTTAACCATGCAATGGATGTTTACTTTTTCAGTAAGTTTGTCAGAGGTGCTGCAGTCAAAGCATAGTTTTTTATGAAGACCCTATACCATCCTATCAATCCAAGAAAACTGCGTATTTCTTTGACAGTTGTTAGTATTGGCCATTCTAGAACATCTCTGACTTTGGCCGGCTGACTTTGGCCGGATCCACTGAGATTCCTTCCACTGATACGATGAATCCCAGATATTCAATCTGACATTTGAAGAATGCACATTTCTTCATCTTAGCATAGAGCTTATGTGCCCTCATTGTCTCAAGGACAATTCGAAGTTGGGGTTCATGATCTTCTTCCTGTTTGGAATAGACTAAAGTATCGTCGAAGAAGATGAGTATGAAGTCATCAAGATATGGCCTAAAGATATCCTGCATTAACCTGTTGAAGGTGGCAGGTGCATTCATAAGCCCGAATGACATAACTAAAAACTCAAAGTGTCCATATCTTGTGTTGAAGGCCATCTTTGGGATATCTTCTTCCTTGATCCTTATCTGATAGTAACCAGATCTGAGATCAATCTTGGAAAAGATCTTCGCACCCTGAAGACGATCAAGAAGCTCATCTATTCTAGGAATAGGGTACTTGTTCTTGACAGTTGATTGATTCAACCCTCTGTAATCAATACACAGTCGAAGCGTTCCATCTTTCTTTTTCTGGAACAATACTGGAGCTCCCCATGGTGAACTGCTAGGACGGATGTAGCCCTAATCTAGCAGTTGCTTGAGTTGTTCCTTTAGCTCAATTGCTTCTGGGATGGACATTCTATAAGGTCTCTTTGCAATTGGCGCAACTCCTGGCACTAGCTTGATCTCATGATCCACTTCTCTTTGGGGCGGGAGTTCTGCCAACTCTTTAGGAAATACATCCACGTATTCCTTTAGCCAAGAAGGTTCTTCACTAGACTCTTGCTTCTGATCTAACTTATTAAGCTTAATCAAGTAGATAGGTAGTCCCTTTCTAACTCCCTTTACAATTCGAGATGCTTTGGCCAATTGAATTTTTGGCTTTCCTGCCTCACCCTGAGTTGTCACTAAATCCCCTTCAGAGTTCCAAAAGGAAATTTGGCCCTTTTCACAATGAATGTTGGCATCATTAGGTTTAAGCCAATCCATTCCGAGTAGACACTCATGGATACCTATGTTCATGACTCTGAATTTGACCGAAGTCATCTTTCTTCCCAGAAAGAATTCCACCTTAGAGTTTGCCTAGTACAAGTGACCTCATGACCATTTGCTAATTCCACAATCAAGGTAGGTGCTTCTACTGTGGCTATTCCTAATTTTCTTGCACAAGCCGGTGAGATAAAGGAATGTGTACTGCCACAATCAATCAAGGTCTTGAAACCTTTACCTTGATAGTCCAACGGTGTATGAATCACCGAGAACTGGAGATTCGGCCCTTTCTTGTGAAGAGCGGCATGGACAGTCACCCTTTCAAACTCTGCTTCCATGGTCAGATCTTCTTCTTCACACATTTCCCTGTTGGCAACACATGCGGTTCTTCCTCTGCCTCAGGTAGTAGCTCCCTGGCCACGGCCCGTTCCTTGGAAAGGTGCCTGCCGATGTCCTCCTCCAAGCTTGGGACATTGCCTCTTGTTCAGATTCAAAGAGGCAGAGTGATGAAAGGCAAAGTGAAGCAACCAGCTTCCTCTCTCACACACTATATTCAAACCACACTGAATAGTGAAAGATACAACCTACGGTCATAAGACCATTCACACCAAAGGCACCGACTTATTTAATGTATCTAACTACTATGGCTAGACTAGCTGTGTCCAGCTCATGTCGGTCAACACACACTAAATGAGCTTGAATTATCTTTACACACTAAATGAGCTTGATGTACTCCAAGTAGCTGTCTAAAACCACAGAACTTATCTTTACCCAGAGACTTGGTAAAGATATCTGCTACCTGCTCATCAGTCCTCACATGCATAAGATCAACCTTTCCTGCAAGGACCATCTCACGAATAAAGTGGTAGTGTACCTCTATGTGTTTTGTCCTGGCATGGTAAACTGGATTCATGGCCAGGAGTACACTACTCAGATTATCACATAACAGTTTCACTGGAGCATCAACCTGAATATCCAAGTCAGCCATAAGCTTGAGCAGCCAAGCAATCTCACATGCTGCCAATGCAGCCCCCCTGTACTCTGCCTCAGTACTAGATAAAGCAACCGTAGGCTGCTTCTTGCTGCTCCAACTGATCATGCCGCTACCAAAGCCAAAGGCATAGCCACTCGTAGATCGTCTGTCAGTTGAGCATCCTGCCCAATCTGCATCTGTGTATCCAATCAGTATCAAGGGCTTATCTCTGACATAGAACAGCCCATAGTCTACAGTGGACTTAACATACCTCATGATGCGTCTAACTGCATCCAAGTGCGGCTTTCTCGGCTTTTGCATAAACTGGCTTATCAGCCCTACTGCATAGCTCAAGTCAGGCCTAGTGATGGTTAAGTAAATCAGACTGCCGACCATCTGCCTGTACATAGTCACATCTTCTACTTCAGCCCCAGTGTTCATATCTAGCTTTACATTCTGGTCCAGAGGTGTATCCAGTGGTTTGCATTCAGCCATGCCATACTTCTTAAGCATTTCCATGGCATAGTGCTTCTGCATCAGCCATAAGCCATTTTCAGCTGGTACGACCTCAATACCCAAGAAATACTTCAGATCTCCCAGATCTTTCATGTCAAATTCAGATTTCAGCATCTTCATAGCATGCTGAATTCCCATGTCATCATTTCCAGTGATTATCAGGTCATCAACATATATGACCAGCACTACCAAGCCACTGTCAGTCTTCTTTGTAAACAGGCTGTGATCAGCCCTGCCAACAACAAATCCAAGACTCTGCAAGTAACTGCTGATCCTAGCATGCCAGGCTCTCGGAGCCTGCTTCAGCCCATACAGTGCCTTTTTCAGCCTGCACACATAATGCTGAAAATCAGGGTGCTCATACCCTTCCGGCTGAACCATGTATACATCCTCTGTTAAATCACCATTGAGGAATGCATTCTTAACATCCATCTGCTGCAATTTCCAGCCTTTTGCAGCAGCCAAGGCAATAACAGTTTGTATGGTTGCCATTTTTGCAACCGGGCTGAATGTTTCATCATAATCCAAGCCATACTGCTGAGCATATCCTTTAGCGACCAGCCTTGCTTTGTACCTTTCTACACTGCCATCAGACTTACATTTGATTTTATAAACCCATTTGCAGCCAACAGGCCTTTTCCCTTCAGGTAGTGGTACCAAATCCCAAGTCTGATTTTCAGCCAAGGCTTTCATCTCTTCGTCCATAGCCATGCACCAGTTTTCATCCTTTCCTGCTTCAGCATAAGTACCTGGTTCTTTGATCTCCATCACTTTTGTCATGTATGCATAATGCTTTGCAGAATAACCAGAGTACGTTAACCTGTCAACAAGGTATCTGACCCTCTGCGATCGTCTAGGCTGTGGTGCACTACTCGATTCACCTCTCTCATGAGGCGGAATGTACCTGTTCTGCCTCGTGCCAGGCGTATAGACAGTCGGAATACCAAGTTCGCTGTCTAAAGTATCACTAGACTCATAGCCCGAAGTCATTCTGCCAGGTGTCATCATACCATCCTCACTAACTTTCTCTTTTCCTTTGCTGTCCAAGACATCATGTCTCCCCCTCACTGACATACCCGTGTCAGTGGACGGTGAGCTCCTCAATCTCCCTGTCCATGGGGATACTGTCTGACTGATAGGTCCTGTCATAGCAGTGCTCTGCTGCATATCAACTATAGAGACATGAGTGGAAGGCAAATCGAATGGCACTGCAACTGGTGAGACATACCAAGAGCCCAGCTCATCAAAGATGACATCCCTGCTTACCAAAGTCTCCCTGGTAGAGGGATCATAACATTTGTATGCCTTCTTCTCCTGCGAGTATCCAATGAACACACTCTTATGCGCTTTGGGATCCAACTTTTTCCTTTTCTCATCTGGAATGTGCACATAAGCAAGGCAGCCAAAGACCTTCATGTGTCTTACATCCGGCTTATAGCCATAGAGCCTCTCAAACGGTGTCATGTCATGAATGCCTGCAGTGGGAGTCCTGTTCAGAATATATGCGGCTGTCACAACAGCCTCTGCCCAATAGTAAAGCGGCATATGCTTCTCATTCATCATGGCCCTGGCAGCTTCCATTAGAACCCTGTTCTTCCTTTCAGCTACTCCGTTTTGCTGCGGAGTGTAGCTGCAGGTTAGCTGCCTATGAATGCCATTTTCAGCCAAAAAATCAGCAAATTCATTGGAGACATACTCCCCACCGCTATCAGATCTCAAGCAAGAGATGTAACACTCAAATTCCTTCTCAACCTGTGCCTTAAATTTCTGAAAAACAGCAAAGACCTCATCTTTTGTTTTCAATATGTGAAGCCAGGTATATCGACTGTAGTCATCAATGAAGGATACATAGTATCTGGAACCCCCCATAGATGCATTATGAGCTGGTCCCCAAACATCAGAGTGCACTAACTGCAGTGGTCGTGTACTCTGTCTTACATGCCTGACAAACGGCAATCGTGACTGCTTACCAAACTGGCAAGCCTCGCAGACATGACCAATATCTGAATAGTGGAATCTAGGGAGCCCTGTTACCAACTGCTTCTTCTGCATGGTCTGCAGCCTCTGCAAATTGACATGCCCCACTCTCTTGTGCCAAATCTCTACGTCCCTGATAGTGCCAGAACCCTGAGCAAACATAGCGGAATTCAGCTCTGGCAGTGTAGCATCAAGAGTGAACATTCTTCCATTTCTGTGGCCTTTCGCGATCAACTTGCATCCATTGCCAAACTCTTCAATAAAGTAGCCATGCTTATTGAAGCGAACCTGCAAGTTCTGCTCTGTCATTTGGCCCACAGACAATAGGTTCTTCGTAATCGAAGGAACATGCAAAACATCATGAAGATTCTTCTTCATGCCATCATGTACAACCAGAGGCACTTTGCCTTTATGCTCAATGCTATGTTGCGTGTCATCACCTGTGCATACATAGCCATGCTTTTCAGCCACCATATCCGTGAACCAATCACCATGAGGGGTCATGTGATTCGACGCCCTCGAGTCAATGTACCACACTGCATCATCAGATGATTTTTCAGCAGCCTTATCTTTGACATATTGCATGGCAAACAGTCTATCACCAGAGTCATCTGCCTGACTGGACGTAGCATAATGTCCATGCTGCTTGCCCTTCTGATTTCCCTGCTTCTTCCAGCAATCCTTTGCAATATGCCCATACTTTCCACAGTAGTGACAATCCTTATCTTTATTTGGATTGTGTGACTGACGCTGTTGCTGCCATGAGCCTCTGCCACGGGAGTTAGATCTCCCCCTTTCTCAAAAGTTGCCACTACCTCTTGCATGTGATGACTGCTGATTGCTATTACTATAGGATGCATTCTGCTGGCCTTCTCTGCCAAATCCATAGCCTCTACCACGGCCACCACGACCACGCTGATTCGAATAAAAAACTGCATCCTTATTCTTTGAGCTGCTTGACCCTGTAACTAAGCCAAGCTTCACCTCTTCATGAATCAACAACGCAACTAGCTCATTAAAATCAGGCATCTCAGCCCGCACAGATACTGAAGTGTCAAAGGACTTATACTCCGGACCCAAACCATTTAAGGTCACTGCAACCATATCTTCATCTTCTACCTGTGAGCCAACAGATGCGAGCTGATCTGCTAAGGTTTTAATCTCCGTGACATAGTCCTGTATGGATCTGTTCTTCCTTTCTATGTTGTTGAATTTTTGCTTCAGTTGTATCTTCCTGGCACTCGTAGTTGTGCCATAGTACCTGACCAAAATGTTCCATGCATCTGCTGGGGATTTACAGTTCATGATCTGCATCACCATAGCATCCGAGATACATAATGACAGCCAATGTAAAACTCTGCGAGCTCTTTCCGTCCAAGCTCGATGTGCTCGTCTTTGATCAGCTGTAGGATTCCTCTCTGGAACTTCAGGTTCAGCCTCAACACCTGTCACTAAGTCCCAGTATCCTTTGCCTATCAGAAAGTTTTCCATGCGGAACTTCCATATTGCATAATTGTTGCTATCAAGCTTTTCTCCCACAATCTGGGTTACATTATCAGTTCTATCAGCATTTGCCATGTTGCAGACCTTGCCTGACTACCTGCAAACCAAGATTTTCTTAATAGTTCAACTTCAGCCCGGAACTGTTTATGACAGTTTTCTGCAATTAATTGCAGGAAAAAAACCAGTAAATTTCAGTCAAATATCAGCCCAAACAACGTCCCAATCGGTTGATCCAACTCATAAGGACAATTGCCAATACATATGCCTGATGTTCGGTTCAGATTTAACTCCTGCAGATCCACTGCCAGGTTCCAAAAGCATGCAGTCCAAACCTGTAAACTGCAATTACAGCAGCCTTTCCAAAGTCAAACTCCACCTGGATACATGTAATGCATGTTCCAAAGCTGCTAAATTGACTCCTGGTACATATGCCACTTCAGACATAAGCATAGAGACATCAGCCAGTGTATTCTTAACAAGTGCCAATGCTAACAGTTTATGTAAAGATTGCAGTCAATAAACCAGCATAACCCGCTTCAACTAGCTCAAAAAAGTCCTTAAATCAGACCATACATTTGTTTCAGTATGTCACCGTCAGTACATGACTATGTAGTGACAATACCCTGTCTATATCTGACAAGCAAGTCAACCAAAAATGTCTGCAATTTATATTCATCCCAAGAAGACAAGATTTCTTTTATTTCAGCTGCAAACTTCCAGTATTCAGTGGCTTTTGATGCTCCTCTCAACCCAAGACAATTCTAACATGCATATGACAGTATATATGTCTTTCAGATGTCTGCATCTGTCACTCTGTGCTTCAGTAGAAAGCAAAATGCTTACTGCCCACAATCCAAGACAGTTTCCAGCCACAAAAGAAGCTTCAGATCTGTGTATTTCAGCCACCAAACTCAGCTTGCAATTGATCAAGACAAGTACATGTAGCCTCTAGCATGTACCTATACTTCACAGGTGCTTCTGGGCATACTCAAGAGCTTCCAATGCTCTTCAAAGTGTTGTAGACTCCATGTATGCTGTGTATACAGCAGTGCAGACAATTTACACAGTTCTGCCCACTCTGTTTCAGCTCATATCAGAGCTCAACCACAAGTATTTACTCCATGTACTTCACAAAGACCTTTTTCAATAGCCATACATGCTTCTCATGACCCATTTATGGTCACCAGTGATTGCAGTAGACAGTGCAGGCCTTCAGCCCAAACAGGCGCAATCACGCTGATTGCAGACCTCTGTTTCCAGTTCCTGCTGATGAAGATGATGATGGTGATGTTGATGCCACACCCAAATGCACTCTAACCAGCCTCCTCAGGGCTCTCAAGAAGCCACAAGCTCTGATCTTGACCCTGGAGTGTGTAATGAACAAATGCCTACCTGCAGTCCACAATGGCAGCCTGTCTGTACAAAAGAAAAATGAGTCTTCACTTCCTGGAAGTAGATCTTCACTTTCTCCAACTCTCAGAGATCCACCAAGTCCTGCTCTGATACCATGTTCAGATTCAAAGAGGCAGAGTGATGAAAGGCAAAGTGAAGCAACCAGCTTCCTCTCTCACACACTATATTCAAACCACACTGAATAGTGAAAGATACAACCTACGGTCATAAGACCATTCACACCAAAGGCACCGACTTATTTAATGTATCTAACTACTATGGCTAGACTAGCTGTGTCCGGCTCATGTCGGTCAACACACACTAAATGAGCTTGATATTCTAACACCTCTTGAAATGACCGGGCTCGTTGTAGTGGAAACAATGGAGGTTTCGGCCATTGCTTTGGGTAGGGACAAAGGTGTTGACATTATTAGTCCTTGCTTTCTTTCTTTGTCCCCAATTATGACCTTTAACTCTCTTCATTTGAGGCCTATATGCTCCTCTGTTCGGGTCATTATAAGACCAAGTTTTGTTACCTCTTGGCCTAGCCTGCACCTCCTGAATTATAGGCACGGCTCGAATGAGTGCATCCTGAAGATCTGATGGGCCCATAGATTCGAGATGGGTATTCACTGGTGGGTTTAAACCAGTACAAAATTTTGACACCTGTTCTGTCATGTCCATCTGTGGCGCATACTTAAGAAGTGAGACGAATTTAGAGTAGTATGTGTCAAGAGTGAGTCCCAGCTGTTTTAGCTCGTAGAACTCATTCATTTTCTGCGTGCGATATGCAGGTGGTAAGTATCTTCCCTGCACGGCTTTCTTCAGCTTCTCCCAGATAACGGATCCTTCGCGATCCCTTGATCTCTGCACCATTGTTTCCACCAAAGCCTAGCTTCACCGGTGAGCTTCAGCTTGGTGAGCATAGCTTGGTTGGTGGGTGCAATATCGGCTGCTTCAAAGTAATCCTCCATGGATTCAATCCAAATTTCAGCATCCGCTTGGACAGTCCTACCTTTCTCATCAAATTCGGGTGGCTTAATCTGCTTGAGAAGAAACTTCTTCTCCTGGATTACAGCAGTACTTGGTGTAGGAGGAAAAATGGGAATCTGTATCATCGACAAAATAGACATTGATAAAAAGAAGTCTTATTGCATTCATATGGGCATAGCCCTTTTTGGAGTACAACATTTCCAGAGATGATAGAGCAACTATTTACATTTAGTTTGGGGAGAATAATGTTGTATTACATTTATCTACGGGAATTGGATAATAGTATGGTTTCGGGTTATGGATCTTCAAGAATTGGTAAGTCATTAGAAGACCATTCTTCTCATAGCGCCCCAACACCTTAATCCTGTCTCAGCGGGGATTACACGGGTCACTTCCTCATATACATATGAGTTCAGCTCAACCCTTTGACCTCAAATATGTAAAGTTGAGTTTACGAGAGCCTCCACAAAAATGAACAGCTTCATGATCTTTAGGTCTTCCAACCACTTGATCCTCTTTAGGTTGGTTTGAAGATATGCAAACTGGTGGGCAGCTATATAGTAGATTCCTGAGGCACCCGCCCATCTTTGTTCCATGTACAAAGTCGAGGGATTATAGATACGATCTAGGATGTTCATCATCTCAACCCTTTGTCGATAATCTGGGGAATGCATCGCAGTCATGAACATGACTTGGAACACTAAGAACTTGTTCCATGCTTCATAATTCTGCAAGACAATATCGAAAGTAAGGAAATGTTCGAAACATCAACATTTGCTTTACTTCTTATTAAGATTTCTTAAAAAACAAATCCTTCGTCGGTTGGCTCTGATACCAACTGTAACGTGTCCACCTGTTCTCTTCAGGATATGTCTTAGTAGTCCATAGGAAAGGAGATCTAGAAAGCTCCGTCTAGTAGTCCCATGGAATATTATGGGGTTTGTGATCCAGGACTTTCCGTGTCTACCACGTAGTGGAAGTATTTTGGCCGTTCCCACTTAGGACCGACCTGAATCAGGGTTTCTCCTAATGGTCATTTCCTAAATGGCAACTAGCGTCGAACTACTTTACGTAGAAAAAACAAGGCCAAAGCGAATTCACGCTGCACTTGGTTCAAGGAGAATGGGAAACGAGAGGGATGCAAGGCTCGACCTCTCTGCCATAAGGCATAGTCCCATTTTGTTCCCCCTAAAACAACGTAAGCCAGGATTATTATTACTTAGACTCTAGGTCAGCGCCCTTGCTGTTCGTATCCTTTGAAACGATCTCCTTGCTGTCCATCATGATTGAGAAAAGTTCCCAGCCAACCAGGACCACCCATCCGTAGGATGGACCCATGTCCACATCCACCGCACTTTCCTTAGGTTGTTTTAGTTATCTAATTACCTATCACATTTAGTTGGACATGCATCAATCAGCTTTCTTAATTAGCCTGTTAGGCATTGGTTCCTTCACGTAATCATAGCACTTGACATAGAAAAGCAATGCCAAAACAAGTTCCTTTTCAACAGCTTATCATATTTATCTTTGGAATACATTTATAAAGTCCAGCCTGTAGGCTTATCCATAATCCGTCCGAAGTATCCAGCAATCCACAGGGATTACTAATCCAAGATTCTGCCCATAGACTAGTATGCGGGCCTCAAGATCCAATCCCTAGTCACGGTGGCCTCTTGTGTAGGGCCCGGAAGGTGAGGGATTTACGGCCAGAGCCCCCCTGGCACCCAAGCATCCTCCTGCTCCAAGTAGTGCTCAACAGAGAGATCTCTCATGGCGGGTTCGGTCCACCTTCCTGGCGAGGTTAACAACCCCCTTGGTTAGGGTCAGGCAGACAGTCGGGGGTAACTAAGGCTGCCTCTCCCTTCAGGCCTTCAACCTAATCATTTCCAGTGGTCGTTATTTGGCCAACTGCTAAGGAGTGAATCCTTCTTTCCGAATGCATCCAACACTCGATCCGGGATCAATTGGGACTTGGCAAGATCCCCAAGGGTTTGTTTGTTAACCCTTATATCATTGGGCTAGGGCCATACCCTATTAACCCAACTTAACCAATACTTAAGTTCTATTAGTAGTAAATATGTTATTCCAATTTACTGATTGGTCTTTTGCTTCCAATCAATTATCTAATTCCCTTATCTTGGTCACTTTTTCCAAGAAAGGTGCTATGTCAAGATGACTACTCATCCTCTTGCAAGAACTTGCACAAGAATCTGCCAATCTTATTCCGAGGAATTGGCAATTCCCTTGTGATCAAATCACAAGATCATGCGACTCTGCAACTTGTTGCACAAGCGTCGCATAAAAAACCATGGGACTATTTTACCCATCGAATGGCGTCTTCTAATCATGAAATCATGATTAGATAGGAAACAGGGTTAGGGTGTCTTCATAACCAATCCGTTCCTAATTGCACTAGGCCGACATTGTCGGTCCTAGGGTTCCAACTCAATCCGAGCTTCATCTCTTTAGCGAGCGATCCTTAGGGTAAAAACCCTAGATCGTTTCTCGCAAGTATGTCCTATTGTCCCTACATTTCGTGAATGTGGGCAGGTCTTTTAGGGTATGAAAGTTTTAGCTTGGCAATAAGAGCGACTCGATCACGTACTTAACGTGCTAAATCCTAGTTAGCACTTAGGATATGTTGCATCGATTTAACCATTCCTAAGCGAGCCCCTCACATTCTAGGTGTTTAGGTTAAACCAATTTACTTGTCTATTCTTGAAGATATTTACGATACCATTTTCATAGTCACATGATTCATTGCCTACGTAGTATGAGTAGATTTACAAACCCTAACTTTTCTGGTTGAGATCAAAGCGTACGTTAAGTTATGGCATAATTCCTATTGATCCTTTTATAACATGCAATCGAGATTCATGCTACTAAGCTTTAGGGTTTTAGGTGAACCATGCAGCCTTTTTCTATCTTCGTTTCTAAATGAGATATTCGTACGCTGAATGAGCATTACACAACCTTTCGTAACTATTTACGTAGTTGATTGAGATTTAAGCCAATTGACTAGAGTTTAATCTACTTCATGCAACTCAAGAACCATTTCCATGTCTTGCAAATTCCTACGGATTATTAACGACCTTCTTTTAATGAATCATTTCGAAGGGAAGATGCTTAATAATGCGACATGCAATTTATTCTTTCCATGCATGATCGAAGTGTACTACCATAATTTCGATTTGTAAAGTTGGGCATTAGTTGTGATCTAAATTCGTTACTTTGCAATGCATAAAAACCACTTGCTATAGAGATCTTATGCTCCTTTTTTACATTCGTTTATTTGAAAAAAAATACAAATGATCGATTCCTTGATTATAAGCTATTTCCTTTAATTTAGCCAAAGTATTTCAATCAAAAAACTGCATTCTATTTCCTAAAATGATCCATGTACAATTGAAATATTACGACGTAAATTAAAAATTAGGAAGAAAACCTGGACTTGTGGTGAAATGTCCACATGGATGTTAGGAGATGATCCTCTTGCGGTTGCGCCTTGTGCCTTTTTAGGAGCCATCACGTATTCAACCTTCTCGCCTTGGCCGCAGACTTATATTCTTGGGTCGTCTCCTTTGCATGCGAAACTCCCTTTGTGATTTGGCTTCCTTGATCGATTCCACCGTCTTTCAGAATCGAGCTTTAGAAGGCCTTAAAGCTGCCTCCTCGGAGTAGGGAATGGATTTAAAAGACTGAAATGGAAGGGTTTTAAAAGGAAACTGGGGTGGTAAAAAGGCTTTGTGAAATTGCTAGGGAAAGGCCTTTAAAACCCGGCTAGTGGGCTTATGGGGGATGCAAGGGGAAAAACGTTAATTCCCGAGGATGCAAGGGAAAGGCATTAATTCCGAGGGTGTAAAGACCGCTTTGTAGGGCCAATGAAAAAGGGGTTTTAATCTTGGCTATTGTGGATCCACAAGAAGGGGAAAAGAGAACCCGACTATGGTGTCTTTTGGGGAAACCAAGGGCCGAAAGGGTTTAATTTTCAGGGGATATAAGGGGAGAAAAAGGGCTTAAACTCCAAGGGAAAAGGGGTGTAAAAGATCGCTTTGGGAAGGCAAATAAAACGGGATTTTTAAAAGATCCTGGGGGTTAAATGGCAATAGGAAAGGGGGTTAGGTGGAAATTTAAAGGGAATGGATGCTAAAATCCCGGGGGGGGGGGGGGGGGGGGGGGGTGGGGTTTTATAAAACCCACTTGAAAAGGCTTGTGGAAGCCCACAAGAAGGGGGGGATTCCTAAGGGGGCTTTAGAAGCTTCTAAAGCTTCTGGGGGTGGCATGGAGGCCCACGTGGATGAAGAGGGAGGCTCAATACGTGGAATGGCTGCGTCAGCAGCAATCGGCGCCAGTTCGGCTGGTAGTTGGTGGTGACATTCAGCTTGACTAGCGGCTTCTCTCTTACTCACGGTGCAGTCACAATAGCTTCCTCCTCCCTCTTCACAACGTTGTGCTCTTCTTTCTCTCTCGCGGCCTGCAACATCACCCTCCTCTCCCCCTTCTCCCCTTCCATAGGGAGTTTTTTTATAGGCTAGGGAGAGGGATCTCCCTCACACCCCACGCGGCCTATTGCATGGGCATTAACCCCCCCATGGCTCCAACTAGATGCTTAGTCATAAGCACCTGTCTCCCTCTCCTCCAGCACGACCGTCGGCTGGGGGAAAGAGGGGATAATTAAATTTTTTTTGCCATAATTCCAATATAACAATTTCATCTTGATCTCCTTCCAAGAGGGGGTTCACACGAGCATAAGCGGGTTTCATTGACTTTGGTCTCATTCATGCCGATAGATATTGTACAATCGCACCGTCCATTTATTCAATGCCAGCATTTCCTTGCATGATTATCATGTGGGTTAGAAATATTTTCAATGGAAATATTACATTCAGTACAGCTTATCATTCCCAAACCGATGGTCAAATAGAACGAGTCAACCAAGTCATTGAAGATATGCTTAGTCGCGAACCCAAAAAGTGGATTCAATATTTGCCACTGGTTGAGTTAGCCTACAATGCTTCTCACCAACAAAGCATTCAGATGTCCCCTTTTCAAGCATTGTATGGGCACGACTGTCATACTCCTTTGAGCTTTTCGGATCCAATCTTGAGGGTTAAAGCTTCAAAGCAAATGCTAAAAGACATGGATGACCAAATCAAATCAATAAGACAGAACATCCAAGCCACCAAGGACAGACAGAAGGCTTATGCGGACCTGAAATCGCAAGACAGATCCTTCATTGAAGGTGATATGGTCTTCATTCGCGTATGTCCAAAGAAGAGTTCCCTATCTTCGGGTGAATGCAAAAAGCTAAGTCTAAGGTATTGTGGACCCTACAAGATTCTCAAGCTCCTAGGGCCTAATGCTTACAGAATACAACTCCCTAAAAACCTAAAAGTTCATAATGTATTCCGTATCAGTCTATTGAAAAAGTTTGTGCCTAACCCTAGTCACATGCTTGATGACCAACAAGTTGTAATGCTGAGCCAAGGAGTCCTTGAGCTATGGCTTGATAGGATCTTAGATGTTAGGGAGAGGCATTTGAGATCTAGGACCTTGAGAGAATACCTCATCCAGTGGAAAGATTACCTCGAAGAGGATGCCACTTGGATGGATGAAAGTACTCTCAACCAACAATATCCCCAGATCTTCTCGAGCTGAGGACATCTCGATTCCTCAAAGGGGGAGAGAATGTAATATTTCTACAATGAAATATTGTAGTCCCTAGATCTCGTGCAAAAGCGGTTCAAAGTAATCTCCCACAACATAAAAAATTTGGGCTAAGTACTCCATCCTCGTGTACTAACAAACATCCACCCCCGCGTTGTGCTTAGGAAACCGTGGCTCAAAACCATAGTCCACCACAGGAACACCACTTCATGGGAAAAAGGATAATGAATTATTGCAAAAATTTTTAAAATCCCTCCCCTTCAGCCATTGCATGGTGAGGAGAGGGAGTATGTGTGGAGCTTGAGTTGTGGAGGGGCATGGGGAGGACGGCATGCAACTTGCCACTTGTGTGGCCACCCCCCCCTTCACCCTATATATGAACCCCCCCTCCCCAGGCTTGAGGGAGGGGGATCGTGCTACTGTCGCCGTCGTGAGGAGCTGCCTGCCGCCGTCAGTCTGCTACCGCCTCCAGGCTATCCGTGCCACCCAAGCTGCTGCCATCATCATCATCATCATCATCGTCGTCGTCGTCGTCGTCGTCATCCTCATCATCATCTGCATCTCCATCATCATCCTCTCCATCATCATCTCCAATCATCTTCTCCACTAGGCCTAGTTCACTCGTGCCTCCCTGTTTTTTTTTACGGTGTTCCCCAAGCAATATTTTCCATACTGCGAGGGAGATCTCGGGTAGTAAGCGACTTCAGAATTAAAAAAAGGGGACCAAGGGAGAGTTGCTGAGACAAAATTTACTGCGTCAATGGCTCCTAAGCAAAAGTCGAGAGAAGCGCATGCAGGAGCTTCCACCCAAAGTACCAGAGTGGACAACGCCCCGATTTTGAATGCCCAGGTTCCGAAAAATATTTCCGCATGGAAAGGATGCACAAAGCATGTTTTAATTCACATAGGAAATTTAAATGCATTGGGAAATTTATATACTCACTCGATTTACAAAGTGTAGTTGCACGACAAGTACTTGCATTCGCTTGCACTTCCATGGTCAAGGGTAGTCGCATTTTTTGAACTTGGGATGCATAACTTAAAAGATGAAATTGTACTAAGACCGCGTCCTTGTTGCATCTCGCAAAGGATAGGGCATATAACACATAACACACTTATGTAATAAATTCCTAGTTGTGTCTCGTGATTAAGGTAATTGTAGACGGTCATTCAATGATGTCTAAATAGTTGCATTAAAAGGAAAAGATTTATGAAATTTGACAATGAAACATATATTATGCAATTCGCATGCAAATGAATAGTTATAGTTTAGGTTGAGTTAAGCGATAAAGGAAGGATTAAATCAATGATGTATTCATTGGCGTGTGGTCATGAAAGAATGATGCATCCATGCATAGAGTTCATTTATCAAAGTTCAAAATTAGGAAAAGGATGCATCTTCATTAAAAATACTAAAGCTTTGAATTTGATGCATCAACGTAGGTTTATAAGAATAGCTCTGAATGTCAATCAATAGCGCTTAGGGCAAGGAGAAGAAAGATCATTATAGATCCTATAGTTGCATAAAGGCAAAAAGGTCTATGGTCTTGAAATTGCATGGAATGATACATCTCACTCATCTTATAGTTACTTACATCTTTTAGGGGAAAGTACTTACAAATTTAGAAAAAAGTTTTTGCATCTTTAAAGGGAAGATCATCTTTAATCGTGGGTTGGTTAGATCAACTAAGTAATTCGCATATAATTGAGTAGCTTACGTGAAAATCATAAAGGTATGATTAGTTCACATATGACAATCACCTCAACGTGCTAGATAGGGTTAAGGTATGATAAAAAAATTCTCCTTAGTATCGCACTTGGGATGTTGATTTAACACTTCCGATCTTAAAGGTCCTACCCACATTCTTGAAATGTTAGGATTAATCACCCATGCAAGAATGATCTAGGTTTCTCATCCCCCCTAAGGATCAATTGACCAAATGCTAGACCTCCACAATGAATTTAGGGACCCTAGGGCCAAAATGTTTATCGGCCTAGTAGGGTTAGGGTTTTGGATTGGATCAATAGGACTCCCAAGCCCTATATCTTGATCAAAGGTAATCTTGATCAAGGAATACCGTGTGATGAGAAAAATAATCCCACAAGTTAGGTGCTGACACCTATCTCGTGCAACAAGCTGTAACGTCATATGCTCTTACGTCTAAATCACAAAATAGAACCCCTAGACCTTAGACCAAGTTTGGCAAGTTCTAATTGCAAGTTAAATTTCCTAGGAATTGAGTAGTCGTCGTGCTTCAACACTCTTCCTTGAAGACTGATTTGTCAAGCCAGGGTAGTAATGAATTGCCAAGAAAGCAATTGACCAACCAAGTTAGGGCAATGGGGTTGTCCAGGATTTATTGACCATAATATAAGGAAACCTAAGGTAGTGACAAATTGGGTCAACAGGGTATAAACCCTAACCCAAGGAAAAAGGGTAAACAAGCAACTCGGCTTACGAAACCCTTAGGATCTTGCGAAACTCGACAATGTACGAATAGGGAGAGCCTATTGGGAGCCGTGTATCTCATACATGAACTTTAGTAGAGAGCTTTAATGGGATGCATCTTCTTGTGTAGGGATTGTAGAACTCTAGCACTCCAATGCCACCTGAGCATATCCTGATGATGAAGATATACTCCCAAAGGCACAAAAAGGGAGCCTGTGCATGAATTGGGCTTTAGGGGGGGGGGAAGGTTGGAAAATTTCTAGAACCTTCTCTCTCTCTCTCTCTCTCTCTCTCTCTCTATCTCTCTCTTCTGTCAACCTGTCAAAATCAAAAGGGGGGGTTGATGGGGTCGCGGATTGTAGAGCCAGAGGGGGGGCGCTGTCTGCCGTGAAGTTGGAGGGGGTGGTGAAGCACAAGGGGGAGGGAGGTGCTGATCATGGTGAAGGGCCACTGCCTGCTATCACGAGGGGGGGGGGGAGAGATTGCTGCCTCCTTGCGGACCACCAGGGGCCCCCTTTTAAGGTGAGGAGGGGAGGGAGATGGTTATGGGGGGGGGGGGGGGGAGGACGGCGCCCACATCTGGGGGCTGCATGCCCCCCATCAAAGACTTCACTCCCTCTCTCTCTCTCGCCGATGTGCTGTCGGTGGGGAGAGAGAGGGGGATAATTTTTTTAAAAAAATTAAAGGGGGGGAGTTCCTATGGGGGGAATAGGGGGGGAGACATTACATCCTCTCCCCCTTAGAGGAACCGAGATGTCCTCATCTCGAGAGAAACTGGGAAAGACAAGCACAATTGGGGCTTATAGCCTGTGGGTTAAGACCCACCATGCATCCCTATGCTACTCTTAATGTTTCAAGTAGTGCACTCATATTATTCGAATTAACCATAGGTACAAGAGTAGGATTTATTCTCAATTGTGTTACATGATGACTAAGCTTCTAGGAATTTTAGTCCTCCTATTAAGGTTTAGTGGGCTCTGGATCTTCATCTTCATCTGATCTGTCTATATATCCATAGACTGCACCTGTGTAGCTTCAAGTTCTTGGAGGCTCAAAGTCTTCTGGACTTAGATCAGGGCAGTCTGCTTGGATGTGTCCTAGCTCCTTACAATGGAAGCATTGACGGTAGGGACATCTCCTACGAATGTGACCTATCTCTCCGCACGTATGGCATCTCTTATCGTGATCTCCATAGTCATCTTTGTTGCAATTGCCCGATTTAAGTTATTGAATGATTGGAGTTGCTCGGAGTAATGCGTCTTGTAAGTCCATTGGGTGCATTGATTCCAATCGAGTGTTTATGGGTGGATTCAATCCAACACAGAATTTTGACACCTGTTGTGTCACATCGATTGGGGATGCATACTTTAGGAGTGAAACGAACTTCGAGTAATATGCTTCAAGGGATAATCCTAGCTGCTTCAAGTCATAGAATTCATTTATATTTTGCATGCGGTAGGCAGGTGGCAGATACCTCCCTTGCACAGCTTCCTTAAGCTTATCCCAAGTGACTGTCCCCTCTGAGATTGCTTGGTCTCTGCACCACTATTTCCACCAAATTCTCGCTTTGCCTGTAAGCTTAATTTTGGCGAGCATGGCTTGGTTAGCAGGTGCAGTTCCTGCTGCCTCAAAATAGTCCTCCATGGACGTAATCCAGATCTCGGTGTCGGCTTAAACAGTCCTTCCCTTGCCATCAAGCTCGGGTGGCTTAATTTGCTTGAGATGGAACTTCTTCTCTTGCATGTCAATATTCGTGGGTGTAGAAGGTGCCTAACAATCAAGCCATACCACTTAGGTTATTTCTGTTTAGGATATGTCCATGAACCGAACATAAATCAATCATGTATTATTATGAAGTTTTGCTCTGATACCAACTGTAACGTGCCCGCCCCTCAGATTGCGGGACACGTCTTAGCAGCCCATCGAGAGATCAATCTAGAAGATGCCGCCCGGCACTCCCAAGGAATGAGATGGGGTTTGCCAACTAGGGTATCTCGAGTCTACCACGCAACGAAAATTATCCGGCCATTCCCACTAGGATCGACCTGAAGTTTGGGTTCCTAGCAATCGAGCCTTCCTAACAACCTTCTAGCGTCGGTCAATAGCCCCTCCACTTTGCGTAGATATAACTGGACCCAAGCAGACTCATACCACACTTGGTTCAAAGAGAATGGGAAATGAGAGGGAAGCATCGCTCGACCTCTCTGCCTGTAGGGCATAGTCCATTCCAGTCCCCTAAAACGGTATGAATCAGGGTTTCAACTTACAAGTTCTAAGGTCCTTGTCTAACTAATATTCGCATCGAATAAATTCCATTGAGGAAAGCTCTCGACTAACCGAGACCACCCTGCCGTTGGATGGACCCGATGGTCACATCCACCACGCTTCCCTCGTGGGTTGTTTTAGTTATCTAATTACCTACCACATTATGTTTAACACATAAAAGTAGCTTCCTTAATTAACCCGTTAATCACAAGTTCCTTTATGTAATTTAGGGCACAGACACGAAGACAAGATAAAACAAGATCAAACACTTCCTTAACTTATCTTCAGATTAATGTTTGTCTCCTGCCCATACAGGAGAATTAAGTGTTCCTTTCTACCTTCGCAGAAAAATCCTTCCATCTCCCGCCGGCAATAAAACCCGAAGGTTTATCCTACCAAGATTCCGCCTTGTAACTAGTATCAAGGCCTTGAGATCCCATCTCGAGTCACGTAGAACACTTGTGTAGGGTTCGAAGGCATTGGGATTTATGGCCAGAGCCCCCACTGGCATCCAAGCGTCCTCCTACGCCAAGGAATTTCCACGGAGAAACCTCTCACGATGGGTTTGGTCCACATTCCCGGCGCGGATTCATAACCCCCTTGGTTAGGGTTTGGTGGTTTGCGGGGGGGTAGCTAGTGCCATCATTCCTTAATTATCCCTTTAGGAAATCAACCACAACTGAAGCAACCAACTTAATAACAATTACTAGGGAAAACATCCCTTTTGTTTCCATGGCAATTAGTCATTTTAGACCCGGCCATGAAATCCTCAACCACACCCCACTTGGGTTAACATCCAAAACGGCATTAACAAACTATTGAATGCACAAACTCTTTCTTGAAGGCATCACAATCCCATTGCATGCACAACCAGAATTTAACTTGGATGTATCAAAACACTTTTACAACCTTTCAAAACAACCAATCATATCTTGGGTCAACAATCCATCTTTTACAAGATCAACCTTCGTTAAAACCATTTCAAAAGTTCCAAGCAACATGCTTAACATGAATCAACTACCCTAAAGTTCACTCTCCCCCTTGGGTTAGGGCTTCGCAAGGTCGATTTAGCAAGTTCCTTCTAGATCCTTTAAATGAACTAAGTGATTTCATCTTGACCTTTATTAATCCTGGCTACCTATTTAGGGTAGACGATCAACCTAATTCCTAGAGGAGCTATCTAATATCACAGGTCACCAAGTGCTAACCCATATTGCTAGCACATCACCAAGAGTACATTAATGAGATTCCAAGCTAATTAGCCATAGGTTATCTAATCTTCATTTATCGGCTAGAGTTCAGACAAGGATCTCTAAATGGAATTTCTTTTAGAACTACTGTTCTAACAATGTTTATCGTGCAATCCCATTGTGTGTGCAAGTTAACATATATTGACATGTGCATGATCTAACTGTTACTTTAATGTACTCTATCATCCTTGCACATGAAAAACTGGTTTGCAATCTTAGGATGCTATTGCATTTTTTTGATAAGGGAGTATTTTTATCTCTTTCGATGCGAGGCTCCAATCCTTTTCATGAAAATAATGCAAGATTCTAGCTCTTTCTAAATGCAAACTAAGGTAATCCATTCAGTGTATAATACAAAAATATCTTCTATTATTAATCAGTAGAATGTTCTTCATGCAAGTGTTTGTGTCAGGCATTTCAACATCTTATAAAGTGTTTTCCTTAATCAATTTTACCTATCATTTCATTGACCATAAACATGAAATATCTTATGATTATTACAACTATCATAACTAGATTCATGCCTAGGTTCTTTACCTATCAAACCATGCAATATGAATTTTATTATGATCCCCTATCCTCATGAGATAAGCAAGACATCAAAGCAGTACCTGATTGCGGGGAGAAACTTTAGTGTTTACCCTTGGCAGTGTGTTTGCATGGGTGGTGGCATCTTGACCTAAATCTCCATCCATGGTTGTGGGATTCCCATTCACTTGGAAAGATCTCCACTTCGGGGCCATGCTCAATTATGAGAATCTCTAAGTTGTGGAGAGAAAGTCCGTAAGAACCTTGGCCAAGAGACAATGTACGAATAGGGAGTGCCTATTGGGAGCCATGTATCTTATACACGAACTTTGGTAGAGAGCTTTAATGGGATCCGTCTTCTTATGTAGGGATTGCAGAAATCTAGCACTCCAATGCCACCTGAGCATATCCTGATGATGAAGATATACTCCCAAAGGCACAAAAGGGAGCCCGTGCATGAACTGGGCTTTAGGGGGGGAAGGTTGGAAAAGTTCTAGAACCTTCTCTGTCTCTCTCTCTCTCTCTCTCTCTCCTGTCAGCCTATTGAAATCAAAAGGGGGGGTGGTTGATGGGGTCGCGGATTGCAAAGCCGGAGGGGGGGCACTGTTTGCCATGAAGCTGGAGGGGGTGGCGAAGCACGAGGGGGGGGGGAGGTGTTGATCATGGCGAAGGGCCACTGCCTGCTGTCACGGGGGGGAGAGCTCGTGCCTCCCTGTGGACCACCAGGGGGCCCCTTTTAAGGTGAGGAGGGGAGGGAGATGGTTATTGGGGGGGGGGGGAGGATGGCACCCGCCATCCGGGGGTTGGATGCCCCCCATCAAAGACTTCACTCCCTCTCTCTCTCCCCCCGACATGCTATCGACGGGGAGAGAGAGGGGGATAAAAACATTTTAAAAAAATCAAAGGGAGGAGGGGGAGTTCCTATGGGGGGAATAGCGGGGGGGGAGACATTACACCTTTGTAGTCAATACATAGGCGAAGCATTCCATCTTTCTTCTTTCGGAACAACATTGGAGCTCCCCATGGAGAACTACTAGGCAGGATATAGCCTTGATCTAACAGTTGCTTGAGTTTCTCTTTCAGTTCGATAGCTTCTGAAATGGACATCTTATATGGCCTCTTTGTGAACCTGTGCAACTCCTAGCACAAGTTTGATTTCATGGTCGACTTCCCTTTGGGGAGGGAGTTCCGTCAGATCTTCACGGAATATGTCTGCGTATTCCTTTAACCATGAAGGTTCTTCCCCAAATTCCTGATTCTAATCTAGCTTATTCAGTTTAATCAGATAGACATGTAGGCCCTTTCTAACTCCTTTTATTAACCATGTTGCTTTTGCCAATTGTATTTTTGGCTTACCAACCTCTCCTTGAGTTGTGACTAGTTCCCCTTCAGAATTTTGGAAGGAGACTTGGCCCTTTCCACAGTGGATGTGGGCATCATTGGGTATTAGCCAATCCATTTCGAGTAAACATTCGTGGACACCTAGGTTCATTACCCTAAATCTCAACGAAGTTGGCTTCCCACCCTGTAGGAATTTAGCCTTAGTAGTTTACCTAGTACAAGTGACCTCACGACCATTTGCTAATTCCACAAGTAAAGTAGGTGCATCTATTGTGGCTATCCCTAATCTTTTTTCACAGATTGGTGAAATGAAGGAATGGGTACTGCCACAATCAATCAGGGTTTTGAAGCTTTTACGTTCATAATCTGATGGAGTTTGAATCATCGAGAATTGGCGATTAGGACCCTTCTTGTGAAGAGCGGCGTGAACCGTTGCCCTCTCAATGTTAGCATCCATGGATGGATCTTCTTCATCATCCAACACCTTGTTGGAAACACTAGTGGTCCTCCCTCTGGCCATAATGGTGGTTCCTTGGCCATGAGTGTCTCTATTTTGACCTTGGAATTGCCCTTGGTGATGCCCTCTGCCAAGTTTGGGACACTCCCTCTTGAAGTGTCCAAGCTCGTTGCAATGGAATCAACGTGGGTTGCGATCATTGCTTTGTGTTGGAACAAAGTTGTTAATAGCATTGACCCTAGCTTTCTTTCTTTGGCCCTGATTCTGATCCTACGCTCTCTTAGTTCGAGCCTTAGACATACCCTTATTCTGATCTTTGTAAGGCCAAATCCCGTTGTTCCTTGGTTTGGTCTGCACTTCCTGTATTATTGGAGTAGCTCGAATGAGTGCATCTTGTAGGTCTGTTGGGCACATTGATTCCAATTGAGTGTCTATGGGCGGATTCAACCCAATACAAAATTTTGACACCTGCTGTGTCATATCCATTGGGGGTACATACTTTAGGAGTGAAACGAACTTCGAATAATATGCTTCAAGGGATAATCCTAGCTGCTTCAAGTCATAGAATTCATTCATCTTTTGTGTGCGGTAGGCAGGTGGCAGATACCTCCCTCGCACAGCTTCCTTAAGCTTATCCCAAGTGACTGTCCCCTTTGAGATTGCTTGGTCTCTACACCACAATTTCCACCAAAATCTCGCTTTGCCTATAAGCTTAAGTTTGGCAAGCATGGCTTGGTTAGCAAGTGCGGTTCCTGTTGCCTCAAAATAGTCCTCCATGGACTCAATCCAGATCTCGGCATTGGCTTGAACAGTCCTTCCCTTGCCATCAAACTCGAGTGGCTTAATTTGTTTGAGGAGGAACTTCTTCTCTTGAGCCACAGCTGGACTTAGTGCACGAGTCAGATTTGGAACCTACGCTTGGGGTTGCGTCTGAACAATAAGATTCTTTATGTTAACATCTCATCATACATTCCCATATTATGTTAATATGACTAGCACAGCTTTTTAGCTAAGTGATTTAATCACTTAAAACCTCAGTTAACGTTTATGATCAAGATAGAAAATTGTAAAAATTCATATTTATTCATGAAGGCATATCCCTTTGAGTGCATTTATTTTGGATAAGTAGGATAGGATGATTGATACATCAATTTGGGAAAAATAGGATTGTGTTACAATCGGCTATTAATGGGATCATGGATTTTTAGGAAATGATAAGTCTTAGGAAGCTTGGGGTATCCCTTCCTTTGATACCTGTTCTTCTCATAGAGCCCTAACACTTTGATCCTATCAGCAGGGATCACCCGGGTCACTTCTTCATAGACGTACTTGTTTTGCTTGACTTGCCGACTGCTAACATGCAAAGTTGCATTTGCATGAGCTTCGACAAAGATGAACAGCTTCATGATCTTTAAATCCTCCATCCACTTGATTCTCTTCAAGTTGGTTTGAAGGTACCGAGTCAGTGGGCTACTATGTAGTATATTCCTGAGTCTCCAGTCCATCTCCACTCTGCATACAGGGGTGCAGGATTATAGATGCGGTCCAGAATATTCATCATACCAAGCCTCTGTCGATAATTTGAAGCATGCATTGCAGTCATGAACATGACCTGGAACACCAAGAACTTGCTCCATGCTTCATGACTCTGCAACCCAGCATCCATAAGTGAGTAAAGAAATGTTTTCAATAGAAAACAGTATTCTATTGCACTCACCCTCCCCTATTTATCCCCTTATTCTCTTTATTTTTCTCCATTAAGTTCCCTTATAATCTTTAGATCTCGTTGGTTTGCTCTGATACCAACTGTAACATGTCCGCTTGACCACTTGTGGGACACGTCTTAGCAGTCCATTGGGAGGAGAGTCTAGAAAGCACCACCTGGCACTCGCAAGGAATGTCACAGGGTTTGCGATCTAGGTCTTCCCGAGTCTACCCCAAAGTGGAAATATCAGACCATTCCCACTTAGGACCGACCTGAAGTCAAGGTTTCTTTCCTATCAGCCAAGTCTCTAGGGAGCAGCTAGCGTCGAGCCCAAATGAACCACTTTGCATAGGAACAACAGAGTCGAAGCAGATTTATGCTGCATTTGGTTCATGGAGAATGGAAAACGAGAGGGATGCGAAGCTCAACCTCTTTGCCCATAAGGCATAGTCCCATTCCACTCCCCTAAAACAACATAAATCGGGATTCTAACTCTATTGACGCTAGGTCTTCACAGTATTGTTTTCATATCTTTTGAGAAAAATTTTCAGCTAACCGGGACCATTCTTCCGTAGGACAGACCCAAGTCGCCTCCACTGCACTTTCCTCGGGTTGCTTAGTTATCTAATTACCTACCACATTATGTTTGACATGCAAAGGCAACTTCCTTAATTAATCAAAGTAAACACGAGTTCCTTCACGTAACTTAGGCACTAACACAAAAACCATGTCAAGTAACTTTCTTTTTCAAATATCTGATCTTTATTTATCAGTCTTGGAATACATCAAGTATCATGCCCGAAGGCTATCCCGGTAATCAATAGGATTGCTGCTCCAATTTTCACCCATAGACTAGTACACTGGCCTCGAGATCCCATCTTGAGTCACGTCGACCTCTTGTGCAGGATTCAGAGGCAAGGAATTTACAGCCATAGCCTTCCTTGGCACCCAATGTTGAGATGACAAGCTCAACACATGCGGACATTGATGATGGACCGCCTGGTTAGATGGGTCCACACATCTACACTTAGCACGTCGGTAGTCATTATGACTCTCACATGGCCACTAACTCATTACTTATTATATTCAGGTTGTTACACCTATTTACAGCTGGCATAGTTATAGCGCCAATTGACTAGTGTAGTCGGTTATGCATTGTTTGACTTAGTAGGCCACTTTCCTTTTATGTTGTATCTTATCTATACTTTGTGTACATTGAAAAGAGTGTGGAAGAAGAAGAAGAAATCAGCAAGAAAACGTTTTGGCCTCCATCTCTCTTCTTGTCTCTTGAGTGAGCTTCTCCTTGTGCATTCTGTGTGTTCTCGGCGCAGCATCTTGAGCAACCCCCTCCACCACGCAATTCTTGACATGGTATCAGAGCTGCGCCATTGAGAGAGGCTGATTTCGAAGGTTGAAGCAAAGGAGAAGAAGCAAGGTTCGAGCAAGCAAGCCACGGGTAAGAAGCTCTCCCATCCTTCAACTCTTTCTCTTGGATAGTGCCTGTGGAGGCACTGGAAGCAGGGCAGAGCAAAAATCTCAGATTGCAATGAGATTTGGTATGCGCAAAGAGCACTATATATTCTGCAGATAATCCCTTTAGGGCTTTCCCGCAGTTATTTTGGGCATCTGAGGCCGTTTCAGGGCCCGTTTTAGAGCCGCAACGTTGCGGATAGTAGTTTCAAGGTACGCTGTGACTTCAACTGTATTGACCAAAAGTGGGTGCGCAGGTTACAGATTTCAGATCTGCAAGTTCAAAGGTGTTTACCAGTGAGTAAACACAAGGTTTATCTGCAAAAAGGTTGCAGATTACATGTATTGTTGAGCAGACAGTTAAAAAGGATGTCTGGTGTATTGCTGTGCACTACAGGTCCAGGGTTGCAGAAGATTTACTTGCTGTTGGTATTAATTCTGTGATAATGGCAGAGAACAGTGGAAGCCCTATCATTGAGAAGCTCGACAAGAATAACTACCCTTCATGGAAGTTCCGTGTCACGAACTTCCTTATTGGAAAAGGCCTCTACGAGTTTGTTTCAGGTGAAGAAAAGGAACCGGAGATGAGTGATCCTCCAACTACAGAAGAGACAAAGGCACGGAAGGAATGGAATGCAAAGGATAAAAAGGTCATGTATTGGTTGTCTGCAGTAATTAACAATAATATGCTGGGACACATTAGAAATGCAGAGAATTCAAATGCAGCTTGGACCATACTTGAAAGTATGTTTTCTGTAAATACAAAGGCACGAAAGATTCAACTCAAGCAAGAGTTGAATACATTAAAGAAAGGGAAGATGTCTATCAATGAGTATGCACTGAAGGTAAGAAGCATTGCAGATGCATTGGTAGCGATTGATGCAATGCCCGATGATGATGATTTGGTGTCGTCTACCTTGGGTGGACTTAACAATGAAAAGGCTTGAAAGTCTTTTGTAACTTCTGTATATGTTAGAAAGCCATTTCCAGATTTCGATGAGTTGGTCTCCCTTATGATCACTGAAGAGATCAACATGCAGAGTGAGACATTTGAAAGAAGTGGTGAACAGGTCCAAGCTTTCTACTCCAGTTCAGGAAGGGGACGTGGCAAGTTCTCTTCAAGAGGCCGTGGTACAAGACGTGGTAGTGACAACCAGCAAAACAGATTGAATCAGCAATTTGGCGATATGCAAGTTTCAGGAGGTCGTGGTAACTTTAGAGGCAGGGGGAGCTTTAGAGGAAGAGGTGGATGGCAGAACAGAGGTTCTAACAACTCTGGTATTGTGTGCCACTACTGTGGCAAAACAGGTCATATTGCAGCCCAATGTTATGCTAAGAGAGATGATATCCGCAGTGGTAAGTTGCAGCAAGGAAACTATGCATCGTCTTCACGACAGAATGAAGACAAAAATGAACGTTTGTTCGTTATGCAACATATGCTGAATACTGTAATAGGAAAGGGAACACATGAAGATGTTTGGTATGTTGATTCAGGTGCATCCAATCATATGACCAGCCATGCAGAATGGTTTGGAGAGATGCAGGATTTGCAGAATGCAGGTTATGTGCAGACGGGTGATGACTCATGCCACCCAATTTCACACATTGGAAAAGTTCCCTTGTCCTTGCATGATGGTAAGACAAAGAGTCTTTCAGATGTATTACATGTACCATCTATTACAAAGAACTTGGTGTCAGTCGGTCAAATGGTAGAGCAAGGGCTGCAAGTCAGATTTAATGCAAAGGGTTACTTTGTAGAAGACTTCAATGACAAGTGCAGGTTGGTAGCAAAGGGAAGTAGAGTTGGACGTATGTTCACTCTAGATGCCAGAATTCCTACTATGAATGCAGCTATGTATGCCAAAGGAAAAGGTGTTGTTGCAGACATTGAAATTTGGCACAAACGCATTGGACATGCAAATGTACAAAGGCTGAAATTAATGCAATCCAAAGGGTTGGTTACAGGTTTGCCTACATTTAAAGTTGCAGAATTTTAGAAGGTATGTGAAGCATGTCAGTTTGTTAAGAAGGCAAGACAACCCTTTTCACATGACAGAGATGTAAGCAGAAATATCCTTGATGTTGTGCATATAGACATTTGGGAGCCTACACAAAATGTATCTCTTGGAGGTAGTTCATACTTCGTCACATTCATTGATGATTGTTCTAGAAAGCTGTCGGTATATTTTATAAAGGAAAAGAGTGAAGCGTTTGAGCACTTTAGAACTTTCAAGGCTGCAGTTGAAAGAGAAACAGGCTTGAAAGTAAAGTGCCTGAGGTCAGATGGAGGGGGAGAGTACCTCTCAAATGAGTTCAGTGATTTTCTAAGGTCTCATGGGATAAAGAGACAGTTCACATGCAGGTATAACCCACAGCAAAATGGGGTTGCAGAAAGGAAAAACAGGCATATTGCAGAAGTTGCACGCGCCTTGATGGCTAAAAAGAATATGCCTAAGCATTTTTGGTCTGAGGCTGTTCATACTGCTGTTTATATTATGAACAGAACCCCCACAGCTGCAGTTCATGGTATGACCCCCGAAGAATGTTTTACAGGTAAGAAGCCTGATGTTTCACACTTGAAAGTATTTGGCTGCATTGCGTACGTTCATGTGCCAGATGAGTTGCGGAAGAAACTGGATCCAAAGGCTGAAAAGTGTATCTTTATTGGATACTCTTTAGAGAAGAAAGGGTATCGCTATTACAACCCTGTCACATGTAAGTTCAAAGTGAGCAGAGATGTCATCTTTCATGAAATGAGCAGTTGGTATGCATCTAGTGGTGATGCATTGGATGTTGATAATGATCATGACACTCATATGCAGGCTGAAAGGCAAGAATCACGGACTCTTAGTGGACCAGAGACATCATCTGGTAGTCCTTGGTCTGGGAGACTAAGGAGTACCTCTACATCTTCGAGTGCATCTAGTAGCACTACAAGTAAAGACAAAGGAAAGAATAAAGTGTCAGAAGGCATTGATGCAGTTCTTGATGGAGACTCTAGTGGCTCAGAGAGCTTGGATGATGAACTTGGCATTCCTTCAGTGAGGACTCCAGGTGTGCAGAGAGGACGTGTTAATGCAAAGACTCCATTGAGTGATCCAGTGGTACGTAGGTCTAGCAGGGTGAGATACCCTGTTAAAAGATTTGGTTTTGAGGGTTATGCAGCTCACCATTATGCTTATATGGTGAAACTAGTTGAGGATGTTGAGCCCACATGTTTTGAGGAGGCTGTTGGTCATGCTCATTGGGATGCAACAATGGATGAGGAGATGGCTGCATTAGAGGCCAATAAGACTTGGGATCTAGTATCATTGCCGAAAGGAAAGAAAGCTATTGGATGTAAGTGGGTTTATAAGATTAAGCACAATGCAGATGGTTCTATTAGCAGGTACAAAGCTAGGCTGGTTGCAAAAGGCTATGCCCAAACATATGGCATAGATTACGATGAAAACTTCAGTCCAGTTGCTAGGATGGCAACTGTCAGATGTGTGATTGCTTTGGTAGTAGCCAAAGGTTGGAGGTTGCAGCAAATGGATGTAAAGAATGCCTTCTTGCATGGTGATTTGTAGGAAGAAGTGTATATGGATCAGCCAGCAGGTTATGAAGATTTAGAGCATCCCACGTATGTGTGCAGGTTGAAGAAGGCACTCTATGGGCTCAAGCAAGCACCTAGAGCATGGTCTGACAAGATCAGAGAGTATCTTGTCAATATTGGCTTTTATGTTTCTGATGCTGATTACTCACTTTATGTGAGAAAGGGAGATGCAGGTTTGATCATCATAGTCATCTATGTGGATGACTTGATTATTACAGGTGATAGTGATAGTGGGATTGCTGAAGTCAAGGGCTGTTTAAAGATGAAGTTTGAGATGAAGGATTTAGGTGAACTAAGGTACTTCCTTGGCATTGAGGTGATCAGATGTGATGATGGTATATGGCTGTTCCAAAGACAGTATGGCTTGGATATGTTGTCCAAGTATGGTATGACTGCATGCAAACCACTTTCAGTCCTGTTGGAGCAGAATGTAAAGCTGAGTGCTGATGTTGGGGATGAGATAGAAGACCCTACTATGTTCAGGAGGATAGTGGGGAGTTTGATCTACATGACCATTACAAGGCTAGACTTGAGCTATGCTGTTGGTCTTCTGAGTCAGTTTATGCAAGTACCTAGAAAGCCACATTTGGATGCAGTCAGACGCATATTGAGATATGTGAAGTCCACATTACATTATGGACTTTTCTATGAGGCAGGTACAGATGTACAAGTGTTTGGATACACAGATGCAGATTGGGCTGGTAGTATGTCTGATAGAAGATCTACCAGCGGATACATGTTCTCTCTTGGTAGTGCAGCAGTTACATGGAGCAGCAAAAAGCAATCTACAGTTGCTTTGTCGAGTATAGAGGCTGAGTATAGAGGTGCTGCTGTTGCAGCATGTGAGGTAGTATGGCTGCAAAAGCTATTGGCTGATTTGGATGTCCAGGTGGAAGGTCCAGTTGTCATTTATTGTGACAACATGAGCAGTATACAGTTGGCTAGGAACCCTGTGTTCCATGCCAGGACAAAACATATTGAGGTACACTACCACTTTGTGAGAGAGAAGGTACTAGCAAGTGAGATTGACTTGGTGTATGTCAGCACACAGGATCAGATAGCTGACATCTTCACAAAGGCCTTGGGTACAGAGAAGCTTCAAAAGTTTCGAAGCTTACTTGGAGTTGCAGAGATGCAATTGAGCTTGAGGGGGAGTGTTGAGATGACAAGCTCAACACATGCGGACATTGATGATGGACCGCCTGGTTAGATGGGTCCACACATCTACACTTCGCATGTCGGTAGTCATTATGACTCTCACATGGCCACTGACTCATTACTTATTATATTCAGGTTGTTACACCTATTTATAGCTGGCATAGTTATAGCGCCAGTTGACTAGTGTAGTCGGTTATGCATTGTTTGACTTAGTAGGCCACTTTTCTTTTATGTTGTATCTTATCTATACTTTGTGTACATTGAAAAGAGTGTGGAAGAAGAAGAAGAAATCAGCAAGAAAACGTTTTGGCCTCCATCTCTCTTCTTGTCTCTTGAGTGAGCTTCTCCTTGTGCATTCTGTGTGTTCTCGGCGCAGCATCTTGAGCAACCCCCTCCACCACGCGATTCTTGACACCCAAGTGTCCTCCCACTCCAAGAAGCACCCACGGAGAGACCTCTCACGGAGGGTTCGGTCCATATACCCGGCACGGCTAACAAACCCCTTGGATAGGGCCAGGTAGGCAATCGGAGGTAACTAAACCTGCCTCTCTCTCCAGGCTTTTAACTTGAAGCATTAAGTGTTTTTCCTTGAGTTAGTTCCTTGAGCAAAGAAGTTCAAACAATGTACTTAAGTGTACAATCACGATCATTTCAGTAGTCGTTCGTACGACCAACTGCTAAGGTGTGATTCCTTCTTCCCGAATGGTCCTAGCATTCGGTCCTGGATCGTTTGCAACTTGGAGAGATTCCAGGGTCTTGGCAAGCTAGATTGCTTGTTTTCCCTTTTTCTTTGGGTTAGGGTTTGTACCGTACCGACTCTAATTATCCTTACCTTAGGTCTATGTACCTTTAGCTTTGATCTTAATTGATCAAGATTATCTATCCCCTTGACCATGGTTGGTCAAAATGGTTTTGTTTAGAATAGTTTCTACTCCGTCTTAAGTATAATCTTCTTAAGCCCTCTTAATAATTCTCATATGCACTAAGCTTTTACCTATCCCTCTTGAAGTCACCAAGGACTTTGACATGGGACTCATGGATCTCAGTCCCATTCAGTAAATTACAAACAACGTTGCATTTTCCCAACAACTTTAATGCACGCAATGTAATGCCATGCCTTGATTTCAATGCTTATAATTTTGATATAATCCATACGATATTTTATGCCACACATGCGAATTTACTTTCTATGCATGCAATCTTAACATTATCCTCTATGTAATTATTTACACAATCTATAAACTTCTTGACTGATCTGATCTTTATAACTTTATGTGATTATTGTATGAGTCTAGTTGCACTTTAATCTTTTCTGCAATTTATTACATGTACCTTAGAATCCATCTTGCGATATGGAGATGCACTTTTCTTCTTTCAATGTCCTCTGAAGTGTATTTTTCAAGAACTTGTGCAAGGAGCAATGCACTTTATGCAAGAATTTTTTTGGGGTAATTTATGATGCAATTATCTAATCAATTTGTAATATTTCCGCACGAAATATTAAAGAACTTTGATCACTACACGCCCGATGCAAAAGATGTGCTAAGTCATCTCCCGCAACGGAATAATGTTAGTGGCAAAGACCTTACCCCACGCGCGCGATAATAAACCCCAACCGCATTGTGCAAACCTGCAAGCCGCACAAGAACACCCTTCTCGAAAAAAGGGGCATATGGATAATGGTTAAGATTAAGGCAATTTTTTTATTATTTACCCCCTCCCCTCGGTCAATGCATGGCAGGGGAGAGGAGTGTGAGAGGGAGTGTGAGAACTCCTTGTGAGGTGGAGAGCATGGGGGAGAGAGAAGGCATGCAAAGTATGCCATGGGGGTGGCTATTTCCCCCCCCTTAAAGGCTATATAACCTCCCCCTTAAGCTTGGGGGGAGGAGAGAGAGGGATTGTTGCCGCCTGAGGAGGACACCGTGCTTCTTCACACCGCCATATTGCTGGCGCTAGGCTGTGCGCCCTGCTGTCACCATCTCCATCTCCATCTCCGTCATAATCATCATCACCGTCATCAGCATCATCACCCTCTCCTATTCACTACCACTCTCTCTCCACGATTACAGTCTGACACAAGAAGCTTGGAAGCTTCTATTGAAGCTCTCCATAATCCTTGTTCACCCCGTGCTTTTCGGGTTCTCAAAACTGTAACTAAAAGGCCCTTGTTTCTGCGCGGGGGAGAATTATCGGCCTAATAGGTAGTTTCGGACATAGAGAACAAGGGCAAGGATAATTGCTGAAGAGAAATTATCTATGACATCTATGGCTCCCAAGAAAATGGCAAGAGGTGCTCATGTGGGAGTTTCTACCCCAAGCACACACATGGACATCCATACAAGTCCTCATACCCAGGTTCTTAGAAGTTTAATTCCACATAAAAGGAATGCATTGGGCAAGTTTTATTTTCATGGGGAAGTTATGAATGCAAATTACTCATTCGTCATTACGAGTTTTAGTTACATGTTGCTCTTTGCTTGCATTTCCAAAGTGACAATCCTAAACGCATATTGCATAGGTGAAAAGGATGAAAATTTGTTTAAATGCATCCTTGTCTTCCTCGCAAGAAAGAACAAGCGCATAATGCATTTAGGCAATGATTTCCTAGATATGATTCGTAGGAAATAATCGTTAACATCCGTTA
The DNA here is from genome assembly GCF_053477565.2 of Lygodium microphyllum. Classification (NCBI taxonomy): domain Eukaryota; kingdom Viridiplantae; phylum Streptophyta; class Polypodiopsida; order Schizaeales; family Lygodiaceae; genus Lygodium; species Lygodium microphyllum. The sequence goes on along the minus strand of NC_141138.1, from coordinate 156,446,845 downwards.
GAATATTTTCCAAAGAATTGCATTGCATGAAAAGGAAACCATGAACTTACCTGTTTCATGCGAGGATCCTTGTATTTTTAAGTTGGGTTAAGTGCCGCTTAATGGATTAAGTCAACAATAGTCTTATGAAATTCGTTGTGCATGAGCTTCTTTATCAAAGTTGTTTTAGAAAAAGATGCATTTCATATTAAATCATGAATTCAATGCATCGGACAAAGAGTTATAGATATAATTCTTGTTGAAACTCAACGTAGGTTTTTATATGAGTTAGCTGTGAATTGTCTATCATTATAGATTAGACAAGGAAAAGAAATGGTAATTGCAAACCTTATAGTTGCATAGAAGTAAAAGTCTATGATTCGCATACTTGCATGGAATGTTATATCTTGAATTTATTTATTTGCATCTCTTAGGAAAAGTATTTGCATCTCTTCTAAGCAAGGATCACTCTTGTCACAAGACAATTAGATCATTTTAGGTGTACCACTTGTAATGGCATAACCCTCAAGGGATTCATAAAAGCATAACTAGTTGGTACGACGAACACTTCAAAGTGCTATGTAGGGTTTAGTATGTTAAAAATTCTGCCTAGTATCGCACTTGGGATGCCAATTCAAGACTTTCGATCCCAAAAGTCCTACCCACGTTCATGGAATGTTAGGGTTAGCTAAACGCCCATGCAACAACGATCTAGGGTTTTACCCTAAGGATCGAATGACCTAATACTAGACTTCCGATTGAGTTTAGAACCCCTAGGGTCAAACGTTGTCGGCCTAGTAAGGTTAGGGTTGGGTTGGGTCAAGAGGACTCCCAAACCCTACATCTTGATCAAGTGTATTTCTTGACCAGGAAACGCCGTTTGATGGGAAAAATGATCCCACAAGTTAGGTGCGATACTTGTGCAACAAGTAGCAACGTCGCATGGCTTTGTGTTTAAATCACAAGATAGATTTTCCACTCCTTAGAACAAGGTTGGCAGGTTCCAAGTAAAAGCTTAATTTGCAAGGGGATGAGTAGTCATCCTGCTCTCCTGAGTTGCCAAGTTAGGGTTACAAGAAGATTGACCAATCAAGTTTAGGGCAACAAGGTTGTGCATGATTTACTGTCTTAATTTAAGGAACCTAAGGTGTTTGTTAATTTGGGTTAATAGGGTATAAATCCTAACCCAAGGATAAAAGGGTTAACAAACATACCCTTGGGGATCTTGCCAAGTTGCAATTGATCCCGGAAATGAATGCTGGATGCATTCGGAGAGAAGAAATCACACCTTAGTAGTTGGCCAAACAAATGACCACTGGATTGATTGCATTTGTATAGCTAGGAGCACCATTTGTTCTTCTTGCTCAATGAACTAAAGCTGGAAAAATAATTAATGCTTCAGGTTGAAGGCCTGGAGGAAGAGGCAGCATCAGTTACCCTCGATTGTCTTCCTGACCCTATCCAAGGGGGTTCTTAGCCGCGCCAGGTACGTGGACCGAACCTGCCGTGAGAGGTCTCTCCGTGGGTGCTACTTGGAGTAGGAGGACGCTTGGGTGCCAGGGGGGGATTTGGCTGTAAATCCCTTGCCTCTGGGTCCTGCACAAGAGGCCGACGTGACTCAAGATTGGATCTCGAGGCCGGCATACTAGTCTACGGGCAGAAACTTGGATTAGTAACCCCTGAGGATTGCTGGATTTCCTTCGAGCGGATTATGGATTGCCTTCGGGTGGATTATGGATTAGCCTACGAGCTGGATTATATGATGTATTTCAAAGACTGGTAAATAAGATCAATTGTTGAAAAGGAACTTGTTTGACATTGTTTTTCTATGTCAGTGCTAAGATTACGTGAAGGAACCAGTGACTAAAAGGCTAATTCAAGAAGCTACTTTTTGCATGTCAAACTAAATGTGGTAGGTAATTAGACAACTAAAGAAACCCCGAGGAAAGTATGACGGATGCGACCATAGGTCCGTCCTACGGATGAGTGGTCCCGGTTGGCCGGGAACTTTTCTCAAAGAAGTTGACAACAAGGTAACGATGACTTAGAATCTAAGAAGCTAGAGTCTCGATTTGTGCTGTTTTAGGGGAACAAAATGGGACTATGCCTTGTGGGCAGAGAGGTCGAGCTTTGCATCCCTCTCATTTTCCATTCTCCTTGAATCAAGTGCAGCATAAATCCGCTTCGACCTTGATGTTTCTGCGTAAAGTAGTTTGCCTGGGGTTCGACGCTAGCTACCATTCTAGGAATTTGACCACTAGGAGAACCCTGATTCAGGTCGGTCCTAAGTGGAAACAACCGAAATACTTTCGCTTTGTGGCAGACTCGGGAGGACCTAGATTGCAAACCCCATGACATTCTGTGGGAGTGCCGAGCGGCGCTTTCTGGGCTCTCTTCCCGATGTGCTGCTAAGACGTGTCCTACAAGTGAACAGGTAGACACGTTACAGTTGGTATCAGAGCCAAACCAACGAGATTTAAATATTTACAAGAAAACTTAATAAGGAGAAGTAAAGAAAATGTTGCTGTTAAGAACAATTTCTTATTTACTTATCAATGCTGACTTGCAGAGTCGCAAAACATGGAACAAATTCTTGGTGTTCCAGGTTATGTTTGTGATTACGATGCATGGAGGATCGATATGATGAATATCCTAGACCGCATCTACAATCCTTCACCCCTATACATGGAATGGAGATGGACGGATGATTCATGAATCTATTACATAGTTGCCTACTAATTTGCGTACCTTCAAACCAACTTAAAGAGAATCAAGTGGTTGGAGGACCTAAAGATCGTGAAGTTGTTCATCTTTGTTGAGGTTCACACCAATGCACCCCTACATGTCGGCGGTCGAAAGGTTAAGCAGAACAAGTATGTGTATGAGAAAGTGACTCGAGTAATCCCTGCCGATAGAATCAAGGTGTTGGGATATTACGAGAAGAATGGGTATCAAAGGAAAGGATACCCTAATCTTCCAATGACCTATCGATTCCTGAAAATCCATGACCCCAATCCATACTATTACTCACTTCCCATAGCTCAATGTAACACAATCTTATACTCCCTGAATTGATGTATCAGCTTGTTCCATCTTCCCAAAAATAATTGTACTCGGAAGGGCTATGCCCATATGAATGAAATAGACTTTTTATCAATAATTGTCTTGATTGCGAGTATTGATAAAGAAGTTAAGTGATTAAGTCACTTGGCTAAAAGCTGAATTGGGCATGTAATGTAATGAGAGTAATGTTAGCAAATTTTTTACGTAAATAATTTTAATGCCCAGGCACAACCTCAAGTGCAGATTCCTAGTCCGACCCCTATACCAAGTACGGCCATGATTCAAGAGAAGAAGTTTCTTCTCAAGAAAATCAAGCCACCAGAATTCAATGGTAAGGGAAGGACCATCCAAACTGATGCCGAGATCTAGATCGAATCCATGGAGGATTACTTCGAAGCAGCAGGTACTGCACCCGCCAACCAAGCAATGCTCGCCAAGCTGAAGCTTACTAGCAAAGCAAGACTTTGGTGGAAGCAATGGTGCAGAGACCAAGGGATCTCGGAAGAGTCAGTTACTTGGGAAAAGCTTAAAAGAGTTGTGTGAGGAAGATATCTACCACCTGCCTACCGCACGCAGAAGATGAACAAGTTCTATGAGCTGAAACAGCTTGGTCTATCCCTTGATGCTTACTATTCAAAGTTCGTCTCTCTTTTGAAGTATGCACCACAAATGGATATGACACAATAGGTATTGAAGTTTTGTGCTGGATTAAACCCACCTATAAACACCTGCCTTGAATCAATGTGCCCGACAAATCTTCAAGATGCACTCATTCGAGCTGCGTCCATAATACAGGAGGTGCAGACTAGGCCAAGTAATAACAAGACTTGGTCTTACAGGAATCAAAACAAAGGAGTGTATAGGTCCGAGGAAAAGAGAGTACAAGACCAAAATCCGGAACAAAGGAAGAGAGCTAGGGCGAACGCTACCAATAACTTCACTCCTACTCAAGATAATGGCTGCAATCTCCGTTGCTTCCATTGCAATGAGCCCAATCATTTCAAAAGGCAATGTCCCAAGCTTAACGAAGGACAACGACAAGGGCCATCCCAAGGAACTGTTTGTGGCCAAGGAGCTGCCGTTAGGACCAGAGGAAGAACCGCCAATGTTGCCAACAGGGAGATGTGCGATAAAGAAGACCCGACCATGGAAGCAGACTTTGAGAGGGCAACAGTCCATGCCGCTCTGCACAAGAAAGGACCGAATCACCAATTTTCGGTGATTCAGACTCCATCGGATTATCAAGGTAAAGGCTCTTTCGGATTATCAAGGTAAAGGCTTCAGAACCTTGATTGGTGGTGGCAGTACACATTCCTTTATCTCACCAGTCTGTGCAAGAAGAGTAGGAATAGCCACAAAAGATGCACCTGCCTTGCTTGTGGAATTAGCAAATGGTCATGAGGTCACTTGTACCAGGCAAACTGCTAAGGCGGAATTCCTACTAGGAGGAAAGTCCAGATTCAGGGTTATGAATCTAGGTATCCATGAGTGTTTGCTCGGAATGGATTGGCTTAAACCTAATGATGCCCACATTCACTGTGGAAAGGGCCAATTTTCCTTTTGAAATTCTGAAGGGGAACTGGTCACAACTCAAGGAGAGGTTGGGAAGCCAAAAATTCAACTGGCCAAAGCATCTCGGATAATAAAAGGAGTTAGAAAGGGGCTACCTGTCTATTTGATTAAGCTAAATAAACTAGATCAGAATCAAGAGTCTAGTGAAAAACCTTCATGGCTAAAGGAGTACGCAGACGTATTTCCTGAAGAGCTTACAGAACTTCCGCCTCAAAGGGAAGTTGATCATGAAATCAAGCTAGTGCCAAGAGCTGCACATATTGCAAAGAGACCATATAGAATGTCCATCCTGTAAGCGATTGAGCTAAAGGACCAACTCAAGCAACTGTTAGATCAAGGTTACATCTGTCCTAGCAGTTCACCATGGGGAGCTCTAGTGCTTTTCTGGAAGAAGAAGGATGGAACTCTTCGGCTATGTATTGATTACAGAGGGTTGAATCAATCAACCATTAAGAACAAATATCCCATTCCAAGAATAGATGAACTTCTTGACCGTCTTGCGAAGATCTTCTCCAAAATTGATCTCAAGTCTGGGTATTATCAGATAAGGATCAAGGAAGAGGATATCCCAAAGACGGCATTTAGCACAAGATATGGGCACTTTGAGTTCCTAGTCATGTCATTCGGGCTGAGAAATGCACCTGCTACCTTCAACAGGTTGATGCAGGATATCTTTAGGCCATATCTTGATGATTTCGTACTCGTATTCTTTGACGATACCCTAGTCTACTCCAAACGGGAAGAAGATCATGAACCCTAGCTTCACATTGTTCTTGAAACAATGAGAGCACACAAGCTTTATGCCAAGAAGAAGAAGTGTGCATTCTTCAAGTGACAGATTGAATATCTGGGATTCATTGTATCAGCGGAAGGGATTTCAGTAGACCCGGCCAAGGTCAGAGATGTTTTGGAGTGGCCAACACCAACAACTGTCAAAGAAATATGTAGTTTTCTTGGATTGACAGGATGGTACATGGTCTTTATCAAAAACTATGCCCTGATTGCAGCACCTCTGACGGATCTACTGAAGAATCAAACATCAATCGCATGGTCAACTATTGAACAATCTAGTTTTGATAAACTAAAGCAAAGCTTGGTATCAGCACCTATCCTGAAACTTTCGGACCTTAGTAAGGAGTTTGAAGTAATAACTGATGCTAGCACACTTGCCTTAGGATGTGTGCTTGTGCAAGAAGGTCATCCTGTAGCATACTCTTCAAGGAAACTAAAGAGCCATGAGAGGAATTATGCTACCCACGATCTGGAGCTATTAGCTATCATCCATGATCTCAAGCTTTGGAGACACTACTTGCTGGGTAACAAGTTTACCCTAGTGACGGATCATAAAAGTCTCAAATGGATCTTTACCCAAAATGAGCTCAACATGAGGCAACGTCGATGGATTGAAGTGTTGGAGGAATATGATTTTGAAATCAAATACCGGTCTGGAAAGGAGAATGTAGTTGCCGATGCAGTCAGTCACAAGACATTTCTAAATGCTCTGATCCTGTAAGACCCATCAACATCTAGATCTCTAGCCAAAGGTATCCATGTCAAACAACCCAATACTTGAGCTAGCTAGAGAAGAGGCATGCCATGATCCAACCTATTAGAAATTACTAAGGGAGATCCCCGTCAAGGATCAAAACCCGAAGTTACAGGCAAAGTATCAAGAATTCTCTATCAATAATGGACTTGTCTACTATATAACGAGATTATGTATACCGGCAATCTAGTCACTCAAACAGAAAATACTTTGGGAAGCTCATGACTCCCCTTTTTCAGGACATCTTGGCTATGCCAAGACCCTCAATGCAGTCAGAAAGAGCTATTATTGGGAAAGGCTTAAAGGTGAAATTCTCAAATATGTCACTGAATGTTTGTCTTGTCAACGCATTAAGGCTGAACATGTCAAATGCCAGGAAAGTTGCAACCACTTGACATTCCCCAAATGAAATGGGAATTCATTAGTATGGATTTCGTTGTTGGCCTTCAGGGAGGATACAACTCCATTATGGTTGTGGTGGATATGCTCACCAAGGTTGCACATCTTATTCTTGTTAAGACAAACTATAAAGCCTTGGACATTGCAAGGTTATTTATCAAGGAGATATTCAAACTGCATGGGTTACCCAGAAGGATCATTAGTGATCGTGACTCTCTCTTCACATCACACTTCTGGAGGGCTATCTTTGAAGCCATTGGGACTCAACTCTGTTTCACTATAGCTTACCATCCCCAAACCGATGGTCAAACGGAGTGAGTCAACCAAGTCATTGAAGATATGTTAAGGGCACATTGTTGCCGAGAACCCAAAAAGTGGATTCAATATTTCCCACTAGTTGAGTTTGTCTACAATGCTTCTTACCAACAAAGCATTCAGATGACCCCTTTCCAAGCATTGTATGGGCACGACTGTCGAAGTCCTTTAAACTTTTAAGATCCAACCCTAAGGGTTGAAGCTTCAAAGTACATGCTAGAAGACATGGATGACCAAATCAAGTCAATAAAACAGGACATTTAAGCCGCCAAGGATAGACAAAAGGCTTACGCGGACCTAAAACGTCAAGATAGATCCTTTGTTGAAGGTGACATAGTCTTCATTCACGTACACCCAAAGAAGAGTTCCCTATCCTTAGGTGAATACAAAAAGCTAAGTCCAATGTATTGTGGTCCTTACAAGATCCTCAAGTGCCGAGGGCCTAATGCTTATAGACAGAAACTCCTTGAGAACCTAAAAGTCGATAATGTATTCCATATCAGTTTACTGAAAAAGTATGTACCTAACCCTAGTCATGTGCTTGATGATCAACAAGTTGTAATGCCTAGCCAAGGAGTCCTTGAGCTATGGGTTGACATGATCTTAGATGTTAGGGAGAGGCATTTGAGATCTTGAACCTTGAGAGAATACCTCTTCCAGTGGGAAGATTATCCCGAAGAGGATGCCACTTGGATGGATGAAAGTACTCTCAACCAACAATACCCCTAGTTCTTCTCGAGATGAGGACATCTGGATTCCTCTAAGGGGGAGAGAATGCAATATTTCCGCACGAAATATTAAAGAACTTTGATCACTACATGCCCCGCGCAAAAGCTATGCTAAGTCATCTCCCGCAATGGAATAATGTTAGTGGCAAAGACCTTACCCCGCGCGTGGGATAATTAACCCCAACCACATTGTGCAAATAAGGCTGAGGCTAAAACCCGCAAGCCGCACAAGAACACCCTTCTCGAAAAAAGGGGAAAATGGATAATGGTTAAGATTAAGGCAAATTTTTTTATTATTTACCCCCTCCCCTCAGTTGATGCATGGCAGGGGAGAGGAGTGTGAGAGGGAGTGTGAGAACTCCTTGTGAGGTGGAGAGCATGGGGGAGAGAGAAGGCATGCAAAGTATGCCACAGGGGTGGATATTTCTCCCCCTTAAAAGCTATATAACCTCCCCCTTAAGCTTGGGGGGAGGAGAGAGAGGGATTGCTGACGCCTGAGGAGGACGTCGTGCTCCTTCATGCCGTCATATTGCTGTCGCTAGGCTGCGTGCCCTGCGTCGCCATCTCCATCTCCGTCATAATCATTATCACCATCATCAACATCATCACCCTCTCCTATTCACCACCACTCTCTCCTATTCACCACCCTAATTATCATTACCTTAGGTCTCCTTGTAAAATAGATCATGGACGACCCCGTTGTCCTCGATTGGTTAACTTGCTGGTTATCTCCTAGATCCCTTGAAGTACCTATGTACCTTTAGCTTTGATCTTAATTGATCAAGATTGTCTATCCCCTTGACCATGGTTGGTCAAGATGGTTCTGTTTAGAATAGTTCCTACTCTGTCTTAAGTATAATATTCTTAAGCCCTCTTAATAATTCTCACATGCACTAAGCTTTTACATATCCCTCTTGAAGTCACCAAGGAATTGACATGGGACTCATGGATCTCATTCCCATTTGGTAAATTACAAACAATATTGCATTTTCCCAACAACTTTAATGCACGCAACGTAATGCCATGCCTTGATTTCAATGCTTACAATTTTGATATAGTCCAAACGATATTTTATGCCACACATGCGAATGTACTTTCTATGTATGCAATCTTAACATTATCCTCTATGTAATTATTTACACGATCTATAAACTTCTTAACTAATCTGATCTTTATAACTTTATGTGATTATTGTATGAGTCTAGCTGCACTTTAATCTTTTCTGCAGTTTATTACATGTACCTTAGAATCCATCTTGCGATATGGAGATGCACTTTGCTTCTTTCGATGTCCTCTGAAGTGTATTTCGCAAGAACTTGTGCAAGAAGCAATGCACTTTATGCAAGAATTCATGTAAGAATTTTTTTCGGGTGATTTACGATGCAATTATCTAATCAATTTGTAATATTTCCGCACGAAATATTAAAGAACTTTGATCACTACATGTCCCACGCAAAAGCTCTGCTAAGACATCTCCTGCAACGGAATAATGTTAGTGGCAAAGACCTTACCCCGCGCGCACGATAATAAACCCCAACCGCGTTGTGCAAACCTACAAGCCGCACAAGAACACCCTTCTTGGAAAAAGGGGCAAATGGATAATGGTTAAGATTAAGGTTTTTTTTAAAAAAATTTACCCCCTCCCCTCAGTCGATGCATGGCAGGGGAGAGGAGTATGAGAGGGAGTGTGAGAACTCCTTGTGAGGTGGAGAGCATGGGGGAGAGAGAAGGCATGTAAAATATGCCATGGGGGTGGCTATTTCCCCCCCTTAAAGGCTATATAACTTCTCCCTTAAGCTTGGGGGGAGGAGAGAGAGGGATTGTTGCCGCCTGAGGAGGACACTGTGCTCCTTTACACCGCCATATTGTTGCTGCCTGGCTGCGCGCCCTACCGTCGCCATCTCCATCTCTGTCATAATCATCATCACCGTCATCAGCATCATCACCCTCTCCTATTCACCACCACTCTCTCTCCACAACTTCATTCTGACATAAGAAGCTTGGAAGCTTTTATTGAAGCTCTCCATAATCCTTGTTCACCCCATGCTTTTCGGATTTTCAAAATTGTAATTGAAAGGCCCCAGTTTTCTGCGCGGGGGAGAATTATCGGCCTAATAGGCAGTTTCGGAAATCGAGAACAAGGGCAAGGAGAATTGCTAAAGCAAAATTATCTATGACATCTATGGCTCCCAAGAAAATGGCGAGAGGCGCTCATGCGGGAGTTTCTACCCCAAGCACACGCATGGACATCCCTACGAGTCCTCATACCCAGGTTCTTAGAATTTTAATTCCACATAAAAGGAATTCATTGGGCACGTTTAATTTTCATGGGGAAGTTATGAATGCAAATTACTCATTCGTCATTACGAGTTTTAGTTACATGTTGCTCTTTGCTTGCATTTCCAAAGTGACAATCCTAAACGCATATTGCATAGGTTAAAAGGATGAAAATTTGTTTAAATGAATCCTTGTCTTCCTCGTAAGAAAAAATAAGCGCATAATGCATTTAGGAAATGATTTCCTAGATATGATTTGTAGGAAATAATCGTTAACATCCATTAGAATATTGTCCAAAGAATTGCATTACATGAAAAGGAAACCATGAACTTACTTGTTGCATGCGAGGATGCTTGTATTTTTAAGTTGGGTTAAGTGCCGCTAAATGGATTAAGTCAACAATAGTTCTTATGACATTCATTGTGCATGAGCTTCTTTATCGAAGTTGTTTTAGAAAAAGATGCATTTCATATTAAATCATGAATTCAATGCATCGGACAAAGAGTTACAGATATAATTCTTGTTGACACTCAACATAGGTTTTTATATGAGTTAGCTGTGAATTGTCTATCATTATAGATTAGGCAAGGAAAAGAAATGGTAATTGCAAACCTTATAGTTGCATAGAAGTAAAAGTCTATGATTCGCATACTTGCATGGAATGTTGTATCTTGAATTTATTTATTTGCATCTCTTAGGAAAAGTATTTGGATCTCTTCTAAGCAAAGATCACTCTTGTCACAAGACAATTAGATCGTGTTAGGTAGACCACTTGTAATGGCATAACCCTCAAGGGATTCATAAAAGCATAACTAGTTAGTACGATGAACACTTCAAAGTGCTAGGTAGGGTTTAGTACGTTAAAAATTCTACCTAGTATCGCACTTGGGATGCCAAGTCAAGACTTTCGATCGCAAAGGTCCTACCCATGTTCACGGAACGTTAGGGTTAGCTAAACGCCCATGCAACAACAATCTAGGGTTTTACCCTAAGGATCGAATGACCTAATACTAGACTTCCAATTGAGTTTAGAAACCCTAGGGTCAAATGTTGTCGGCCTAGTAAGGTTAGGGTTGGGTTGGGTTAAGAGGACTCCCAAACCCTACATCTTGATCAAGCATATTTCTTGACCAAGAAACGCCGTTTGATGGGAGAAATGATCCCACAAGTTAGGTGCGACACTTGTGTAACAAGTAGCAACGTCACATGGCTTTGTGTTCAAATCACAAGATAGATTTGGAACAAGGTTGGTAGGTTCCAAGTACAAGCTTAATTTGCAAGAGGATGAGTAGTCATCTTGCTACTGAGTTGCCAAGTTAGGGTAATAAGAAAATTGACCAATCAAGTTTAGGGCGACAAGGTTGCCCAGGATTTACTGTCTTAATTTAAGGAACCTAAGCTGTTTGTTAATTTGGGTTAATAGGGTATAAACCCTAACCCAAGGATAAAAGGATAAACAAACAAACCCTTGGGGATCTTGCCAAGTCGCAATTGATCCCGAAAATGAATGCTGGATGCATTCGGAGAGAAGAATTCACACCTTAGCAATTGGCCAAACAAACGACCACCGGATTGATTGTGTTTGTATAGCTAGGAGCACTCTTTGTTCTTCTTTTCTTAATGAACTAAAGTTGGAAAAATAATTAATGCTTTAGGTTGAAGTCCTGGAGGGAGAGGCAGCATTAGTTACCCCCGACTGTCTGCCTGTCCCTATCCAAGGGGGTTGTTAGCCGCGTCGGGTATGTGGACCGAACCCGCCGCGAGAGGTCTCTCAGTGGGTGCTTGGAGCCCCATGAGGAACACCAAGGAAAATGGAATTCTCTTGCAAGAAAATCTATCTTGTAACATCAACAAGCTTGTTTATTAGGTTTCATATGATCACAATAAAGAAAAGAACACCAAGCACAACAAATCTTCATGCAGCATCATGTAGATCTCCCAGGATTTGATAGAATCAACCATATTCTTCAATATCTTCACAAAATCCATCAATAGAACAAAGAAAGCAAAGGAATACACCATCTTTGAATGGAAATACATCACATAGTATTCATCTTCAATATCTTCATAGTCTTCTCTCTCAATCTCTCATATACAATCACTCTGTTTTAATAGAATTGGCTATCGTTGACTCTCTCTCTCTCTCCATCAATAATACATCATATCTTCACTAAAATCTCTCACAATCACTCTCAATAATCCCTCTTCGGTCGTGGATACCCCTCCCAAGAGGTATGCCTGATATGAAGAGTCACTAGAGCCACTACAGTGTCTTTTCATAGCTCACTACTGTCACTTCACTCCAGTCTTCACTTGAGTCTTCAGCACAGGTACTTCTTTCACTTCTTTCAGCTCTTTTGCACTTGTATTCACCTCTTTCCAAGGCTAGAAAACTTCCCCAAGCTACACATACATTCTACAGAATACATACAGAAGCATACAGAACAATCACAGAACAGTACCAGAACAGCTACAGTATAGAACAGAACAGAGACAGAAGCTCTACAGAAGACCTACAGAAGGTTACAGAAGGTCATCAAAACCTCATAACTCATACTCAAACCATTCCAAACTCTTAAAAAATATTCAATAAGCTTTCACAATATCTCAATATTCATCAATCAATACTCCATCCCTCCTTATAGAAGACAATCAGAACAAAATAGAACAAAACAGAAGCTATACAGAAGGTATACAGAACCAATCAGAACATCACAGAACCTCATATCTCCACTGATAAACATCATGAACTTCCAAAACACAATCAATATCGTCCAAAACACTCTCAAACCACTTTCAAACCAATCAATCATCTCATAAAATCAACCATTCAGCTCTCAAAAACAACAAAAATCAGCCAAAAAACAAGTCATTTCAACACTCAACATATCCCCACACTTAATAAGGAAGCATCCTCGCGACCCAGGAAAAAGGGAATACAAGTTCATGTAAAAGCTCAACTTTGATCTTCAATATCTCGTCAAAAACAGTCCAGCCAACCACGACCCCAACTGATAACCTGTATCTGATATAAAAATACAACGAAAGGAAAACCCTTTATATATTAACACTTCTTATCAAACTGGAAATCACAACAAACTTGTAAAGGATATAAGAGTTTTCTTCTTCTTCTTCTGCATCATCTTCAACTCTCCAACCACCACCCCATCACCACAATTCTTCAAAAATTAGCTCGCACAAAATCCAATGCAATAGGAAACCACCACGTTTGTTTTTCATAAATGAACTCACAACACAAACACTACACACAACACAACCATCTGAATGACTCCTCCAAAAAGAGATTTTCATTAAAAAGCATCCACCATACATTGGAAAGGGTATTAATGAAGATGATCCCGCTTGAAAGATTGATGATTTCGGAAATGATCCATAGACAAGGATTCATCTACAAATGTTTTGGGAGGATTTTGAAAAAACTGAAGGCAGCACATCCTTTCCAACAGGACAAGGTATCTCCTAGGCAAACAAAGGGCATGAAAATACAATATATCCAGCTGCTGGGAATCAATGCTCACATTGACATTCATGCACAACTTTGAAATAGGCTTGGAATCATTATGAGAGTGCCTATGCATATACGCCAAGTACCAAGCAAAGTGAGCAGTTAATCTCACTAAAGGATCTGTAGACTGTGAATACTGTTGAGCAAAATGAATATAGTTCTGATAAGCTTGACTGGCAGCTGTCCATTCTCCTGGAATTACTGGCCAATTTATCTGAGGTCCTGTAAGGGAATCATTCGAGCTCCATCCCCAACTTCTGGAAATCTGATGATCAAACCCGTCATAGTCACTAACCAACTGAGGTGGTTGAGATATAGAAGTGTTAGGAGAGGGAAGTGAAATAAGGAAAAGTGGATGAAGTAAGAAAAGTTTAAAAAAGGAGTGGCTGAAATTTGTATGGAATCACTTAAGAAGGGTGTTAACTGATAAATAGGAAAGGTGGAAGGTATATGAATGGATGGAGAAGGACATGGTGGAGAAGGGAAAAATACTCGATCCTCAATAAAGGAGCAGTATGTAAAAATGGGAATTTGAGGAAAAGATGAAGGTTGGAAAAGAAGGGGTAAAATAGTTGTGGAATTAGTTTGACAAAGGGAAAGATATAGATCATATCGGTGAGCCATTTGTTGGTAATACAAGAGGGTAGGAATAGAAGGTCCTAAGAGAGATCTTCTATGATAGGCATCAAAAAAGGTAGAATCAAACGGATTATGTTTTGAAAGATAAGCTAAGAGATCCACCCTCAGTTGATTAGTACTCTGGGCATAGGTAGGGGCTGTGTTCTATCTTTGATTCAGGACCACATAATCAATCATAGTATGCCAAGAATTATCATGACAATTAGCCACTTTGGAGGAGTAACACTGGAACATGTCAGCTATGCGCAACTCCAAATGGTTGACATACAAAACAGCTTGTAGAACCACGTCTCCCACATACCATGCCATATCCACCTCATTTGAAATTAACAAGTCTCCTCGTAGATACATGTATGACATCAACATGGTATCTGTCGTGACAGAAGCTTCAAACACCATCCTTACCACCTCTGTCAGTAACTCAGCAGACCAAGCCCTACTCCATCCATCCTTTGGAAGAGTAAATCTATCGTGGAAAGCTTCATGTAGAAGACAAACTTCTGTAAGTGGTAGTGGACAAAGAAAGAATGGTCGGGTGGAACATATTCTTGAAACTGCTCAAATGTAGACCATAACAAATCCATTCTGGATTGCAATCTTTCCACTTTATCTTGGAAGAGAGGACACAAGGTAGCCTGTCTCTGAAGAGCAGCCAAGTCCTGCTGTGAGAGAGAAGGAATCAAGGGAACATTAGGGCTTGGAGGAACAGACCGTGACTTTGCCAGTTGATCTTGCAACTGCTTGATTTGGAAGGCTTGTGATTCCACTGTGTCATTAGCAGTCTGTAAGGCTGAAAGTTTGTCATCTAAGAGAGTTTGGAACTCCTGTGCTTCTCTGGACATCCTCTCCTTCTCCTCTGAAAGGCTAGTAACCTCTGATTGAGCCTCTAGTAACTGGATCTTCAAAGAAGATATCTCATCTCTTTGGGTTGCAACCACTTGGGTTTGTTGCTCCATCTGCTTAAACAAATTTGCTACGGTATCCTTAGCAGAGGCTAACTCGGATGTTGCCTTATGCAACTGGTCCTTAGACTGCATGAGCTCTTCATAAAAGGAAGCATACAGCTGTTGAACACAGACTGTCACTGACAATTCAATGGAACTCTCAATGTCTTTACAGAGGAAAGGAATTGCATCTCTCGAGACTAAACTGTTCAGTGAGGGAACTGATATATCCAACGAACCTTCTCGATGTGCTTTGAACAGGTTATTACAAGTGAGATACCCAGAGAGATCACTGCCAGAGGTAGCAGGAATGGGCACTGAAGGAAGAACCGAAGGAGCTTTATCCGCTACCCGCTTCAAGCGTTTGCGCTGTATGACCAGGGGAGGCGAAGAATCATCATCCTCTATATCAATGGGTTTTGACTCATCTGAAGGTGGAGGAGGAGGTACTGGATCTGATGGAGGAGGTAGAGGCACACTCTTCTGTAAACCTGAGTAGGTCAAGAAGGTAGACAAATACGATCCATAGGTGACATTGGTAACATTACCCCTGGTGACTTTGACGAAATGTTGATCCATTTTAGTGAAGAGGTAAGTGCTCCAATCAATAGCGATTCCTTTCAACACCATCCTTGAAGCTGTGAAAACCCCCACCCTTCCCTATACCCCCCTACCCCGACCCCTTTCCCCCCTAACTGCCTCCTTCCCTCCCTCTCCCTCTGAGTGTCCCTCCTCTCCCTCCATCTCCATCTCCACCTCCTCTCCTTCCCCTTCTGCTCCTACCCTTCCCTCCCCCTCCTCTGCTCCATCCTCCTCTCCTTCTTCTTCTTCTCTCCCCTCCTCCTCTTCTCCTCCCCTTCCCTCCTCTCCCGCCTGCTCACCTCCATCTTCATCTTCTCCTCCCCTTCTTCTTCTCCCGTCTGCTCCTCCCCTCCCCTCCCCTCCATCTCCTTCACCCTACTCCTCTCTTCTTCCCCTCTTTGTGAAGTGTGGCCGCCGACGGCACTGCCTTTGCCATGTCAGCCCCCGTCCTCTGCAGTCTCGCCTGCCTCGCGCCAGCCCCGCCGACGCGTCTGCCTCGTCCTCGCTACGCGCTCCAGCTCCGCAGATGCCTGTGCTTGCGCCGCCCCTGGGCCCTCCTCTGCCGTCACCGCCTGAGCATCCGCCGCCCTAGCTGCCGACGCCGCCGCCACTGCTACCGCCTATGGCCGCCGACGACGTTGCCTCTCTGCCACGCCAGCTCTCGTCCTCTGCAGCCTCATCCTCCTGCTCGCCTTGCCGTTGACCTTGCCACGTGCACCCAATTCAAACACACTCCCCCCCCATCCCCACACTAATCCCCATTCACCCCCAGCACACACACTTTCCCCCCGACCCCCACACTAATCCCCATTCACCCCCAGCACACACACTTTCCCCCCCCACCCCCACACTAATCCCCATTCCCCCCCATCACACACATTCCCCCCACCCCCAACCTAGCCCCCATTCCCCCCACTAAGCACAACCCCCCTCTAAGCCCCCCTTCCCCCCACCATTCCACCATACCCATCCTACCCCATTTAAGCCCCCCTTCCCACCATTACACCACACCCTACCTCCACCCCAACCCATCAAAATCCCACCCACCCCCACCTAAGCCCCCTTCCCCCCCACAGGCACACCAACAGCAACCACCCCCCTCTAAACACTGTTCCTACGCTGACAACTGCAGAACCCCTTCCTAAGCCACTATTCCCTCCACCCACTTAGATTACCCACTGAAACCCCTCCATCAGTCATGTTCTCACCCGCAGATACCATTTTCCATCCTTTGACACACGCACGGGTGTGTACGCGCATGTGGGTGGCTGATCATGATTGCTCGTGAGTGGGTGCAGGAGGTCGTTAGCTGGTTGTTCATATGCAGGAGTCCCGCCTTCGTGAGAGGCTCAAAAGTGAGTAGAGAAGAGTAATCCCTACTAACTAGTGGGACATACTGGATAGGGGGAGGAGCGTGAGAAGGCGCCATTCAGATGGGAACACACACACCACAAACACAACAATCAAGTAGAATGCCTGCAAAGCAACAGACAAAAAACCAGGGATAAGAGAACAACTAAAACGATAAAACGTGACTCGACCAACTATCCCCAAGCAAACCGTATCCTTAACCAAGGATAAGAAAAAACTACACACCGTACCCTTAACCGTAACAAAGACACTAAACCAAAACATAACCACAACCTACACACATCAAGACCACAACTTTGATAAACCGGTGTTTGACCATGGAAACAACTCCAAAGACTGCGCATACCCATCCCACGAAATGGGTTCATTAAAAAATGGAATTTAAGTGCAGTGAGGGGGCATTAATTTAATGAAATGTTCATTTTAATAAAGTATTAAGAAATGGGTGGATTTTTATTAAGTGATAAACCTTAGCAAGAAAACGGCGGTTCCTTTTTAAAAATTTAATTACCAATTATTAGGTGAAAACGATGCTTTAATTCGAATCCCAGACTTCGATACCCAGACTGGGTCTCTAAATGCAAGTTCATTTATTACAAATTAAGGTGATGTGGAGCGCTTTTTTGCCAGCGCGTGCTCTTGTGACGGCTGGTTCATTTTAATTAAAAAAATATTAAAGTGTCTCTTTAGCGCACTTAGCGTGTGCTAAGTGAACGGTGGGTTTTTTTTTTAATGGTGTGTTTAGCGCGAATGCGCGTGCCATGGTGGTGTGTAGGTTTCATTTTTTTAATTGTTTGTGTGTTTGTTTTTTTGTGGTTTTGGGTTGTTGTTAATTTTTTTGAATTAACTGTGGGTTTTAGGGTAGCTGAAAAAAAAACAAATAAAAAGGAAAATACCTGGTAGTGGGTGTATGGAAATGGAAAGAATGCGCTCTCCTCAATCCAAAAATATATGGATTTTTTTCTAGATGTTTAGTTCATGTGTGGATGAAAAATGGATTTTTGTTATTATTTTTTTGTATTTTTAAGGAATTTAGGTATGAAATGAAATATTGTGATAGCTTAGAAAAATATGCCAAAAATAAGGAAAAATATTAATGAAAGTGTTAGGAATTTTTTAGAAATTAATTTGGAATTTTTAAGCATTTTTAATGAAATTTTTTCAAATTTTTGGGTTTTTTTTTTAAAAAGAGAGTATGGAATTTTAAAATGTTTTGAATTTTTTCTCTTGAAATTTACAGGTTAAAAAAAGGCAATTGGTTGCAGAAATAGTAGGAAATTTTCTAGATTTTTTTGGAATGTTTGCAGAATTTTAAAGGTTGGTTTTTGTTTAATTTTTATTTTTTTATTGTGTGTTTTTTATTTTTATTTATTTTTTTAGTGTTATAAAGGGTTTAGGTGTGTGAATTAAAAATCTGGGAAAATACCCAGAAATAAGCTGCGTGGTAGCTGCGTGTGAATAGCCAGCTAACGACCTCCCGCACCCACTCACGAGCAATCACGATCAGCCACCCACATGCGCGTACACACCCGCGCGTGTGTCCAAGGACGGAAAATAGTATCTGCGGGTGAGAACAGGACTGATGGAGGGGTTTCGGTGGGTAATCTGCGTGGGTGGAGGGAACAATGGCTTAGGAAGGGGTTCTGCGGTTGTCGGCGTAGGAACAGTGGTTAGAGGGGGGTGGTTGTTACTGGTGTGCCTGTGGGGGGGAAGGGGGCTTAGGTGGGGGTGGGTGGGATTTTGGTGGGCTGGGGTGGAGGTAGGGTGTGGTGTAATGGTGGGAAGGGGGGACTTAAATGGGGTAGGATGGGTATGGTGGAATGGTGGGGGGGAAGGGGGGCTTAGAGGGGGGTTGTGCTTAGTGGGGGGAATGGGGGACTAGGTTGGGGTTGGGGGGAATGTGTGTGATGGGGGGGAATGGGGATTACTGTGGGGGTGGGGGGGAAAGTGTGTGTGCTGGGGGTGAATGGGGATTAGTGTGGGGGTGGGGGGGGGGGGGGGGGGGGGGGAGTGTGTTTGAATTGGGTGCACGTGGCAGGGTCAACGGCAGGGCGGGTAGGAGGACGAGGCTGCAGAGGATGGGGGCTGGCGTGGCAGAGAGGCAGCGCCATCGGCGGCCACAGGCAGCAGCAGTGGCGGCGGCGGCGGCAGCCAGGGCGGTGGACGCTCAGGCGGCGACGGTAAAGGAGGGGCTAGGGGTGGCGCAGGCGCCGGCGTATGCGGAGCTTGCGCGAGCGGCGAGGACGAGGCAGACGCGTCGGCGGGGCTGGCGCAAGGCAAGCGAGACTGCATAGGATGGGGGACTGGCGTGGCAGAGGCAGTGCCGTCGGCGGCCACACTTCACAAAGAGGGGAAGAAGAGAGGAGTAGGGTGAAGGAGATGGAGGGGAGGGGAGGAGCAGACGAGAGAAGAAGGAGGGGGGAGAAGATGAAGATGGAGGTGAGCAAGCGGGAGAGGAGGGAAGGGGAGGAGAAGAGGAGGAGGGGAGAGATGAAGAAGAAGGGGGGGAGGATGGAGCAGAGGAGGAGGAGGGAAGGGTAGGAGCAGAAGGGGAAGGAGAGGAGGTGGAGATGGAGGGAGAGGAGGGACACGCAGAGGGAGAGGGAGGGAAGGAGGCAGTTAGGGGGGAAAGGGGTCGGGGTAGGGGGGGATAGGGAAGGGTGGGGGTAGGGGAATGGGCGGAAGGGCCCATGGGCAGGGGTGGCCAAGGGGGTGGGGTGCCCAAAGGAAGAGATGGGCAGGAGGCCCATGGGGAAAGGGTAGGGGTAGGGTTGGGAAGGGGAGCCCATGGGTAGGGTGCCCAAGGGAAAAGAATGGGCGGGGGCCCCATAAAGGAGAGGCGTACCCCCGTCCCGCGCCCATGCGCGGGGCGGGGTAAAAAAAATTTACCGTGACGGGATCGGAATAGCGTAGAGAGGGCGGTACGGCCCATGCGGACGTGACCGGGGCGCATGGAGGCGCATAAATTTGAAAACAAGCGAGTGCACGCGCGGGACGGGGCGCGCAAAAACACATAAAAATAAAGAAAAATTAATAACTCCCAATTCGGACGTCAAAACGAAATGTTGTAAAAACAAAAAGTGGGCAGGAAGACAAGGGGAAGACAGGGAAAATGTGCAACAGGAGTTCCGGGGGGGTAAAGGGCGGTCACGTGCAAAAAACACAAAAAACGGACCCAAAAACGTAATAAAAAATTAATATCAAAAGATCTGTGCATTGAAACGAGGTGCAGGAAAAAGAAAAAAGTGCAAAAAGACGTGCCCGGCAATCCTATCACGTCAAAACATAGTTCTCACCGAGAGAAGAGGCGTTCACATGGAAAAAACCCAAAAAACAAACCTAAAAATGGGATCGAAAATTAATATTGGACGAACCGTTCACCGGAATGACATGCAGTAAGAAGGAAAAATGTCTACAAGAAGGGGTGGCATAGGATTGTCATGTTAAAACGCAGTTCCGATGGAAGTAGGAGGGGTTCATATGCAAAAAACACAAAAAATACACCCGAAAACACATTGAAAAATTAATAATTAAAAATCCAAAAGTCGAAAGAGGGTGGAGGAAAAAGGAAAAAGGTGGGGGAAGGTGTGGAGGACATGGCTGTCAAATCAAACTGGAATTCTGATGTAAATAGGGCAGGTTCACATGAAAAAATGTCAAAAAGACGCAAAAATCGGAAAATTAATATTGGACAAACCATGCATCGGAATGACTCGGAGTAAAAAGGAAAAATGTCAAGGAGAAATTTGTTGTCAGGGCTATAACGTTAGATCACGGTTCCGAAGCAAGCAAAGCGTGTTCACATGGAAAACCGGCTAATTTGCGTAAAATGCTTTAAAAATTAATAACTCAAAAATCGTGCACCAGAACAGGGGTAGGTAAAAAGGAAAAATGGTCATTTCAGATGGAGGAACATGGCTATAAGGTTGGATTTGGACTTCGGTGAACGTAGGGTGCGTTTATATGGCAGGACCACAAAATCAGGGAATAAAGGAAAACTGCAAGGGAACAGTCCCAAGGGTGGGTGGAAAATGAATGCTTGGGTGGGAAGGGACCCCATTAGGGTAACAACAAGTCATGGCATAGAGGCACTAGCAGGTTGAGGCATATGCAGAAGGGTATGCAATATAGACGCGTAGGGACGCGTCCCCATACTTAAGACCTTAACGGGTAGGGTTAACCAAGCAACATGGACCTAGGACCACGCCACAGACTATCCACTAACGTCCCCACACTTAAGACCTGAACGTTACTGAGAAACAAAAGTGGTAGGGTTAGAAAAACTTGGCCCATGTTGTCGAGAATCAAGGTTGATTGTCGATGGCACTTCCTGTATTGTTGTCGGCTACTGCTGGAGGTACCAAGGCATCTTCTCAGCACACATCCATCATGGCAGGGACCACGCAACAGCACCCAGGGAGGTAGCTGATTGAAGGAATCGCAGGAAATTCGTCAATGATGACGGATATTGCACTCAACTCACAAGCACTCAAATGGAATGAAAGAACTGTCACTTGCCCCACGACTAATATCACTCGAGGAATAAGGATTGAAACCCATATCTCATACCCGGTTTAGAAATCAACAGGGGAATGGTGCAGAGAGAGTATGCCAGGGTGCACAGTTGATGGTACATTAGTGCGTCGAACCCATCTGGCATAAGTGAAAGGAGGAAGGCAAGGGAGCCTTATAGTGCAGTGTACAGAACAGGGTGATGTGTCTTGTGTTGACGGTAGAGACCCATCCCGTGGGTGCATAGGGAAACAGGGAACATACCGGACTCCAAATGTTGTAACATCCCTCAATCTCACCTCTCGGTAATTGATTGAAGAAACTCCAGTCACACTCAGTCCACCCTCTGTCTCACGCTCTGTTGATAGATACAGGAGGGTAACCATGTCCTAAAACCCATTAATGTAATCCTCACGATCACTTGTGCAAAGGTTGTATGCCTTGTGCGCATTTGATGGTGCAATTGTGCATCCCGCCCTGTGCCGGCATATGGTGCGAGAAAGAAGGCTAGGGAGCCTTATAGTGCAGTGCACAGAAACAAATCGTGCTTTGTGCATTGAGAGGCCTGTCCTGTGCGTGCAACACTTCATTTACACTTCTCACCTCTCATTTGATTTGAAGGGAAAAGACTGGTCACTCGTCCCACCCTCTGTCTCACACTCTGTTGATAGTTACAGAGGGCAGCCCATACTTATGTCCCCATCTGGTTAGGATGAAAGCTCGCATCACTCGATGGTTTGTCGATGAAGATCGCATCATCAGTTGTTGAAGAGGCGTACCCAGGGAGGTAGCCATCAAATCGAACATTGTGTTCGATAGGAACATGTCGTCTGCTAGAGGACAGTTAGATGCTCTTGCAGAAAGACCCAGGACACAGCATACCAAGGGAGGCAGCTTCGGAATTGGATCCTGGGGATTTCAATTAATGAATCCACTTTTTGGACTGTTGGGTATTACCACCTTTTCCACAGCCAGCTTCTCGCCCAAGGGTGTTTGCCACCTTTTCTTGGAACGAGGCCTGCTATGACAGGGAATTGCTTCCTTTTCTCCCATAACAGTTTTTTTTTCTTGTTTTTTTTAAAACTTATTTTTTTCTTTCTTTCTTTTTTTCTCCTACTCCCGAGGGTGTTTCCACCTTTTCTCGAAGAATAGGTCGGCATGACAGGGACCTAAGTCCTTTTCTTCCATGACTGATATGTATTTTTTTCTTTCTTTTTTCTTTTTGAATTAAGCAAGGGAATGGTAGAAAGACCATGTATCAGAACCCACCTCGCCACTGTCGCTGGTGGAAAATAGAGGATAAGAGATCAAGACTGGAAGGTAGGGTTGAGGGGACAGAGGGTTGCGTCCACCTTATCAGGAGTGGCTGAAGAACGGCTATCAGAAGTAACATAATAAGAAGTACAGTGCCACGCCAACAAGGTAAAGGATCAGGTGACTGTGATTGTCAAGATCCCCAAGGAGGGAAGTACTTCTTCAAGCGATATCCATTGTTCAGGAAGAGATCATCAGAGGCATCAACGGTCTGCACTTGGATAGAGCCATTAGGATTGACGGCAAGTACCTTATATGGGCCCATCCATCGTTGTTGGAGCTTGCCAGGAAACTTGCCAAATCGTGAATCATAGGCTAGGACCAAATCACCTTCTTCGAACTCCTTGTGCTTGATGAAGCTGTCATGGTAAGCCTTGCGTCGAGCTTGCGTGGCTTCCATGCACTGTAGAGCCATCCTGCGAGTTTCGTCCAAACATTCCAAGTGCAGGAGATGGCGTTGTAGTGAATCATCGTCCCCGAAACGCTCTTTGATAGCCACTCTCAAAGAGGGTAATTCCATTTCAACAGGGAAAACAACTTTTGTACCATACATTAGCTGGAAGGGTGTCTGTCCCGTTGTTGCTTTATGGGAGGTTCTTTATGCCCAGAGGGCCTCTGTAAGTCGATCATCCCAATCACAACGATGTGCGGCAATCGTTCTTGTCAGAATCGAACAAAGGATGCGATTCGTGACTTCAACTTGGCCGTTGGCTCTGGGGTAATAAGGAGTGGACTTGCGATGGCGGATCTTATACAACTCTGTCAACTCTTCCATGACTTTATTAATGAAATGAGTGCCTCTGTCACTTACCAACTCTAGGGGACTGCCAAAACGGGTGATGATATTCTCGTACATGAACAGGGCCACACTATTACCATCGTCCCGCTTTAGGGCGTTAGCTTCACACCACTTTGTGACATAATCCCAACATACGAGGATGCATCGGTTCTGTTTCCTTCTGGTAGGAGGATCGATTGGACCTACGAAGTCGATGCCCCACTTCTCAAAAGGCTTCAGGGGAAGGATAGGTTGAAGTGGCATGGCACTTGTCTTCGTGGGTTTCCCCATTCTTTGACAAGCATCACATCTTTTACAGTAATCATAGGCATCCTTGTGAATGGTAGGCCACCAGTATCCTGCTAACAGAGCCTTCGTGGCTGTAGCTTCTCCTGCAAAGTGGCCTCCACATGGCTCGTCATGGCAGGCCTTCAAAACAATCCCAATCTCGTCTCCTGCAACACATCTTCCAAGCACTTCATCTTTGCCTTTCTTGTATAGTGCACCACCTAATAGGGTGTAGGGGGCTAATTCTAACATAAGCTTCTTCCTTTCCCGACTAGAAATGCCAGGAGGGTACTGTTGGGCTACCAGCAGATTGGCAATGTCTGCATACCAGGGGGTTACAGTTTCTCCCAAGAATAGGGAAGCATCAGGGAGGTCTGGATCATCCTGCTCCTCGCCTGCAGTTTGTGGGATATGCGACAGATGATCACCCAGAACATGGGAACGACCTTGCTTGGTAATTACCTCAAAGTCGAAATCCTGGAATAGAAGGAGCCATCTCATCATTCATCCTTTCACATCTGCTTTGTTCATCAGGAAGGATAGGGCCTCATGATCCACATAAAATTTAAAGTGGGTAGATAGGAGATAGTGGCGGAACTTCTCTAGGGCAAACACCATTGCCAAGTACTCAAGCTCTCTCATTGTATAGTTCCGTTCTCTATCAGCGACTTTTCGACTTGCATAATAGATCTGTTGATCCAGCTTCGAGGAGCCCTTCTGGCAGAGAACAGCACCTAAGCCTTCAATAGATGCATCAGTATGTACATGGAACTCCTTCGTCTAATCAGGAGGTTGCAGAATGGGTGCCTCAATCAGACATTGCTTCAGAGTATTGAAGGCTTTGTCACATTCTTCTGTCCAAACAAACTCTGCATCTTTCCTCAGAAGCTTGTTCAAGGAGGTTGCCTTTGTTGCAAAATGGGCTATGAACCTTCTATAGTAACTCACATGGCCTAGGAATCCCCTCAACTGTTTGAGGTTGGTGGGTGCTGTCAGAGCTGCAATCTTTTCGATCTTTGCAGGGTCTGTTGATATCCCTTGTGCAGAGACAATGTGGCCCAACAGAACTCCAGAAGAGACCCCAAAGATGCATTTGTCGGAGTTGAGGGAAATCCCATACTCCAAAGCATTGTTCCAAATGTCCCTAGTGTTCACGGATCAAGCTATAGACACAGAAGTCATCCAAATATACCTCAATAAAGTCATGTAGATGATTTTGGAAGGCGGCCATCATGACTCACTGGAAAGTAGCAAGGGCATTGCAGAGCCCAAATGGCATTACTCGGTAAGCGTAGGTCCCCCATTCTGTGGTGAAGGTTGTTTTGGACTGGTCTTCTTCTGCTATATGCACTTGGTTATATCCACTGAATCCATCCAGAAGGGAATAAAGCTCATGTCCTGCCACTGTGTCCAATAGTTGGTCTGTGAAAGGGATCGGAAAGTGATCCTTCTTCATCTTGGAATTGAGCTTACAAAAATCCACACATATACGAAGCTTGCCATTCTTCTTGGGTACAACCACGATGGGTGAAACCCATTCACTATTTGCCACTGGATAGATGAACTCAGCTTCCAGAAGCTTCAACAGCTCTGCTTTCACCAATGTGGAATAATTCGGGTTCATCCGCCATTGTTGTTGCCGTACTGGCTTGGCATCAGGCTCCAAATCAATATGATGCTGACATATTGTGGGATCAATCCCCTTTAGGTCTTTGTAGGACCAAGCAAACACGTCCAAATTTTCTTTCAACAAGTTGTACAAGGTTGAAAACTCCTCTTCTGTGAGGCTGCTACCCACCTTCAAGTGGCGTTCAGTGCCATCTGTATCCACAAAAGTTAACTGCCTTTCACCTTCTACTTCACGGATGAAGGTCCCACAGACTGCTTCTGGATACAGATCCGACTCCTTCAAGGAAGTGATGTCCTCTTCTGATGTCCCACTAGAACCAACTTCTTCTTTTGGTGGAGACTTAAGTTGCTCTTGGAGATGTTGAAATGGGATTAGAGCCATTTCGGGTTTGGTTTCAAGATTAATTACCTCTTGGCTTGAAGACTCATCTTCTGATGACACGTCCAGGAACGTCACATAATAGGGACCCTCTGATTTCTATTGGGTTTGTGAGACTGGTGCTTGTTGGCATGGTGCATCATCATCATCTTTCTTTGGCAAGGGTGGGTGAGGATGGCATGAGCCACTGCTGAAAGGCGGCTTAGTCGTCTTAATCCATTTCTTATAAAGATTTTGCATATGAGAAGATCCGTTTACCAGACCAAATGGTACCATCGCCATTCTTTCCCATAGCATGAGCTCCTCTTCTGATGCTTCTAGACCTTCTTCTTCAAATATATCCTCTTCCGGTGGGATATATTCTTCTGGCTCACTTTCATAACCTTCTTCGTCCATATCATCTCCATCCTCTTCTGTCTCTGTCTCTGTGGGAGCTCTGTAAGAGGAGAACAGGTTCTCTGTTTCATCTTCTGCCTCTATCTCTGGCTCTGCTATGGCCATGTAACATGGAGAGCAGTACATCCATGCTTATATCTCACTGTGAGAAATGATTTCGGAAATCGTTCTTGGTTCAGGCAGGAAGTATTCTCCCATTGACAGGGACTTTGCATCTTTTGGAAGTTGGCTTACAGTATCCACTGTTAAGGAACGTGCCACTATTTTCTTGGGAAGGATCTGTTTGACAGCATCTTCATCTGTTGATGTTCCATCCGTAGCTTCATTAGGGGAATCAGAAGATAATTCCAAGGAGGTGGATCCATGTCCTTTTTGAGAACCATATAACTTTAGCACCACTTTATTGGGTCCTCGTCCCAAGGTCAAGGTTCCTTTGAACCAATCCGTCCTTGCTCTGGCTTCAAAAAGCCATGGTCTGCCCAGTAATAGGGGATAGGATGTACCATAAGAGTTTGGCTTCACCACCAGATAGGTTAGCCAATAATCTCTTCCAACCACTGTAGTCTTCACATATGGGAGAATGCCCAAAGGCTTAATTCTGCTCTGATCCGCCAGTCTGATGAGCCATTGGGTGGGTTGCACTCCTTGTAGGCCTAGATCCTTCATTGTCACATCCGTCATAATGTTTACTAATGAACCACCATCAATCAGTGCATTTGCAATGAAGCAGCCTTCTATCCACATGCCAGTCTCTGGGGTACCCGGATCTAGGAAGGCGTTAGCCACGTCTACTTCTTTGACAGGCTCTGGAGCTTTATTGGACTTTGTTGCTATTGAGGGAGCAATCCTTAACCCACATCTTCTTGTCAGTATACTTTTGAACCGTTTTCGACAACTGGGAGACAACATCAATAATTGTCGGAATGTGAGGTTTGGTTTAAAGGTATCTAGATCTCTGACCAGATCGTATTCCTTAATAGGATCCACTGGCTTGTATAATCGGTTAGGGAATGGGGCAACACCCATTTTCATTCTCCCTCTTTCTTCCAACAGAGGAATCATGGGAACTTCTTCTGCCACTTGTGGCACTTCCTCCTCTTCTATCTCCTAGACCTCTGGTCCCGTCTCTAGAACTGTCTCTGTAACTCTCTGTGGCACTGTAGTGCTCTGTACGGCACTGTCAGGCTCTGTTCTATTCTGTTCTTCTGGTGGAAGATTGAACTTCACTGTTCTGGCAGGAGGATTGTTTTCTTTCTGGATAGGTGGTTCCTTCTTCTTTGCACGCGTGATGACATCAACTTCCAATTCCACTAAATTGGAGGTAGGCTCTTGGGCCTTGGCCAGACTATCAGTAGCACTGTTTTTCACTAAGACTTGGCTTGGACAGTCTTTTGCAGTGTGACCTTCTCCTTTGCATCGACTGCATAAGGGCTTATAATCCATTGACCTTCTAGGATTTGGACAATTTGGTGAAATGTGTCCTTTTTCTCTGCATCTGTAACACTCCACTTCTCATCTCTGACCACTGCCAGACTGTCTTCCTCTGTAACTTTGGGATGGAAATCTTCTGGGTCCGAAATTAGGACCAAACTCTCTCGGCTTGGGTCCAATATCCTGTGTTGTCATTTTGGATTCCAGCAAGTTGAATCTTGCATCTTCTTCCTTCCTTCTCCTATCATGCATCTCCTTCAAAGAGCAAATGTTCTCTGTATGGTTCTTCCGCAAACAGTAGGAACAGAAGGCTCCAGGGATGGTTGGTTTTCGTGTACATTCAGTGGCTAAATGGCCTGCTTGATGACACTTACCACACCAAGTATTTGACCGCTTTCAGCGTCTGTAGCTGCTCTGTAATCACATCCATCAACTCCTTTTTGATATTTGCAATTGAGTTGGATAAGTAATCCTTCAAGCTTTCTCCTCCAGAGGTACTGGCAGGAGGGTTTTGAGAAGTCTTTGTAATCACTGCATAAACAGGTTGGGCTGGTGCAGAGGGATCTCTGTTCTGATTCTGATTCAGAGCTCCTGTTTGAACTGTTGGCTGTTGGCTCCAGTTAGTAGGGTTCCACTGTTACTACTGATTTGGCATTGAGGAAATTGGTTGGGACCATTGTTGTTGTGGTTGAACCATCATTTGAGGCATCGATTGTGGCCATTGTGGATTTGGTGCACTGTACTGTGATACTGGGGGCATCTGTTGGTAGGGGTAGGGGACTGTCCCTGGGACTGCATTTGGTGGGTACATCATTCCTAGCATCAGAGGTAGGACTCCTCTTCCGGGATTCATCGCCAATCTAGCTTCCACTTCATCGTACAATCTTGCACCTTCTGTTGCAGCTTGCTGTGTGGCTGGTCTTTGCAACTCCACAAACTTACAGACTTCAGGTTGTAATCCTCTGAGAAACACCCCCTTCTGAATGCCATCATCTAGATTATGGTTAGTCCATCTCTTCAGGATGGATTCCATTCGTGAGACATAAGCTTCTACTCTTTCTCCAGAGGACTGACTTAGATTCATAAATTCCTCTCACATCCGCTCTTCAAAACCTTCACGCCTGAATTTAGTGAGGAAGGCCAACTTCAGGTCATCCCATGTGCCAAAAGTTCCTGCTGCTTGTCTCTCATACCACTGAAACGCGGCACCCTTGAAAGTGGCGGGGAATATTGCCAACCAATGCTCAGGGGTTCTGGCATTGTTAGCCACACATGCTACCATAAACTTTGCTACATGAAGATTGGGGTCTTCATTGTACTCTCCCTTAAAAGCTGGCAATGGAACTACATTCGCTGGCCTATCATCAATATTTCCAGGACGAATCTGGCTTGGAAGTGGACCTCCAGCAGGAGGAGGAAGGGCTTGATGTGCCATTGGGACTTCTGTAAATAGTTCCATAAGGGCATCAAAGGCAGCTTCTGCTGCGAGCTCGTTCTCGGCTCTGATTTTTGCTTTCTCTCTTCTCACGTACCTCTGGACTCATTCTAATGCTTGCCTCTTTATTGCGTCATTCATCAGGGGGTTGGCTCCACTATGTTGTGAGTGCTCCACAAAGGGTTAACAGAAGGCTTCAGTCTCTGGAGGACCCTCTTTCCAACATTTCTTATTCTTCCTTTTCAACGTCTCTGAATTCTACTTTCATGCCACTGCACAGAGGAAGGTATTTGGTTCTGAAGGTGTCAAAATGCATATGTCTGAGCATTGTTGTGGTGCCATCATCATAGTAATGCCAGCTTCTGATGGTTTCAACAGTGTATGTTGTGAAAAACACTCTGTCTACCAACTTCCAATGGGTTGCTAATTGAACAAACAGAAGGTTATCAGTGCACCAAGCATCCCATGTATCTTGCTGTTGAGCATCCACGAACAAATTCCAACTCTTTTCCTTCTTGTCTCTGTGAACCTCCACAGACCAAGACTCCTTAAGATTCTTCACAATCTCCCACTTGATGATGTCTGGAAACTTCTCAATGAATGCCAAATCTTCCATGCATGGCCATTCTCTCTGTTTCTGCTCTTCAGTTTGTTCCCAAACAGTTTGCCACCAAGATGCAAGTTTCTGCTACTTCAACAGAAAGAGGAAACTGTCCACCACAAAGAGCATGCATCATGATAATGATGTGTTTCCGCCATTGTGGGATGAACTTCTTGTGGAAAGTGGCTTTGATTATGAGAAATTCCAACTCTTTAGTGGAAGAAGGAACTTTACAAATATCCATTGAATTCTTCTCTTCCTGGCAATGCCATTTCCTTCATTTTCAGCCTCTTCTGGTGCTTGTTGATGGCAAGATTCCCCGGCTACGCACCAAAAACATGGAGCCCCAAGAGGAACACCAAGGAAAATGAAATTCTCTTGCAAGAAAATCTATCTTGTAACATCAACAAGCTTGTTTATTAGGTTTCATATGATCACAATAAAGAAAAGAACACCAGGCACAACAAATCTTCATGCAGCATCATGTAGATCTCCCACGGATTTGATAGAATCAACCATATTCTTCAATATCTTCACAAAATCCATCAATAGAACAAATAAAGCAAAGGAATACACCATCTTTGAATGAAAATATATCACATAGTATTCATCTTCGATATCTTTATAGTCTTCTCTCTCAATCTCTCATATACAATCACTCTGTTTTAATAGAATTGGCTATCTCTGACTCTCTCTCTCTCTCTCCATCAATAATACATCATATCCTCACTACAATCTCTCACAATCACTCTCAATAATCCCTCTTAGGTCATGGATACCCCTCCCAAGAGGTATGTCTGATATGAAGAGTCACCAGAGCCACTACAGTGTCTTTTCATAGCTCACTACTGTCACTTCACTCCAGTCTTCACTTGAGTCTTCAACGGCTACTTCTTTCACTTCTTTCAGCTCTTTTGCACTTGTATTCACCTCTTTCCAAGGCTAGAAAACTTCCCCAAGCTACACATACATTCTACAGAACACATACAGAAGGATACAGAACAGTCACAGAACAGTACCAGAATAGCTACAGTACAGAACAGAACAGAGACAGAAGCTCTACAGAAGACCTACAGAAGGTTACAGAAGGTCATCAAAACCTCATAACTCATACTTGAACCATTCCAAATTCTTAAAAAATATTCAATAAGCTTTCACAATATCTCAATCTTCATCAATCAATACTCCATCCCTCCTTACAGAAGACAATCAGAACAAAACAAAACAAAATAGAAGCTATACAGAAGGTATACAGAACCAATCAGAACCTATCAAAACATCACAGAACCTCATATCTCCACTGATAAACATCATGAACTTCCAAAACATAATCAATATCATCCAAAACACTCTCAAACCACTTTCAAACCAATCAAACATCTCATAAAATCAACCATTCAGCTCTCAAAAACAACAAAAATCAGCCAAAAAACAAGTCATTTCAACACTCAACAGTGCTACTTGTAGTAGGAGGACGCTTGGGTGCTAGAGGGGGCTCTGGTCGTAAATCCCTTGCCTCTGGGTCCTGCACAAGAGGCTGACGTGACTCGAGATTGGATCTCGAGGCCCGCATACTAGTCTACGGGTGGAAACTTGGATTAGTAATCGCTGAGGATTGCTAGATTGCCTTCGGGCAGATTATGGATTGCCTTCGGGCAGATTATGGATTAGCCTATGGGCTAGATTATATGATGTATTTCAAAGATTGATAAATAAGATCAATTGTTGAAAAGGAACTTGTTTGACATTGTTTTTCTATGTTAGTGCTGCTAAGATTACATGAAGAAACCAGTGACTAAAAGGCTAGTTAAGGAAGCTGTTTTTTGTGTGTCAAACTAAATGTGGTAGGTAATTAGACAACTAAAGCAACCCTGAGGAAAGTGTGGTGGATGCAACCATAGGTCCGTCCTACGGATGGGTGGTCCCGGTTGGCCGAGAACTTTTCTCAATGAAGTTGACATCAAGGTAACGATGACTTGGAATCTAGGAAGCTAGAGTCCCGATTTGTGCTATTTTAGGGGAATGGAATGGCACTATGCCTTATGGGCAGAGAGGTTGAGCTTTGCATCCCTCTTGTTTCCCATTCTCCTTGAACCAAGTGCAGCATGAGTCTGCTTCGACATTGACGTTTCTGCATAAAGTAGTTCACCTGGGGTTCGACGCTAGCTAATGTTCTAGGAATTTGACCACTAGGAGGACCCTGATTTAGGTCAGTCGTAAGTGGGAATGGCCGGAATGCTTCCGCTTCGTGGTGACAGACTCGGAAGGACCTAGATCGCAAACCCTGTCACATTCTATGGGAGTGCCGGGGGGGGCACTTTTTGGACTCTCTTCCCGATGGGTTGCTAAGATGTGTCCTACAAGTGAACAGATGGACACGTTACACAATTTCACCTATTATGATGCCATCTTACAACGAAATTTATCTTGTTTGTTATAAATATCACAACTAAATTCATAGCAAGGCAATTACCCATCAATCGTGCAATCAATGTGATATACGTGAATATGACTTTCACCATGATAATTATAATCTATGATTTAATAATAGAGCAACCTAGGTTTGGAGTGATGTCTTGATTCCAGTGGTATTTACGCCTGCTTAAAGACCATTCGTGGTTGCGGTACCATCTTGATTCAAGCTGCCATCCACTCTTGTGGGGTTTTCGGCTATCCTTGTATCTACGCTTCAGGGCCATACTCGAAGATGCACGTATGAGAGATAGAATTCTCGCACTCTCCATCAGAGCATCATGTCGGGGTGTATCCTTGTGATGATGATGAGGAGGGGGGGTTGCTGTCAGGCGGAGGGGGGGCGGTGTTGCTGTCAGGCGGAGGGAGGGTGGCGTTGTGCTAGATCACAGGGAGGGGGGGGGGCGGGGGGGAGGTGCTTCCTGACGAGGGGGGGTGCTGTCTGAGCCACGAGGGAGGGGGGTGTTTCTCATGGGGGAGGCAAGGGGGGGAGATATTACAGCTGCTATGACAGCTATACACTTGATTAATCGGTCACCAAATAGGTATTTGGGGGGGGGGGGGGAGTTCCCCAAGAAACGTGTTTAGGCAAGCCACCTTCATATGCTCACCTAAAAGTGTTTGGTTGTGAGGGTTTTCTATACCTTCATAAAGAAAAATGAAGCAAACTTGAGAGCCAAAGTCCTATAAATGCATTTTCCTAGGATATGGTGATGAGGGTGAAATGTGGTATAGATTATGGGATCTCAAGAAAAGGAAAGTATTACGCAACAATGATGTTATCTTCTGGGAAGATTGCATGCACAAATGGTCCAAAAGAATGGAGGAAGTTCGTAGGGTTGTATTTCGGGGGAAGAAATACCTTTTGGACAGCAAAATGTGCCCGATGTATAGCATCAAATACCTCCTATAAATGCAAAAAAATGATTATGGAAATGATCGGCCAGCTATTGCCCATGATAATGAGCCACTATAGGTGTAGGAACAACCAAGACATCAAGCTGTTAATGCTGATTTGCAAGCGAAAATGCCAGGACAACCTAATAGATTGTTCTTGGTGCAAACAATGTGTCTATTTATGTCATGTTGAAAGACTCTGGTGAACTGTCTTGCTTCAAGGAAGCAAATGGACAGATAGGACAACAAGAAATGGTATAAATCCATGTTGTCTGAGGTGGAATCTCTTGAGAAGAATGGCAGTTGGGACTTTGTGCAGTTGCCTAAAGGGTAGAAAACCATGTAAATGGGTTTACAAGATGAAGGTCACTTTTGGTTCCTTGCCAAAGTACAAAGCAAGATTGGTTGTGAAGGGATACAAGTAAGAACATGGAATTGACTTTGATGAGATCTTCTCTCCTATATTCAAGATGACTACATTAAGAACCATTTTGGGCTTGGTTGTAGCTGAAGATATGGAGCTCATACGGATGGATGTAAAAACTGCATTCTTACATGGTGATCTGCATGAAGACATATATATGCAGCAGCTTGAAGGGTTTGTGGGAAAAGGGAAAGAGAAGATGGTATGTAAACTCAAAAGGAGTTTATATGGGCTGAAACAAGCACCAAGAGAATGGTATCATAATTTTGATACATTTATGCAGTCTCAAGGCTTCCATAGAAGTCAAGTGGATCACTACTTGTACACCAAGAAGGCAGTAGATGGCAGCTTAATTATCTTGGTTTTGTATGTAGATGACATGCTGATTGCTAGCAAGGATACTCATGCCTTGGATTCACTGAAGCAAATTCTTCATGGAAGCTTTGACATGAAGGAACTTGGTGATGCAAATCACATTCTTGGCATGTGAATACTCAGAGATAGATTGAAAGGATTTCTCTATCTATCTCAGCAAGAGTATATCTCCAAGGTTTTGTAGTGTTTCAATATGGAGAGGGGAAACTTAAACTAGCTAACATCTATGCCAACTAGCATATATATTAAATGTTAACAAACTAATGTATATGCTAACTACCATAGCTAGCATATATGCTTGTTGTTAATAAGCTAATCAATATGCTTATTAGCATGCATTCTAACTTAACTAGCTATCATATATACTACTTAGCATGTATATTAACTATTAATCAGCCATTGTATATTCTAGCTATCATAGTTAGCATATATGGTAGCTACTACTGACAAGTTAACTAATATGCTCACTAGCATGTATGCTAGCTGTTAATAATCTAATAGATGTGCTGGCTAATATGCTAACTAGCATGTATGCTAGCTATTAATGATCTAACATATGTAGTAGCTACTATCGTAGCTAGCCTATATGGTAGTTGTTAACTAGCCAACATGCATGCTAACTAGGACATATACTAAGTGTTAACAAGCTAACTAATACACTAGCTAACATACCTTGCATACCTGTAAGAAGCTACTACTACTTACATATGCTATTTGTTAACAAAATGTATATGCTTAGGATATGCTAGTTAGCATATATCTAACTATTAGCTACCTAGCACTTATGCTCATTGTTATCAAGATAATATATATCCTTAATATGCTAGTTAGAATAAATGCTAGCTAAAATGTATGCTTTCTAACATATAGTCTAGCTAACCCACATTCTAACTAACATGCACATCAAGTGTTAGCTAACCAATCAACTATTAACAAGCCAACATAAAAGAAAAGCAACATATATGCTCTGTTAACATATATATTAAGGATAAAATGACACAAATTAGCCTTAAATAAGTACTAAAAATAGAAAGCACTTGTAACTATCATATATATCAATCATTATTAACTATCATTAGTTATATTATTGGTATTTGAGGTACTTGTGCTCCAACCATTGTTTGTTGTGCACTCTTTGGGATCTTCATTGTGAGTAGTAGGGAGACACACAATGCATCCTTGTACCACAAATGGATGCAAAGCACATGGCATGCATGTGCGCTTGCATGGCATAACTACTAACATTGGGGCTTTAGTAAAATAAAAGGACACCCCATATGCACTACACCTTCCTAGTAGCATTTTCTTTTTGTACTTAACTATCATGATGATGATGATCATCCAATGCATCACTACTTGATGCATACCTATTGCTTATGTCATAAAAAATAATATCCTTGCTCAATTTGAACTCACCTATGTGATAGGGTTATAATAATGATACATTTTTTTCTCTAAAGAGTATCCAATAAAAATACATTTTTTAGTCTTTAGATCAAGCTTCTTTCATAGCTCATATGGCACATGAACATATGCAATATAGCCAAATACTTTCAAGTGTGACACATCAAGCTTATTATACTTGTAAAGCATTCTTC
The DNA here is from genome assembly GCF_053477565.2 of Lygodium microphyllum. Classification (NCBI taxonomy): domain Eukaryota; kingdom Viridiplantae; phylum Streptophyta; class Polypodiopsida; order Schizaeales; family Lygodiaceae; genus Lygodium; species Lygodium microphyllum. The sequence continues at coordinate 156,411,375 of NC_141138.1, read as the reverse complement.
AAGGGCGTAGAGGCAAACTGCCAAGACCCATGTACCACTTATTGTTCAAGAGTTTCAAGTGAGCTCTAAAGGCTACATCTCACATAGTCGATGCGTTATCCCTCTTTATGAGTATAGTGAGCTTACGTTCATGCCGGATTGGGTTGCTCCTCTCTCAAGCACTCCGATAGCTCAACAATTCGTGATACAAGCTCAAGCATCCTCAAGCCTCTTCCTCCAAGCTCCATCCTCCATAGCCACGCGTGAGACAAGAGAAGGGAAGATAAGAGAAGAAGAAGAGAGGAGATGGTGGAGAGCTTCACTTCCAAGATCCCTCACTCTCACAAGCTCTCTCCCTCACACTCCCTTCCTCAAGCACTCACAAGCAAGAAAGAGAAGAGAAGGAGAGAAGAAGAAGAGTCCACTTTGCTACACACCAAAGAATGAGATCTTTTGAACTTTATATACAAAGCCCTAAATCCCATTTGGGCAGTCATCCTCTTTTTAGGCCCTTTTTTCCATTGTCCTCCTATCTTTCTAGCTTCCTTCCTACCATCCATCTACCTTTACAATTTGCACGGGTGAGAGCCATACTTGAGTGAGACAAGGAAGAGTGAAATTTCATGCATAGGGATAGAATCTAGAGATACATGAAGCAGCACTCTTAAAATAAATCATGGTGTGCATTGTGTTCTTTTACAAAAGCGTTGACTTGCACTTTTTCTTGTGTGCCTTTCTCCTTGATTCAGAACTTTTTTGCACTTCTTATGTTTCCATATTTCTCTTGCCGCGCCTTCGTCTCCCATTTCACTTTTTCCTTGGCCTTATCTTCTACTTTAGATTTTTCCGATTTTCCACCTTGTTTGTTTTATAGTTAACATTACTCCCCTCCTAGACGAGTGCTAGTTCCATGGCACTTGCTGGTGGTGAGGGGGACGGTGGTGCTGGGATGTTAGGGGTTTTTTAAGATTGTGGAGATATCGTGGTGGGGGTGTGTTGGAGGGATTTTTGGACCGGTTGGAGGGAGTTATGGAACTAAAATGCCCTTGAGTTAGGTAGGGGTCGTGGTGTTGGAGGGATTTATGGACCTATTAGAGGGATTTATGGAACTGAAAGGCCCTTAGGCTAGGTAGAGGCCCTGGTATTGGAGGGATGTTGAGGGGCGGGTCTATCTTTGAAATTCAAAATGGTGTTAGATGGATCCACGCTTGGAGGATGGTGTGTGGACATATCCTTCTTTGAAATTTAAGATGGTGTTAGATCGATCAGTCATGTAACTATCCATGGTTGAGTTCACGTGTGTTGTTCTAAAATGAGCTCCTTCATTCACTTTTTGATTGTAGTTGTTGCATTCACCCCTTGGTTGGTTGTGCTTTGTTTGATGGCACATGGCGTAGGATGGGGAGGGCATTGCCTGGATGATGGGGTCTTTGAAGCTAGTGGTGAGGCCTTTGGTTGTACCTAGAAAGAAAAGAAGGTGCACTACTTGGGATGTGCCTGCTTAACCATGGAGTGCATGGTGCTGATGTTGTGGAACTGGGAGTGGGTCTACCTTGGGCAAGCCCTTGGTGGTGTCCCAGACTTGAGAACCCAGTGGGTGTAGACAGAGGGTGTGGTGCATGGAGCTTAGGGTGACACATCTAACCATAGGCAAGTGGTATCTCCCTAGGTGTGTCCTGCTCTTGTTGTGCCCTGAGCATGTGTTGTGGGGGGTGGGGCTAGGTATGAAAATACTAGGTATAGTGATTTGTAGCGTGAAAAGTTTCTTTTCCTACCCCCACATGGGTGCTCTCAGACTCTACCTTGATCTTCCCAGGATAAGTTGCGAGGTGGTCTTAGGGATTCAGTCAAGAAGGCACGGCTGTGCAGGTATTCCTTGATGTTAGCCCTTGCATTGAGAGGTGTGGTTGACAAAAAAGGGTGGCCACACCTTGTAAAGTGGCTATCATTCATGTTTTCATGGATCCTCATACAAAACAAGGGAAGCAAGGTTGCCCTCATCATGAGCCTCTAGCCATAGCACAACTATCTATTCCTAGGTTAATGTCGAAAAGGAGTGGGGGGAGGTAGGCTTCCTCAACTCTACTAGCTTTTTTTAAAGCAAAAACCTAATTATCCTCAGATAATTACAAGTGGTTATGAAGGCTGGTGGGTCTAGGCAGGAAGAGACATCCTCGAGGAAGTGATTATTAGAAGGGCGCAAGTCCCCTAGTCTAAAGGTCAAGCATTCCCTTGGAGTTGCTGCATTGACATTGTAGATATTTGGAAAGTCATACTTGCCATGCACCCCCTATCGTAATCCACTCAGTGTCTACGAGGGTAGGGCATATAGGCGGGATCATTCTGTTCTTTTTGTAGCGTGCCGCAGAAAGCCATTCATGGATCAAAATTGGTGTCCCAAATCCTCTTTCACCACTTTGGTTGTGCCTCGTAGCCTGGGAGAGCTTTGGGAACCTGATAGACCTTGTCCTGCCAGTAGTCCATGGGATCTTGCCTCCATTGGGAGATGATGATGCTCCACTCCTCGACCCATCGGTTTGCTAGGGTATTGTCCAAATGAATGATTCCTTCCACTACTTCTAGGGGGTAAGACTCGGTTTAAGGCCCATGGGTAGAGGAATGAGAACTTGAAGGGTCGGGATTGGAGCTCTTATTGTTGCTAGATAGTCAGCTCCTGCGGCTAGTTAGCAGGGTAGTGATCCTCACGTGGTGACATGGGTGTTGAGATATTTGCAATCACACCTACTTCAGTCCCTGTGTGAGGAGCAGTGAGGGCTCAGGACCAAAATCCCATATGCACAATAGGAGAAAGTACCACCACTCAATTCCTATAAAGCATTGTCCTTGCACTCTTTTTTTAATGCAATGATAGTACTCTTTTCTTTCCAGTAAAGTGTCATGTCACTGTCAATACACAAGATTGTATTTATGAGTCCAAGTCTCAATCTTGGAACCTAATTCACTTGGGTAACAATTTGTCCTAGTTAGGGTCAATGTCTTCATGAGTTCCTTTTTCCTCTTTCAACCTCCATAGCTTCTGCATCTGCCATGCTCTAGATCTGTGCTTTTCACATGGTATCACAGCTCAAGTGAGCATAGCCCAACTCTCCTTTCACTCCTCTCAGCTCCTTTCCATCTCAGCTCAGCTCAGTTTGAGTACTGGACCCTATCTCCAACTTCATTTGCATTCCTACCTTCAATGAAGTTTCCATGGAAGCCATAGCCACCATCACCCTGTCACCTTGAAGCTTTCAAATCTCTCTCCACAGGCCTAATCTCTTTGAACTTCCTTCTAGATAAGTGTTTTTATACTTCCAGAGCCGCTCCTTGGCACCTAAATCATTGAGATTGAGCAACTATAGCTTCAGCATTGCCTCTTTTTAGAGTCGCTGCCATAATTGTGTCTATGGACAACACCTACCTACCTCTGTTGGAGCAGCCATATCTCTTCAAGCTCTCTTCTTGAGATTTTTTTCTTCAGGTCAAGATGCAAATTATTGGCATAAAAATCAAGGAGATTGATGCACACCATGCTCGGCATTTGCATTTTTCCAAATCTAGGTGCAATTTTGATAGCGACCTTCTTTGAAAGCTTAGATCTCTCAACTTGGGCAAAACGAGTACAAACCCTCTTAGGGGGGAGTTAGACCCATTAGTGAGGGTCCTCCATCTGAAAGGGTTTGAGTAGATTCGACCTGTGGAGCTTGTGGGAGCTCATTTACCAGTTGTTGGTCCTTGTTTTGACAAGACAACCATAGCCACCTACCTTCAAGCTCATTTTTCCTTCATTTTCTCTCTCCTACCACTTAAACCAAGCCAAGGCCACTCTAATCTGAAGTTTTCAGCAATTATTGAACCATAAAATCAGCAAGGAGGGGAAGCTATGAAGATTTTTTGAAGATCATCAAGTCAAACTCAAGCAACAAACATCAAAGTTCAAACTAGTATCTTTTGATACTACATTGCCATTGCTTGTGTCTTTTGACACATTAAGAATCAACTCTACTACTGAAAAATTTCAGAGTTTCAAGATTGATTATTGATGAAAATTATGAAGACTAAGGTTTGAAAGATCTTGAAGGATTTTTTGAAAGGTTGAAGATTCAAGGACATAGTGTCACTCACCTAGTGCTTCTTGGCACTTATACTCAACTACTCTACTGTTGAAATCTAGTGCTGATCTGTTGTTGCTCCAGCCTTCTAACATGGGAAAAAACTCTCCAACTACTCACTTTAAAGGAGTCGGGTTTCACACTTGGCAGACCCACATCAAACTAATCCTAATGAAGAAGGGCCTCTGGGCCATTACCACTGGAAAAGAAAAGAAGCCTTGTGATGCGGATCTTGCTATCACTTGGAAAAAGAATGATGATAAGGCTTAGGCCATTATCAAACTAGAGCTAGACGATAGCTATATCCACCATGTGGATAGCTGCGAGACTTCACAGGATACATGGAAGAGACTTGACACTTTGTTTGATGCACACTCTAAATCATCAAAGTATGGTCTCTTGATAGAGTTTCTCAGGCTTGAAATGAAGTCCAACACATCATTTGCCATGCATCTAAATTACATGGAAGGACTTCTAACCCAACTTGCAAGAATCAACATTAAAATGGAAGAAGATGTTTGCATCAGTGTTCTACTTAAGAGTTTGCCTCCTGAATATAATAATGTATCAACAACTCTAATTAATATGACAAACCCTGAACTTCTTGATATCTCGGCATCACTGTTAGAGGAGGAAAAGAAGCTAAAAACTAAGGAAGAACCTAGCACCTCTAGAGTGTTGAGATATCGAGCTCCACTCGTGATACGCTAGGGTGACCATTGTGTATTTATATCACCGACTTGTCAGACGCGGTTGGCACACCGCCCATGAATAATAGCTACATGATAGCTATCCTTATCTACTCTAGTTCGTGGCTCAGTTAGTATGCCACCTCAGTTAGTTGAGTTTGGTTTGAGACCCATATATAGGGTTCTTCTATTTCTTTGTATTAGAGTTCTTTTGGCTTACACAACTAAGAAGAGGAAAACTGTTTTCAGCCTCCACCTCTGTGTGTATTCCCCCATTGTGTAAGCAAGAAAGCTACAAGTGAGACTCCTTCCTTCTCTCCCACAATCTTGACATGGTATCAAATCCTTGTTCATGGTAAGGAGCTCAAGGAAGCAAGCCAAGCTCGCGGTGTTCTGGTAAGAGGAGCAGTGTTGCTTTCATTTTCTGTTTTGGGAGCAAGTCTCTGCAGGCAGCACAGCCGGAAAGTGTAGGAGTGCATTGTCTCAGGTTGAGACCTTGTTTTTTTGATTTGAGGCCATTTCGGGGCCTGTTTTGGAGGCGGAAGTTTTCTGCACGCACTCAGGAAAAAGCCCTGTTTTATGCTGTGCGACCACTATTCTACAGGTCGGTGAATAGTTACCACAGAAATTGCATCGTATGCTTGTGTGCAGAGACATTGGGAGTTACAGAATCATCCTTGGTTCCTGGTTATGCAAAATCATCACTAGGAAGTGACTGTGTGGTCAAATATCACTTTCGCCAGTTTTGCAGATTTTCCCTTGTGAGGGTGAAGCTGTGTTTTTTGCAGTGACAGAATTTTTTGCAGTGTTCTGTAATGGCATCTAATTCTCTTTCACAGATTGTCACTGAAAAGTTTGACAAGAACAACTTCCAAGCATGGAAGTTTAGAATGACGAATTTCCTTATGGGAAAAGGATATTGGGAATTTGTTGCAAGAAATGAAGAAGAACCAGTTCTTCCTGATGTTCCCAATCAACAGCAAATGCAGGCATTTAAAGCATGGCATGAGAGAGCCAGGAAAGTTATGTATTGGCTGTCTATCAGCATTTCAGACTCTATGATTGTGCATATTCAGGATGCAAGTACGCCAAAGGAGGCATGGGATACTTTGTCAAAAATGTATAGCACAAATACGCAAGCCAAGAAAATGCAGCTCAAGCAAGAGTTGCATAATGTGCAAAGAGAAAATATGAGCATCAATGACTACCACATGAAGGTGAAGAAGATTGCAGATGCACTTGCTTCCATCGGGTCACCATTGGAAGATGATGATTTAGTTTCTGTGACCCTGAATGTTCTAGGAAAGGATTATGCACAGTTTCGGACATCCATTTCAGTCCGTGAAAGATTTCATGATTTTGAGGAGCTGATTGCTCTTCTAATTTCTGAGAAGCAAAGAAATGGTGGTGCATCTTCTTCAGGAGGAACTTCAAAAGAAGCTGTCTTCTACTCAAATGCTGGAAGAAGTAGAGGCAGAGGTAGAGGAGGCCGATTTGGAGGCCGTGGTAGAAATCAGAATATGCAGCAAACTCAAGAAAACCAGTCCTATGGAGGAGGACGTGGTAACTCTAGAGGCAGGGGGAGCCAAAGAGGTCGTGGTGGATAGCAAAGAGGCCAAAATGCAAACAGCAATGTTGAATGCTACTACTGTGGTAAAATGGGTCATATGGCTAAAGACTGCTATAAAAAGCAGAATGACATCATGAATGGAAAACTGGAACAAGGGAATTATGCATCTTCTAGTAGACAGGGTGATGACAGAAATGAGCATTTGTTTATGGTGCAACACATGAACAATTCTGTGACAAGTGCAAAAGAAAGCAATGATGTATGGTATGTTGACTCAGGTGCATCAAACCACATGACAGGTCATGCAGAATGGATGGAGGATGCAAGGAAAATGGAAAAACCAGGATTTGTGGAGACTGGTGATGATACTGCATATCCTATTGTGCAGATTGGAAAATTTCCTTTGTTTATGTAGGATGGGAAAAAGAAATACTTGTCCGATGTATAGAGTTGTTTTGGCTTACACAACTAAGGAGAGGAAAACTGTTTTCAGCCTCCACCTCTGTGTGTATTCCCCCATTGTGCAAGCAAGAAAGCTACAAGTGAAACTCCTTCCTTCTCTTCCTTGGCCCTCTCTAGTTGGGCTAGCAGTTCAACCACATAGGTGTCATAGTCTGCGGCTAGGGGCATCATTGGCAGTGCTATGGTGGATGCTTCTAGCTTTTGCTGCTTTGGGCCCTGCTTGGACTTGGCATATGCCACAAAAAAACTTTTGGCTCCTATCCATGGCACCATCTCTCATACTTTTGTGACTAGGAACTACATCATGGACATGAGTTGAGTGGTGTACATGGCATATGTTGGCTCCTGTGTGGTGGAGGTGGTGATGATGGTTTAAGGTGTGAGAATCAAAGGGAGGGGGTGCAACAAGACCTTGCCCTTTCCCATGATGACTGGGGCTACTTTAGTGTTGCTGCTTGGTTTGCCTTCGTGCTGTGGACTCAAGGTCGCCACTCCTTTGGAACCGTAGGCCTCCTCCACAAACTTGTGCATGGCCTTTGCCATGTCTTCATCCTACTTTCTTTTTAGCTCTTTTGCCTCTCTCTTGGCTCCTCTGTTTCTCTCATCTTCGGCCCTCTTGTACTCTTTTTGGGCCTTCCTCAACTCGGCCCATTCCTCCCTTATCATTGTTTCTTTTGTCTCATTCTACAGCTTTGGTGGGGTTCCTTTCGTCTGTGCCTTCAGCTCTCCTTGACTGCAGACTGTGTCTCTTGCTCTTCCTTATCACTTATTGTAACATGCCCGCTCCTCAAATTGCGGGACACGTCTTAGCAGTCCATCGAGAGATATATCTAGAAGATGCCACCCGGCACTCCTAAGGAATGACACGGGGTTTGCCAACTAGGGTCTCCCGAGTCTGCCTCGTGACGGAACTTTTCCACCCGTTCCCACTAGGATCAACCTGAAGTCCGGGTTTCTTATAGTCGGGTCTTCCTAACAGCCTTCTAGCGTCGGTCTGCAACAACTGCTCCACTTTGCCAGGTACAATTGGACCAAAGCAGGCTCATACTGCGGTTGGTTCAAAGAGAATGGGAAACGAGAGGGATGCATCGCTCGACCTCTCTGCCCATAGGGCATAGTCCCATTCCAGTCCCCTAAAACGATATGAATCACGGTTCTAGCTAACATTGTCTAAGGTCATCATCCAACTTTTCCTAACATTTCTCGTTAACATTTCCTTTGAGGAAATATCTTGGCTAACTGAGACCACCCTTCCGTAGGATAGACCCATTGATCACATCCACCACGCTTCCCTCGGGGGTTGTTTTAGTCATCTAATTACCTACCACATTATGTTTGACACATAAAAGCAGCTTCCTTAATTAACCCATTAATCACAGGTTGCTTTACGTAATTTAGGGCATAGACATGAAGACAAGATAAAACAAGATCAAAACACTTCCTTAACTTATCTTCAGATTAATGTTTGTCTCCTGCCCATACAGGAGAATCAAGTGTCCCTTTTTGCCTCCACAGAAAAATCCTTCCGTCTCCTGACAATAAAAACCCAAAGGTTTATCCTACCATCTCAAGTTACGTAGAACACTTGTGTAGGGTTCGGAGGCATTGGGATTTACGGCCAAAGCCCCCTGGAACCCAAGCGTCCTTCCATGCCAAGTAATTTCCACGGAGAGATCCCTCGTGGCAGGTTTGGTCCACATTCTCGGCGTGGATTCATAACCCCCTTGGTTAGGGTTTGGCGGTTCGCGCGGGGTAGCTAGCGCCATCCTTCCTTAATTATCCCTTTAGGAAATCATCCACAGCTGAAGCAACCAGCCCAATAGCATTTACTAGGGAAAACATCCCTTTTGTTCCCATGGAAATTTATCCTTACAGTTCCCACCATGAAATATAATCACTTGCCAAAACCACAACCAATCCTTAAGTATCCTTTCAAAAACAATCAAGTTGAAACAACCAGCCTAATATCCTTTAACTAGAAAAACATCATTTCCTAATCTAGCAAGTAACCACTCTGCCTAGCAATCACTTTTTCCATCTTTAACAAGATCAACCTTCGTTAAAACCATTTCAACAGTTCCAAGAAACATGCTTAGCATAAATCAACTACCCTAAAGTTCGCTCTCCCCCTTCGGTTAGGGCTTCGCAAGGTCAATTTAGCAAATTCCTTCTAGATCCTTTAAATGATCTAAGTGATTTCACCTTGACCTTTATTAATCATGGCTACCTATTTAGGGTAGAAGATAAACCCACCCTAAACCCTTTAATGGTGAATACATGCAATTCTACCTCTATTTAAGAATTCAAGATGCGTGAGAAGAATCTAAATATTGGTACAACCTGGATATGAGCTATAGTTGCTGGAGGGTTGGTGGTATTCATGTCTCCGCTTGCATTGGATATGTTCCTAGCTCTGTTTGCAACTTCAACACTTTGTGCTCCTTGTAACTCGTCTCTTGGGTGCCATCCTTGTGCGTTCCTGGTCTTGCAACCCTCGAGGTAAATCGTCCGCTCTTGCCCTGGTGGAAGGAAGTGGTACACGGGTTCACAAGGAGTCTAAGGCCAAACAATTTGACTTCAACATGCATAACTCTTCTTCTTCTTTTACCCTCTCCCCAATTTTTTTTCCATCTATCTCACCCTCTCCATCTCATAGTCTTCTCTCCCTCTCTCTTTCTCTATCACTCTCCCTATATCCTCCCCTAGTTATCTTCCTCTTCTCTCTATCCCTCTACTTCTTCTTCTTGTTTTCCTCTCTCTTCCTCTTCTTCTCCTCCTTTCTCCTTTCTCCTCTCTCTCCCTCTTCTTCTCCTTCTTTCTCTCCCTTTCTCTTCTTCTTCTTCTTCTTCTTCTTCTTCTTCTTCTTCTTCTTCTTCTTCTTCTTCTTCTCCTCTCTCTCTCTTCTTCTCCTTCTCTTCTTCTCCTTCTTCCTCTCCCTTCCTCTTCTCTCTCTTCCTCTTCTTTTCCTTCTTCTTCTCCTTCTCTCTCACTCCTCCTTTTCTTCTTGACAATGGTGATGGGGGCTGCGCTAAAGTCCCTAAACCAGGGGGCTGCGCCTATGATCACGGGGGGACTATGGGTTGACACGGAGGGGGAGGAGGGCTTGTTGCCTACCACGAGCTGGAGGGGGGGCGCATTGTGCCAACGGAGGGAGGGGGAGGCTCTTACAAGGTGGGGGGGAGGATGGATATCTGCCACTACCCACTTGGGGGCTGCATGCCCCCTTCTCCCCATTACTCACCCTCTCTCTCTCTCTCCCCACCATGCAGACAACAGGGGGAGAGAGGGAGGAATTGAAAAAAAAAATTAAAAAATTTAAGGGGGGTGGTTCGCATGGGGGGAAGCACGAGGAGGGTCACAGGGGGGAGGGTACATTACATCCTCTCCCCCTTAGAGGAATCGAGATGTCCTCATCTCGAGAAGAAACTAGGGAAGACAAGTACTGATGGGGCTTATGACCTATGGGTTAAGACCCACCATGCATCCACTACAGTACTCTTAATGTTTCAAGTAGTGCACTCATATTATTCGAATTAACCATAGGTCAAAGAGTAGGATTTATTCCCAATTGTGTTACATGTCGATTAAGCTTATAGGAGTTTTAGTCCTCCTAATAAGGTTTAGTGGGCTCTAGATCTTCATCTTCATCTGATCCGCCTATATACCCATAGAGTGCACCTGTGTAGCTTTTTTTTTCTTGGAGGCTCAATGTCTTTTGGACTTAGATCAAGGCAGTCTACTTGAATGTGTCCTAGCTCCTTACAATGGAAGCATTGACGGTAGGGACATCTCCTACGGATGTGCCCTATCTCTTCGCACATATGGCATCTCTTATCCTGATCTCCATAGCCATCTTTGCTACAATTGCTCGATTTAAGTTCTTGGACAATTGGATTCGCTCAGAGTAATGCATCTTGCAAGTCCGTTGGGCGCATTGATTCCAATCGAGTGTTTATGAGTGGATTCAACCCGACAAAAATTTTTGACACTTGTTGTGTCATATCCATTGGGGGTGTATACTTTAGGAGTGAAATGAACTTCGAATAATATACTTCAAGGAATAATCCTAGCTGCTTCAAGTCATAGAATTCATTCATCTTTTGTGTGCGGTAGGCAGGTGGTAGATACCTCCCTCGCACAGCTTCCTTAAGCTTATCCCAAGTGACTGTCCCCTCCGAGATCGCTTGGTCTCTGCACCATTGTTTCCACCAAAGTATTGCTTTGCCTGTAAGCTTAAGTTTGGTGAGCATGGCTGTTGAGATATCGAGCTCCACTCGTGATATGCCAGGGTGACCATTGTGCATTTATGTCACCGACTTGTTAGTTGCAGATGCGGTTGGTACACCGCCCATGAATAATAGCTAGATGACAGCTATCCTTATCTACTCTAGTTCGTGGCTCAGTTAGTATTCCACCTTAGTTAGTTGAGTTTGGTTTGAGACCCATATATAGGGTTATTCTATTTCTTTGTATAAGAGTTCTTTTGGCTTATACAACTAAGAAGAGGAAAACTGTTTTTAGCCTCCACCTCTGTGTGTATTCCCCCATTGTGCAAGCAAGAAAGCTACAAGTGAGACTCCTTCCTTCTCTCCCACAATCTTGACATGGTATCAGAGCCTTGTTCGTGGTAAGGAGCTCAAGAAAGCAAGCCAAGTTCACGGTGTTCTGGTAAGAAGACCAGTGTTGCTTTCATTTTTCTGGTGTGGGAGCAAGTCTCTGCAGGTAGCACAGTCGGAAAGTGCAAGAGTGCATTGTCTCAGGTTGAGACACCCTTCGCGGTGAAGCAAGAGGGTAGTATATGCTGCGGGAGAGGGCTTTAGCCTTTGGTGACCCTGTTTTGTTGATTTGAGGCCATTTCGGGGCCTGTTTTGGAGGCGGAAGTTTTCTGCACGCACTCAGGAAAAGGCCCTATTTTATGTTGTGCGACCACTGTTCTACAAGTCGGTGAAAAGTTACCACATAAATTTCATCGTATGCTTGTGTGCAGAGACATTGGGAGTTACAAAATCATCCTTGGTTCCTGTTTATGCAAAATCGTCACTAGGAAGTGACTGTGTGGTCAAATACCACTTTCGCCAGTTTTGCAGATTTGCCCTTGTGAGGGTGAAGCTGTGTTTTTTGCAGTGACAGAATTTTTTGCAGTGTTCTGTAATGGCGTCTGATTCTCTTTCACAGATTGTCACTGAAAAGCTTCACAAGAACAACTTCCAAGCATGGAATTTTAGAATGACGAATTTCCTTATGGGAAAAGGATATTGGGAATTTGTTGCAGGAAATGAAGAAGAACCAGTTCTTCCTAATGTTCCCAATCAACAGCAAATGTAGGCATTTAAAGCATGGCATGAGAGAGCCAGGAAAGTTATGTATTGGCTGTCTATCAGCATTTCAGACTCTATGATTGTGCATATTCAGGATGCAAGTATGCCAAAGGAGGCATGGGATACTTTGTCAAAAATGTATAGCACAAATACGCAAGCCAGGAAAATGCAGCTCAAGCAAGAGTTGCACAATGTGCAAAGAGAAAGTATGAGCATCAATGACTACCACATGAAGGTGAAGAAGATTGTAGATGCACTTGCTTCCATTGGGTCGCCAGTGGAAGATGATGATTTAGTCTCAGTGACCTTGAATGGTCTAGGAAAGAATTATGCACAGTTCCGAACATCCATTTCCGTCCGTGAAAGATTTCCTGATTTTGAGAAGTTGATTGCTCTTCTAATTTCTGAGGAGCAGAGAAATGGTGGTGCATCTTCTTCAGGAGGAACTTCAAAAGAAGCTGTCTTCTACTCAATTGCTGGAAGAGGTAGAGGCAGAGGTAGAGGAGGCCGATTTGGAGGCCATGGTAGAAATCAGAATATGCAGCAAACTCAAGAAAACCAGTCCTATGGAGGAGGACGTGGTAACTCTAGAGGCAGGGGGAGCCAAAGAGGTCGTGGTGGATGGCAAAGAGGCCAAAATGCAAACAATAATGTTGAATGCTACTACTGTGGTAAAATGGGTCATATGGCTAAAGACTGCTATAAAAAGCAGAATGACATCATGAATGGAAAACTACAACAAGGAAATTATGCATCTTCTAGTAGACAAGGTGATGATAGAAATGAGCATTTGTTTATGGTGCAACACATGCACAATTCTGTGACAAGTGTAGAAGAAAGCAACGAAGTGTGGTATGTTGACTCAGGTGCATCAAACCACATGACAGGTCATGCAAAATGGATGGAGGATGCAAGAAAAATGGAAAAACCAGGATTTGTGGAGACTGGTGATGATACTGCACATCCTATTATGTAGATTGGAAAAATTCATTTGTTTATGCAGGATGGGAAAAAGAAATACCTGTCCGATGTATTTCATGTCTCGAATATCACCAAGAATCTGGTTTCTGTTGGTCAAATGGTTGAGCAGGGCTTGCAAGTCAGATTTAATCCTCATGGATGCTTTGTTGAGGATATGAAAAATAAAGGTCGCTTGATAGCAAAAGGAAAGAAGAAGGGAAGAATGTTTACGTTGGATGCAGACATGCCTGAATTGAGTGCAGCAATGTTTGCACATGGGACCGGTGTTGTTGCAGATATTGATATCTGGCATAAACACATTGGTCGTGTTAATGTACAGTGACTTAAATCAATACAGGCCCAAAATATTGTTGCAGGATTGCCTAAATTCAAGGTTGCAGAAATTCATAAGGTATGTGAAGCCTGCCAATTTGGAAAACAAGCAAGGAAACCATTTCCTAGACATGTTCAAGAGAATAAGAAGCCATTGGAATTAATCCACTCGGATGTGTGGACTACTAAAGCTGCATCTCTTGGAGGCTGTCATTATTTTGTTACTTTTATTGATGACTATAGCAGAAAAGTTTGGGTGTATTTTATGAAAAAGAAAAGTGAAGTTTTTGGGCATTTCAAAACTCTTAAAGCTATGGTTGAAAAAGAAACATGCCTGCAAATAAAATGCCTAAGGTCAGATGGAGGGGGAGAGTACCTCTCAAATGAGTTTGTAAGGTTCTTGCAGGAGCATGGCATAAAGCAGTAATATTCATGTAGTCATACCCCACAACAAAATGGAATTGCAAAAAGGAAAAACAGGCATATTGGAGAGGTATCTCGTGCCATGCTCAATGAAAAAGACTTGCCAGATTTTTATTGGGCTGAAGCAGTTGCTACAGCAGTCTACATAATGAACAGAACTCCCACTGCAGCAATACATGGAATGACTCCAGAGGAGAGGTATACTGGTAGGAAACCAGATATTTCTCATTTGAAAATTTTTGGTTGCATTGCCTATGTACATGTGCCAGATGAGTTGAGATCCAAGTTGGATCCAAAAGCTGAGAAGTGCATCTTTATTGGTTACTCTCTGCAGCAAAAAGGGTATAGATGCTATAACCCTTCTACTCGTAAGTTTACAGTGAGGAGAGATGTTGTTTTTGATGAGATGAGTAGCTGGTATAAACCAGTAAATGTGATTGATGATGTAGATGCACAAAATGGTAATGCTGCACAGAATTCACAACAGGAGTCACAAGATATTAGTGAACCTGGAGTGTCCTCTAGCAGTGGTTCACATTCTTCGCCATGGAGAGGTAGATTGAGATCAGGAGAATCTTCTCAAACCAATGTAGATAGTGGTATGTAGGTATCACGAAAAGGAAAAGAGAAGGTAGATCAACCCATGTTTGATGTGAATGCAGGTCACTCTTATGTGGATGGTGAATCCAGTGGCTCAGAACAGAGCATTGATGATGAGTTGGGTATTCCTTCTACTGTTACACTTGGAGTAAGGAAGACCAGGGATGTTTTGAGAGCACCTGGGAGTGAACCTACTTTGCGCAGGTCTACCAGAGTTAGGTATAAGAGTTCTTCTATATATTTGTATAGGGTTCTTCTATTTATTTGTATAAGAGTTCTTTTTGGCTTACACAACTAAGAAGAGGAAAACTGTTTTCAGCCTCCACCTTTGTGTGTATTCCCCCATTGTGCAAGCAAGAAAGCTACAAGTGAGACTCCTTCCTTCTCTCCTACAATCTTGACAATGGCTTGGTTAGCAGGTGTAGTTCTTGCTACCTCAAAATAGTCCTCCATGGGCTCAATCCAAATCTCGGCATAAGCTTGAGCAGTCCTTTCCTTACCATCAAACTCGGGTGCCTTAATTTGCTTGAGAAGAAAATTCTTCTCTTGCATGTCAGCATTCGTGGGTGTAGAAGGTGCCTGACAATCAAGCCATACCACTTAGGTTATTTCTGTTTAGGATATGCTTATGAACACATGTATCATTATGAAGTTTTGCTCTGATACCAACTGTAACATGCCTGCTCCTCAAATCGCGGGACACGTCTTAGCAGTCCATCGAGAGATATATCTAGAAGATGCCACCCGGCACTCCTAAGGAATGACACGGGGTTTGCCAACTAGGGTCTCCCGAGTCTACCTCGTGACGGAACTTTTCCACCCGTTCCCACTAGGATCGACCTGAAGTCCGAGTTTCTTGTAGTCGGGTCTTCCTAACAGCCTTCTAGCATCGGTTTGCAATTGCTCCACTTTGCACAGGTACAACTAGACCAAAGCAGACTCATATTGCACTTGGTTCAAAGAGAATGGGAAACAACAGGGATGCATCGCTCGATCTCTCTCCCTGTAGGGCATAGTCCCATTCTGGTCCCCTAAAACGATATGAATCAGGGTTCTAGCCAACATTGTCTAAGGTCATCGTCTGACTTTTCCTAACATTTCTCGTTAACATTTCCTTTGAGGAAAGCTCTTGGTTAACCGAGACCACCCTTTTGTAGGATAGACCCATTGGTCACATCCACCACACTTCCCTCGAGGGTTGTATTAGTTATCTAATTACCTACCACATTATGTTTGACACATAAAAGCAGCTTCCTTAATTAACCCGTTAATCATAGGTTCCTTTACGTAATTTGGGGCACAGACACAAAGACAAGATAAAACAAGATCAAATACTTCCTTGACTTATCTTCAGATTAATGTTTGTCTCCTGCCCATATAGGAGAATTAAGTGTCCCTTTTTGCCTCCACAGAAAAATCCTTCTGTCTCCCGGCAATAAAAACCCAAAGGTTTATCCTACCAAGATTTTGCCTTGTAACTAGTATCAAGGCCTCGAGATCCCATCTCAAGTCACGTAGAACACTTGTGTAGGGTCCGGAGGCATTGGAATTTATGGCCAGAGCCCCCCTGGCACCCAAACATCCTCCTACGCCAAGTAATTTCCACAGAGAGACATCTCGCAGCGGGTTCGGTCCACATTCCCGACACAGATTCATAACCCCCTTGGTTAGGGTTTGGCGGTTCACGAGGGGTAGCTTGCGCCATCCTTCCTTAATTATCCCTTTAGGAAATCATCCACAACTGAAGCAACTAGCCCAATAGCATTTACTAGGGAAAATATCCATTTTGTTCCCATGGCAATTTATCCTTACAGCTCCCACCATGAAATATAATCACTTGGATATTTATCCAAAACCACAACCAATCCTTAAGTATCCTTTTGGAAACAATCAAGTTGAAACAACCAGCCCAACATCCTTTAACTAGGAAAACATCATTTCCTAATCCAACAAGTAACCACTCTTCCTAGCAATCACTTTTTCCATCTTTAACAAGATCAATCTTTGTTAAAACCATTTCAACAGTTCCGAGCAACGCATAAATCAACTACCCTAAAGTTCGCTCTCCCCCTTGGGTTAGGGCTTCGCAAGGTCAATTTAACAAATTCCTTCTAGATCCTTTAAATGATCTAAGTGATTTCACCTTGACCTTTATTAATCATGGCTACCAATTTAGGGTAGAAGATCAACCCATCCTAAGCCCTTTAATGGCGAATACATGCAATTCTACCTCTATTTAAGAATTCAAGATGCATGAGAAGAATCTAAATCTTGGTACAAGCTGGATATGATCTATAGTTGCTGGAGGGTTGATGGTATTCATGTCTCCGCTTGCATTGGATATGTTCCTAGCTCCGTTTGCAACTTCAGCACTTGTGCTCCTTGTAACTCATCTCTTGGGTGCCATCCTTGTGTATTCCTGGTCTTGCAACCCTTGAGGTAAATCAACCACTCTTGCCCTGACAGAAGGAACTGGTACGCGGGTTCACAAGGAGTCTAAGGCCAAACAATTTAACTTCAACATGCATAACTCTTCTTCTTATTTTACCCTCTCCCCAATTTGTTTTCCATCTATCTCACCCTCTCCATGTCATAGTCTTCTCTCCCTCTCTCTTTCTTTGTTGCTCTCCCTATATCCTCCCCTAATTATCTTCCACTTCTCTCTATCCTTCTTCTTCTTCTTCTTCTTTTCCTCTCTCTTCCTCTTCTTCTCCTCCTTTCTCCTTCTCTCTCTCCCTCTTCTTCTCCTTCTTTCTCTCCCTTCCTCTTCTTCTTGTTCTCTCTCTTCTTCTTCTTCTCCTCCTCCTCTCTCTCCCTCTTTTTCTTCTTCTTCTTCTCCTTCTCTCTCCCTCTTCTTCTTCTCTCTCTCTCTCTTCTTCTTCTTCTTCTTTTTCTTCTTCTTCTTCTCCTCTCTCTCTCTTCTTCTCCTTCTCTTCTTCTCCTTCTTCCTCTCCCTTCCTCTTCTCTCTCTCCCTCTTCTTTTCCTTCTTCTTCTCCTTCTCTCTTACTCCTCCTCTTCTTCTTGACGACAGTGATGGGGGCTACGCTAAAGTCCCTGAACCAGGGGGCTATGCCTATGATCACCGGGGGGCTGCGGGTTGACATGGAGGGGGAGGATGGCTTACTGCCTACCACGAGCTGGAGGGGGGGTGCACTATGCCAAGGGAGGGAGGGGGGAGGCTCTTATAAGGTGGGGGGAGGATGGCTATCCGCCACCACCCACCTAGGGGGTTGCATGCCCCCTTCTCCCCATTACTCACCCTCTCTCTCCCCCCCGCCATGCAGACAGCAAGGGGAGAGAGAGGGAGGAATTTTTTTTAAAAAAAAGTAAAAATTTAAGGGGGGTGGTTCGCATGGGGGAAAGCACGAGGGTCACAGGGGGGGAGGACATTACAGTTATAGTCCTTTCCCTTGACTATGTTAAAATGTGCAGGATCTAGAGCATGGCAGATGCTAAAGCTATGGAGGTTAAAAGAGGAAGATGAGACTCATGAAGACATTGACCCTGACAAAGACAAATTGCCACACAAGTGAATCAGGTTCCAAGATTGAGACTTGGACTCATAAACACAATCTTGTGTATTGACAGTGACAATACATTTTATTGTAAAGAAAAGAGTACTATCATTGCATTAGAAAAAGAGTGCAAGTACAATGCTTTATAGGAATTGAGTGGCGGCATTTTCTCCTACTGTGCATATGGGATTCTGGTCCTAAGTCCTCACTGCTCCTCACAAAGGGACAGTAGTAGGTGTGATTGCAAATCTCTACACCCCCGTCCTCAATCACAACCAAAAGTACAAAGTGTGTAGAGGCTTTAGTGAAAGCAATGCCTGCAAAGTGTGGGCACACCATAGACATGGTAAAATACCACAGGTTGTCGCAAAGAAAAGGCTAAGTGTGGGTACCACAAACATGATGGACATCTAGAGACTATAGCAAGGGCCTCACAAAGTGTACAGAGGCTGTAGTACAAGGCTAACTGAGGAGTTTACAAGTTTATGTCTGAAGCATTAGGGCAGGCACTACAAGGCTAAAAAAGTCTATTTGAATAGAAGGACTGATGAGGTTTGTCCTTCTCCTGGTGGTTTTCTTCTTCTTCTTCTTCCTTTGCTTACTCTTCTTCTTCTTCTTTGACTACAACTAGATAGGCCATTTGGGACCTCTTTTTGACGTGGCAAAACTTCTCGATGTGTCTGGTCCTTTTGCAAAAGTCACAGAAGAGATGATCCTTCTTGCCTTTGTACCTATTGCCAACATATAATGCATGTCCATCTCTAGAGGTGCTTGGTTCTTCCTTAGGTTTTAGCTTCTTTTTCTCCTCTAACAGTGATGCCTGGATATCAAAAACTTTAGGTTTTGGCATATTGGTTAAAGTTGTTGATACATTATCATATTCAGGAGGAAAACTCTTAAGTAGAACACCGATGTAAACATCTTCTTCCATTTTAATGTTGATTCTTGCAAGTTGGGTTATAAGTCCTTCCATGCAATTTAGATGTGTGGCAAATGATGTGCTAGACTTCATTTCAAGCCTGAAAAACTCAATCAAGAGACCATACTTTGATGATTTAGACTGTGCACCAAACAAGGTGTCAAGTCTCTTCCATGTATCCTATGAAGTCTCACAGTTATCCACATGGTGGATATAGCTGTCGTCTAGCTCCAGTTTGATAATGGCCTAAGCGGTATCATCGTTCTTTTGCCAAGTGACTACAAGTTTCACATCATGAGGCTTATTTTCTTTTCCGGTGGTAATGGCCTTGATTCCCTTCTTCATCAGGATGAGTTTGATGTGGGTCTGTCAAGTGTGAAACCCGACTCCTTTGAAGTGAGCAGTTGAAGAGTATTTGCCCATGTTAGATGGCTAGAGCAGTAGAAAATAACTCTAGAATTCTTAGATTTTATCAGTGGAAGAGCAAATTACAGTGTTTCAAGAGACACAAGTAATGGCAGTGTGAAAACACACTATATAAAGACTATATTCGAGTTTATGTTGAACTCAAATCTTCTTAGTTTGGGGTCATTGGTATTCCTTCAATGAATCCAAGTTCTTTTCCTCCTTGATTTGATGCTGGGACAGTAGATTGGAGTGGCAGTGGGTTTTTCCAAGTGGGAGAAGAGAGAAAATGATGAGATTTTTGAGCTTGATGAAGTTTGGCTATGGCTTCTTAGATTAGGGTTTTGACCCATCCCTGGTTTTTTTAAAAAAATTTGGGAGCTATACTTGATAATTTTGAAAACTTTTTATATGAGATGAATCTTACTTCAAGGGCTATCATTCCCCTATGATGGCAACTGAAATTGCTTTGCAGAGAGATGGATCAAAGCATTCGATCAGCATGGGCGTAGATTTTGATAGTGTGACGAAACTTCAGCAATGCTGAAGCATAGAATGATCAATGTCACAGCATGATGTGCCACAGAGAAGTGCTTGATGTTGAGGAAGATTTCCCTAGAAGACATCATGATGAATGATGGCTTGTAGTGTGAGATCCATAAGCTCCAAGATGCCTATTGGCTATGGAGGCCACAAAATAGAACCTGAGAATATTGGCAATGTTGAGTAGAGGATGGGGCAATGTCAAGTTCTAAGATGATGTAGAGAAGCTAAAAGTAGTGGGGGAACACTTCTTTAGAAGGAAGCTTGGTAATATTTGGCCTGTGGAGTGAGATACAAGAGCATCAAGCTCATAGGGTGCAACTGGTTATGGTAGCTATGAAGGCAAGCTTGAAGGTGGAGATGGAAAGTGAGTTCATAGGTGGAGATTGAGCTGCGTAGAGATGGATGAGAGGTGAAGAGCTACTAAAAAAAGCTAAGCCATGCTCAGTTGTTCTCTGATACCATGTTAAAATGCACAAGATCTAGAACATGGTAGATGCTAAAGATATGGAGGTTGAAAGAGGAAGATGAGACTCATTCTATTGGTGTGTTCCTTGAGTTATTAAATCTAACTACATTCCTTGTTATTGAAAAAACAGTCCTCAACTTATGTACACTCAATGCTGGGTGTTCCGTTGTGCATGGTGCAAAATGAGGCTTACTGTCCTTTTCTAGTGCACTTTTGTGGAAGCAATTACTGTGTGGGGTGCATCAATGAAATGATTATGCAATTCTAGCTATCCCCCCTTCATGTTTACGACCTAGTATGGCTTTGTACGTGGTCTGTGGTCACTCCTAAGGGTAGCACAAGAAATATATTTCTCCCTCTATAGTCTATCAAGGCTAGGTCACAGTCAAGAGGTCAATGCTTGGGCTACAATCCTAGTCAGCTATGCGACCAGGCTCCTAGAGTCTACGTCTAAGTGGCATAGTCAAGGTTTCCTCTAGTTCCTAACTTTGGCGAGCCAGGGTGGGTTTCTTGAGGTGTTCAAGTATGTGTCCCAATAGGTCCTGCCCTGAGGGTTGGTCCTACTCCTAGTTCTTCTATCGTCTGCCCAATTGGTCCGATTCACCAGAATCAGATGCAGTCTGATCTTCGGTGGTTCAACTCTCAAAGTTGGACAGTCTGACTGGTCTGGTTCAACCCTGAATGGTGATCCGATTGTTCATGTGGTCTGATTGCAATTTTTGGTTCGATCAGATCACGTGGTCCCAAGTAAAGGGCTTGGTCTAACTGTCAAAGAGTGTTCGATTGGACGAGCGATTTGATTGGACCCGAGGTGGTGGTCCCATGACTCTTGGAGTCAGATGGTCCGATGCTCCCAGTCCAGACGGTCCGATTGTCCAACTCAAGGAGTCAGACCAGGACACAGTGGTCCCCGACTACGAATTGGACAGCATAACATGATGGTTTTTGGCCAATTTCTCCTAGCGCTCATCACTGCTCCCTGCCATACCTTCCAAATCACATCAATGGCATAATAAGAAGATCCAAATATACCTAGATCGATTGAAAACACCAGAATCAAAGCGTGTGATCTCCTTTGTGATTAGCAGGTCTCTTTCTCTCTCTCTCTCTCTCTCTCTAATGTGTTTAGTAGGTCTTCCTTGCCACTCTTGGCCTCTTATTGCCTTGCCTAGGTCTGCATTTACCTTAATCTTTCTCCTCTTACTAATATTTAACCCAGGGTTTCATTTTTTTCCCTTCTTTTCCCAGTTTCAACCTGTTATACAGTAGCAAAATCCTATTGTGTGCTCACACTGTTTTAATCCTATCCTACCTAATACAATAAGAAAATCACCATATAGCATTCATGCTTCTTTAGCCTACTCATCTACACATCCAAACCCAAAAATACTTACTTCTTTTCGACAATTAACATGCCTAAATCTCCTATCTACCTCAAGCTTCGGTTTGGGGATGAAACCCTTACTTTGATGCTTGATTTGAAGTGTGTAAGTGCTCAAGCTTGAATCCATTTGTCTTACGAAAACAAAACCAAAATGTAAAGGCGGGCACAAGCTTAACCGCCAAGACCCACAAACCACTTATTTTTCAAGCGTTTTAAGCAAGCACTAATGACAACCTCTCACATAGTCGACGTGCTATCCCTCTCTATGAGTGTAGTGAGCTTACCTTGATGCCTGATTGGGTTGCTTCCTCTCTCAAGTACTTCGATAGCTCCACAATTTGTGATGCAAGCTCAAGCATCCTCAAGCCTCTTCCTCCAAGCTCCATCCTCCATAGCCACGTGTGAGACAAGAGAAGGGAAGAGAAGAGAAGACGAAGAGAGGAGATGGTGGAGAGCTTCACCTCCAAGATCCCTCACTCTCACAAGCTCACTCCCTCACTCCCTCACACTCCCTCCCTTAAGCACTCACAAGCAAGCAAGAGAATAGAAGGAGAGAAGAAGAAGAGTCCACTTTGCCACACACCAAAGAATGAGCTCTCATTCATCTTTTGAACTTTATATACAAAGCCCTAAATCCCATTTTGGCAGTCATCCCCTTTTTACATGGCTAGCTATAGCCTAGGCCATTTTTTTCATTGTCCTCTTATCTTTCTAGCTTCCTTCCTATCGTCATCTACCTTTACAATTTGCACGGGTGAGAGCCTAGCACTCTTAAAATAAATCATGGTGAATCTTGCATTCCTTTACAAAAGCATTGACTTGCGCTTTTTCTTATGCGTATTTCTCCTTGATTCAGGACTTTTCTACACTTCTTGTGTTTCCATATTTCTCATGGTGTGCCTTCACATCCTGTTTCACTTTTACCTTGGCCTTATCTTCTGCTTTAGATTTTCCCAATTTTCCACCTTGTTTGTTTGAGGGTTAATAAAGAGTCATCCAATAAATTACAGCTATGGGAGTTCTGTTTATAATATATACAATAGTATGAATAGCTTCAAACCAAAAGTATTTTGCTATATTCTTTTCAGCCATCAATGCTCATGTAATTTCTACAATAAATCTTTTTTTTTTTGGCTATCCCATTGTGATGTGGGATATATGTGCAAGTAATGTCTCTTTATCCCATGAGACCTCAAAAAGTCACCAATTCATTAGAGAAGTACTTTCCCCCTTTATTTGATCTCAATCACTTAACTTTCAATCCTGTTTTTGTTTCAATAGTAGCCTTGAAAGTTTTGAAGTGCTACATCACTCTTTTCCATCATGAAATATATCCATAGATTTCTTGAACAATCATCAATAAACGTGACAAAGTATTTTTTGCACTGAGAGACATGTTCTGTGTAGGTCTCTAAACATTTGTATACACAATATACCAAGTATATTTTTGCTCACATTTGTGTCATGCAAAAAAGGTTATCTTGCTTGCTTACCAAACTAACATGCTTCACATACTTTATGGAATTTTGTAAGTCTAAAAGCATGCAACCCTACAATCAATCCTTTGGACTGCATTAATTTTAGCCTTTGCACATTTGCATGTCCAATATGTTTATGCCATATTTCAATGTCTACAACCATTGATTTTTCTTTAGTATACATATCATGAATTTCAATATCTAAAGTGAATATGAGGCAAGGCTAACTCTACTTCCTTTTGTGACTAACCTACCCTTATCTTTAACTACAAATCAATGTTCTACATTAAATCGAACCCACAACCCTTGCTCTACCATTTGACCAATAGACACTAAATTCGTTGTGATTGTTGATGGCAAATATAATTCATCTGACAGATTCTTTGCTGGACATCATGCAAGGATAAGGAAACCTTTCCAATGTGTAAAATTGGGTGGCATGAATCATCACCTATTTGTACATAACCTGGATTTTGCAAATCTTGCATCTCTCCAAATCATTTAGCATGATTTGCCATATGATTAGATGCACTTGAATTGACATATCATACATGATCATGTGTCATCTTTCTTATAACAACATTAATCATATGCTACATAGCAAATAGATACTAATTTTTGTCTTCATATTGTGTCATGAAGACAATGCATAGTTTTCTTGCTACAATTTACCACTACAGATATTATCCTTCTTAGCATAATGATGGGCTGCAATATGACATGTTTTGCCACAATAATGACAAACAATACTAGAATTTCTAGAATCTCTATTCTAGTATCCACCTCTTCCTCTAGAGCTCCCCTTGCCTCTAAAGTTTCCATAGTCTCTTGAAACTTGCATTTCACTGAATTGCTAAGTTAAGCTGTTTTGCTAGTTATCACTAGCATATCCTATACCATGTCCTCTTGAAGAGGATTGGCCACATTTCCTTCTTGAACTTGACCAACTAATCAAAATATGAAAATGGCTTTCATACATATATAGAAGTCACAAATTATTTTCAAGTCTTTTCATTATTAAGGCCACCTGATGTAGATGAAATCAAATCATCATCATCAGGCATTCTCTTAATTGCTGCCAAAGCATGTACAATGCTTCTCATCTTCAAAACATACTCATTGATAGGCATTTTCACTTTCTTCAAAGTGTTCAACTCTTGTTTGAGTTAAATCTTTCGTGCCTTGGCATTTACTGAAAGTATATTTTCAAAAATTATCCAAGCTACATGTGAAGTTTCTGCATTTTTGATATGCTCAACCATAGTATTATTAATGACTATAGATAGTCAATATATCACCTTTTTGTTCTTTACATTTCATTCTTTCCATGCCTTTAATTCATTTGTAGTCATAGGGTTACTTAGCTCAGGCTCCTTTTTTTCACTTGAAATAAACACATAAAGGCCTTAAGGATATTCATCACATAAAACTTCCATAATGGGTTGTTGTTCTTGTCCATCTTCTCAATGATGGGATTTCCACTATTCTCTGTAATTATCACAAAATTAATACAAAATAGTAAACAAGTCTTTTGCAACAACAAGTGCACAACAATACACCAAGTAGCCTTTTTCATTGAATTTTCAATAGTACATATACTTTGCAACTTGTTTGCAGATAAATTAGGTGTTTGCTTCTTGGCAAATATCTCAAACTTATAGATTTGAAATCTATAACATGTGCATCCACTTTTGGTCAACATAGTTGAAATTGCAGTATATCATGAAATTGTTTTTTGCAACCTTGCAAGTTTAAAATGAGGTAAACTACCTTAGATGGCCAAAAAAGCTCTTCTCTACAGAGTATACAATGCTCTACTTGCACATCAAATCTCACAACAATTTGAGATTTTTGCTCTACCCTGCTTCCGGTGCCTCCACAAGCACTATCCAACAAAAAGAGTGGAAGAATGAGAGAGCTTCTTACCCATTTATTTCTTGCTTAAATCCTTGCTTCTTCTGCTTTACTTTAGCATTCAAAACTAGCCTCTCTTAGTGGATGTGCTCTAATACCATGTCACGAATCGTGTGATGGGGGGACTTGCTTGAGCTACTATGCCAAACATACACCATACACACAAGAGAAAGCTCACTCAAGAACACAAGAAGAGAGATGGGTGCCAAAACATTTTATTGTTGGTTTCTTTTTCTTGCACAAAATACAATGTACACAAAGTATAGATAAGATACAACATAAAGAAAAGTGTCCTAATAAGTGGAATAGTGCATAACTGACTATACTAATTAACTAGTGCTATAACTATACCAGTTGTAGATAGGTGTAACAACCAAATATAATAAGTGATAAGTTAGTGGTCATGTGAGGATCATAATGACCATTGACATGCTAAGTATAGACATGCAAATCCATCTAACTAGGCAGTCCATCATCAATGTCCGCATGTGTTGAGCTTGCCATCTTAATACCTTGCTCTTCAACATTCTCATAAGCACCATGGAGTCCTTTGGGAAAACATGGCCCAACATTTTCCTCAACAAATATATCGACAGTATTTGGTGCTGCTTTTCTCATATATACCTTCCTTACAACTTGCTTGGTCCTACAAAAATCACTTGAAATTACCTTACAACACTTTTGTATGGTAGTATTGGACCACTTGTAGGGGGTGGTACATCACTTATGAATGGTAATGTTCCATAAGGGATAATTTCTAGTTTGCAAGTCGTAGAGGAGAGAAATTACAAGTGGTAATAGACCACATGTAAGTGATAGTGAAAACTTACATAATGTAGCATACCTTTTCAAATGGGGGATGCATAGCTTATAAGTGGTAGCACATTGTAGCAAAGTGCTTGTAGTGATTAGAAGTGAAGCACAAAATTTGTGGCATAGTACTTGTAAGTAGCAAAGCATCACTTTTGTAATTGGTCAGGATCTTTTGTTAGTGGTAGCACAGTAATGTTAGTGCTAGCAATCATTTGAGTTGCAGTGCACCACTTGTACCTAACTTTAATTATTTAAAAAAACTAGCTTAGGAATGAAAGAGTGGTGTAAAAAACAAAACACTTTCTTAGAGATAGAAAATAATTGTAGTGCACTACTTGTGACTAGCTCTAATAAAATGAGAAAATGGTTTAAAGTTGAAAGAATCAACATATAAGCATAAGGACAACATTGTAAATTGTTACATACCAATACATTAAATTGTCAAACATAAATAACAGACCATTTTGTAACTCTTGATCAATTTCTCTAATCTTTCTATCCACATAATGCCATGCCATGTAATAGAGAGTTAGAATAAAATTATGTGATGCAATCAGAATACTAGGTCACATATATATTTGAATATTGGCATAGATCTTTAACAAAAAAGATTTACATGTTTTCAATTCTAGAATCGATCACTGTGTATCTAGTGCTGGGAGAGCGGAGAGGCCTAAGAGATCAATATCCTATCATACTTGATGGCACATTGTAAACTTTGTCATAAAAGAAAGACCCACCCTTATTTCAATAACCTATTTGAAGTCATTTTGTATAACTACTTGCTATGTGGCTACTTTTGTATGGGAAGAAGGGTACTTTTGTATAAGGTAGAAAAAAAAGCTTGTAATAAGAATCTCATAGATGAATAAGGACTTGTCTTTCAAAGGATGTTTTCTTGTCTTTGTGTCATACTTAATTTATGTAAATAAACCTAGTGATAAAAGGGGATAATGAAGAAAGTTGATTTTAAGTGTCCAAATATAAATATTGTAGGTAATTAGGTGACTAAAAGTTCCCATTGAGGGAAGCAGGATAGCATGACCCCTGACAAGTCTGTCCAAGATAGTCTTGGTTATTTGGGAGTGTCTTTATGGAATTACTCTAGCTAGGAAATTATGTCGATCCAAGTAGAAATTGAAAATGAATCCTAATTTTGTGTCATTTTAGGGGACCAAAAAAGAGACTATACCTCATGGATAGAGAGGTTGATGTGGTGCACTCCCCCTCATTTCTCTCTCTCTTTGGACCAAGCACGACACCAACATACTTTGATTTGGGTGATTTCATGCAAAGCAAACACTTGAAAACCAATGTTAGTGAATCTTTAAGTGACCTCAGTTGATCTAGGGACCTAGATTTAGGTCCACCAATCCTAGTGGATTCAGCCAAAATATTATCACTATGATGTGGACTTAGGACCTGAGCCTAAGTGATTAAACCCATGTCATTCCAAGGAGTGTTGGGTGGCATCACTTAGAATTTTCTTATGATGGTCCACAAAGATCAAAGAGTAGTGAATATAGGCACATCACACATGGTATTAGAGCACACCTTAACTTAGGTATGTTTTTGTTTCTCAAGGATTGATTAAGAAAGAATTTCTTAAGTTTATTTCCTTCTTTGCTAATGTACATTGGTCTTGGTAGAGTGATGAGGCTTGGGGCTGCTTCCTAGTATTTTGAGCCATGTACATGTCAGTGATACACCCTTCTGATTACAGATGGAGAAGAGAAGTTATGCGCATCCTAGACCGATTGTATGATCTGTCCCACCACTGTACCAAGAAAGGAGATGGGTTTGAGATAGACCACTTTTTCATAGGTGCATATCGTTTTTACTACATCCAAAAAAACTTAAGAGAGTTTAATGGATGGGAAACTTGAAGCTTGTAACCACTTTTATATTCTCCCAATCTAGGAGAAATCCCACCTTGTACACCCATGGCAAGCAATTCTCTTGGACCGCTATGTTCATGATGAGGTGACAAAAGTAATCTTGGTTGATAGAGTGATTGTAAAGGGCCATTCCATTCACCATGGTTTTTCTATAGAAGGTCTTTTGGACCCTCCTTCACACTATCAGATTATGGACATCCATGGAGAGCCACCTTATTATTATCTTATTGAATTGATTGATTATCATCCTTAGGCTTTGATCATGGGATTGTTAGGTCCTCAAGTTGCATTTATTTTTTCTTATTTATAAAGAAAAAATCCATACAAAATGTAAATCTCATCTTGTACTACTTATAATAAAATGATTCTCTATTTGATTCTCAAAACTTGTGTACTCATCATGCCAAATTTTTACTCTCAAATATAAATTATTGGAATTGTACTGTGAGTATTAAGTGAGAAATGAAATTCACAGTATTTAGTACATGAATTTAATCACAATTTTTTTTCAAAATGAGGGGACGGTACCTACTCAAAGTCCTATCGAAGCTTAGGAAAAGAAATTCCAATCCAAGCAAGTCAAACCACCTGAGTTTGATAGCAAGGAAAAGGATGTTGAGATCAAGGTAGAGATATGGATAGAATCCATGGAGGATTATTCACTGATGTGAAAATCACTCCCTCAAATTGGGCAATAATCGCCAAGTTAAAATTAATGGGGGAAGCCTGCTTGTTGTGGAAGCAATAGTGCAAGGACTAAGGAATTTTAGAAGCAACCATCACTTGGGATATGTTGAAGAAGGTGGTGCACTAAAGATACGTCCCATGAGCCCACTATACCTTGAAAATGAATGAATTCTTTAGCTTGAAGAAATTAGGGATGATTTTGGAAACATATTACTCAAGATTCATACCACTTCTAAAATACATGCCACACATGGACCTTTCACAACAGGCATCTAAGTTTTGCCATGGTTTGAACACTTCTTCATCCCAAAGCTATAGTCAAAACCAAGGAGTGGAAATTTCTAGGGCCAGACCATAAAATTGGACCATAAGGCTATGCCAAGAGAGCCCAAAGACAATACCAACCTAGGCAGAGTAAGAATGCCAAATCAAATGCAATAAAAATCTTTGTGCCTACAAGGGGCAATAATGATACACCTAGATGTTTCCATTGCAATGAGTTGGGCCCCTTCAAGAGGTAATGCATGAAACTTGGCCAAAAATTTTGCCAAGGATAGCATTGTGGCTAGAATCAAGCAACTTTGGATAGAGGAAGAATTGTTGGTGTGACCCTTAAACAAATAGAAGAAGATGAAGACCCAACCTTAAAGGTAGATATGGAGAGAGTACATGTCACCCTCCATAAGAAGGGGACAAATCACCAATTTTTAGTGATTCAGAGGCCAGTGTCCTATCAAGGTAAAACTTGTAATATTTTTATTAATTGTGGAAGCACCCACTTGTTTGTCTCACCAAAATGTCCTAAAAGGCTGCGAATAGACACTATACATTCATTAAAGCTAATGGTGAAATTGGCAAATGGAAAAGAAGCTCTTTCTACTCAACAATGTATCAAGGTAAAATTTAATATAAGAGGCAATCTTTTGAACTTGGGGCCTATGAACTTAGGATCCTATGAGAGTTTTCTCTAGGAATGGACTCCTTGATCTCCAATGATGCTCATATTCATTGTGGGAAGGGCCAAATCACATTCTAGAATCTCAAGGAAGAATATGTAACTACTCAGGAAGAAGAAGGAAAAACAAAAATCTAGCTAGCAAAAGCTTTTTGCATAATGAAGGGGTTAAGAAAAAGGTAGTTTGTCTATTTAATTAAACTTAATAAAATTGAACAAGGTAGTGAAATCAAGAAAGAGCCATCTTGGTTGAAGGAATATGTAGATGTATTCCTAGAAGAGCTAACTGAACTTCCTCCACAAAGGAAAGTTGATCATGAGATTAAGCTTATACCAGGAGTTGCTCAAATTGCCAAGAGACCCTATATAATTTCTATACTAGAAGCTATTGAGTTGAAGGAGAAACTCAATGAACTATTAGATTAGGGATACATTAGGTCGTTAAGAGTCCCAATGTAGTTGTGCCTTTGCATTGACTAATGTGGTTGAACTAGGTGATGGCGGTCAAGAATAAATGCCCAATTCCAAGGATAGATGAGCTGCCATCTTTAATATGCTAATGCATGATATTTTTTGGCTCTATCTTGATGATTTTGTCCTTGTCTTCTTTGACAAAATTTTGACATACTCCTAGAATGATGAGGACGATGAGCCACAGCTTCGCATTGTCCTTGAAACCATAAGGACATCTAAGCTCTATGCGACAAAGAAGAAATGTAGATTGAGTCTCTTAGATTCATAGCATGTGCAGAGGGAATCTCAATAGATTCATTCAAATTCAAGGATGTTTAGGAATGGCCACCTCCAACATTAGTAAAAGAGGTGCAAAGCTTTTTAGGGCTAACTGGATGGTACATGATTTTCATTATGGATTATACCTCAATTGTTGCACCCCTCACCGATTTAATCAAGAAGAAACTTGCCATTGTGTGGACTCTTGTTGAATAGACCAGCTCTGAGAAGCTCAAATGTTACCACACATGTATTAGCTCCATGTTAAGTATGAATGGGAGAGAGAGGGATGACAAGGTAGGTGGGCTATTAGCCCCCCTTATCAAGGCTATAGAAGGCTCATCCAACTCTAAGCAATATAAGTTATTGGTGGGGATTTGGTTCATTAGTTGGTTTTTGTTTGGTCATTTAAGTCATTAGTGGTGTTTTTTTAGCTATGCATTATACACCTCATGTTGATTTAGCTTTCAACAACGTAGAACATATCATGAGAGATGTGAAGGGAGGCTGGTTGCTTTGCTACATATATGCAAATGGGGCTAGTATGTTTTTTATTGTAGTTCATATTTATATTTTTTGTGGTTTGTATTATGGAAGTTACACTAGTCCTAGGGAATTTGTTTGGTGCATTGGAGTGGTCATTCCTTTATTAATGATCGTTACTGCTTTTATAGGCTATGTATTTTCTTAGGGTTAAATGAGTTTTTGGGGATCTACCGTAATTACTATTTTAGCAAGTACCATATTTGTGATGGGAGATACCATAGTTACTTGGCTATGGGGTGGGTTTTTTATATATAATGCTACCTTGAATCATTTTTTCAGTTCCTATCACCTATTACTTTCTATAATTGCAGGCACTAGTCTTATTCATTATGTATGTTATGATAGTTATGCCTTCTAGGATAAATCAACTTAGAGAAAATGTTGATTATGTTCTTGGTTGTGTATACACTGGATTGCTAATGCACTAAAAAAAAAAGAGGAATGTTTGTGATTGCTTAAAACAAGATTATGATTGAATCTAATTATAATCAAAATAAAAAGGAAGGATGCTCTAGACCTTCCCCAAGGCTAGTTGCAAGGATCCTACTCTAAGGGGGTCAAAATCATAATTTAGAGATATTGGACTAGCCCCATTGTGAGAGATTGCTCCTTAGTGAGTGAGATAGGAGGAGATAAGGGTAGGAGGGGGGACTTTGGCTAGTATAGTCCAACCTTGCATGACCTAGAATGGTATTTTTGGCCATGCCTTGAGCCTAGTTAATGAGCTTGATGGTTACTTTTGTATAAGTGGAAGGGTACTTTTTTATAAGGTAGAAGAAGAAAAAACTTGTAATAAGAATCTCCCAAATGAATAAAAGAATTATTTTTCAAAGGACTATTTTCTTGTCTTTGTGTCGTGTGAAATTTATGTAAATGAACTTGATGATAAAAGGGATTAGTAAAGGAAGTTAATTTTAAGTGTCCACATATAATTGTGGTAGGTAATTAGGTAACTAAAAATGCCCGTTGAGGAAAGCAAAAGGGTGTGACCCTCGATGAGTGTGTCCTATGGCAGGGTGGTTTTGATTAGCTAGGAGCTTCTTTTAGGAGTTGTACTAGCTAGGGAGTTATGTTGACCCAAGTAGAAACTAGATAGAAACCTTGACTCATTGTCATTTTAGGGAACCTAAGTGAGAATATACCGCATGGGTAGAGGGGTTGACATGGTGCAATCCCCCTTGTTTTTCACTCTTTTTGAACCAAGTGTAACATGAGTTTTCTTTGGTTTAGGTGATCTCATGCAAAGAAAAATCTTGAAGACCGATATCGGCTAGTGAATCTTTAAGTGACCCTAGTTGATCTAGGAATCTAGATGATTCAAATCAATGCTAATGGGTTCAGACAAAACATTCCCATTGCGATGTGGACTCAAGTGAACCTAAGGGATCAACCCCATGCCATTTCAAGAAGTGTTGGGTGGCATCTCTTAGAATTGTCTCCTTATGGACCACAAAAATCATGCCTGAGAGTAGTGAAAGTAGGCATGTCACATCAAAAGAAGGGGAAAGGTATGGTCGAAAAGACATTTTGATAGTATAACATAATAATATGTCTCCTTCATTTGGTAGGAAGATTCTAAAACTTGGATTGAGAAATATTGTTTCTTCATTCACCCCAACCAATATACTCTACAATTCTTAAAAAATTATTTTAGAAAAAATGTTTTATATCTATATAATTAGCAATACACACATAAACATAGTAAATGTCATACATATAACGTGAGATAATTGGCTTTTATCAAGCATCATGTCATGGCTCCTTACAAGTGCATTGAAGTTCTCAATTCCCTATTAGATATCACAAAAGAGTTAATTTATCAAAATAAATACTTCTATTATATTTGAGTGTATTTATCTTAAAAGACACTCAAAATACATTGGATTTAGTATAATTATCTCTATCCTTCAAAGCTTTTCTCTTATTTTCCTTCATGTTATCTTTCATCTTTTTGTTCCACTAAAAGATTAAAAGATAAATTAGCTAACCAAATAAAATATGTAATACAAATTATAGAGATAAAAAGAAAGAGAAATAACTTATTACCTTTGGGATTCTTTTGCTTTTTTGATATAGAATTATAGCATTACTTGCCACCATAGTATTCTCCTTGATCTATAATTAAAAATAAACATTAATAATATTTTGTATATGTGATAATACTTAATTTTCAAAAAACATTAAAAGATAACTAACATGTGTGGCATTTTCAAGAAAATCAATAAATGACTTATGTTTATTGAACATTTCATCCTTAAAAGAAAAGAAAATATATTATTAGAATGATCCAATTTTTTTTATTGAAAATGGTTACAAATATTATACTCATTGTATCAAAATTCTCATCAATTTCTATATGATCTACATCATGTTGTGTATCTCCCTGAATCTACCTTCACCTTGCTATCTCTTACCCTTGTGGTGGACTCTCAATAACGCACCGACACCGTGTTAGGGGAAGTTTATGCTATCATTAGAGGTGAATTTCGAAAGATATTTGGGCTGATATCTTCAGCCATATACAAAGAATTAGCTACAACATTGTTCTTTTACTTTATTTCTTACTCTACAGAAGATATCTTATCAAAATATGCAAGTATTATGTGCCCCTATGGCAGGGCAATGTTTCTAGATCATTCATAGAAGCTTTGAGTTGAATTAACAAGAGCTTTTTATCTTATTTCTTGGCTATGGTAACTTATCCTTATCAAAAACTCAATTTGAAGCTCTCTTGAAGCAAGTCTCTTTGCCCTACAAGCCTTGTAATTGACTCATAAGCTTTTGTCCCTAATAGTCTCTACATTGAATGTAGTCATGCAAAGTTGATTCATGCTATGGCATCATGTATGAATGATGGGATGTAGAGTTTCTTATGATACATGACATCATATTGTACTTGATTTTATAATTTCTGATTGCTCTCACAGTCAAGAAAACAAGCTTGATTCGTGTAATGAAAGCAATCAACCATGGAATGAAATCTAACTGAAATTGAAAATTAACTAAGATACAACAAAGAATTAACAAATCTATTGCACCAAGACATCCTCATCATGTATTAATGGTTGGGGATTCAAGAATACATGACGGCCATGGCTGAGTGCTTCATAGGCTAAGAAGAAGCTAACTCCAAGAAAATGGTAAAGCCAAGATTATTGAATGATCAAAATATGTCTTGCCTTTGGCCTCTAGTCCCTTTTATTCTAACCCTCTTCCAAACTTAAGGGCTGTTCACACATGTACACATAGGCTAGGGCTAAATTTACAAAGGCTGGAATTAATCCAAGGTGCAAATATTAATGTTGTATTTTCCTTCATGACAAACCATCCCGTCCTAAAGATGGTTTTGTCCTCAAAACCAAGAAGTAATGGACTAAATCCAAGTCAAGGATGATAGTAATCATACCCATTCATCTTCCAAATGATAAGAAAGCACTGTCCATGAAAAGAAGACCTTTTGCATGCCAAACTGTGAGAAAACTGACTGCTGTCTAAACAGGGCTGATTCACTAAAACTGCCATAACTTTTGATATATTGGTCCAAATAAGGCGTATGAGGTGTAGAAACGAAGTATACACTCCCAAGAATCACCCCATAACATCAGAATCAAATTTTGATGAAGTCAGGACAGTTTTATTGTCTGCAAAAATTTCATACAGCAAGCTGTCTCTACACAGTCACTGCATACTGCATCATATATCATCCTGTAATAACCAAGGAAAGTTACTGACATAAGTGGATGGTTGCCAAGAAGACTCTTCAATGGGCAAATTCTTCCACTTAATGAGATAATGAGAGTACGATTTTTGAGAACTTTCTCTCTCTTTCCAATAATGCTTTCAGGTTCATATATGATCAGTCCTGCCTCATCCAATGGTGGTAACTCTTCCAATACTTGTACATCAGGCCCAACATACTTCTTCAGTTGTGAAATATGGAATACATCATGTATTCTAGTGGAAGATGGTAGCTGAAGTTTATAAGCAAGCTCTCCAATTTTGTCCAAAATCAAGTATGGCCCATAAAACCTATGAGCAAGCTTGTTGTTCCCACCCTTTAATGAAGCATAATGCGTCTTGGGCACTTTGAGAAATACCCAATCTCCAACCTTGAAGTCTAAATGTCTTCTTTTCTCATCAGCATAGACCTTCATTATGTCTTGTGCTTTCCTTATGCTGTCCTTGCATTGCCTCATGAGCAACTCCATTCTTTCCAACTCTTCCTTTGCTTGTGGGTTGATGTCTTCATGGAATAAAACTAATGGAAGTTGGACTTTATACCCATAAAGAGCTTCAAACGAAGACATCCCAATGCTCATGTGATGCGTGTTATTATAGCAAAATTCAGCAAGGTGGATCCAACGATCCCATGAAGCTTGTGTGTCATGACAATAATGCCTAAGGTACACTTCCACCCAATGATTGACTCTCTCCGTTTGCCCATCAGTCTGAGGGTGATAGGCCGTGCTAGGAGTGAGGAAAGTACCCATAGAGGAGAATAGACTTTTCCAGAAGTTGCCCATAAACTTCGAATCACGGTCTGATACTATTCTCATAGTCATACCATGTAGTTTGAACACACCTTCCATAAATTGCTCGGCGACTTGCCTTGCTGAATATTGGACTTTAGTTGGAATAAAGTGGGCTGATTTGGTCAATCTATCAACTACCACATAGATACTGTTCCATCCATGACTGGTAGTAGGCAATCCCGTTATGAAATCCATGGAAATATTTGTCCATTTGCCCGTAGGTATGGGCAAAGGCTGAAGTAAGCCGGCTGGTAATAGAGTAGAATCCTTATTTTGCTGACACTCCAAACACTGAGATACATACTCTTTAATATCTTTCCATAGACCTTTCCAATAAAGGCTTTGATGAACTCTATCAAACGTCTTGAAAAGGCCCAAGTGACCAGCCATTGGCGATGAATGCATCTCTTGAAGCACCTTCAGCTTGAATTTACTACTGGGAATCAAGTACACTTTACCCTTAAACCATAAGAGGCCATTATGCACTTTAAAATTAGGGAATTCAGCATCACACCCTTGCAGTAATTTCTGTAAAATATGGGCAGCATGCTCATCAAGCACATATTCCTCTTGAATGTCTTCAATCCAATCCTTATAGATGGTAGACACAGTAGATAGACTGCATGCCCACATTCTTGATAATGCATCAGCCACCACATTATCCTTGCCAGCCATGTATGATATTTCAAAATCATATGATTACAAAGTGGCCAACCATCTCTTTTGCTTGGGAGAAAGATTGGGCTGCGAGAGAAAATTTCTCAAGACCCTATGATCGCTTTTGACTTTGAAGTGTGTCCCATAGAGGTAGTGGTGCCATTTCTTGATTGCATGTAAGATAGCAAGCATCTCCTGCTCATAAACATGCATCTCTCTCTCTTTGTCATCAAATTTTCTGCTCTCAAATGCAATGACACCATGCTCCTGTACCAAAACTGCTCCCAAACCTCTACCACTGGCATCTGCATAAATGGTAAAAGTCTTGGAGAAGTCAGGGCAAACTAGTATGGATGCTGAAACAAGCAATTCTTTCAGCTCATTAAAGCTCTTGTCAGCAATCTCATCCCAAAAGAAGGCCTCCTTTTTCAGCCGTTCGGTAAGAGGAGCTGCGACATGAGCATAGTTCTTCATAAACCGTCGGTAAAAGGATGACAAACCAAGGAAACCTCTTAATGAAGTGGCATTGGTTGGTGTAGGCCATTCTTTGATGCACTGAACCTTCTTAGGATCCACTTTGATTCCATCTTTTCCCACTATATGACCCAAGTACTCAACTTCCTTTGTCATAAAAGAGCATTTAATGGCCTTGGCAAACAGTTTATGTATCCTCAATATGTCAAAGAGCTCTTTTACATGCTGCAAATGGTCTTCTTTATTCTTGCTATAGATCAAAATGTCATCAAAGAATACCAAAACTGTTTTAAAGAGCAATGGCTGAAGTATCTTATTCATGAGAGACTGGAATGTGGCTGGAGCATTTGATAACCCAAAAGGCATAACCATAAACTGATAAAGACCCCTCTCCGTCCTGAAGGCTGTTTTGAATTCATCCCCTTCCTTCATGCGTATTTGATGATATCCCGATCTCAAGTCAATTTTGGAGAACACCTTGGCATCCTTCAATTCATCTAAGAGATCATCTATTCTAGGTATTGGATACCTATTCTTGATAGTGACCTTGTTGAGATCGCGGTAATCAATGCACATTCGAAAGGAGCCATCTTTCTTCTTCACAAGAAGGACTGGAGAGGCAAAAGGTGATTGGCTTGCCTTAATGAGACCCATTTCCAAAAGCTCTTTGACTTGGCATTCTACCTCTTCTCTTTCCACTTTGGAGAGGCGATATGGTGGTTTGTTGATGGGCTTTGTATTGGGCAGCAAGTCAATGGGATGATCCACTTCTCTTTTGGAAGGAAGAGAGGTAGGTGGCTAAAAAATATCATCATATTCTTTCAGCAATTTACAAAGACATGGGTCCATATTGTTGGTAGGAGAAGAGGGCCGATCCTCTTCAATCTTGGAAAGAAGAATGGTGAACATACATGCCTTTGCATTTATCTCTTTCTTAACCTTCTTGGGGCTGATCATCTCCATTCTTTTCTTTTCAGCTCCATGTAGTGTTACTTGTTGTCCACACCATTTAAACTCCATTTCCATGTTGTTGAGATCCATGGTAAATCTGCCCAAAGATTTCAGCCAGTTGCAGCCAAGTATTATATCAATGGGACCCATTTCTAATGCAATTAGGCTCACTGATGTAGTGCACAATGGGGAAAGGGTGATAGGTACATTTGGACAGTATTGATTGCTCATCTCAAAATTTCCATTTGCCACTTGGATTTTGAGTGATGTAGGCATTTCATGCATATTCAATTTCAGCCCATTGAGTGACTTAGCATTAATGAAGCTATGTGTACTTCCCGTATCTATGAGTATATGAGCGGTCCTTCCCTTGATTTGACCTTTAAGGCGTAGGGTATTATTCCCCTCTTGAACCACTCCATGCATCACTTGATATGGCACATAGCGATGGATGTAAATCAGTCCATGAATCATCCAAATAATGACCATCCGGGTCGAAAGGAAACCCATCCATCGGATCATAGAACTCATCATGGCCATTCTCTTCATTTTCATGTGCCTCTTCTTGAGTTGTTGTGACATTAAGCTGAGCCAAGCTTCCTTCAATAGATTCAACATCGGAATCATCCTCGATGATCATGCTAATCTTCATATTTTTGGCCTTGCATTTGGTCTTATGATCGGGTGACCATTTCTCTCCACATTTGTAGCATAGTCCTTTAGCATACATATCTTTGAGCTTGTCATTCGATACATGTTTGCCTTGAGTTGGGGCTGAAGTTTTGACACTTATATCAGTTCTCTTTCCATCAAATCTATTTTCAGCATTAGGTCTGAAATTACTGCTTTGTCTTGACCCAAAAATAGTAGGAAAAGTGGGTATCTTGCTGTAGGTATTGCTGAAAGTATTTGATGGCTTCCCAATATGCTGAATATCAGTTTTAGCATGCCTATAATGGCCTGATGTCCTTGGGAGCTGCGTAGGCTGAAAAGAATGCCCTGTTTTTGGCTGGAAACCCTTGTATTTTTGCCCATAACGTTCAGCCAATTGAATGGCAGCTTGTAGGGATATAGGATTCATGGCTCCAACTTCAGAAGAAAGAATAGGTTCCAAACCAAATATGTATTTATTCAACTTGGCACTATCAGAGACCCCATGAACATACATCGAGAGGTTCAAAAACTGATTTGAGTACTCTCTAACCGAGAGACCACGTTGCTCAAGTGCATACCACTTTTTCTCTAACCGCTCTTTTTCAATAGGGGAAACAAAGACTTCAATCATAGCATTTTTCAATGCATCCCAAGACAAGAAGTCATGTCCCATCCTCGCCATATATCTCCACCAAGTGTGAGCATAGCCTTCTAGATGAAGGGTTGCAAATTTTACTTTGGCATTCTCGGGCCTTGGGTAAAGGGAAAAATACATCTCTAACTTGTCAAACCACTCCTCCAACTCCGTGGATGAAGGGTTCTCTCCCTTGAAGTTTGAGATAATTATTTTCTCATTGTACTCTCTCTCGTATTGAGGAGGTTGTCCACTAGGGTGCTACTGCCCACTATGGTGTTGTGGCCCAAAAGAATTGCCAAAAGGTCCTTGCCTAGGATATTCATTATTTCCATGCCCTTGTGCATAAGGAGTTTGTTGTCCATAATGCATACCATGACTTTGTGGCTGGAAACAATGTCCTTGAGGCTGAAAGTATGTGTTGCTCACATTGGGAGGTTGTCCATGCATAGGTGAGTTGAAAGGTGGTTGCTGCCCATTATTTTGCTAATTCCAACCATGATTTAACATGGGACTTGGCCTATTGGGCTGCACTTGAGTAGAGAAATTATGTTGTGACTGTCCAAAAGCATTTGGGGCTGAATTCACATGTCCATGTGGCTACCCATAAGAGTTTGGGGCTGAATTAACATGCCCTTGCTCATAGCCACCAACATTTGCTTGAGGGTAAAATTGCTTGTAGAAAGAGTTGCACCCATGGATGTCTTCATCATGCTTTGAGTTTGTTTGCACTCTTTCTTGAAGATCCTGCCCATGTGGCTGAAAGTGACCCTTTTGTTGATGGAATTGTGGCTGAAGTGAAGTGGGATGAACAAAATCCTTAGCTTTAGATGACTCTCCAACTTCAAATTGACCTACCACCTTAGGAGTAGGTGGTTTAGGTGGTTCTTCAGCCCTATGAGGATGTGGGATATTAAGACCAGATGTAGGCAACATTTTCTCACCAAGAAGTGCTACAAGCTTGTCAATTCCCAACCTCATACCCTCGAAACCTGATTTCATATCCTTTATGTCATTTGACAATTGTTGAAAACTGTTTGAATTCATTGAGATATGAGACGTCTCTATGGGTTGATTGGTAGGGGAGTGGGTGGAACTTGCATCGATCTCATCGTTCTCATAATGCATTCAGTAAATGGCATCTTGAGAAGTGTCATGTTCACCCCTTTCCTGTTGATGTTCATCCCTTCCCTGTTGATATTCCTTCAATTCTTCATTGATAGTATCCAAAACAGGGTCTCTCTTCTTATTCCTAGCCATAGGTTGATTTCTGTCCTGAATTTCCTGCAGTAGAAAAACTTGATTATCTTCACTTCTAGGGCTCCAAATTACAAGGTCTCTGGCTCTGTTCAAAGCTTGAAGAGCCCTCTATCCAACGATCTATCAAGTGCAGAAAATGGATGAGTACAGAAATTTCTGTAAGGGATTTTCTGTTGCTGTCTAAAAATTCCTGCATGCAGTGAATACCCTGTTCTAGTCAATTAATGGCTTGTACCATCAATACCAAGCATGTACCAACTTCATAACCCTGTAGGAGAGTCTCATACGTCTGCCCATACTGAAAATGACCTCTGTAACCAGTAAAATGGCTGTCTAACTCAATGTAGATTGCAATCTTTAATGGGGGTATGTATACATACTCTGTTCCAAAATTTAATGCTGAACCATAGTGTCTTTACCATAGGATGCATACATTTTACTGTAGCCATATGTCTTCATACATTTGCCATACA
The DNA here is from genome assembly GCF_053477565.2 of Lygodium microphyllum. Lineage (NCBI taxonomy): Eukaryota > Viridiplantae > Streptophyta > Polypodiopsida > Schizaeales > Lygodiaceae > Lygodium > Lygodium microphyllum. The sequence goes on along the minus strand of NC_141138.1, from coordinate 156,371,035 downwards.
TTCATGAGTACCATACATTTGCCAATATCTCAAGAACTCACTGCCCATAAGTCATGATGTAGGCTCATTTCAAGTGCCTTAAAGATTTGTACCTGCACCTAAACTTGAAAATACGTGGGATCCGAGACCCGAGGGGTTTGCAAAGTTCCCTCTTGGACTGGGTTGCGCTCCCCTTCAGGGTCCTCGTCGGTAGGGGAGGGTCACCTCTCTTTTGTCCTACCGACTCGCCCGGCATCCACTTTTCCTCGTAGGCAAGTACATGGCAAGTGAATTCTAGCTCTAAAAATCAGTATGATATGCATGGAATAGGAAGGAAATACAATTGCCTTTCATTTGCCCTTTTCATGATATGCAAGATTGGAATTGAAAAGACTGAAATGTAAATGAGAAATGGAGAGGTATTTACCTCAGCAGTGACTCACTGCTTACAAAGCTTTTCTCACTTACCAATTGGGTAATGATTTTCTTATGATCAAGAGGCAAAATAGGCAATCAATTTCATGTCAGGGTTAGGCAATAAGGATTGAGTAATGAAGCTCAAGAAATTACTGATTTTAGTGAATGAAAGTAGATGGGTAATGCTCATTCTTTAAGGAAGAGTTTGAGACATTTAGAGATGGCCATTTCAGTAAATTGAAGAGGTTTAGTAAAGACAATGACTGACATAACCTATTGGCTTCATGTAATGCATTAAGCTATGAATGAAAGCTTCATTAATCCTCTTATTTCTCTTCAACAATTGGAAATGAGATCAGCAATTGGATGTAAAGAGAAATTAAGAGTGATTAGAGTACCTCATTTGATTGATTGGAGAAGAGTATTGTTGATGGAATGACCTTCGATCCATAATGCTTGATATAGGTGAGTTGAGCTTGATAATCCTTCTAAAATCAGTCCAAGAGATCTTCAATTTTCAAGAATAATCCCTTCCTTGATAAGCTTCAGCTTCATTAATCCCATGAAAGCTCCATGACTCCATGAATGCTCCAAATGAGGGTTGATGAAGACCAATTACCTTCTCTACTTGAAGTAGGTTGCAATAGGTAATAGAGAGGCCTTCAATGTGTCCAAGAGATCCCGAAATTTGAGAGGGAATGCCAAAATTTAATGGCATGAAAGCTTCATGCTGTCCATTGAACACCTAGACCTCCATTGGCTTCAATCTCCTTCAATGTCGGTCCAATGTTGATGGATTCTTGAGGGAAAATGGTTGAGGAAGCTTCAGAGATGCTTTGCCCACAAAAGCCCCATGAATTGCTTTAAAAATTTCAGGAATCTTTAATGCTGTCCCAAACTGTTATACATAGAGTTTGCAATCTCCATATCCATGCTCCATCAAAGCTTCAAGCTTCAAGATCAATCAATGTTGGTACTAGGATGTATGTAGAAGCCTCAGGGAGTATAATAGAGCAAAAGCCCTTTGATCTTGATGAAGAAATTTGAGAAATTTTAGTGCTGTCCAAAACTGTCATAAAACTCCATACCTAGGGTTTGAGAAAGCTCCCATCTTCCAAAAGGAGTGAAAGATCAAGTAGAAGATGATGTATACTCATAGTTGCACTCCATTTGATCATCCCATGAAGAGTATAAGCTCTGATTGCCTCACGTTTGCTGATCAAGAAGGGGAGGGGCTGTAAAAACAGCGCAAACTGCTGCTGGACATCCTCTTACAGGACGTGATGAAAACGTCGTGGATATGAAGCATGTAGGTACTCAATAGGTAGCTTAAGACCCATACTACATTCTTACATAAGCCATTTGAGCATTAGAGGTCATGGGAAGAGAATCTGAGAAGAAATGTCCATGGCAGTTTGTATGGCAGCTTGAAAGAATGAAGAAAGAGAGGAAGAAACCTTTCCTTCTCAAAAGTAACCACAGTTAAAGTGTCCTGTAACCATTAGTTTGTCCACTTACCCCAATTTTTGGCTCAAATCTTGATCACGTCCTGCTATTTTGGCTGGAGCCCTCCATTTCTTCCATTATTAATGCCAAGAATCACCATCTTCATCCCTATTTGTAGCAGACTTTCACATGTAACTCAGGTTTGAAGCCTTCATGTCCTGTCAAGTCCTGTCACTCAAATTCCTAACTATGGTTTGCTCTCTCTAGCCTAGGAAACTGAATCTAGTACTTGAAAATGACTTCTGCAAGGATCTAAGCTATGGCTCTGATACCAATGTAATGAAAGCAATCAACCATGGAATGAAATCTAACTGAAATTGAAAATTAATTAAGCTACAACAAAGAATTAACAAATCTATTGCACCAAGACATCCTCATCATGTATTAATGGTTGGGGATTCAAGAATACATGACGACCATGGCTGAGTGCTTCATAGGCTAAGAAGAAGCTAACTCCAAGAAAATGGTAAAGCCAAGATTATTGAATGATCAAAAGATATCTTGCCTTTGGCCTCTAGTCCCTTTTATTCTAACCCTCTTCCAAACTTAAGGGCTGTTCACACATGTACACATAGGCTAGGGCTAAATTTACAAAGGTTGGAATTAATCCAAGGTGCAAATATTAATGTTGTATTTTCCTTCATGACAATTCGAGTTAGAACTTATGAAATAATACTCTTGTGATTTTTGCTAAGAACATGCAGTTGGAAGCTCTATCAACATCTTCAAGAACTTGGCTTGAAACATGCAACCCTTCTCTTATCTCTACCACCTCCAGAGTCTAAGCTCTTGAACCTCCATACATTCTTCTCTCTCAAACCCTTGTGATTGACCATGAAGTACCTCTTGAACCTTTAAACATTCACTATAATCTACTTATCTCTTGAAGACACATCTCCATCTATCTTGTCCAGTTTTCTTGCCAAACCCTTGTGGTGACCTTCAACCCTATGCGCTGCGACAATGCTCATGTGCCATTCCACATTAAAATTACTAAACCCATCAAGAACCAACATTTCTCCTTCACTTTGAGACTTAATAATGTTTGGAATACCTGTATGAGTAAACAACCATTTCAATGTTTGATGATTCTCAATTGGTACCTGAATTGCGCCAACCCACCAAATCTCCATCCTAGACTGAAACTTATGCACTAGTGCTTGACCCCCACCATTGTTGTATTCCAATACCCTATGCATGATGCAAATGCTGACCCTTTCCATCTTTTTTCCTTTTTGAATCTATGCTTAATCTAACTTCAAGGCAAACTAGTGCTCAGATTGGGTGTTGTATGTTCCCTAGTGAATGCCGGAAGGTCCCCAAGAACAAACAACTCTACAATTCTTCATAAAAAGCAAAAGAGAGTTTGCATGACATGAGACAAAAAGACAAATTGGATGCAATATCCCCCCATGACTTTTGTGAGCGCTTCACAAGACGTGTATTTATAGATTTATTTATCTCCAAGCTCGATGATAGCCCACTTTACAATTAGCATGCTTTTGGCTTTTGTGTTTGCCTTTGCCCAAATAAAGAGTAAGGCGTTTGGGCGCCCAAAAGTCGGGCTATGCCCAAATACAATGTCAAATAATGAAATATTAAATCGAGCACCTATATGCATACAAAATAATAAATGTTTTGTCAAGCGCTTTAATAAATAAGCACACCTAAATAAATATTGGCACCACACCTTTAGTGATAAAGCGCGTGTCCATAAAAAATAGTAAATCTTCTAGGCATTTTGAATTCACACCATCGCCCCCGTGCTACCCAACGCCATCATGCCTGTTCTACACATCAACTGAAGCATTCACAATTGTTAGAAAATAATAAGATAAAAGACAAAAGTGAATACCTAGCAGTCTTCGGCTACAAATAATTAAATAGGTTGGGACTCTGTCCGCGTCCTAACCTTAATTTAATTCGAGTGTACACTCTAAACTCATAAACTTCCATTAATTTGATATGTATTTTGCGGAATCACCTACTATGGAATCACCCACGTGCACATTAAATTAATTTGACGTCCGAAAAGGACAGATGTCTTTGTCAACTTATCGCACAAGGAGTCTACCTTGTGTACGAGGCCTAGCAAATAAATATAGTTTTACAGAATCCACAAAAAAACCTCAAGAAATCCACTGTGGAATATACCTCCTAGCATCATACCCCCGGGGTGGGATAGCAATTGTCCTCAATTGCTATTAGCTCAATGTGGAGTGAGCAGTGAGGGGTAAGCACTTAGGTCATGTGCGTGCATCCATTGGTCTTCTTCAACAGGATGATTTTTAAACTAACCAAATATCTAGAATATCTACGGTCAGTTCTAGTAGTCATAAAGTCACTGTCTAGAATAGTTTTGGGTTCAAGGATTTTAGTTTCTTCTTCTAAGAAAGGAGGGTTTTCATAGACAAGGTGGATAGGTAATTGGCCTCTAAAAGATTGTAGCAAACATATATGAAAAGCAATATGTATGTTCCAATGTTGGGGTAGTTCTAATTTAAATTCATTGTCATTTATCTTGTAAATTATTTTGAAAGGTCCATAAAACCTAGGTGCTAATTTAACAATAGGGTGGTTTTCAACACTTTGCAATCTTTTCTTTTCAATGCGTAACCAAAATAATCATCAACATTGAAACTCATGGCTTTTCTTTTCTTATTAGCTTGTTTAGTATATGATTGCTGGGCTTTTGCAATCATATCTTTAACTTGAGAAAAAATAGTAGTATGCATATTGGCAATATCATCAACAACTTTAACTTTATTCGACCATGTATAAACAATCTATGTCCATAAATGATTTCAAAAGGTGCTTTTTGAGTAGCTATATGTGGTGTATTATTGTATGCAAATCAAAGTGGATGCAAATGTGTATCCCATGTTTGTGGTTTTGAAATTGTGTATGCAAGCAAAAGATCTAGAATTGTACTATTAGTAGCTTCTGTTTATCCATTGTTTTCAGGATGGAATGCAAATGAGAAATCAATCTTAGTACCCACATTAGCAAACAAATTAGTCCAAAAATTATTGTAAAATATAGAATCATGATCAGAAATAATAACTTTTGGCAAACCATGATTAGTGAAAAGAGCCTTCAAAAACAATTGTGTAGCTTGAGATGCAATTAATGTTTTCTTACATGGTAGAAAATATGCTTGTTTGCTAAATCAATCTACTATAGTCCAAATCATATCATGATTAGCTTGTGTATTAGGCAAACTAGTTATAAAATCCATTGAAATATGTTTCAATGGATGGTCAAGAATTGATAAAGGCATTAACAAACCATATTGCTTACCATGGTGTTGCGTGACTCTTTGGCAAATTGAACACTCAGAAACAAAGTTAAAAATATCAGATTCCATTTGTGGCCAAGAAAAATCTTCAACCAATATTCTTAAAGTAGAAATAATACCTCTATGTCCTTGATATGGAGGACAATGAATTTCGTGCAACATAAATGATCTAAATTGAATAGTGATACACAATCTTTTCTCATAAAATATAAATCCATCAGAATAAGACAAAGAATCAATTCAAGTCCACTTATTAGCAACTAATTTGTTCCAATTAGCTTGAAAACTGGGGTCATGGTCATAGGTATCCTTCTTAGGAATAAGGGAATCAAAAGATAGAACGGAAATATTATGGATACTTGGTATTCTACTCAATGCATTTGCAACAACATTCTCTTTACCTAGTTGATATTAGATAAGTGGATGAAAAATTTGAATGAAAGCAGTCCATTTAATATGACGATCAGAAATTTGTGGCTAACTAAGGAGATGTTTGATACTTTGTTGGTAAGGTTTAATCATAAATTCGGATTCCATTAGATAGTGTTTCCATTGACGTAAGGCTTATACTATAGCTAATAAATCTTTATAATAGATGAAGTACTTCAACTCAAAAGGTTTAAGTTTGCAACTAGAATAGGCTATGGGATGTGAATCTTACATGAGGACAACTCATATTCCTGATCCGTTAGCATCAATGACTACTAGAAAGAATGGCCGATTAAAATTAGGTAATTGCAAAATAGGTGCATGTGTTAAATCATGTTTCAACAAATCAAAAGACTTTGTTGGTTGTTAGGCAAACCAATGATCACTACAAGATATAGACCTTATAGCGACGTTTAAAGCGACGAAAATACAAACAACAAAATTTGCCCCCGTCGTTATTGACGACGCCATAGAATCGTCGCTATAACCGTCGCTATATGTGACGCATATAGCGACGCATATAGCGACGATTACAGAGAATTTGCGACGCTGATAGCGACGGCAATAGCGACGCGTGCAGTAAATTTGCGACACAAATAGTGACGGTAACAGAGAAAATTTTTTTTTTGTGGCAGGGCAGCAAGCTGCCCTGCCACATATAGCATTGTGTGCTGTATGAGAGCCATACAAAATAGTTTCTGCACTGCTTCATACAAAGCGTTTGCAAACAAAAAGAATGTATACTGAAATCATAAAACTGATGGATGAAATAAATACATGATATCGCATAAAATGCGATTGGTACAATCATAAAACAATATCACTAATACATAGAAAATGTCTACATAGATCGGGCGACTAAAAACTAAAGGTATGTGAGCTCTAAGGATCCAAGGGCGAGCTACAAATCGTCGTCCCTCGAAAGCTCTTCCCGCTGTAAAGAAGCATCAAACGGATTCTGCAGAAAAAGAAACAACATATCAATCCACCATACAATAATGCATTCAAATATCTCATGGTAACTACAGACAAGAAAGATGAGTGATTTACTGGGCCGCCGCGTCTATACAATCGGTCGATCAATGATCTGAGACCGTGCCTCTCCGCATATCGAGTCTCAAGGCCTTGCGGATAGCGATTTGTAATGGAGTGCTGCAAAGAAAACAAAATGCCAACTGTTAGAAACATGATTGTCAGTACAAAGAATATCTCAAAAAAACAAATAAGCAAAACAAAAGAGAATCTTACAAAGTCCTCCAAATATGTCCTGTGGCCGCCACTCCCAAGATGATGTACCGATCCGGCCTCGATTCGTGCCCTTGCCGCCTCCCGCTGCTGACTCCAACGTCCTGGTGAATTTGTAGCCTCCTCCCTCAGTCGGTGCCAGTCGTCTGCATCTAACCACTCGGGCTTTGGAGCCCCACTCTTGATTGCCTTGCGTGCGTCGGATCGTCTATGTGACATGTATGCACGCATGCAATCCATCATCCAGCCCGTAGAGAATCTATCCACTGTGGCTGGCACCGGGAACTCCTCGTGCAAGGATGCTACTATGTACTCCTTGCTCCCCTCCGGTATGTTCCTCCAATGATCCAGGACGTTGTGCCGAAAAACTTGTTGGCACAACTCCCTCATGCGAGCCATCACCCTCCTCCCCTCATCCTTCATGATGATGGCTCCTGACCTGCCATCCACTAGGTATCCATAATCCCTAGGAGTGTGCCTTGTATGGGCCCTCTCCCATCTCCGTCCACGCTCCTGGGCATATCCAGGAGATCCCTGAACATCCGGTGTACCGACGGGGGTACCCTCTCCCGGAGTGCCACACAAAGGGGTGCCGCCAGAGGGTGTGCCACCAAAAGGAGTGCCACCAGAGGGGGTGCCACCAAAAGGAGTGCCACCAAAAGGCGTGACATCTGCCGACGGCTGCGCAAAAGCCGGAGTAACTGGAGTGGACGTCCCCACAGGGGTGACAAATCCTGGCGGTGACCGAGCTCCAGCTGAACGACGAGACGGAGACACCGCGTCCGTGTCTCCACAGCAGCACCCCCCTGATCCTCCTACAGTCGCAGTCCCTCCCTCTGGCCCAAGTCGCGAGCGTCGAGATCGTCTACTCGAAGCTGAAGCATCTGATCGCGCCGAAGCTGATCTAGTAGAGCGTCCTGACGAAGAAGGAGACAGCTCCTGATCTGCTATCTCTCTGAATCTCGCGAGCTGATCTGGAGACATACGTGCCATCATCTCCTGAAACTCCTCATCGCTCATCCCTCGACTCATCCTGAAAATGTCGATACCTGCACAGATAAAAATAATGTTAGAATAATCAATTTAAACTATACAAAGCACATTAATAAAATCATTTTTGAAAAATCCCTCTTAAAATGCATATCTTATCTACCTTTATGGAAGATCTAAACAACGAATTGAGTAATACAATTCTCCAAGAATGAAGTATTCTATGGTCCCATGTTAATCTCCTGACACAACTCTGCATACACTGGAAGGTCGATAGACATGTCACCACAAAACAACGAGTCTGTCTCGTTCTCAAAAAATTCTACGACTTCTGTATTTCCATCATTGTTAGCCGATGCAGGCTCCAAGCTTGCGGTGGCCTCCACCCCTTGTAATTTCGATCCCTCTATTTGCATATTTTCTTCATCTATGCCTGGAACATCGCTTTGATTGTATACTCTCGCACATCGAGGAGTTGAAGGTATAACATACCACCATCGAGGTTGTCGGGGATTTGGATAGAAGATTACCTGTTCACAAACACTTACAAACCATCTTCAAACCATTGTGACATAAACCATGTCGTATTACAATTAGCAAGCAAATGCCTAGTTGCACCTGTTCACAATGGGCCGGCAACACAAAGGTATCGCGCAAATCCATCCATTTTTTTTCGGAATCTATTTCGAGAAATCCAGATGGACCTTGTCGAATTGTTGCGCCAGCTCCTCCAAGTACCACTTTGAACCACTGCACGTCGAATATTATCATGGAGAAGCTACGGTAATCCACCGTAATAATACTTTGCAAATTCCCAAAATACTCCATCTCATCCACAACCGTGTTCGGATCCGTTGCTCGTCGCCGGCTCTCTTGCTCAAACCTTGCCATGACACCACAGTCCATTGTGGAGCGCATTTTGTCAATATGCTCCACCCGAAAATGCCGTCCGCGCGACCACGCTGCACTATATATTTTGTACTGCACATTGAAACACTCAAATTAGATGTAGCAAGCAAATTTAGATACAACACATTCTAAACCCCTCATTACCTTTGGACTACATCCCCTCGAGAACTCCCACTCCTCCATTGAGACCTCTGTCCCTTCGCTGGATGCTGCGGTCAAGGCTCCAGGCAACCATTGTGTTGACATAAACTGCGGCATCTCCTCCATGCCTTCGGGATATCGAATCGGTCGGTGACGCATACTGCGTCAGAATTCGGCTCGTGCTTCCTCTCGATCTTGCCTTGCAATCTGGTACTTGGTGAGCCACGTCTCCATGGAGGCATGGTGCAACATACAAAAGCGATTCACCTTCTCTTCCATTGAGGCATCCATTCTTTTTTCTACCCCATTTCCAACCACCACATCTCCAGTCAGCCTGTCATCGTCCTTCAGCGTCCATAGCATTTCATTGTCTGGTTCCACCGTTGGTAGCCATTGTGAGATATGCACTAACGCCTCTGACACCAACCAACCTTCCGCCATGCTACCTTCCGGACGAGCTCGTTGTCGCACAAAGCCTTTCAGGGTTTTCATGAAGCACTCCAGGAAGAACATCCATCGCGTATGGACAGGTCCAGCAATCTCCACTTCATCCACAAGATGCACAAGAAGGTGAACTTGTATCGTGAGCATGCTAGTGGGCAGGTATTTCTCAAAGAGACAGACCGTCTCAACTGCTCCCCGCCTTGCGGATTCAATAGAGGACGTCTTAATCTCTTTCTGTGAGATCCATTGCACCAAAGTCGACAGCTTGTAAATGGCCCCGCGAATTTCTAGAGTTAGGCATCCCGCGATCGCGATCGGTAGGACAAACTGCCAAAAATGAGAAAGCATTAAGAATAATGGTCACTTTTCAAATTTCAAAATGTCCACGCTAATTAAAATCCATTCTGTTCACAAACCTGACATATCTTATGCCAATCATGGCATTTTAGCCCAGAAATCTGGTCATCTTTAGAAAATGCGGACCTAAGAGAACGCATCATACCCGTCGGAGTGCGGATAGACTTGATTACTTGCTTCACAATGCGCTCTTCTTTGGTAGACAAAACCCAGGGAGCGCGAGGAAGCTGCACTCCCCCTTCAGCACTCGACTGCGGCCAAAGCGCCTCCATCTTACCAACCTCCTTTAAATCCATTCGTGCCCCTATAGTGTCTCTCTTTCCTGTGATGTGGTCCCATAGCAAGCTGCCCACATTTTTGAAAATATGCATGGGATCCAACAAGTGGTTGACCTGTAAGTGGGTCCAATATGGCAACTCGTAGAAAACTGAGAACCGCCGCATTCCATTTGGATGTGAATCCGGGTTTACCATTTTCAGCTCGTACCAGCTTGCAGCGTTCATACGTGCTGGAGGTCGTCCAAGAAAACCTTCCCTGACTTCATGATCCTCCGGCAAGAAAGCGGCGTGTCCTTGATATACCATCTTCTTCATGGTTCGTGACCTTCGGGAGTCTAACTGTGGCCCACACAATGGACATGCATGATAACCTGAGGTAACGAGACCTGCAAGGCGATCCATGACCTAGTGAATACTTGATTGAATGAAATAAAATATAGATATTACCGGCGAGAACAAAGGTCTGCTCACCTGAGCACTCTCCCAATCCCGGAAAGTCATGCATCGTCCACATGAGAATGGCTTGAATGTTGGCTGACCGCCGACCATCGCGCCTGCTCATATCTTGCACCATGACCCCCTCCTCCCACAAAATCTTAAGCTCTTAGACTAATGGACGAAGATACACGTCCATATTTTTTACTTTGTAGCGGCCCGGGACGAGCAAGCTAAGGATGAGATGTCCTTTCTTCGTAGAAAGCCATGGAGGAATGTTGTAGTTGACAAGCACTATAGGCCACACACTGTAAGAAGTCGAGCGCAGACCGAATGGGTTCACACCATCCATGGCGAGATTGAGCCGAAGATTCCTTGGCTCTCGCGCAAAGCCTGGGAAGGTAGAGTCAATGTGGCTCCATGCGCGCGAATCTGCTGATATTCGTTGAACTCCATCCGTGGACCTATTCTGCACATGCCACGTTGTCAAGCTTGCCATGGCAGACGTGCGAAACATGTGGTTTATGCAGGGGATGAGCGGAAAGTGTCTGAGGACTTTTTGAGGGATGGTTTGCCCTTGCAAGTCCTGTCGATACCTGTGAGCACCACACTTTGGGCATGTCTCCATACTCTCGTATTCATCTCGAAACAATATGCAGTCGTTGATACATGCATGGATGTTATTGTAGTCCATGCCAAGCTTCCGTAAAACATGTCGCGCATCATCACGAGACTCAGGCATGGTGTTTGCAGGTGGCAATATATGATATTTCAATAACCTGAAAAAATCATAAAACACCTTGAAAAATCTATCCATGTTTGCAATAATACTGTTTAAAAAAAAAAACAATGAAGTCTGTGTGCAAGGTACCTGAATAACTCAGTCACACTCGTATCGCTCCAACCGTATTTTGCTTGCATACTTAAGAGTGCAAGCAATGTCTTCAACCGAGATACTCGACACCCATCATATAATGGTATGGATGCTTCCTCTCTGAGCGGGTCAGATGTCTCAACATCCATGGGAATCAATGCATCGATCATTGCCTCCATCTCAGGCTCCAAGATTGTAGGCAAGTCGGGAAGGTTGTCTGTCTCCTCTGGCATTGACGGTATAGATGGGCCTTGCGAGTGGTCGATTGGCTCCTGCAATCCATCCATCGCACATCCACGAACTCTTCTAATTGGCCGCAAAGGGTGCACTCCCCCTTGGGTCGAGACATCACCCCCCTGGATACAAAATTTACCAACAAGACCCAATCTTATTGTGTATGGTTTTCAATTAGCTTGAGAGTACAATGCATGAAAAATGCTAACTTCAAATATTACCGTTTGCTGAAAGTCTGCAATCGCCTGATCAATGATCTCAGATTGAAACTCGCCAAATCGTCGTACGTGTTCTATAGACAATCGGCGTTTTCATCTAATTGCCAACTTGCATTGAGAGCAAGGACATGGGACACGCTGATTAAGATACGACTCGCGGTCTTGAACAATAGGACCTTCTTCGTTTGCCATCTTATCTACATTACAGCAAACAAGGCTTAAATGGATAGCTTTATGGAGATGTACGTCAAGTTGCAAGTTGACCATAAACCTTGCATTGTATATAGTAGTCGAGAGATTTTCTGATGTTATATCTCGGCCTTGTATCATGCTCAACGATTTGTTTGTCCCGGTAGATAATTGTTTGTTATATCTCGGCTTTGAGTATAAGTAATCCATTTTAAAATTAATGCGCGCCATCTATGAAATTTTATAACTATAGTAATAAAATTTATTTCAATCAATTCTACTCATAGTCATAAGACCTGAGAGAAATTATCCTATACTCAATTTAAGGGTTTCTTTTTCTATAACAATAATTTTGGGTTCATTTTGATGAAGTACGTGGCCGTATGCAAAGGACATTGCATACCATTATCAATACGTATATTATCTTAAATTTTCTTCCCTTCCCTCTCTCTCTCTTTCTCTCCCTCTCCCTCTCTTCCTCTCTTTCTCTCACCCTCACCCTCACCCTCTCCCTCTCGTTCTCTTTCTCTCCCTCTCTCATTTCCTCCCTCCCCCTCCCTCTCCCTCTCCCTCTCCCTCCCTCTTTCTCCCTCTCCCTCTCCCTCTCCCTCTCCCTCTCCCTCTCCCTCTCCCTCCCTCATTTCCTTCCCCTCCCCCTCCCCCTCCCTCTTCCTCTCCCTCTCCCTCTCTTTCTCTTTTTTTCCCTCTCCCTCTCTATCTCTCTTTCTCTCTCATTTCCTAAACAAGCAAAAAATAAAGTGATTTAAACATCCTCCAAGCAAAAGGGAGAGGGAGAGATACAATGCACTCTCCCTCTCTTTCTCTTTCTATCCCTCTCTCATTTCCTTTCCCTTCCTCTCCCTCTCACTCTCTTTCTCTCTCATTTCCTCTCCTAAACAAGTAAAAAATAAAGTGATTCAAACATTAAACAAGCAAAAGGGAGAGGGAGGGAGAGAGAGAATGCACTCTCCCTCCTTCTCCCTCTCTTTCTCTTTCTCTCCCTCTCCTATTTCCTCCCCCTCCCTCTCCCTCTCCCTCTATTTCTCTTTCTCTTTCTTTCCCTCTCCCTCTCCCTCTCCCTCTCCCTCTCTCTTACTATCTCGTTTCCTCTCCTAAACAAGCAAAGAAGAAAGTAATTTAAACATTAAACAAGCAAAAGGGAGAGAGAGAGAATGCACTCTCCCTCTCTTTCTCTCCCTCTCCCTCTCCCTCTCTTTCTCTCCCTCTCTCTCCCTCTCTCTCCCTCTCCCTCTCCTTCTCTTTCATTTCCTCTCCTAAACAAACAAAAGAGAACGATTTAAACCTTCAACAAGTAAAATAAAGAGAGAGGGAGACTCACCAATGAGATATGGCGAGCGTGGGAGGCTTCTCTTTGCAACAAGGGCTCCTCCTCTCCTTCACGAACAACGACGATGGCGGCAACGGCGGCAGCGGCAAGTCTCTTCCTCCTCTTCTCCCACAAAGCCTTGGCTCTCTCCCTCGCTCTCTCCCTCGCTCTCGCTCTCAAAAGGCGAAGAAAACAAAATGAAAACGGCGCTCTGGTTTCGGCCGCGCTTTTTTTCCCTGCGGCGTCGCAATTGGCGTCGCTATATGCGTCGCTATTTGCGTCGCAAATAGCGACGCATATAGCGACGCCAATTGCGACGCATATAGCGATGCCTATAGCGACGCCGACATCCGCCGTCGCTAATCGGCGTCGCTATTGCCCCATTCCCTTGTAGTGGATACACAACACCTTTCTTTAACAATTTCATCAAAGGCAATGCAAGCAATGAAAAATTCATCTTTAATTTTCTATAAAAGCTTGCAAGGCCTAGGAAAGAACGTAACTCATGCACATTTTTAGGGATTGGCCAATTCAAAATTGCCTCTATCTTTTTAGAATCAACATGAATACCATAAGAAGAAACAAACCTAAGTATTCAATTTGGATTTGGAAAAATTCACTCTTATCAGGGTTAGCATACAATTGATTCTCTTTCAACAATTTGAAAAAAAAATATAGATGTTCACAAAGCTCATTCTCATTCTTACTAAAAACCAATATATCATCAAAGAAAACAATCACATAATTTTGATCCTTCAAAAATATACGATTCATCATACAACTGAATGTAGGTGGTGTGTTGGTTAATCCAAAAGGCACATTAAGAAATTCATAATGACCAAATTGAGTTCTAAATGCAGTTTTGAAAATGTCAAGTGTATCCAATTGTACTTGATGATATTCATATTTGAGATCTAACTTGCTAAAAATAGTAGCCCCTTGTAGTTTATCCATGAGATCATCTACCCTAGGAATTGGATATCTATTCTTAACAGTGATTTTGCTTAGGGTGCGATAGTCAATGTACATCCTATAAGTATTATTTTTCTTATTGACTAATAGGACAAGTGCACCAAAAGGATAACTACTGGGCCTAATGAGTCCTCGATTCAATAGTTCTTCAACTTGTGCTTGGAGTTCTTTTTGCTCAATATGATTGTGTCTATAAGGTGCTTTACATGGTGGTTGAGAATTTGGGATTAAATCTATTTTATGGTCTTTAAGATGTGTATGTGGTAAACTAGGTGGTAAATCAATAGCAAAACAATCTTTAAATTGTGAAAGAAATTTTGCATGCCTAGGATGTATCTGATTTTTCTTAGCTTCAATTTGATTCACCCATACTAAATATGATTTACTACCTTCTCTCAATGCACATTTAGCTTATATGTGACTAAGCAGTGGAAAATTATCAAAGGCGTGCAATCCATGTAATGTGATTTGGTTTCCTTTAAAATGATTTTTCATGGAATGTGTGGAATAATCTATGTCAGGATTATATTTGTGATACCAAGGCATTCCTAAAATAATATCACCAGCCTTGCAAAGGCACAACCAAGAAATTTTTGCCCTCAATGTAATCACCAATTTTAATTTCTAAATCATGAACTTCTTATGTACCATTGTATCTAGTGTCTAAGAATGCAGTCTTTATGTGATAATGAGTTGGAACAGTAGGTAAGTTCAATTATTTTACCAACTTTGTGGAAATAAAGTCATGCGTGCTTCCATCATCATGTAAAACAATCTTTTCTTGACAACGCACAAAACATTTCATTGTTAATAATGAATAAAGATTTGGCAGACCTGGTAAAGTATCTAAAGTATCGCCGATATCATCGTCATCTTTAGTGAAGTTTGACATATCTTTATGGTCCTCATCATTAGTTGCTCCCAAGTGATTGATTTGAATAGCTTGCTTCTTGGATTGATAGTTCACTGCTAAGTGTCTAGGTTGATGAAACTTGTAGTAAACCATAGGTTTTGCTTTGGAGACATTATTGGTAAGGGCTGGAAGTTCGGGTATATTGGGATTTGGCTGGAGAGAAAGCTTAAGGTTTGAATTAACAGTTGATGGTAAAGTAGGAAGTTGAGTCCAAGGTTTACGGAAAGAAGAAGGAAAAAAATGATTTTGATTGAATCTTCAGAAATTAGAATTGAATTGCTTTGTATCAAAGTTACCATTAATAAAAAATTATTGCGGTCACTTTTCTCGTCCACAAATTTTATCTTCCGCATCATGCACTAAAGAAATTTCATCCTCCAAAGTCTTTGGCTTGAACATATTCACTTTCGCATAGAAGTGACCAAGAAAACTAGTCTTATACTTGCTCTTGTGGGTCACCTTAGGAACATCTTCAAGTATTCAAAGTTGAAGTAAGGCACTCTAGAAACCTTTAGTGTATTGTGGGATGGATTCACAATCTTTTTGTTGCAGGAGATCCCACTGTTTGATAGCTTTTTCATGGAATTGAGGCGGAAGGTAATTTTGGAAAAAGTTCTTTTGAAAGGCTTCCCAAGTAGAGGGACAATCAACAATCTTATGGACAATAGTCCACCATAATGATGCTCTTAGTTTGCTAGATGGTTAGTGACGCATTTAAGTTTATCTTTTTCAGCATATTGCTCTTCATGAAAATAGTTGTCAAACTGACTGATGAAAGCAAGAACAATTTTGCCATCACATTGCCCATTAAAAGTATGAAATTTAAAATTTCTTTTACTTAACTTGGACTCTTTTCTAAGAGCATGTGCATTGAGTGTCGTATCAATTGTATGTCGAATAACATCTTCCAGTTGCACTCCATCTTGGCCGACAGTGGATTGTTGAAGTGTAGCCAGCTGTGTTTGCAAATTTTGACATGCCCTTCACTCGTCTTGAAGTTGCATCATGATTAGGTCCAATTTTTGCTCCATATTCAGCTCCCGTAAATCATCTTTGCCCATTAAATCATCCATGTGATGATCGAACATCCTGCAAAAATCTCAAACAACCTCACACACTCGAAATCTTGTTAGAAGGATGAGCATAGCTCAAATTTGGGTTTACAAGGCTTGCTTTTGTTTTAAAAAAATATGGCTTTTGCTTTTACAATATTCTTCCAAAAGAAATAGTCTTTTGCATAGATTGTGTGTGACAGCCTGCTTGTTGTGAATTAGCTCTGCCAAGTTGCAGGTGGGAATAGAGTCTTACTCGAGTTTCGAAATTGGTTCCGGAGTACCACAATGCAAACACCCGCTATGGTAGATATTGAAAATTATGGAAGATTAGCCCGCTAAGAAAGGGATAACCTACAATGACTAAATGAGGTAAAAGAAGAGTTACTTTTGAGAAGCAAACTTTATCTCTCCTCTTCTCAAGCTTTTCTCCGAGAAACCATGGCTTCCACTACTTCAATCTTCTTCCACTGACCATTAATCACTTATGAGACACCAGAGCTTGACTCCTTTTGCTATGAGCTTCATGTAGAGTAGCCTATTGCTTAGCCTATGTGATTTTTATATTCTAGGACAAGAGGATACTGTTTGCGCAATTTGCGTTGATTTTAGCCTCTCCTCCTTCACGAAAATCAGCAATATTCTAACGAGGCTATGGCATAACAAGCTCTAGAAATCTTTCTTGAAGGTTTTCAACAAGCTTACATGGTTATTTCACACTTCCCTGATCATTCTGAAGCTTTCCAAACCCTGGCTATGAAAGATTTATGATAGCAGTGAGTTTTTTCTGAAATTTCTTCAAAGTATCAAAGGGCTTTTGTTCTATCAAGCATCCTTGAGCTTCTTTAGCACTCATTGAACCGACATTGAAGATTCCTTGCAAGATTAGATTACTTATTCTCTTGAAATGAGTCTAAACAGGGTGGCCACTTGATTTTTCAAAATTTTTAGACTTTGCAAGATGGTATCATGGGGCTTTTGGTTTTTAATGCATCCTAAAGCTTCTATGCAAAGGATTATGTCAAGAATTCATGGCCTTGCATCAATATTGCAAGAATAGGGCTTATTCTTGGCATTGCAAGTGTATGAGAAGCATATGCAAGCTTATGTGCTTCAATGGAAGTTCTCTATCAAGGATTGAATTCTTCTACCCTTGTAGATGCTCATCATTGATTCCCTTTCAAATTTCTAGCCACATTTGGGCTACAAGGATAACTTCTACCTAGCTTTTGGATATTGGAGCTTTCTTGTAGGAAAAATTGGAGTCTATGAGCTACATATTCATCATGGGGATTGCAATTTGAGGATATTCTTGGCTACATCAAGTGGGAGATCAAGCATTTCAAGTATCAAATGGTAATTGGAGCTTCCATAATCATCTACTCCAACAATGAAAGAGGTATTTATAAATTTCACTCTTAATCCCTTTAATATCCAATTGCTTAAGCCATCCAATTTTTGAAAAGGGAGAATTGAGAGTAATCCCATTTAAGAATTACCATTTGATTGCATTCAGACCCAACTTAGGGCTAAATTATGTTATGTTGAATTCTTTTCTATCTTCTTAATAAAAATTCAGAAGCCAATTGTTAATAATCTCCTCCATTTGTTGGAAATTTTATGCCTAATCCTAACCTTGATTAATTGATGGATTGAATGCAATTTGGCTCTGAGAGTAGAATCAAGTGGTAAGTGGAATAAAATTGTAAAGCAGTGAGTCACTGCTGTAAGTATTCCTCATCTATCCCCATTTCAATTCTAGCCCTATTCCATTTCCATTCTTGCATATCATGAAATGGCAAAATTTTGATTAAGCCATGCATATCACACATTGATTGTTATAAAACTAGCTTTGCCATGTATATTCCAACCGAGGAAAAAGGTCAAAGCCGGACAAGATAGCAAGACAATAGAGAGGTGACCCTCCCTTGCTATTTAAGACTTTGTAGGGGTGCACAACCTAGCCTGAAAGGAACTTTGCATTCTGGAGTTTCAGAGCCCATTAAGGTGCCCGTCCTACCGTTTTATCCCTCACCATAGGTGGTGGACCACGGAAGACCACTTGGAAAAGAGTGGATGAAGATTTTAAGACTAGCGGTACCAAACATGGCACTTTGTGACATCTTTGAGATATACAGGTCTTTCCAATAGGTACCTATCAATTGCAAGTGTTTCCTGGATACCTGCAGGTGCCCTACAACCCATCACTGATCTATTAGTTGTTTCAGGGGTCTACAAGTACTACATGACCCATTTCAAGGTGAAACAAGGTTTCCACAGGGTGTTTTCAGGTTGCACGAATTCACAGGACATGTTCATAGTTTCTATTACAAGAAATTTTATCATGATGAAAGGGAATACAAAGAAAAGATTACCATTTCCAACTTCAAGGGGGATAATGCATCTCCAATAAAGTGAGAATATTGGGTAAACAAATTAGAGATGTACTTCACACTTTTCCCTCGCCATGATGAAGCCATGATCTATTTTGCAGCACTCCATCTTGAAGGCTATGTGCATACATGGTGGAGATGTATGCAAAGAGTTGGTCACAATTTTGCTTCTTCGGAGGATTTTAAGGATGCAATGTTGGAAGTGCTTGTCTCTCCAATGGAGAAAGAAAGATTGCAAAGAAGATGGTATGGTCTTCAACAAAGGGGCATGTCCGTTCGTGATTACTCTAATATGTTCCTGAATCTTTCTATGTACATTGAAGGGATTGATGATTTGGTCAAGTTAAACAAATACATATTTGTTTTAGATTTAGCCCTCTCTTCATAAGGAGGTGCAATGAACACAATATTAGTGAGTTTGGGAATCTCCCAATTCCCATTTTTTGAATACTAAAAAGGTGGCACCCGAATAACATGCTCATAAGTTTCTCAAAACCACATGATGTGAACTATCATTGGAAAGCACTTGAAAAATGGAATCTATTGAGCTATAGAGTGCTTGATTTGGAGTTATAGTGTTTAAGTTATGACAAATCCAAAGATTTGACCATGTGTCCCAAACTTATGGAAATTTCCCATATTCCCCAATATGGTGTTAATGCAGCCCAAGATAATTCATGAAGCCATTTTATATGCTAAAAGATATGGGCAGAAATATAGAAGAGAATAAATGGGGGTTTAGCCAAAAAGTGCAGGATATTCATTACCTAATCAGCCCTCAAGGGTTGGAGCACATTTCAGTGAGTAAAGGGATGCTTATAGGTAAGAAGGCAAGGGAACTAGTACCTACAATAGTAATTACAACAAGTTTCCTACATATCCAACGGTATATGGATCAAAACCAAGTGGAGGAAATCGTTATAAACCAATGGCTGAAGCAAAACAAAGCTTTGCAAGGGCTGAAAATACACAAAAGGGATCTCAAAACAACACTTACAGCAAAGTCCTTTCAAATGAACAAATAAGAGACATGAGGGCCAAAGGGTTATGTTTCAAGTGTGGAGAAAAGTGGACACAAGACCATATCTTGAAAGGAAAATCCAAAAATATTAAGCTTGACTTTGCCATCATTGATGAGCCAGATGAGGATGAAAGTGAAGAGGGGAATGTATTTCATGTGAAAGAAAACCCTATGGTTGTTGAAGAAATGTATGACATCGAGGATGAAGAAAATAATGATGAATTTTATGATATTATGGAAATTTTTCCTTTTGATTCGGGTGGTTCTTTATGTGCAATGTCATGATGCATGGACCGGTTGTAAAGGAGAAAACACCCTTAGATTTGAGGGCTGATCAATGGTAGAACAGCTCACCTTTTGATTGAAACAAGCAGCATCCATAGCTTCATTAATACCAAATCTTTGCATGGGTTGAGATTGCTTCCTCAACAAATGCAAGTGCTGTTGAAGATTCAAGTGGCTAATGGAGCTTATGAATCAAGCGATGAAGTATGCTGACACACTTCTATTACTCTATCTCCTTCATGTATAATCATGTATAATGGAAGTGGACTTAATCACTTTGGAAATGATCCCATAGATATTGTCATTGGCTACGATTGGTTGAAAACCATTGGAAAATTTTCTTTGGACTTGCCAAACATGTTGATGGAATTCCAATGGAATGCACAACCTATAACATTGAAAGGCATTGGTCAAAAGCAAATTGAACTCATTTCTATGAAAAAGATGCGTAAAAAAATCAATGCACAATCATGCATATTCACTCTTTTGCTTGCGAAAGTGGATGAAGAGCAATCATCAAATAAGCCATCATCTTTTTCAAGGCAAAAGGATCCAAGAATGGAAAAGCTATTGGAGGAATACAAATATTTATTTCAGCAACCATCATCTTTGCCTTCAAAGAGAGAGGTAGACCACCCTATTGACTTGTTGCTCAACACAAAACCCATCAACAAACCTCCCTATCACTTGTCAAAGTTTGAAAGTGGATGTTGAGATATCGAGCTCCACTCGTGATATGCCAGGGTGACCATTGTGCATTTATGTCACCGACTTGTTAGTTGCAGATGCGGTTGGTACACCGCCCATGAATAATAGCTAGATGACAGCTATCCTTATCTACTCTAGTTCGTGGCTCAGTTAGTATTCCACCTTAGTTAGTTGAGTTTGGTTTGAGACCCATATATAGGGTTATTCTATTTCTTTGTATAAGAGTTCTTTTGGCTTATACAACTAAGAAGAGGAAAACTGTTTTTAGCCTCCACCTCTGTGTGTATTCCCCCATTGTGCAAGCAAGAAAGCTACAAGTGAGACTCCTTCCTTCTCTCCCACAATCTTGACATGGTATCAGAGCCTTGTTCGTGGTAAGGAGCTCAAGAAAGCAAGCCAAGTTCACGGTGTTCTGGTAAGAAGACCAGTGTTGCTTTCATTTTTCTGGTGTGGGAGCAAGTCTCTGCAGGTAGCACAGTCGGAAAGTGCAAGAGTGCATTGTCTCAGGTTGAGACACCCTTCGCGGTGAAGCAAGAGGGTAGTATATGCTGCGGGAGAGGGCTTTAGCCTTTGGTGACCCTGTTTTGTTGATTTGAGGCCATTTCGGGGCCTGTTTTGGAGGCGGAAGTTTTCTGCACGCACTCAGGAAAAGGCCCTATTTTATGTTGTGCGACCACTGTTCTACAAGTCGGTGAAAAGTTACCACATAAATTTCATCGTATGCTTGTGTGCAGAGACATTGGGAGTTACAAAATCATCCTTGGTTTCTGTTTATGCAAAATCGTCACTAGGAAGTGACTGTGTGGTCAAATACCACTTTCGCCAGTTTTGCAGATTTGCCCTTGTGAGGGTGAAGCTGTGTTTTTTGCAGTGACAGAATTTTTTGCAGTGTTCTGTAATGGCGTCTGATTCTCTTTCACAGATTGTCACTGAAAAGCTTCACAAGAACAACTTCCAAGCATGGAATTTTAGAATGATGAATTTCCTTATGGGAAAAGGATATTGGGAATTTGTTGCAGGAAATGAAGAAGAACCAGTTCTTCCTGATGTTCCCAATCAACAGCAAATGTAGGCATTTAAAGCATGGCATGAGAGAGCCAGGAAAGTTATGTATTGGCTGTCTATCAGCATTTCAGACTCTATGATTGTGCATATTCAGGATGCAAGTACGCCAAAGGAGGCATGGGATACTTTGTCAAAAATGTATAGCACAAATACGCAAGCCAGGAAAATGCAGCTCAAGCAAGAGTTGCACAATGTGCAAAGAGAAAGTATGAGCATCAATGACTACCACATGAAGGTGAAGAAGATTGTAGATGCACTTGCTTCCATTGGGTCGCCAGTGGAAGATGATGATTTAGTCTCAGTGACCTTGAATGGTCTAGGAAAGAATTATGCACAGTTCCAAACATCCATTTCCGTCCGTGAAAGATTTCCTGATTTTGAGAAGTTGATTGCTCTTCTAATTTCTGAGGAGCAGAGAAATGGTGGTGCATCTTCTTCAGGAGGAACTTCAAAAGAAGCTGTCTTCTACTCAAATGCTGGAAGAGGTAGAGGCAGAGGTAGAGGAGGCCGATTTGGAGGCCGTGGTAGAAATCAGAATATGCAGCAAACTCAAGAAAACCAGTCCTATGGAGGAGGACGTGGTAACTCTAGAGGCAGGGGGAGCCAAAGAGGTCGTGGTGGATGGCAAAGAGGCCAAAATGCAAACAATAATGTTGAATGCTACTACTGTGGTAAAATGGGTCATATGGCTAAAGACTGCTATAAAAAGCAGAATGACATCATGAATGGAAAACTGCAACAAGGAAATTATGCATCTTCTAGTAGACAAGGTGATGATAGAAATGAGCATTTGTTTATGGTGCAACACATGCACAATTCTGTGACAAGTGTAGAAGAAAGCAACGAAGTGTGGTATGTTGACTCAGGTGCATCAAACCACATGACAGGTCATGCAAAATGGATGGAGGATGCAAGGAAAATGGAAAAACCAGGATTTGTGGAGACTGGTGATGATACTGCACATCCTATTATGCAGATTGGAAAAATTCATTTGTTTATGCAGGATGGGAAAAAGAAATACCTGTCCGATGTATTTCATGTCTCGAATATCACCAAGAATCTGGTTTCTGTTGATCAAATGGTTGAGCAGGGCTTGCAAGTCAGATTTAATCCTCATGGATGCTTTGTTGAGGATATGAAAAATAAAGGTCGCTTGATAGCAAAAGGAAAGAAGAAGGGCAGAATGTTTACGTTGGATGCAGACATGCCTGAATTGAGTGCAGCAATGTTTGCACATGGGACCGGTGTTGTTGCAGATATTGATATCTGGCATAAACACATTGGTCGTGTTAATGTACAGTGACTTAAATCAATACAGGCCCAAAATATTGTTGCAGGATTGCCTAAATTCAAGGTTGCAGAAATTCATAAGGTATGTGAAGCCTGCCAATTTGGAAAACAAGCAAGGAAACCATTTCCTAGACATGTTCAAGAGAATAAGAAGCCATTGGAATTAATCCACTCGGATGTGTGGACTACTAAAGCTGCATCTCTTGGAGGCTGTCATTATTTTGTCACTTTTATTGATGACTATAGCAGAAAAGTTTGGGTGTATTTTATGAAAAAGAAAAGTGAAGTTTTTGGGCATTTCAAAACTCTTAAAGCTATGGTTGAAAAAGAAACAGGCCTGCAAATAAAATGCCTAAGGTCAGATGGAGGGGGAGAGTACCTCTCAAATGAGTTTGCAAGGTTCTTGCAGGAGCATGGCATAAAGCAGTAATATTCATGTAGTCATACCCCACAACAAAATGGAATTGCAAAAAGGAAAAACAGGCATATTGGAGAGGTATCTCGTGCCATGCTCAATGAAAAAGACTTGCCAGATTTTTATTGGGCTGAGGCAGTTGCTACAACAGTCTACATTATGAACAGGACTCCCACTGCAGCAATACATGGGATGACTCCAGAGGAGAGGTATACTGGAAGGAAACTAGATATTTCTCATTTGAAAATTTTTGGTTGCATTGCCTATGTTCATGTGCCAGATGAGTTGAGATCCAAGTTGGATCCAAAAGCTGAGAAGTGCATCTTTATTGGTTACTCTCTACACAGCAGAAAGGGTATACATGCTATAACCCTTCTACTCGTAAGTTTACAGTGAGCAGAGATGTTATTTTTTATGAGATGAGTAACTGGTATAAACCAGTAAATGTGATTGATAATGTAGATGCACAAAATGGTAATGCTGCACAGAATTCACAGCAGTAGTCACAAGATATTAGTGAACCTGGAGTGTCCTCTAGCAGTGGTTCACATTCTTCGCCATGGAGAGGTAGATTGAGATCAGGAGAATCTTCTCAAACCAATGTAGATAGTGGTATGTAGGTATCACGAAAAGGAAAAGAGAAGGTAGATCAACCCATGTTTGATGTGAATGCAGGTCACTCTTATGTGGATGGTGAATCCAGTGGCTCAGAACAGAGCATTGATGATGAGTTGGGTATTCCTTCTACTGTTACACTTGGAGTAAGGAAGACCAGGGATGTTTTGAGAGCACCTGGGAGTGAACCTACTTTGCGCAGGTCTACCAGAGTTAGGTATCTTGTGGATGGGCTGAAATATGATGGATTTACAGCCATTCACTATGCATATATGATCAAAGTGATACAAGAACCAGAACCCACTTCTTTTGAGCAAGCCATGGGAAAAGAAAAATGGGAGAAAGCCATGGATGAAGAAATGGATGCCTTGGAAGCAAATGCTACATGGGAATTGGTACCTTTGCCTAAAGATAATAATGCAATTGGTTGTAAGTGGGTCTATAAGGTGAAACATAATGCAGATGGTTCTATGAATAGATACAAGGCAAGATTAGTAGTCAAGGGGTATGCACAAACATATGGCATTGATTATGAAGAAACATTTAGTCCGGTTGTAAGGATGGCAACTGTAAGAGCAGTCATTGCTATGGCTACATCAAAGGGATGGTCTTTACATTAGATGGATGTAAAGAATGCCTTCTTGCATGGTGATTTGCAAGAAGAGGTCTATATGGAGCAGCCACCAGGTTATGTGCATGCTGTTCATCCTGAGTTTGTTTGCAGGTTGAAGAAAGCCTTGTATGGCTTGAAGCAAGCACCTAGAGCATGGTATGACAAGATAGGACAGTATCTTGTCACTATTGGCTTTCAGATTTCTAAGGCAGATTTCTCACTTTATGTGAGAAAAACAGAGAAATGTATTATGCTACTTGTCATTTATGTTGATGATTTGATTATGACAGGTGACAGTGATGAAGATATCCTTCATGTGAAAATGCTATTGAAGCAGAAGTTTGAGATGAAGGATTTGGGAGAGCTGCGTTATTTCTTGGGCATTGAGGTGATTAGATCACCAAGTGGGATACAGCTCTTGCAGAGGCAGTATGGATTGGACATGCTGTCCAAATATGGGATGACAGGCTGTAAGCCTATTTCA
This sequence comes from Lygodium microphyllum, assembly GCF_053477565.2. Classification (NCBI taxonomy): domain Eukaryota; kingdom Viridiplantae; phylum Streptophyta; class Polypodiopsida; order Schizaeales; family Lygodiaceae; genus Lygodium; species Lygodium microphyllum. Next base: position 156,345,939 of record NC_141138.1, on the reverse strand, counting down.
GTTCCTTTGGAGCAGAATGTGAAGCTGAGCGCAGATGCAGGTGAGCTTCTGGAAGACCCTACTATGTATAGACGCATAGTAGAAAGTTTGATTTATATGACTATTACCAGGCCAGATTTGAGCTATGCTGTTGGATTGGTAATTCAGTTTATGCAGGCTCCAAGGAAACCACATTTGGATGCGGCTAGACGCATACTCAAATATGTGAAGTCCACATTGCAGTATGGACTATTTTATGAGACTGGGGTTCAGATACAGTTGCATGGATACACTGATGCTGATTGGGCTGGTAGTATTTCTGATAGACGATCTACCAGTGGATATGTGTTCTCTTTTGGGAGTGCTGCAGTCACTTGGAGCAGCAAGAAATAGCCTACAGTTGCCTTGTCGAGCACAGAGGCTGAGTACAGGGGTGCAGCAATGGCTGCATGTGAGGTAGCTTGGTTGCATAAGCTACTTTATGATATGCATCAGTCTACAGATGGGCCAGTTGTCATTTATTGTGACAACATGAGTAGTATACACTTGGCAAATAACCCAGTCTATCATGATAGAGCAAAGCACATTGAGGTGCATTATCACTATGTGCAGGAGAGGGTTTTACTAGGTCTGATTGATCTAGTTTATGTCAGCATAGAGGATTAGGTAGCTGACATATTTACGAAGGCATTGGGCGCAGAGAAGCTGCGCAAGTTCAGAGACCTGCTTGGTGTGCAAGAATTGGGATTGAGCTCAAGGGGGAGTGTTGAGATATCGAGCTCCACTCGTGATATGCCAGGGTGATCGTTGTGCATTTATGTCATTGACTTGTTAATTGCAAATGCGGTTGGTACACCGCCTATGAATAATAGCTAGATGACAGCTATCCTTATCTACTCTAGTTTGTGGCTCAGTTAGTATGCCACCTTAGTTTTTTGAGTTTGGTTTGAGATCCATATATAGGGTTCTTCTATTTATTTGTATAAGAGTTCTTTTTGGCTTACACAACTAAGAAGAGGAAAACTGTTTTCAGCCTCCACCTTTGTGTGTATTCCCCCATTGTGCAAGCAAGAAAGCTACAAGTGAGACTCCTTCTCTCCTACAATCTTGACAATGGCTTGGTTAGCAGGTGTAGTTCTTGCTACCTCAAAATAGTCCTCCATGGACTCAATCCAGATCTCGGCATAAGCTTGAGCAGTCCTTTCCTTACCATCAAACTCGGGTGCCTTAATTTGCTTGAGAAGAAAATTCTTCTCTTGCATGTCAGCATTCGTGGGTGTAGAAGGTGCCTGACAATCAAGCCATACCACTTAGGTTATTTCTGTTTAGGATATGCTTATGAACACATGTATCATTATGAAGTTTTGCTCTGATACCAACTGTAACATGCCTGCTCCTCAAATCGCGGGACACGTCTTAGCAGTCCATCGAGAGATATATCTAGAAGATGCCACCCGGCACTCCTAAGGAATGACACGGGGTTTGCCAACTAGGGTCTCCCGAGTCTACCTCGTGACGGAACTTTTCCACCCGTTCCCACTAGGATCGACCTGAAGTCCGAGTTTCTTGTAGTCGGGTCTTCCTAACAGCCTTCTAGCATCGGTTTGCAATTGCTCCACTTTGCACAGGTGCAACTAGACCAAAGCAGACTCATATTGCACTTGGTTCAAAGAGAATGGGAAACAACAGGGATGCATCGCTCGATCTCTCTCCCTGTAGGGCATAGTCCCATTCTGGTCCCCTAAAACGATATGAATCAGGGTTCTAGCCAACATTGTCTAAGGTCATCGTCTGACTTTTCCTAACATTTCTCGTTAACATTTCCTTTGAGGAAAGCTCTTGGTTAACCGAGACCACCCTTCTGTAGGATAGACCCATTGGTCACATCCACCACACTTCCCTCGAGGGTTGTTTTAGTTATCTAATTACCTACCACATTATGTTTGACACATAAAAGCAGCTTCCTTAATTAACCCGTTAATCATAGGTTCCTTTACGTAATTTGGGGCACAGACACAAAGACAAGATAAAACAAGATCAAATACTTCCTTGACTTATCTTCAGATTAATGTTTGTCTCCTGCCCATATAGGAGAATTAAGTGTCCCTTTTTGCCTCCACAGAAAAATCCTTCTGTCTCCCGGCAATAAAAACCCAAAGGTTTATCCTACCAAGATTTTGCCTTGTAACTAGTATCAAGGCCTTGAGATCCCATCTCAAGTCACGTAGAACACTTGTGTAGGGTCCGGAGGCATTGGAATTTATGGCCAGAGCCCCCCTGGCACCCAAACATCCTCCTACGCCAAGTAATTTCCACGGAGAGACATCTCGCAGCGGGTTCGGTCCACATTCCCGACACAGATTCATAACCCCCTTGGTTAGGGTTTGGCGGTTCACGGGGGGTAGCTTGCACCATCCTTCCTTAATTATCCCTTTAGAAAATCATCCACAGCTGAAGCAACTAGCCCAATAGCATTTACTAGGGAAAATATCCATTTTGTTCCCATGGCAATTTATCCTTACAGTTCCCACCATGAAATATAATCACTTGGATATTTATCCAAAACCACAACCAATCCTTAAGTATCCTTTTGGAAACAATCAAGTTGAAACAACCAGCCCAACATCCTTTAACTAGGAAAACATCATTTCCTAATCCAACAAGTAACCACTCTTCCTAGCAATCACTTTTTCCATCTTTAACAAGATCAATCTTCGTTAAAACCATTTCAACAGTTCCGAGCAACGCATAAATCAACTACCCTAAAGTTCGCTCTCCCCCTTGGGTTAGGGCTTCGCAAGGTCAATTTAACAAATTCCTTCTAGATCCTTTAAATGATCTAAGTGATTTCACCTTGACCTTTATTAATCATGGCTACCAATTTAGGGTAGAAGATCAACCCATCCTAAGCCCTTTAATGGCGAATACATGCAATTCTACCTCTATTTAAGAATTCAAGATGCATGAGAAGAATCTAAATCTTGGTACAAGCTGGATATGATCTATAGTTGCTGGAGGGTTGATGGTATTCATGTCTCCGCTTGCATTGGATATGTTCCTAGCTCCGTTTGCAACTTCAGCACTTGTGCTCCTTGTAACTCATCTCTTGGGTGCCATCCTTGTGTATTCCTGGTCTTGCAACCCTTGAGGTAAATCAACCACTCTTGCCCTGACAGAAGGAACTGGTACGCGGGTTCACAAGGAGTCTAAGGCCAAACAATTTAACTTCAACATGCATAACTCTTCTTCTTCTTTTACCCTCTCCCCAATTTGTTTTCCATCTATCTCACCCTCTCCATGTCATAGTCTTCTCTCCCTCTCTCTTTCTTTGTTGCTCTCCCTATATCCTCCCCTAATTATCTTCCACTTCTCTCTATCCTTCTTCTTCTTCTTCTTCTTTTCCTCTCTCTTCCTCTTCTTCTCCTCCTTTCTCCTTCTCTCTCTCCCTCTTCTTCTCCTTCTTTCTCTCCCTTCCTCTTCTTCTTGTTCTCTCTCTTCTTCTTATTCTCCTCCTCCTCTCTCTCCCTCTTTTTCTTCTTCTTCTTCTCCTTCTCTCTCCCTCTTCTTCTTCTCTCTCTCTCTCTCTCTTCTTCTTCTTCTTCTTTTTCTTCTTCTTCTTCTCCTCTCTCTCTCTTCTTCTCCTTCTCTTCTTCTCCTTCTTCCTCTCCCTTCCTCTTCTCTCTCTCCCTCTTCTTTTCCTTCTTCTTCTCCTTCTCTCTTACTCCTCCTCTTCTTCTTGACGACAGTGATGGGGGCTACGCTAAAGTCCCTGAACCAGGGGGCTATGCCTATGATCACCGGGGGGCTGCGGGTTGACATGGAGGGGGAGGAGGGCTTACTGCCTGCCACGAGCTGGAGGGGGGGTGCACTATGCCAAGGGAGGGAGGGGGGAGGCTCTTATAAGGTGGGGGGAGGATGGCTATCCGCCACCACCCACCTAGGGGGTTGCATGCCCCCTTCTCCCCATTACTCACCCTCTCTCTCCCCCCGCCATGCAGACAGCAAGGGGAGAGAGAGGGAGGAATTTTTTTTAAAAAAAAGTAAAAATTTAAGGGGGGTGGTTCGCATGGGGGAAAGCACGAGGGTCACAGGGGGGGGGGACATTACAGTTATAGTCCTTTCCCTTGACTATGTTAAAATGTGCAGGATCTAGAGCATGGCAGATGCTAAAGCTATGGAGGTTAAAAGAGGAAGATGAGACTCATGAAGACATTGACCCTGACAAAGACAAATTGCCACACAAGTGAATCAGGTTCCAAGATTGAGACTTGGACTCATAAACACAATCTTGTGTATTGACAGTGACAATACACTTTATTGTAAAGAAAAGAGTACTATCATTGCATTAGAAAAAGAGTGCAAGTACAATGCTTTATAGGAATTGAGTGGCGGCATTTTCTCCTACTGTGCATATGGGATTCTGGTCCTAAGTCCTCACTGCTCCTCACAAAGGGACAGTAGTAGGTGTGATTGCAAATCTCTACACCCCCGTCCTCAATCACAACCAAAAGTACAAAGTGTGTAGAGGCTTTAGTGAAAGCAATGCCTGGAAAGTGTGGGCACACCATAGACATGGTAAAATACCACAGGTTGTCGCAAAGAAAAGGCTAAGTGTGGGTACCACAAACATGATGGACATCTAGAGACTATAGCAAGGGCCTCACAAAGTGTACAGAGGTTGTAGTACAAGGCTAACTGAGGAGTTTACAAGTTTATGTCTGAAGCATTAGGGCAGGCACTACAAGGATAAAAATGTCTATTTGAATAGAAGGACTGATGAGGTTTGTCCTTCTCCTGGTGGTTTTCTTCTTCTTCTTCTTCCTTTGCTTCCTCTTCTTCTTCTTCTTTGACTACAACTAGATAGGCCATTTGGGACCTCTTTTTGACGTGGCAAAACTTCTCGGTGTGTCCGGTCCTTTTGCAAAAGTCACAGAAGAGATGATCCTTCTTGCCTTTGTACCTGTTGCCAACATATAATGCATGTTCATCTCTAGAGGTGCTTGGTTCTTCCTTAGGTTTTAGCTTCTTTTTCTCCTCTAACAGTGATGCCTGGATATCAAAAAGTTTAGGTTTTCGCATATTGGTTAAAGTTGTTGATACATTATCATATTCAGGAGGAAAACTCTTAAGTAGAACACCGATGTAAACATCTTCTTCCATTTTAATGTTGATTCTTGCAAGTTGGGTTATAAGTCCTTCCATGCAATTTAGATGTGTGGCAAATGATGTGCTAGACTTCATTTCAAGCCTGAAAAACTCAATCAAGAGACCATACTTTGATGATTTAGACTGTGCCCCAAACAAGGTGTCAAGTCTCTTCCATGTATCCTATGAAGTCTCACAGTTATCCACATGGTGGATATAGCTGTCATCTAGCTCCAGTTTGATAATGGCCTAAGTGGTATCATCGTTCTTTTGCCAAGTGACTACAAGGTTCACATCATGAGGCTTATTTTCTTTTCCGGTGGTAATGGCCCTGATTCCCTTCTTCATCAGGATGAGTTTGATGTGGGTCTGTCAAGTGTGAAACCCGACTCCTTTGAAGCGAGGAGTTGAAGAGTATTTGCCCATGTTAGATGGCTAGAGCAGTAGAAAATAACTCTATAATTCTTAGATTTTATCAGTGGAAGAGAAAATTACAATGTTTCAAGAGACACAAGTAATGGCAGTGTGAAAACACACTATATAAAGACTATATTCGAGTTTATGTTGAACTCAAATCTTCTTAGTTTGGGGTCATTGGTATTCCTTCAATGAATCCAAGTTCTTTTCCTCCTTGATTTGATGCTGGGACAGTAGATTGGAGTGGCAGTGGGTTTTTCCAAGTGGGAGAAGAGAGAAAATGATGAGATTTTTGAGCTTGATGAAGTTTGGCTATGGCTTCTTAGATTAGGGTTTTGACCCATCCCTGGTTTTTTTTAAAAAATTTGGGAGCTATACTTGATAATTTTGAAAACTTTTTATATGAGATGAATCTTACTTCAAGGGCTATCATTCCCCTATGATGGCAACTGAAATTGCTTTGCAGAGAGATGGATCAAAGCATTCGATCAGCATGGGCGTAGATTTTGATAGTGTGACGAAACTTCAGCAATGCTGAAGCATAGAATGATCAATGTCACAGCATGATGTGCCATAGAGAAGTGCTTGATGTTGAGGAAGATTTCCCTAGAAGACATCATGATGAATGATGGCTTGTAGTGTGAGATCCATAAGCTCCAAGATGCCTATTGGCTATGGAGGCCACAAAATAGAACCTGAGAATATTGGCAATGTTGAGTAGAGGATGGGGCAATGTCAAGTTCTAAGATGATGTAGAGAAGCTAAAAGTAGTGGGGGAACACTTCTTTAGAAGGAAGCTTGGTAATATTTGGCCTGTGGAGTGAGATACAAGAGCATCAAGCTCATAGGGTGCAATTGGTTATGGTAGCTATGAAGGCAAGCTTGAAGGTGGAGATGGAAAGTGAGTTCATAGGTGGAGATTGAGCTGCGTAGAGATGGATGAGAGGTGAAGAGCTACTAAAAAAAGCTAAGCCATGCTCAGTTGTTCTCTGATACCATGTTAAAATGCACAAGATCTAGAACATGGTAGATGCTAAAGATATGGAGGTTGAAAGAGGAAGATGAGACTCATTCTATTGGTGTGTTCCTTGAGTTATTAAATCTAACTACATTCCTTGTTATTGAAAAAACAGTCCTCAACTTATGTACACTCAATGCTGGGTGTTCCGTTGTGCATGGTGCAAAATGAGGCTTACTGTCCTTTTCTAGTGCACTTTTGTGGAAGCAATTACTGTGTGGGGTGTATCAATGAAATGATTATGCAATTCTAGCTATCCCCCCTTCATGTTTACGACCTAGTATGGCTTTGTACGTGGTCTGTGGTCACACCTAAGGGTAGCACAAGAAATATATTTCTCCCTCTATAGTCTATCAAGGCTAGGTCACAGTCAAGAGGTCAATGCTTGGGCTACAATCCTAGTCGGCTATGCGACCAGGCTCCTAGAGTCTACGTCTAAGTGGCATAGTCAAGGTTTCCTCTAGTTCCTAACTTTGGCGAGCCAGGGTGGGTTTCTTGAGGTGTTCAAGTATGTGTCCCAATAGGTCCTGCCCTGAGGGTTGGTCCTACTCCTAGTTCTTCTATCGTCTGCCCAATTGGTCCGATTCACCAGAATCAGATGCAGTCCGATCTTCGGTGGTTCAACTCTCAAAGTTGGACAGTCTGACTGGTTTGGTTCAACCCTGAATGGTGGTCCGATTGTTCATGTGGTCTGATTGCAATTTTTGGTTCGATCGGATCACGTGGTCCCAAGTAAAGGGCTTGGTCTGACTGTCAAAGAGTGTTCGATTGGACGAGCGATTTGATTGGACCCGAGGTGGTGGTCCCATGACTCTTGGAGTAAGATGGTCCGATGCTCCCAGTCCAGACGGTCCGACTGTCCAACTCAAGGAGTCAGACCAGGACACAGTGGTCCCCGACTACGAATTGGACAGCATAACATGATGGTTTTTGGCCAATTTCTCCTAGCGCTCATCACGGCTCCCTGCCATACCTTCCAAATCACATCAATGGCATAATAAGAAGATCCAAATATACCTAGATCGATTGAAAACACCAGAATCAAAGCGTGTGATCTCCTTTGTGATTAGCAGGTCTCTTTCTCTCTCTCTCTCTCTCTCTCTCTCTAATGTGTTTAGTAGGTCTTCCTTGCCACTCTTGGCCTCTTATTGCCTTGCCTAGGTCTGCATTTACCTTAATCTTTCTCCTCTTACTAATATTTAACCCAGGGTTTCATTTTTTTCCCTTCTTTTCCCAGTTTCAACCTGTTATACAGTAGCAAAATCCTATTGTGTGCTCACACTGTTTTAGTCCTATCCTACCTAATACAATAAGAAAATCACCATATAGCATTCATGCTTCTTTAACCTACTCATCTACACATCCAAACCCAAAAATACTTACTTCTTTTCGACAATTAACATGCCTAAATCTCCTATCTACCTCAAGCTTTGGTTTGGGGATGAAACCCTTACTTTGATGCTTGATTTGAAGTGTGTAAGTGCTCAAGCTTGAATCCATTTGTCTTACGAAAACAAAACCAAAATGTAAAGGCGGGCACAAGCTTAACCGCCAAGACCCACAAACCACTTATTTTTCAAGCGTTTTAAGCAAGCACTAATGACAACCTCTCACATAGCCGACGTGCTATCCCTCTCTATGAGTGTAGTGAGCTTACCTTGATGCCTGATTGGGTTGCTTCCTCTCTCAAGTACTTCGATAGCTCCACAATTCGTGATGCAAGCTCAAGCATCCTCAAGCCTCTTCCTCCAAGCTCCATCCTCCATAGCCACGTGTGAGACAAGAGAAGGGAAGAGAAGAGAAGACGAAGAGAGGAGATGGTGGAGAGCTTCACCTCCAAGATCCCTCACTCTCACAAGCTCACTCCCTCACTCCCTCACACTCCCTCCCTTAAGCACTCACAAGCAAGCAAGAGAATAGAAGGAGAGAAGAAGAAGAGTCCACTTTGCCACACACCAAAGAATGAGCTCTCATTCATCTTTTGAACTTTATATACAAAGCCCTAAATCCCATTTTGGCGGTCATCCCCTTTTTACATGGCTAGCTATAGCCTAGGCCATTTTTTTCATTGTCCTCTTATCTTTCTAGCTTCCTTCCTATCGTCATCTACCTTTACAATTTGCACGGTGAGAGCCTAGCACTCTTAAAATAAATCGTGGTGAATCTTGCATTCCTTTACAAAAGCATTGACTTGCGCTTTTTCTTATGTGCATTTCTCCTTGATTCAGGACTTTTCTACACTTCTTGTGTTTCCATATTTCTCATGGTGTGCCTTCACATCCTGTTTCACTTTTACCTTGGCCTTATCTTCTGCTTTAGATTTTCCCAATTTTCCACCTTGTTTGTTTGAGGGTTAATAAAGGGTCATCCAATAAATTACAGCTATGGGAGTTCTGTTTATAATATATACAATAGTATGAATAGCTTCAAACCAAAAGTATTTTGCTATATTCTTTTCAGCCATCAATGCTCATGTAATTTCTACAATAAATCCTTTTTTTTTTTGGCTATCCCATTGTGATGTGGGATATATGTGCAAGTAATGTCTCTTTATCCCATGAGACCTCAAAAAGTCACCAATTCATTAGAGAAGTACTTTCCCCCTTTATTTGATCTCAATCACTTAACTTTCAATCCTGTTTTTGTTTCAATAGTAGCCTTGAAAGTTTTGAAGTGCTACATCACTCTTTTCCATCATGAAATATATCCATAGATTTCTTGAACAATCATCAATAAACGTGACAAAGTATTTTTTGCACTGAGAGACATGTTCTGTGTAGGTCTCTAAACATTTGTATACACAATATACCAAGTATATTTTTGCTCACATTTGTGTCATGCAAAAAAGGTTATCTTGCTTGCTTACCAAACTAACATGCTTCACATACTTTATGGAATTTTGTAAGTCTAAAAGCATGCAACCCTACAATCAATCCTTTGGACTGCATTAATTTTAGCCTTTGCACATTTGCATGTCCAATATGTTTATGCCATATTTCAATGTCTACAACCATTGATTTTTCTTTAGTATACATATCAGGAATTTCAATATCTAAAGTGAATATGAGGCAAGGCTAACTCTACTTCCTTTTGTGACTAACCTACCCTTATCTTTAACTACAAATCAATGTTCTACATTAAATCGAACCCACAACCCTTGCTCTACCATTTGACCAATAGACACTAAATTCGTTGTGATTGTTGATGGAAAATATAATTCATCTGACAGATTCTTTGTCTGGACATCATGCAAGGATAAGGAAACCTTTCCAATGTGTAAAATTGGGTGGCATGAATCATCACCTATTTGTACATAACCTGGATTTTGCAAATCTTGCATCTCTCCAAATCATTTAGCATGATTTGCCATATGATTAGATGCACTTGAATTGACATATCATACATGATCATGTGTCCTCTTTCTTATAAAAACATTAATCATATGCTACATAGCAAATAGACACTCATTTTTGTCTTCATATTGTGTCATGAAGACAATGCATAGTTTTCTTGCTACAATTTACCACTACAGATATTATCCTTCTTAGCATAATGATGGGCTGCAATATGACATGTTTTGCCACAATAATGACAAACAATACTAGAATTTCTAGAATCTCTATTCTAGTATCCACCTCTTCCTCTAGAGCTCCCCTTGCCTCTAAAGTTTCCATAGTCTCTTGAAACTTGCATTTCACTGAATTGCTAAGTTAAGCTGTTTTGCTAGTTATCACTAGCATATCCTATACCATGTCCTCTTGAAGAGGATTGGCCACATTTCCTTCTTGAACTTGAACAACTAATCAAAATATGAAAATGGCTTTCATACATATATAGAAGTCACAAATGATTTTCAAGTCTTTTCATTATTAAGGCCACCTGATGTAGATGAAATCAAATCATCATCATCAGGCATTCTCTTAATTGCTGCCAAAGCATGTACAAACAATGCTTCTCATCTTCAAAACATACTCATTGATAGGCATTTTCACTTTCTTCAAAGTGTTCAACTCTTGTTTGAGTTAAATCTTTCGTGCCTTGGCATTTACTGAAAGTATATTTTCAAAAATTATCCAAGCTACATGTGAAGTTTCTGCATTTTTGATATGCTCAACCATAGTATTATCAATGACTATAGATAGTCAATATATCACCTTTTTGTTCTTTACATTTCATTCTTTCCATGCCTTTAATTCATTTGTAGTCATAGGGTTACTTAGCTCAGGCTCCTTTTTTTCACTTGAAATAAACACATAAAAGCCTTAAGGATATTCATCACATAAAACTTCCATAATGGGTTGTTGTTCTTGTCCATCTTCTCAATGATGGGATTTCCACTATTCTCTGTAATTATCACAAAATTAATACAAAATAGTAAGCAAGTCTTTTGCAACAACAAGTGCACAACAATACACCAAGTAGCCTTTTTCATTGAATTTTCAATAGTACATATACTTTGCAACTTGTTTGCAGATAAATTAGGTGTTTGCTTCTTGGCAAATATCTCAAACTTATAGATTTGAAATCTATAACATGTGCATCCACTTTTGGTCAACATAGTTGAAATTGCAGTATATCATGAAATTGTTTTTTGCAACCTTGCAAGTTTAAAATGAGGTAAACTACCTTAGATGGCCAAAAAAGCTCTTCTCTACAGAGTATACAATGCTCTACTTGCACATCAAATCTCACAACAATTTGAGATTTTTGCTCTACCCTGCTTCCGGTGCCTCCACAAGCACTATCCAACAAAAAGAGTGGAAGAATGAGAGAGCTTCTTACCCATTTATTTCTTGCTTAAATCCTTGCTTCTTCTGCTTTACTTTAGCATTCAAAACTAGCCTCTCTTAGTGGATGTGCTCTAATACCATGTCACGAATCGTGTGATGGGGGGACTTGCTTGAGCTACTATGCCAAACATACACCATACACACAAGAGAAAGCTCACTCAAGAACACAAGAAGAGAGATGGGTGCCAAAACATTTTATTGTTGGTTTCTTTTTCTTGCACAAAATACAATGTACACAAAGTATAGATAAGATACAACATAAAGAAAAGTGTCCTAATAAGTGGAATAGTGCATAACTGACTATACTAATTAACTAGTGCTATAACTATACCAGTTGTAGATAGGTGTAACAACCAAATATAATAAGTGATAAGTTAGTGGTCATGTGAGGATCATAATGACCATTGACATGCTAAGTATAGACATGCAAACCCATCTAACTAGGCAGTCCTTCATCAATGTCCGCATGTGTTGAGCTTGCCATCTTAATACCTTGCTCTTCAACATTCTCATAAGCACCATGGAGTCCTTTGGGAAAACATGGCCCAACATTTTCCTCAACAAATATATCGGCAGTATTTGGTGCTGCTTTTCTCATATATACCTTCCTTACAACTTGCTTGGTCCTACAAAAATCACTTGAAATTACCTTACAACACTTTTGTATGGTAGTATTGGACCACTTGTAGGGGGTGGTACATCACTTATGAATGGTAATGTTCCATAAGGGATAATTTCTAGTTTGCAAGTCGTAGAGGAGAGAAATTACAAGTGGTAATAGACCACATGTAAGTGATAGTGAAAACTTACATAATGTAGCATACCTTTTCAAATGGGGGATGCATAGCTTATAAGTGGTAGCACATTGTAGCAAAGTGCTTGTAGTGATTAGAAGTGAAGCACAAAATTTGTGGCATAGTACTTGTAAGTAGCAAAGCATCACTTTTGTAATTGGTCAGGATCTTTTGTTAGTGGTAGCATAGTAATGTTAGTGCTAGCAATCATTTGAGTTGCAGTGCACCACTTGTACCTAGCTTTAATTATTTAAAAAAACTAGCTTAGGAATGAAAGAGTGGTGTAAAAAACAAAACACTTTCTTAGAGATAGAAAATAATTGTAGTACACTACTTGTGACTAGCTCTAATAAAATGAGAAAATGGTTTAAAGTTGAAAGAATCAACATATAAGCATAAGGACAACATTGTAAATTGTTACATACCAATACATTAAATTGTCAAACATAAATAACAGACCATTTTGTAACTCTTGATCAATTTCTCTAATCTTTCTATCCACATAATGCCATGCCATGTAATAGAGAGTTAGAATAAAATTATGTGATGCAATCAGAATACTAGGTCACATATATATTTGAATATTGGCATAGATCTTTAACAAAAAAGATTTACATGTTTTCAATTCTAGAATCGATCACTGTGTATCTAGTGCTGGGAGAGCGGAGAGGCCTAAGAGATCAATATCCTATCATACTTGATGGCACATTGTAAACTTTGTCATAAAAGAAAGACCCACCCTTATTTCAATAACCTATTTGAAGTCATTTTGTATAACTACTTGCTATGTGGCTACTTTTGTATGGGAAGAAGGGTACTTTTGTATAAGGTAGAAAAAAAAGCTTGTAATAAGAATCTCATAGATGAATAAGGACTTGTCTTTCAAAGGATGTTTTCTTGTCTTTGTGTCATACTTAATTTATGTAAATAAACCTAGTGATAAAAGGGGATAATGAAGAAAGTTGATTTTAAGTGTCCAAATATAAATATTGTAGGTAATTAGGTGACTAAAAGTTCCCATTGAGGGAAGCAGGATAGCATGACCCCTGACAAGTCTGTCCAAGATAGTCTTGGTTATTTGGGAGTGTCTTTATGGAATTACTCTAGCTAGGAAATTATGTCGATCCAAGTAGAAATTGAAAATGAATCCTAATTTTGTGTCATTTTAGGGGACCAAAAAAGAGACTATACCTCATGGATAGAGAGGTTGATGTGGTGCACTCCCCCTCATTTCTCTCTCTCTTTGGACCAAGCACGACACCAACATACTTTGATTTGGGTGATTTCATGCAAAGCAAACACTTGAAAACCAATGTTAGTGAATCTTTAAGTGACCTCAGTTGATCTAGGGACCTAGATTTAGGTCCACCAATCCTAGTGGATTCAGCCAAAATATTATCACTATGATGTGGACTTAGGACCTGAGCCTAAGTGATTAAACCCATGTCATTCCAAGGAGTGTTGGGTGGCATCACTTAGAATTTTCTTATGATGGTCCACAAAGATCAAAGAGTAGTGAATATAGGCACATCACACATGGTATTAGAGCACACCTTAACTTATGTATGTTTTTGTTTCTCAAGGATTGATTAAGAAAGAATTTCTTAAGTTTATTTCCTTCTTTGCTAATGTACATTGGTCTTGGTAGAGTGATGAGGCTTGGGGCTGCTTCCTAGTATTTTGAGCCATGTACATGTCAGTGATACACCCTTCTGATTACAGATGGAGAAGAGAAGTTATGCGCATCCTAGACCGATTGTATGATCTGTCCCACCACTGTACCAAGAAAGGAGATGGGTTTGAGATAGACCACTTTTTCATAGGTGCATATCGTTTTTACTACATCCAAAAAAACTTAAGAGAGTTTAATGGATGGGAAACTTGAAGCTTGTAACCACTTTTATATTCTCCCAATCTAGGAGAAATCCCACCTTGTACACCCATGGCAAGCAATTCTCTTGGACCGCTATGTTCATGATGAGGTGACAAAAGTAATCTTGGTTGATAGAGTGATTGTAAAGGGCCATTCCATTCACCATGGTTTTTCTATAGAAGGTCTTTTGGACCCTCCTTCACACTATCAGATTATGGACATCCATGGAGAGCCACCTTATTATTATCTTATTGAATTGATTGATTATCATCCTTAGGCTTTGATCATGGGATTGTTAGGTCCTCAAGTTGCATTTATTTTTTCTTATTTATAAAGAAAAAATCCATACTAAATGTAAATCTCATCTTGTACTACTTATAATAAAATGATTCTCTATTTGATTCTCAAAACTTGTGTACTCATCATGCCAAATTTATACTCTCAAATATAAATTATTGGAATTGTACTGTGAGTATTAAGTGAGAAATGAAATTCAAAGTATTTAGTACATGAATTTAATCGCAATTTTTTTTCAAAATGAGGGGACGGTACCTACTCAAAGTCCTATCGAAGCTTAGGAAAAGAAATTCCAATCCAAGCAAGTCAAACCACCTGAGTTTGATAGCAAGGAAAAGGATGTTGAGATCAAGGTAGAGATATGGATAGAATCCATGGAGGATTATTCACTGATGTGAAAATCACTCCCTCAAATTGGGCAATAATCGCCAAGTTAAAATTAATGGGGGAAGCCTGCTTGTTGTGGAAGCAATAGTGCAAGGACTAAGGAATTTTAGAAGCAATCATCACTTGGGATATGTTGAAGAAGGTGGTGCACTAAAGATACGTCCCATGAGCCCACTATACCTTGAAAATGAATGAATTCTTTAGCTTGAAGAAATTAGGGATGATTTTGGAAACATATTACTCAAGATTCATACCACTTCTAAAATACATGCCACACATGGACCTTTCACAACAGGCATCTAAGTTTTGCCATGGTTTGAACACTTCTTCATCCCAAAGCTATAGTCAAAACCAAGGAGTGGAAATTTCTAGGGCCAGACCATAAAATTGGACCATAAGGCTATGCCAAGAGAGCCCAAAGACAATACCAACCTAGGCAGAGTAAGAATGCCAAATCAAATGCAATAAAAATCTTTGTGCCTACAAGGGGCAACAATGATACACCTAGATGTTTCCATTGCAATGAGTTGGGCCCCTTCAAGAGGTAATGCATGAAACTTGGCCAAAAATTTTGCCAAGGATAGCATTGTGGCTAGAATCAAGCAACTTTGGATAGAGGAAGAATTGTTGGTGTGACCCTTAAACAAATAGAAGAAGATGAAGACCCAACCTTAAAGGTAGATATGGAGAGAGTACATGTCACCCTCCATAAGAAGGGGACAAATCACCAATTTTTAGTGATTCAGAGGCCAGTGTCCTATCAAGGTAAAACTTGTAATATTTTTATTAATTGTGGAAGCACCCACTTGTTTGTCTCACCAAAATGTCCTAAAAGGCTGCGAATAGACACTATACATTCATTAAAGCTAATGGTGAAATTGGCAAATGGAAAAGAAGCTCTTTCTACTCAACAATGTATCAAGGTAAAATTTAATATAAGAGGCAATCTTTTGAACTTGGGGCCTATGAACTTAGGATCCTATGAGATTTTTCTCTAGGAATGGACTCCTTGATCTCCAATGATGCTCATATTCATTGTGGGAAGGGCCAAATCACATTCTAGAATCTCAAGGAAGAATATGTAACTACTCAGGAAGAAGAAGGAAAAACAAAAATCTAGCTAGCAAAATCTTTTTGCATAATGAAGGGGTTAAGAAAAAGGTAGTTTGTCTATTTAATTAAACTTAATAAAATTGAACAAGGTAGTGAAATCAAGAAAGAGCCATCTTGGTTGAAGGAATATGTAGATGTATTCCTAGAGGAGCTAACTGAACTTCCTCCACAAAGGAAAGTTGATCATGAGATTAAGCTTATACCAGGAGTTGCTCAAATTGCCAAGAGACCCTATATAATTTCTATACTAGAAGCTATTGAGTTGAAGGAGAAACTCAATGAACTATTAGATTAGGGATACATTAGGTCGTCAAGAGTCCCAATGTAGTTGTGCCTTTGCATTGACTAATGTGGTTGAACTAGGTGATGGCGGTCAAGAATAAATGCCCAATTCCAAGGATAGATGAGCTGCCATCTTTAATATGCTAATGCATGATATTTTTTGGCTCTATCTTGATGATTTTGTCCTTGTCTTCTTTGACAAAATTTTGACATACTCTTAGAATGATGAGGACGATGAGCCACAACTTCGCATTGTCCTTGAAACCATAAGGACATCTAAGCTCTATGCGACAAAGAAGAAATGTAGATTGAGTCTCTTAGATTCATAGCATGTGCAGAGGGAATCTCAATAGATTCATTCAAATTCAAGGATGTTTAGGAATGGCCACCTCCAACATTAGTAAAAGAGGTGCAAAGCTTTTTAGGGCTAACTGGATGGTACATGATTTTCATTATGGATTATACCTCAATTGTTGCACCCCTCACCGATTTAATCAAGAAGAAACTTGCCATTGTGTGGACTCTTGTTGAATAGACCAGCTCTGAGAAGCTCAAATGTTACCACACATGTATTAGCTCCATGTTAAGTATGAATGGGAGAGAGAGGGATGACAAGGTAGGTGGGCTATTAGCCCCCCTTATCAAGGCTATAGAAGGCTCATCCAACTCTAAGCAATATAAGTTATTGGTGGGGATTTGGTTCATTAGTTGGTTTTTGTTTGGTCATTTAAGTCATTAGTGGTGTTTTTTTAGCTATGCATTATACACCTCATGTTGATTTAGCTTTCAACAACGTAGAACATATCATGAGAGATGTGAAGGGAGGCTGGTTGCTTTGCTACATATATGCAAATGGGGCTAGTATGTTTTTTATTGTAGTTCATATTTATATTTTTTGTGGTTTGTATTATGGAAGTTACACTAGTCCTAGGGAATTTGTTTGGTGCATTGGAGTGGTCATTCCTTTATTAATGATCGTTACTGCTTTTATAGGCTATGTATTTTCTTAGGGTTAAATGAGTTTTTGGGGATCTACCGTAATTACTATTTTAGCAAGTACCATATTTGTGATGGGAGATACCATAGTTACTTGGCTATGGGGTGGGTTTTTTATATATAATGCTACCTTGAATCATTTTTTCAGTTCCTATCACCTATTACTTTCTATAATTGCAGGCACTAGTCTTATTCATTATGTATGTTATGATAGTTATGCCTTATAGGATAAATCAACTTAGAGAAAATGTTGATTATGTTTTTGGTTGTGTATACACTGGATTGCTAATGCACTAAAAAAAAAAGAGGAATGTTTGTGATTGCTTAAAACAAGATTATGATTGAATCTAATTATAATCAAAATAAAAAGGAAGGATGCTCTAGACCTTCCCCAAGGCTAGTTGCAAGGATCCTACTCTAAGGGGGTCAAAATCATAATTTAGAGATATTGGACTAGCCCCATTGTGAGAGATTGCTCCTTAGTGAGTGAGATAGGAGGAGATAAGGGTAGGAGGGGGGACTTTGGCTAGTATAGTCCAACCTTGCATGACCTAGAATGGTATTTTTGGCCATGCCTTGACCCTAGTTAATGAGCTTGATGGTTACTTTTGTATAAGTGGAAGGGTACTTTTTTATAAGGTAGAAGAAGAAAAAACTTGTAATAAGAATCTCCCAAATGAATAAAAGAATTATTTTTCAAAGGACTATTTTCTTGTCTTTGTGTCGTGTGAAATTTATGTAAATGAACTTGATGATAAAAGGGATTAGTAAAGGAAGTTAATTTTAAGTGTCCACATATAATTGTGGTAGGTAATTAGGTAACTAAAAATGCCCATTGAGGAAAGCAAAAGGGTGTGACCCTCGATGAGTGTGTCCTATGGCAGGGTGGTTTTGATTAGCTAGGAGCTTCTTTTAGGAGTTGTACTAGCTAGGGAGTTATGTTGACCCAAGTAGAAACTAGATAGAAACCTTGACTCATTGTCATTTTAGGGAACCTAAGTGAGAATATACCGCATGGGTAGAGGGGTTGACATGGTGCAATCCCCCTTGTTTTTCACTCTTTTTGAACCAAGTGTAACATGAGTTTTCTTTGGTTTAGGTGATCTCATGCAAAGAAAAATCTTGAAGACCGATATCGGCTAGTGAATCTTTAAGTGACCCTAGTTGATCTAGGAATCTAGATGATTCAAATCAATGCTAATGGGTTCAGACAAAACATTCCCATTGCGATGTGGACTCAAGTGAACCTAAGGGATCAACCCCATGCCATTTCAAGAAGTGTTGGGTGGCATCTCTTAGAATTGTCTCCTTATGGACCACAAAAATCATGCCTGAGAGTAGTGAAAGTAGGCATGTCACATCAAAAGAAGGGGAAAGGTATGGTCGAAAAGACATTTTGATAGTATAACATAATAATATGTCTCCTTCATTTGGTAGGAAGATTCTAAAACTTGGATTGAGAAATATTGTTTCTTCATTCACCCCAACCAATATACTCTACAATTCTTAAAAAATTATTTTAGAAAAAATGTTTTATATCTATATAATTAGCAATACACACATAAACATAGTAAATGTCGTACATATAACGTGAGATAATTGGCTTTTATCAAGCATCATGTCATGGCTCCTTACAAGTGCATTGAAGTTCTCAATTCCCTATTAGATATCACAAAAGAGTTAATTTATCAAAATAAATACTTCTATTATATTTGAGTGTATTTATCTTAAAAGACACTCAAAATACATTGGATTTAGTATAATTATCTCTATCCTTCAAAGCTTTTCTCTTATTTTCCTTCATGTTATCTTTCATCTTTTTGTTCCACTAAAAGATTAAAAGATAAATTAGCTAACCAAATAAAATATGTAATACAAATTATAGAGATAAAAAGAAAGAGAAATAACTTATTACCTTTGGGATTCTTTTGCTTTTTTGATATAGAATTATAGCATTACTTGCCACCATAGTATTCTCCTTGATCTATAATTAAAAATAAACATTAATAATATTTTGGATATGTGATAATACTTAATTTTCAAAAAGCATTAAAAGATAACTAACATGTGTAGCATTTTCAAGAAAATCAATAAATGACTTATGTTTATTGAACATTTCATCCTTAAAAGAAAAGAAAATATATTATTAGAATGATCCAATTTTTTTTATTGAAAATGGTTACAAATATTATACTCATTGTATCAAAATTCTCATCAATTTCTATATGATCTACATCATGTTGTGTATCTCCCTGAATCTACCTTCACCTTGCTATCTCTTACCCTTGTGGTGGACTCTCAATAACGCACCGACACCGTGTTAGGGGAAGTTTATGCTATCATTAGAGGTGAATTTCGAAAGATATTTGGGCTGATATCTTCAGCCATATACAAAGAACTAGCTACAACATTGTTCTTTTACTTTATTTCTTACTCTACAGAAGATATCTTATCAAAATATGCAAGTATTATGTGCCCCTATGGCAGGGCAATGTTTCTAGATCATTCATAGATGCTTTGAGTTGAATTAACAGGAGCTTTTTATCTTATTTCTTGGCTATGGTAACTTATCCTTATCAAAAACTCAATTTGAAGCTCTCTTGAAGCAAGTCTCTTTGCCCTACAAGCCTTGTAATTGACTCATAAGCTTTTGTCCCTAATAGTCTCTACATTGAATGTAGTCATGCAAAGTTGATTCATGCTATGGCATCATGTATGAATGATGGGATGTAGAGTTTCTTATGATACATGACATCATATTGTACTTGATTTTATAATTTCTGATTGCTCTCACAGTCAAGAAAACAAGCTTGATTCGTGTAATGAAAGCAATCAACCATGGAATGAAATCTAACTGAAATTGAAAATTAACTAAGCTACAACAAAGAATTAACAAATCTATTGCACCAAGACATCCTCATCATGTATTAATGGTTGGGGATTCAAGAATACATGACGGCCATGGCTGAGTGCTTCATAGGCTAAGAAGAAGCTAACTCCAAGAAAATGGTAAAGCCAAGATTATTGAATGATCAAAATATGTCTTGCCTTTGGCCTCTAGTCCCTTTTATTCTAACCCTCTTCCAAACTTAAGGGCTGTTCACACATGTACACATAGGCTAGGGCTAAATTTACAAAGGCTGGAATTAATCCAAGGTGCAAATATTAATGTTGTATTTTCCTTCATGACAAACCATCCCGTCCTAAAGATGGTTTTGTCCTCAAAACCAAGAAGTAATGGACTAAATCCAAGTCAAGGATGATAGTAATCATACCCATTCATCTTCCAAATGATAAGAAAGCACTGTCCATGAAAAGAAGACCTTTTGCATGCCAAACTGTGAGAAAACTGACTGCTGTCCAAACAGGGCTGATTCACTAAAACTGCCATAACTTTTGATATATTGGTCCAAATAAGGCGTATGAGGTGTAGAAACGAAGTATACACTCCCAAGCATCACCCCATAACATCAGAATCAAATTTTGATGAAGTCAGGACAGTTTTATTGTCTGCAAAAATTTCATACAGCAAGCTGTCTCTACACAGTCACTGCATACTGCATCATATATCATCCTGTAATAACCAAGGAAAGTTACTGACATAAGTGGATGGTTGCCAAGAAGACTCTTCAATGGGCAAATTCTTCCACTTAATGAGATACTCAATGAGAGTACGATTTCTGAGAACTTTCTCTCTCTTTCCAATAATGCTTTCAGGTTCATATATGATCAGTTCTGCCTCATCCAATGGTGGTAACTCTTCCAATACTTGTACATCAGGCCCAACATACTTCTTCAGTTGTGAAATATGGAATACATCATGTATTCTAGTGGAAGATGGTAGCTGAAGTTTATAAGCAAGCTCTCCAATTTTGTCCAAAATCAAGTATGGCCCATAAAACCTATGAGCAAGCTTGTTGTTCCCACCCTTTAATGAAGCATAATGCGTCTTGGGCACTTTGAGAAATACCCAATCTCCAACCTTGAAGTCTAAATGTCTTCTTTTCTCATCAGCATAGACCTTCATTACGTCTTGTGCTTTCCTTATGCTGTCCTTGCATTGCCTCATGAGCAACTCCATTCTTTCCAACTCTTCCTTTGCTTGTGGGTTGATGTCTTCATGGAATAAAACTAATGGAAGTTGGACTTTATACCCATAAAGAGCTTCAAACGGAGACATCCCAATGCTCATGTGATGCGTGTTATTATAGCAAAATTCAGCAAGGTGGATCCAACGATCCCATGAAGCTTGTGTGTCATGACAATAATGCCTAAGGTACACTTCCACCCAATGATTGACTCTCTCCGTTTGCCCATCAATCTGAGGGTGATAGGCCGTGCTAGGAGTGAGGAAAGTACCCATAGAGGAGAATAGAATTTTCCAGAAGTTGCCCATAAACTTCGAATCACGGTCTGATACTATTCTCATAGGCATACCATGTAGTTTGAACACACCTTCCATAAATTGCTCGGCGACTTGCCTTGCTGAATATTGGACTTTAGTTGGAATAAAGTGGGCTGATTTGGTCAATCTATCAACTACCACATAGATACTGTTCCATCCATGATTGGTAGTAGGCAATCCCGTTATGAAATCCATGGAAATATCTGTCCATTTGCCCGTAGGTATGGGCAAAGGCTGAAGTAAGCCGGCTGGTAATAGAGTAGAATCCTTATTTTGCTGACACTCCAAACACTGAGATACATACTCTTTAACATCTTTCCATAGACCTTTCCAATAAAGGCTTTGATGAACTCTATCAAACGTCTTGAAAAGGCCCAAGTGACCAGCCATTGGCGATGAATGCATCTCTTGAAGCACCTTCAGCTTGAATTTACTGCTGGGAATCAAGTACACTTTACCCTTAAACCATAAGAGGCCATTATGCACTTTAAAATTAGGGAATTCAGCATCACACCCTTGCTGTAATTTCTGTAAAATATGGGCAGCATGCTCATCAAGCACATATTCCTCTTGAATGTCTTCAATCCAATCCTTATAGATGGTAGACACAGTAGATAGACTGCATGCCCACATTCTTGATAATGCATCAGCCACCACATTATCCTTGCCAGCCATGTATGATATTTCAAAATCATATGATTACAAAGTGGCCAACCATCTCTTTTGCTTGGGAGAAAGATTGGGCTGCGAGAGAAAATTTCTCAAGACCCTATGATCGCTTTTGACTTTGAAGTGTGTCCCATAGAGGTAGTGGTGCCATTTCTTGATTGCATGTAAGATAGCAAGCATCTCCTGCTCATAAACATGCATCTCTCTCTCTTTGTCATCAAATTTTCTGCTCTCAAATGCAATGACACCATGCTCCTGTACCAAAACTGCTCCCAAACCTCTACCACTGGCATCTGCATAAATGGTAAAAGTCTTGGAGAAGTCAGGGCAAACTAGTATGGATGCTGAAATAAGCAATTCTTTCAGCTCATTAAAGCTCTTGTCAGCGATCTCATCCCAAAAGAAGGCCTCCTTTTTCAGCCGTTCGGTAAGAGGAGCTGCGACATGAGCATAGTTCTTCATAAACCGTCGGTAAAAGGATGACAAACCAAGGAAACCTCTTAATGAAGTGGCATTGGTTGGTGTAGGCCATTCTTTGATACACTGAACCTTCTTAGGATCCACTTTGATTCCATCTTCTCCCACTATATGACCCAAGTACTCAACTTCCTTTGTCATAAAAGAGCATTTAGTGGCCTTGGCAAATGGTTTGTGTATCCTCAATATGTCAAAGAGCTCTTTTACATGCTGCAAATGGTCTTCTTTATTCTTGCTATAGATCAAAATGTCATCAAAGAATACCAAAACTGTTTTAAAGAGCAATGGCTGAAGTATCTTATTCATGAGAGACTGGAATGTGGCTGGAGCATTTGATAACCCAAAAGGCATAACCATAAACTGATAAAGACCCCTCTCCGTCCTGAAGGCTGTTTTGAATTCATCCCCTTCCTTCATGCGTATTTGATGATATCCCGATCTCAAGTCAATTTTGGAGAACACCTTGGCATCCTTCAATTCATCTAAGAGATCATCTATTCTAGGTATTGGATACCTATTCTTGATAGTGACCTTGTTGAGATCGCGGTAATCAATGCACATTCGAAAGGAGCCATCTTTCTTCTTCACAAGAAGGACTGGAGAGGCAAAAGGTGATTGGCTTGCCTTAATGAGACCCATTTCCAAAAGCTCTTTGACTTGGCATTCTACCTCTTCTCTTTCCACTTTGGAGAGGCGATATGGTGGTTTGTTGATGGGCTTTGTATTGGGCAGCAAGTCAATGGGATGATCCACTTCTCTTTTGGAAGGAAGAGAGGTAGGTGGCTAAAAAATATCATCATATTCTTTCAGCAATTTACAAAGACATGGGTCCATATTGTTGGTAGGAGAAGAGGGCCGATCCTCTTCAATCTTGGAAAGAAGAATGGTGAACATACATGCCTTTGCATTTATCTCTTTCTTAACCTTCTTGGGGCTGATCATCTCCATTCTTTTCTTTTCAGCTCCATGTAGTGTTACTTGTTGTCCACACCATTTAAACTCCATTTCCATGTTGTTGAGATCCATGGTAAATCTGCCCAAAGATTTCAGCCAGTTGCAGCCAAGTATTATATCAATGGGACCCATTTCTAATGCAATTAGGCTCACTGATGTAGTGCACAATGGGGAAAGGGTGATAGGTACATTTGGACAGTATTGATTGCTCATCTCAAAATTTCCATTTGCCACTTGGATTTTGAGTGATGTAGGCATTTCATGCATATTCAATTTCAGCCCATCGAGTGACTTAGCATTAATGAAGCTATGTGTACTTCCCGTATCTATGAGTATATGAGCGGTCCTTCCCTTGATTTGACCTTTAAGGCGTAGGGTATTATTCCCCTCTTGAACCACTCCATGCATCACTTGATATGGCACATAGCGATGGATGTAAATCAGTCCATGAATCATCCAAATAATGACCATCCGGGTCGAAAGGAAACCCATCCATCGGATCATAGAACTCATCATGGCCATTCTCTTCATTTTCATGTGCCTCTTCTTGAGTTGTTGTGACATCAAGCTGAGCCAAGCTTCCTTCAATAGATTCAACATCGGAATCATCCTCGATGATCATGCTAATCTTCATATTTTTGGCCTTGCATTTGGTCTTATGATCGGGTGACCATTTCTCTCCACATTTGTAGCATAGTCCTTTAGCATACATATCTTTGAGCTTGTCATTCGATACATGTTTGCCTTGAGTTGGGGCTGAAGTTTTGACACTTATATCAGTTCTCTTTCCATCAAATCTATTTTCAGCATTAGGTCTGAAATTACTGCTTTGTCTTGACCCAAAAATAGTAGGAAAAGTGGGTATCTTGCTGTAGGTATTGCTGAAAGTATTTGATGGCTTCCCAATATGCTGAATATCAGTTTTAGCATGCCCATAATGGCCTGATGTCCTTGGGAACTGCGTAGGCTGAAAAGAATGCCCTGTTTTTGGCTGGAAACCCTTGTATTTTTGCCCATAACGTTCAGCCAATTGAATGGCAGCTTGTAGGGATATAGGATTCATGGCTCCAACTTCAGAAGAAAGAATAGGTTCCAAACCAAATATGTATTTATTCAACTTGGCACTATCGGAGACCCCATGAACATACATCGAGAGGTTCAAAAACTGATTTGAGTACTCTCTAACCGAGAGACCACGTTGCTCAAGTGCATACCACTTTTTCTCTAACCGCTCTTTTTCAATAGGGAAAACAAAGACTTCAATCATAGCATTTTTCAATGCATCCCAAGACAAGAAGTCATGTCCCATCCTCGCCATATATCTCCACCAAGTGTGAGCATAGCCTTCTAGATGAAGGGTTGCAAATTTTACTTTGGCATTCTCGGGCCTTGGGTAAAGGGAAAAATACATCTCTAACTTGTCAAACCACTCCTCCAACTCCGTGGATGAAGGGTTCTCTCCCTTGAAGTTTGAGATAATTATTTTCTCCTTGTACTCTCTCTCGTATTGAGGAGGTTGTCCACTAGGGTGCTGCTGCCCACTATGGTGTTGTGGCCCAAAAGAATTGCCAAAAGGTCCTTGCCTAGGATATTCATTATTTCCATGCCCTTGTGCATAAGGAGTTTGTTGTCCATAATGCATACCATGACTTTGTGGCTGGAAACAATGTCCTTGAGGCTGAAAGTATGTGTTGCTCACATTGGGAGGTTGTCCATGCATAGGTGAGTTGAAAGGTGGTTGCTGCCCATTATTTTGCTAATTCCAACCATGATTTAACATGGGACTTGGCCTATTGGGCTGCACTTGAGTAGAGAAATTATGTTGTGACTGTCCAAAAGCATTTGGGGCTGAATTCACATGTCCATGTGGCTACCCATAAGAGTTTGGGGCTGAATTAACATGCCCTTGCTCATAGCCACCAACATTTGCTTGAGGGTAAAATTGCTTGTACAAAGAGTTGCACCCATGGATGTCTTCATCATGCTTTGAGTTTGTTTGCACTCTTTCTTGAAGATCCTGCCCATGTGGCTGAAAGTGACCCTTTTGTTGATGGAATTGTGGCTGAAGTGAAGTGGGATGAACAAAATCCTTAGCTTTAGATGACTCTCCAACTTCAAATTGACCTACCACCTTAGGAGTAGGTGGTTTAGGTGGTTCTTCAGCCCTATGAGGATGTGGGATATTAAGACCAGCTGTAGGCAACATTTTCTCACCAAGAAGTGCTACAAGCTTGTCAATTCCCAACCTCATACCCTCGAAACCTAATTTCATATCCTTTATGTCATTTGACAATTGTTGAAAACTGTTTGAATTCATTGAGATATGAGGCGTCTCTATGGGTTGATTGGTAGGGGAGTGGGTGGAACTTGCATCGATCTCATCGTTCTCATAATGCATTCAGTAAATGGCATCTTGAGAAGTGTCATGTTCACCCCTTTCCTGTTGATGTTCATCCCTTCCCTGTTGATATTCCTTCAATTCTTCATTGATAGTATCCAAAACAGGGTCTCTCTTCTTATTCCTAGCCATGGGTTGATTTCTGTCCTGAATTTCCTGCAGTAGAAAAACTTGATTATCTTCACTTCTAGGGCTCCAAATTACAAGGTCTCTGGCTCTGTTCGAAGCTTGAAGAGCCCTCTATCCAACGATCTATCAAGTGCAGAAAATGGATGAGTACAGAAATTTCTGTAAGGGATTTTCTGTTGCTATCTGAAAATTCCTGCATGCAGTGAATACCCTGTTCTAGTCAATTAATGGCTTGTACCATCAATACCAAGCATGTACCAACTTCATAACCCTGTAGGAGAGTCTCATACGTCTGCCCATACTGAAAATGACCTCTGTAACCAGTAAAATGGCTGTCTAACTCAATGTAGACTGCAATCTTTAATGGGGGTATGTATACATACTCTGTTCCAAAATTTAATGCTGAACCATAGTGTCTTTACCATAGGATGCATACATTTTACTGTAGCCATATGTCTTCATACATTTGCCATACATTCATGAGTACCATACATTTGCCAATATCTCAAGAACTCACTGCCCATAAGTCATGATGTAGGCTCATTTCAAGTGCCTTAAAGATTTGTACCTGCACCTAAACTTGAAAATACGTGGGATCCGAGACCCGAGGGGTTTGCAAAGTTCCCTCTCGGACTGGGTTGCGCTCCCCTTCAGGGTCCTCGTCGGTAGGGGAGGGTCACCTCTCTTTTGTCCTACCGACTCGCCCGGCATCCACTTTTCCTCGTGGGCAAGTACATGGCAAGTGAATTCTAGCTCTAAAAATCAGTATGATATGCATGGAATAGGAAGGAAATACAATTGCCTTTCATTTGCCCTTTTCATGATATGCAAGATTGGAATTGAAAAGACTGAAATGTAAATGAGAAATGGAGAGGTATTTACCTTAGCAGTGACTCACTGCTTATAAAGCTTTTCTCACTTACCAATTGGGTAATGATTTTCTTATGATCAAGAGGGAAAATAGGCAATCAATTTCATGCCAGGGTTAGGCAATAAAGATTGAGTAATGAAGCTCAAGAAATTACTGATTTCAGTGAATGAAAGTAGATGGGTAATGCTCATTCTTTAAGGAAGAGTTTGAGACATTTAGAGATGGCCATTTCAGTAAATTGAAGAGGTTTAGTAAAGACAATGACTGACATAACCTATTGGCTTCATGTAATGCATTAAGCTATGAATGAAAGATTCATTAATCCTCTTATTTCTCTTCAACAATTGGAAATGAGATCAGCAATTGGATGTAAAGAGAAATTAAGAGTGATTAGAGTACCTCATTTGATTGATTGGAGAAGAGTATTGTTGATGGAATGACCTTCGATCCATAATGCTTGATATAGGTGAGTTTGAGCTTGATAATCCTTCTAAAATCAGTCCAAGAGATCTTCAATTTTCAAGAATAATCCCTTCCTTGATAAGCTTCAGCTTCATTAATCCCATGAAAGCTCCATGACTCCATGAATGCTCCAAATGAGGGTTGATGAAAACCAATTACCTTCTCTACTTGAAGTAGGTTGCAATAGGTAATAGAGAGGCCTTCAATGTGTCCAAGAGATCCCGAAATTTGAGAGGAAATGCCAAAATTTAATGGCATGAAAGCTTCATGCTTTCCATTGAACACCTAGACCTCCATTGGCTTCAATCTCCTTCAATGTCGGTCCAATGTTGATGGATTCTTGAGGGAAAATGGTTGAGGAAGCTTCAGAGATGCTTTGCCCACAAAAGCCCCATGAATTGCTTTAAAAATTTCAGGAATCTTTAATGCTGTCCCAAACTGTTATACATAGAGTTTGCAATCTCCATATCCATGCTCCATCAAAGCTTCAAGCTTCAAGATCAATCAATGTTGGTACTAGGATGTATGTAGAAGCCTCAGGGAGTATAATAGAGCAAAAGCCCTTTGATCTTGATGAAGAAATTTGAGAAATTTTAGTGCTGTCCAAAACTGTCATAAAACTCCATACCTAGGGTTTGAGAAAGCTCCCATCTTCCAAAAGGAGTGAAAGATCAAGTAGAAGATGATGTATACTCATAGTTGCACTCCATTTGATCATCCCATGAAGAGTATAAGCTCTGATTGCCTCACGTTTGCTGATCAAGAAGGGGGGGGGGTTGTAAAAACAGCGCAAACTGCTGCTGTACATCCTCTTACAGGACGTGATGAAAATGTCGTGGATATGAAGCATGTAGGTACTCAATAGGTAGCTTAAGACCCACACTACATTCTTACATAAGCCATTTGAGCATTAGAGGTCATGGGAAGAAGATCTGAGAAGAAATGTCCATGGCAGTTTGTATGGCAGCTTGAAAGAATGAAGAAAGAGAGGAAGAAACCTTTCCTTCTCAAAAGTAACCACAGTTAAAGTGTCCTGTAACCATTAGTTTGTCCACTTACCCCAATTTTTGGCTCAAATCTTGATCACGTCCTGCTATTTTGGCTGGAGCCCTCCATTTCTTCCATTATTAATGCCAAGAATCACCATCTTCATCCCTGTTTGTAGCAGACTTTCACATGTAACTCAGGTTTGAAGCCTTCATGTCCTGTCAAGTCCTGTCACACAAATTCCTAACTATGGTTTGCTCTCTCTAGCCTAGGAAACTGAATCTAGTACTTGAAAATGACTTCTGCAAGGATCTAAGCTATGGCTCTGATACCAATGTAATGAAAGCAATCAACCATGGAATGAAATCTAACTGAAATTGAAAATTAATTAAGCTACAACAAAGAATTAACAAATCTATTGCACCAAGACATCCTCATCATGTATTAATGGTTGGGGATTCAAGAATACATGACGACCATGGCTGAGTGCTTCATAGGCTAAGAAGAAGCTAACTCCAAGAAAATGGTAAAGCCAAGATTATTGAATGATCAAAAGATATCTTGCCTTTGGCCTCTAGTCCCTTTTATTCTAACCCTCTTCCAAACTTAAGGGCTGTTCACACATGTACACATAGGCTAGGGCTAAATTTACAAAGGTTGGAATTAATCCAAGGTGCAAATATTAATGTTGTATTTTCCTTCATGACAATTCGAGTTAGAACTTATGAAATAATACTCTTGTGATTTTTGCTAAGAACATGCAGTTGGAAGCTCTATCAACATCTTCAAGAACTTGGCTTGAAACATGCAACCCTTCTCTTATCTCTACCACCTCCAGAGTCTAAGCTCTTGAACCTCCATACATTCTTCTCTCTCAAACCCTTGTGATTGACCATGAAGTACCTCTTGAACCTTTAAACATTCACTATAATCTACTTATCTCTTGAAGACACATCTCCATCTATCTTGTCCAGTTTTCTTGCCAAACCCTTGTGGTGACCTTCAACCCTATGCGCTGCGACAATGCTCATGTGCCATTCCACATTAAAATTACTAAACCCATCAAGAACCAACATTTCTCCTTCACTTTGAGACTTAATAATGTTTGGAATACCTGTATGAGTAAACAACCATTTCAATGTTTGATGATTCTCAATTGGTACCTGACTTGCGCCAACCCACCAAATCTCCATCCTAGACTGAAACTTATGCACTAGTGCTTGACCCCCACCATTGTTGTATTCCAATACCCTATGCATGATGCAAATGTTGACCCTTTCCATCTTTTTTCCTTTTTGAATCTATGCTTAATCTAACTTCAAGGCAAACTAGTGCTCAGATTGGGTGTTGTATGTTCCCTAGTGAATGCCGGAAGGTCCCCAAGAACAAAGAACTCTACAATTCTTCATAAAAAGCAAAAGAGAGTTTGCATGACATGAGACAAAAAGACAAATTGGATGCAATATCCCCCCATGACTTTTGTGAGCGCTTCACAAGACGTGTATTTATAGATTTATTTATCTCCAAGCTCGATGATAGCCCACTTTACAATTAGCATGCTTTTGGCTTTTGTGTTTGCCTTTGCCCAAATAAAGAGTAAGGCGTTTGGGCGCCCAAAAGTCGGGCTATGCCCAAATACAATGTCAAATAATGAAATATTAAATCGAGCACCTATATGCATACAAAATAATAAATGTTTTGTCAAGCGCTTTAATAAATAAGCACACCTAAATAAATATTGGCACCACACCTTTAGTGATAAAGCGCGTGTCCATAAAAAATAGTAAATCTTCTAGGCATTTTGAATTCACACCATCGCCCCCATGCTACCCAACGCCATCATGCATGTTCTACACATCAACTGAAGCATTCGCAATTGTTAGAAAATAATAAGATAAAAGACAAAAGTGAATACCTAGCAGTCTTCGGCTACAAATAATTAAATAGGTTGGGACTCTGTCCGTGTCCTAACCTTAATTTAATTCGAGTGTATACTCTAAACTCATAAACTTCCATTAATTTGATATGTATTTTGCGGAATCACCTACTATGGAATCACCCACGTGCACATTAAATTAATTTGACGTCCGAAAAGGACAGATGTCCTTGTCAACTTATCGCACAAGGAGTCTACCTTGTGTACGAGGCCTAGCAAATAAATATAGTTTTACAGAATCCACCAAAAAACCTCAAGAAATCCACTGTGGAATATACCTCCTAGCATCATACCCCCGGGGGTGGGATAGCAATTGTTCTCAATTGCTATTAGCTCAATGTGGAGTGAGCAGTGAGGGGTAAGCACTTAGGTCATGTGTGTGCATCCATTGGTCTTCTTCAACAGGATGATTTTTAAACTAACCAAATATCTAGAATATCTACGGTCAGTTCTAGTAGTCATAAAGTCACTGTCTAGAATAGTTTTGGGTTCAAGGATTTTAGTTTCTTCTTCTAAGAAAGGAGGGTTTTCATAGACAAGGTGGATAGGTAATTGGTCTCTAAAAGATTGTAGCAAACATATATGAAAAGCAATATGTATGTTCCAATGTTGGGGTAGTTCTAATTTAAATTCATTGTCATTTATCTTGTAAATTATTTTGAAAGGTCCATAAAACCTAGGTGCTAATTTAACAATAGGGTGGTTTTCAACACTTTGCAATCTTTTCTTTTCAATGCGTAACCAAAATAATCATCAACATTGAAACTCATGGCTTTTCTTTTCTTATTAGCTTGTTTAGTATATGATTGCTGGGCTTTTGCAATCATATCTTTAACTTGAGAAAAAATAGTAGTATGCATATTGGCAATATCATCAACAACTTTAACTTTATTCTACCATGTATAAACAATCTATGTCCATAAATGATTTCAAAAGGTGCTTTTTGAGTAGCTATATGTGGTGTATTATTGTATGCAAATCGAAGTGGATGCAAATGTGTATCCCATGTTTGTGGTTTTGAAATTGCGTATGCAAGCAAAAGATCTAGAATTGTACTATTAGTAGCTTCTGTTTATCCATTGTTTTCAGGATGGAATGCAAATGAGAAATCAATCTTAGTACCCACATTAGCAAACAAATTAGTCCAAAAATTATTGTAAAATATAGAATCATGATCAGAAATAATAACTTTTGGCAAACCATGATTAGTGAAAAGAGCCTTCAAAAACAATTGTGTAGCTTGAGATGCAATTAATGTTTTCTTACATGGTAGAAAATATGCTTGTTTGCTAAATCAATCTACTATAGTCCAAATCATATCATGATTAGCTTGTGTATTAGGCAAACTAGTTATAAAATCCATTGAAATATGTTTCAATGGATGGTCAAGAATTGATAAAGGCATTAACAAACCATATTGCTTACCATGGTGTTGCGTGACTCTTTGGCAAATTGAACACTCAGAAACAAAGTTAAAAATATCAGATTCCATTTGTGGCCAAGAAAAATCTTCAACCAATATTCTTAAAGTAGAAATAATACCTCTATGTCCTTGATATGGAGGACAATGAATTTCGTGCAACATAAATGATCTAAATTGAATAGTGATACACAATCTTTTCTCATAAAATATAAATCCATCAGAATAAGACAAAGAATCAATTCAAGTCCACTTATTAGCAACTAATTTGTTCCAATTAGCTTGAAAACTGGGGTCATGGTCATAGGTATCCTTCTTAGGAATAAGGGAATCAAAAGATAGAACGGAAATATTATGGATACTTGGTATTCTACTCAATGCATTTGCAACAACATTCTCTTTACCTAGTTGATATTAGATAAGTGGATGAAAAATTTGAATGAAAGCAGTCCATTTAATATGACGATCAGAAATTTGTGGCTAACTAAGGAGGTGTTTGATACTTTGTTGGTAAGTTTTAATCATAAATTCGGATTCCATTAGATAGTGTTTCCATTGACGTAAGGCTTATACTATAGCTAATAAATCTTTATAATAGATGAAGTACTTCAACTCAAAAGGTTTAAGTTTGCAACTAGAATAGGCTATGGGATGTGAATCTTACATGAGGACAACTCATATTCCTGATCCGTTAGCATCAATGACTACTAGAAAGAATGGCCGATTAAAATTAGGTAATTGCAAAATAGGTGCATGTGTTAAATCATGTTTCAACAAATCAAAAGACTTTGTTGGTTGTTAGGCAAACCAATGATCACTACAAGATATAGACCTTATAGCGACGTTTAAAGTGACGAAAATACAAACAACAAAATTTGCCCCCATCGTCGCAAAAAGTGTCGTTATTGACGACGCCATAGAATCGTCGCTATAACCGTCGCTATATGCGTCGCTATATGTGACGCATATAGCGACGCATATAGCGACGATTACAGAGAATTTGCGACGCTGATAGCGACGGCAATAGCGACGCGTGCAGTAAATTTGCGACGCAAATAGCGATGGTAATAGAGAATTTTTTTTTTTGTGGCAGGGCAGCAAGCTGCCCTGCCACATATAGCACTGTGTGCTGTATGAGAGCCATACAAAATAGTTTCTGCACTGCTTCATACAAAGCGTTTGCAAACAAAAATAATGTATACTGAAATCATAAAACTGATGGATGAAATAAATACATGATATCGCATAAAATGCGATTGGTACAATCATAAAACAATATCACTAATACATAGAAAATGTCTACATAGATCGGGCGACTAAAAACTAAAGGTATGTGAGCTCTAAGGATCCAAGGGCGAGCTACAAATCGTCGTCCCCCGAAAGCTCTTCCCGCTGTAAAGAAGCATCAAACGGATTCTGCAGAAAAAGAAACAACATATCAATCCACCATACAATAATGCATTCAAATATCTCATGGTAACTACAGACAAGAAAGATGAGTGATTTACTGGGCCGCCGCGTCTATACAATCGGTCGATCAATGATCTGAGACCGTGCCTCTCCGCATATCGAGTCTCAAGGCCTTGCGGATAGCGATTTGTAATGGAGTGCTGCAAAGAAAACAAAATGCTAACTGTTAGAAACATGATTGTCAGTACAAAGAATATCTCAAAAAAACAAATAAGCAAAACAAAAGAGAATCTTACAAAGTCCTCCAAATATGTCCTGTGGCCGCCACTCCCAAGATGATGTACCGATCCGGCCTCGATTCGTGCCCTCGCCGCCTCCCGCTGCTGACTCCAACGTGCTGGCGAATTTGTAGCCTCCTCCCTCAGTCGGTGCCAGTCGTCTGCATCTAACCACTCGGGCTTTGGAGCCCCACTCTTGATTGCCTTGCGTGCGTCGGATCGTCTATGTGACATGTATGCACGCATGCAATCCATCATCCAGCCCGTAGAGAATCTATCCACTGTGGCTGGCATCGGGAACTCCTCGTGCAAGGATGCTACTATGTACTCCTTGCTCCCCTCCGGTATGTTCCTCCAATGATCCAGGACGTTGTGCCGAAAAACTTGTTGGCACAACTCCCTCATGCGAGCCATCACCCTCCTCCCCTCATCCTTCATGATGATGGCTCCTGACCTGCCATCCACTAGGTATCCATAATCCCTAGGAGTGTGTCTTGTATGGGCCCTCTCCCATCTCCATCCACGCTCCTGGGCATATCCAGGAGATCCCTGAACATCCGGTGTACCGACGGGGGTACCCTCTCCCGGAGTGCCACACAAAGGGGTGCCGCCAGAGGGTGTGCCACCAAAAGGAGTGCCACCAGAGGGGGTGCCACCAAAAGGAGTGCCACCAAAAGGTGTGACATCTGCCGACGGCTGCGCAAAAGCCGGAGTAACTGGAGTGGACGTCCCCACAGGTGTGACAAATCCTGGCGGTGACCGAGCTCCAGCTGAACGATGAGACAGAGACACTGCGTCCGTGTCTCCACAGCAGCACCCCCCTGATCCTCCTACAGTCGCAGTCCCTCCCTCTGGCCCAAGTCGCGAGCGTCGAGATCGTCTACTCGAAGCTGAAGCATCTGATCGCGCCGAAGCTGATCTAGCAGAGCGTCCTGACGAAGAAGGAGACAGCTCCTGATCTGCTATCTCTCTGAATCTCGCGAGCTGATCTGGAGACATACGTGCCATCATCTCCTGAAACTCCTCATTGCTCATCCCTCGACTCATCCTGAAAATGTCGATACCTGCACAGATAAAAAATAATGTTAGAATAATCAATTTAAACTATACAAAGCACATTAATAAAATCATTTTTGAAAAATCCCTCTTAAAATGCATATCTTATCTACCTTTATGGAAGATCTAAACAACGAATTGAGTAATACAATTCTCCAAGAATGAAGTATTCTATGGTCCCATGTTAATCTCCTGACACAACTCTGCATACACTGGAAGGTCGATAGACATGTCACCACAAAACAACGAGTCTGTCTCGTTCTCAAAAAATTCTACGACTTCTGTATTTCCATCATTGTTAGCCGATGCAGGCTCCAAGCTTGCGGTGGCCTCCACCCCTTGTAATTTCGATCCCTCTATTTGCATATTTTCTTCATCTATGCCTGGAACATCGCTTTGATTGTATACTCTCGCACATCGAGGAGTTGAAGGTATAACATACCACCATCGAGGTTGTCGGGGATTTGGATAGAAGATTACCTGTTCACAAACACTTACAAACCGTCTTCAAACCATTGTGACATAAACCATGTCGTATTACAATTAGCAAGCAAATGCCTAGTTGCACCTGTTCACAATGGGCCGGCAACACAAAGGTGTCGCGCAAATCCATCCATTTTTTTTCGGAATCTATTTCGAGAAATCCAGATGGACCTTGTCGAATTGTTGCGCCAGCTCCTCCAAGTACCACTTTGAACCACTGCACGTCGAATATTATCATGGAGAAGCTACGGTAACCCACCGTAATAATACTTTGCAAATTCCCAAAATACTCCATCTCATCCACAACCGTGTTCGGATCCGTTGCTCGTCGCCGGCTCTCTTGCTCAAACCTTGCCATGACACCACAGTCCATTGTGGAGCGCATTTTGTCAATACACTCCACCCGAAAATGCCGTCCGCGCGACCACGCTGCACTATATATTTTGTACTGCACATTGAAACACTCAAATTAGATGTAGCAAGCAAATTTAGATACAACACATTCTAAACCCCTCATTACCTTTGGACTACATCCCCTCGAGAACTCCCACTCCTCCATTGAGACCTCTGTCCATTCGCTGGATGCTGCGGTCAAGGCTCCAGGCAACCATCGTGTTGACATAAACTGCGGCATCTCCTCCATGCCTTCGGGATATCGAATCGGTCGGTGACGCGTACTGCGTCAGAATTCGGCTCGTGCTTCCTCTCGATCTTGCCTTGCAATCTGGTACTTGGTGAGCCACGTCTCCATGGAGGCATGGTGCAACATACAAAAGCGATTCACCTTCTCTTCCATTGAGGCATCCATTCTTTTTTCTACCCCATTTCCAACCACCACATCTCCAGTCAGCCTGTCATTGTCCTTCAGCGTCCATAGCATTTCATTGTCTGGTTCCACCGTTGGTAGCCATTGTGAGATATGCACTAACGCCTCTGACACCAACCAACCTTCCGCCATGCTACCTTCCGGACGAGCTCGTTGTCGCACAAAGCCTTTCAGGGTTTTCATGAAGCACTCCAGGAAGAACATCCATCGCGTATGGACAGGTCCAGCAATCTCCACTTCATCCACAAGATGCACAAGAAGGTGAACTTGTATCGTGAGCATGCTAGTGGGCAGGTATTTCTCAAAGAGACAGACCGTCTCAACTGCTCCCCGCCTTGCGGATTCAATAGAGGACGTCTTAATCTCTTTCTGTGAGATCCATTGCACCAAAGTCGACAGCTTGTAAATGGCCCCGCGAATTTCTGGAGTTAGGCATCCCGCGATCGCGATCGGTAGGACAAACTGCCAAAAATGAGAAAGCATTAAGAATAATGGTCACTTTTCAAATTTCAAAATGTCCACGCTAATTAAAATCCATTCTGTTCACAAACCTGACATATCTTATGCCAATCATGGCATTTTAGCCCAGAAATCTGGTCATCTTTAGAAAATGCGGACCTAAGAGAACGCATCATACCCGTCGGAGTGCGGATAGACTTGATTACTTGCTTCACAATGCGCTCTTCTTTGGTAGACAAAACCCA
The DNA here is from genome assembly GCF_053477565.2 of Lygodium microphyllum. Taxonomy (NCBI): domain Eukaryota; kingdom Viridiplantae; phylum Streptophyta; class Polypodiopsida; order Schizaeales; family Lygodiaceae; genus Lygodium; species Lygodium microphyllum. The sequence goes on along the minus strand of NC_141138.1, from coordinate 156,309,383 downwards.
GGGAGCGCGAGGAAGCTGCACTCCCCCTTCAGCACTCGACTGCGGCCAAAGCGCCTCCATCTTACCTACCTCCTTTAAATCCATTCGTGCCCCTATAGTGTCTCTCTTTCCTGTGATGTGGTCCCATAGCAAGCTGCCCACATTTTTGAAAATATGCATGGGATCCAACAAGTGGTTGACCTGTAAGTGGGTCCAATATGGCAACTCGTAGAAAACTGAGAACCGCCGCATTCCATTTGGATGTGAATCCGGGTTTACCATTTTCAGCTCGTACCAGCTTGTAGCGTTCATACGTGCTGGAGGTCGTCCAAGAAAACCTTCCCTGAGTTCATGATCCTCCGGCAAGAAAGCGGCGTGTCCTTGATATACCATCTTCTTCATGGTTCGTGACCTTCGGGAGTCTAACTGTGGCCCACACAATGGACATGCATGATAACCTGAGGTAACGAGACCTGCAAGGCGATCCATGACCTAGTGAATACTTGATTGAATGAAATAAAATATAGATATTACCGGCGAGAACAAAGGTCTGCTCACCTGAGCACTCTCCCAATCCCGGAAAGTCATGCATCGTCCACATGAGAATGGCTCGAATGTTGGCTGACCGCCGACCATCGCGCCTGCTCATATCTTGCACCGTGACCCCCTCCTCCCACAAAATCTTAAGCTCTTAGACTAATGGACGAAGATACACGTCCATATTTTTTACTTTGTAGCGGCCCGGGACGAGCAAGCTAAGGATGATATGTCCTTTCTTTGTAGAAAGCCATGGAGGAATGTTGTAGTTGACAAGCACTATAGGCCACACACTGTAAGAAGTCGAGCGCAGACCGAATGGGTTCACACCATCCATGGCGAGACCGAGCCGAAGATTCCTTGGCTCTCGCGCAAAGCCTGGGAAGGTAGAGTCAATGTGGCTCCATGCGCGCGAATCTGTTGATATTCATTGAACTCCATCCGTGGACCTATTCTGCACATGCCACGTTGTCAAGCTTGCCATGGCAGACGTGCGAAACATGTGGTTTATGCGGGGGATGAGCGGAAAGTGTCTGAGGACTTTTTGAGGGATGGTTTGCCCTTGCAAGTCCTGTTGATACCTATGAGCACCACACTTTGGGCATGTCTCCATACTCTCGTATTCATCTTGAAACAATATGCAGTCGTTGATACATGCATGGATGTTATTGTAGTCCATGCCAAGCTTCCGTAAAACATGTCGCGCATCATCACGAGACTCAGGCATGGTGTTTGCAGGTGGCAATATATGATATTTCAATAACCTGAAAAAATCATAAAACACCTTGAAAAATCTATCCATGTTTGCAATAATACTGTTAAAAAAAAAAACAATGAAGTCTGTGTGTAAGGTACCTGAATAACTCAGTCACACTCGTATCGCTCCAACCGTATTTTGCTTGCACACTTAAGAGTGCAAGCAATGTCTTCAACCGAGATACTTGACACCCATCATATAATGGTATGGATGCTTCCTCTCTGAGCGGGTCAGATGTCTCAACATCCATGGGAATCAATGCATCGATCATTGCCTCCATCTCAGGCTCCAAGATTGTAGGCAAGTCGGGAAGGTTGTCTGTCTCCTCTGGCATTGACGGTATAGATGGGCCTTGCGAGTGGTCGATTGGCTCCTGCAATCCATCCATCGCACATCCACGAACTCTTCTAATTGGCCGCAAAGGGTGCACTCCCCCTTGGGTCGAGACATCACCCCCCTGGATACAAAATTTACCAACAAGACCCAATCTTATTGTGTATGGTTTTCAATTAGCTTGAGAGTACAATGCATGAAAAATGCTAACTTCAAATATTACCGTTTGCTGAAAATCTGCAATCGCCTGATCAATGATCTCAGATTGAAACTCGCCAAATCGTCGTACGTGTTCTATAGACAATCGGCGTTTTCGTCTAATTGCCAACTTGCATTGAGAGCAAGGACATGGGACACGCTGATTAAGATACGACTCGCGGTCTTGAACAATAGGACCTTCTTCGTTTGCCATCTTGTCTACATTACAACAAACAAGGCTTAAATGGATAGCTTTATGGAGATGTACGTCAAGTTGCAAGTTGACCATAAACCTTGCATTGTATATAGTAGTCGAGAGATTTTCTGATGTTATATCTCGGCCTTGTATCATGCTCAACGATTTGTTTGTCCCGGTAGATAATTGTTTGTTATATCTCGGCTTTGAGTATAAGTAATCCATTTTAAAATTAATGCGCACCATCTATGAAATTTTATAACTATAGTAATAAAATTTATTTCAATCAATTCTACTCATAGTCATAAGACCTGAGAGAAATTATCCTATACTCAATTTAAGGGTTTCTTTTTCTATAACAATAATTTTGGGTTCATTTTGATGAAGTACGTGGCCGTATGCAAAGGACATTGCATACCATTATCAATACGTATATTATCTTAAATTTTCTTCCCTTCCCTCTCCCTCTCTTTCTCTCCCTCTCCCTCTCTTCCTCTCTTTCTCTCACCCTCACCCTCACCCTCTCCCTCTCCCTCTCGTTCTCTTTCTCTCCCTCTCTCATTTCCTCCCTCCCCCTCCCTCTCCCTCTCCCTCCCTCTTTCTCCCTCTCCCTCTCCCTCCCTCATTTCCTTCCCCTCCCCCTCCCTCTCCCTCTTCCTCTCCCTCTCCCTCTCTTTCTCTTTTTTTCCCTCTCCCTCTCTATCTCTCTTTCTCTCTCATTTCCTAAACAAGCAAAAAATAAAGTGATTTAAACATCCTCCAAGCAAAAGGGAGAGGGAGAGATACAATGCACTCTCCCTCTCTTTCTCTTTCTATCCCTCTCTCATTTCCTTTCCCTTCCTCTCCCTCTCACTCTCTTTCTCTCTCATTTCCTCTCCTAAACAAGTAAAAAATAAAGTGATTCAAACATTAAACAAGCAAAAGGGAGAGGGAGGGAGAGAGAGAATGCACTCTCCCTCCTTCTCCCTCTCTTTCTCTTTCTCTCCCTCTCCTATTTCCTCCCCCTCCCTCTCCCTCTCCCTCTATTTCTCTTTCTCTTTCTTTCCCTCTCCCTCTCCCTCTCTCTTACTCTCTCGTTTCCTCTCCTAAACAAGCAAAGAAGAAAGTAATTTAAACATTAAACAAGCAAAAGGGAGAGAGAGAGAATGCACTCTCCCTCTCCCTCTCCCTCTCTTTCTCTCCCTCTCTCTCCCTCTCTCTCCCTCTCCCTCTCCTTCTCTTTCATTTCCTCTCCTAAACAAACAAAAGAGAACGTTTTAAACCTTCAACAAGTAAAAGAAAGAGAGAGGGAGACTCACCAATGAGATATGGCGAGCGTGGGTGGCTTCTCTTTGCAACGAGGGCTCCTCCTCTCCTTCACGAACAACGACGGTGGCGGTGGCGGCGACGGCGGCAGCGGCAAGTCTCTTCCTCCTCTTCTCCCACAAAGCCTTGGCTCTCTCCCTCGCTCTCTCCCTCGCTCTCACTCTCAAAAGGCGAAGAAAACAAAATGAAAACGGCGCTCTGGTTTCGGCCGCGCTTTTTTTCCCTGCGGCGTCGCAATTGGCGTCGCTATATGCGTCGCTATTTGCGTCGCAAATGCGACGCAAATAGCGACGCATATAGCGACGCCAATTGCGACGCATATAGCGACGCCGACATCCGCCGTCGCTAATCGGCGTCGCTATTGCCCCATTCCCTTGTAGTGGATACACAACACCTTTCTTTAACAATTTCATCAAAGGCAATGCAAGCAATGAAAAATTCCTCATTAATTTTCTATAAAAGCTTGCAAGGCCTAGGAAAGAACGTAACTCATGCACATTTTTAGAAATTGGCCAATTCAAAATTTCCTCTATCTTTTTAGAATCAACATGAATACCATAAGAAGAAACAAACCTAAGTATTCAATTTGGATTTGGAAAAATTCACTCTTATCAGGGTTAGCATACAATTGATTCTCTTTCAACAATTTGAAAAAAAAATATAGATGTTCACAAAGCTCATTCTCATTCTTACTAAAAACCAATATATCATCAAAGAAAACAATCACATAATTTTGATCCTTCAAAAATATACGATTCATCATACAACTGAATGTAGGTGGTGTGTTGGTTAATCCAAAAGGCACATTAAGAAATTCATAATGACCAAATTGAGTTCTAAATGCAGTTTTGAAAATGTCAAGTGTATCCAATTGTACTTGATGATATTCATATTTGAGATCTAACTTGCTAAAAATAGTAGCCCCTTGTAGTTTATCCATGAGATCATCTACCCTAGGAATTGGATATCTATTCTTAATAGTGATTTTGCTTAGGGTGCGATAGTCAATGTACATCCTATAAGTATTATTTTTCTTATTGACTAATAGGACAAGTGCACCAAAAGGATAACTACTGGGCCTAATGAGTCCTCGATTCAATAGTTCTTCAACTTGTGCTTGGAGTTCTTTTTGCTCAATCTGATTGTGTCTATAAGGTGCTTTACATGGTGGTTGAGAATCTGGGATTAAATCTATTTTATGGTCTTTAAGATGTGTATGTGGTAAACTAGGTGGTAAATCAATAGCAAAACAATCTTTAAATTGTGAAAGAAATTTTGCATGCCTAGGATGTATCTGATTTTTCTTAGCTTCAATTTGATTCACCCATACTAAATATGATTTACTACCTTCTCTCAATGCACATTTAGCTTATATGTGACTAAGCAGTGGAAAATTATCAAAGGCGTGCAATCCATGTAATGTGATTTGGTTTCCTTTAAAATGATTTTTCATGGAATGTGTGGAATAATCTATGTCAGGATTATATTTGTGATACCAAGGCATTCCTAAAATAATATCACCAGCCTTGCAAAGGCACAACCAAGAAATTTTTGCCCTCAATGTAATCACCAATTTTAATCTCTAAATCATGAACTTCTTATGTACCATTGTATCTAGTGTCTAAGAATGCAGTCTTTATGTGATAATGAGTTGGAACAGTATGTAAGTTCAATTATTTTACCAACTTTGTGGAAATAAAGTCATGCGTGCTTCCATCATCATGTAAAACAATCTTTTCTTGACAACGCACAAAACATTTCATTGTTAATAATGAATAAAGATTTGGCAGACCTGGTAAAGTATCTAAAGTATCGCCGATATCATCGTCATCTTTAGTGAAGTTTGACATATCTTTATGGTCCTCATCATTAGTTGCTCCCAAGTGATTGATTTGAATAGCTTGCTTCTTGGATTGATAGTTCACTGCTAAGTGTCTAGGTTGATGAAACTTGTAGTAAACCATAGGTTTTGCTTTGGAGACATTATTGGTAAGGGCTGGAAGTTCGGGTATATTGGGATTTGGCTGGAGAGAAAGCTTAAGGTTTGAATTAACAGTTGATGGTAAAGTAGGAAGTTGAGTCCAAGGTTTACGGAAAGAAGAAGGAAAAAAATGATTTTGATTGAATCTTCAGAAATTAGAATTGAATTGCTTTGTATCAAAGTTACCATTAATAAAAAATTATTGCGGTCACTTTTCTCGTCCACAAATTTTATCTTCCGCATCATGCACTAAAGAAATTGCATCCTCCAAAGTCTTTGGCTTGAACATATTCACTTTCGCATAGAAGTGACCAAGAAAACTAGTCTTATACTTGCTCTTGTGGGTCACCTTAGGAACATCTTCAAGTATTCAAAGTTGAAGTAAGGCACTCTAGAAACCCTTAGTGTATTGTGGGATGGATTCACAATCTTTTTGTTGCAGGAGATCCCACTGTTTGATAGCTTTTTCATGGAATTGAGGCGGAAGGTAATTTTGGAAAAAGTTCTTTTGAAAGGCTTCCCAAGTAGAGGGACAATCAACAATCTTATGGACAATAGTCCACCATAATGATGCTCTTAGTTTGCTAGATGGTTAGTGACGCATTTAAGTTTATCTTTTTCAGCATATTGCTCTTCATGAAAATTGTTGTCAAACTGACTGATGAAAGCAAGAACAATTTTGCCATCACATTGCCCATTAAAAGTATGAAATTTAAAATTTCTTTTACTTAACTTGGACTCTTTTCTAAGAGCATGTGCATTGAGTGTCGTATCAATTGTATGTCGAATAACATCTTCCAGTTGCACTCCATCTTGGCCGACAGTGGATTGTTGAAGTGTAGCCAGCTGTGTTTGCAAATTTTGACATGCCCTTCACTCGTCTTGAAGTTGCATCATGATTAGGTCCAATTTTTGCTCCATATTCAGCTCCCGTAAATCATCTTTGCCCATTAAATCATCCATGTGATGATCGAACATCCTGCAAAAATCTCAAACAACCTCACACACTCGAAATCTTGTTAGAAGGATGAGCATAGCTCAAATTTGGGTTTACAAGGCTTGCTTTTGTTTTAAAAAAATATGGCTTTTGCTTTTACAATATTCTTCCAAAAGAAATAGTCTTTTGCATAGATTGTGTGTGACAGCCTGCTTGTTGTGAATTAGCTCTGCCAAGTTGCTGGTGGGAATAGAGTCTTACTCGAGTTTCGAAATTGGTTCCGGAGTACCACAATGCAAACACCCGCTATGGTAGATATTGAAAATTATGGAAGATTAGCCCGCTAAGAAAGGGATAACCTACAATGACTAAATGAGGTAAAAGAAGAGTTACTTTTGAGAAGCAAACTTTATCTCTCCTCTTCTCAAGCTTTTCTCCGAGAAACCATGGCTTCCACTACTTCAATCTTCTTCCACTGACCATTAATCACTTATGAGAAACCAGAGCTTGACTCCTTTTGCTATGAGCTTCATGTAGAGTAGCCTATTGCTTAGCCTATGTGATTTTTATCTTCTAGGACAAGAGGATACTGTTTGCGCAATTTGCGTTGATTTTAGCCTCTCCTCCTTCACGAAAATCAGCAATATTCTAACGAGGCTATGGCATAACAAGCTCTAGAAATCTTTCTTGAAGGTTTTCAACAAGCTTACATGGTTATTTCACACTTCCCTGATCATTCTGAAGCTTTCCAAACCCTGGCTATGAAAGATTTATGATAGCAGTAAGTTTTTTCTGAAATTTCTTCAAAGTATCAAAGGGCTTTTGTTCTATCAAGCATCCTTGAGCTTCTTTAGCACTCATTGAACCGACATTGAAGATTCCTTGCAAGATTAGATTACTTATTCTCTTGAAATGAGTCTAAACAGGGTGGCCACTTGATTTTTCAAAATTTTTAGACTTTGCAAGATGGTATCATGGGGCTTTTGGTTTTTAATGCATCCTAAAGCTTCTATGCAAAGGATTATGTCAAGAATTCATGGCCTTGCATCAATATTGCAAGAATAGGGCTTATTCTTGGCATTGCAAGTGTATGAGAAGCATATGCAAGCTTATGTGCTTCAATGGAAGTTCTCTATCAAGGATTGAATTCTTCTACCCTTGTAGATGCTCATCATTGATTCCCTTTCAAATTTCTAGCCACATTTGGGCTACAAGGATAACTTCTACCTAGCTTTTGGATATTGGAGCTTTCTTGTAGGAAAAATTGGAGTCTATGAGCTACATATTCATCATGGGGATTGCAATTTGAGGATATTCTTGGCTACATCAAGTGGGAGATCAAGCATTTCAAGTATCAAATGGTAATTGGAGCTTCCATAATCATCTACTCCAACAATGAAAGAGGTATTTATAAATTTCACTCTTAATCCCTTTAATATCCAATTGCTTAAGCCATCCAATTTTTGAAAAGGGAGAATTGAGAGTAATCCCATTTAAGAATTACCATTTGATTGCATTCAGACCCAACTTAGGGCTAAATTATGTTATGTTGAATTCTTTTCTATCTTCTTAATAAAAATTCAGAAGCCAATTGTTAATAATCTCCTCCATTTGTTGGAAATTTTATGCCTAATCCTAACCTTGATTAATTGATGGATTGAATGCAATTTGGCTCTGAGAGTAGAATCAAGTGGTAAGTGGAATAAAATTGTAAAGCAGTGAGTCACTGCTGTAAGTATTCCTCATCTATCCCCATTTCAATTCTAGCCCTATTCCATTTCCATTCTTGCATATCATGAAATGGCAAAATTTTGATTAAGCCATGCATATCACACATTGATTGTTATAAAACTAGCTTTGCCATGTATATTCCAACCGAGGAAAAAGGTCAAAGCCGGACAAGATAGCAAGACAATAGAGAGGTGACCCTCCCTTGCTATTTAAGACTTTGTAGGGGTGCACAACCTAGCCTGAAAGGAACTTTGCATTCTGGAGTTTCAGAGCCCATTAAGGTGCCCGTCCTACCGTTTTATCCCTCACCATAGGTGGTGGACCACGGAAGACCACTTGGAAAAGAGTGGATGAAGATTTTAAGACTAGCGGTACCAAACATGGCACTTTGTGACATCTTTGAGATATACAGGTCTTTCCAATAGGTACCTATCAATTGCAAGTGTTTCCTGGATACCTGCAGGTGCCCTACAACCCATCACTGATCTATTAGTTGTTTCAGGGGTCTACAAGTACTACATGACCCATTTCAAGGTGAAACAAGGTTTCCACAGGGTGTTTTCAGGTTGCACGAATTCACAGGACATGTTCATAGTTTCTATTACAAGAAATTTTATCATGATGAAAGGGAATACAAAGAAAAGATTACCATTTCCAACTTCAAGGGGGATAATGCATCTCCAATAAAGTGAGAATATTGGGTAAACAAATTAGAGATGTACTTCACACTTTTCCCTCGCCATGATGAAGCCATGATCTATTTTGCAGCACTCCATCTTGAAGGCTATGTGCATACATGGTGGAGATGTATGCAAAGAGTTGGTCACAATTTTGCTTCTTCGGAGGATTTTAAGGATGCAATGTTGGAAGTGCTTGTCTCTCCAATGGAGAAAGAAAGATTGCAAAGAAGATGGTATGGTCTTCAACAAAGGGGCATGTCCGTTCGTGATTACTCTAATATGTTCCTGAATCTTTCTATGTACATTGAAGGGATTGATGATTTGGTCAAGTTAAACAAATACATATTTGTTTTAGATTTAGCCCTCTCTTCATAAGGAGGTGCAATGAACACAATATTAGTGAGTTTGGGAATCTCCCAATTCCCATTTTTTGAATACTAAAAAGGTGGCACCCGAATAACATGCTCATAAGTTTCTCAAAACCACATGATGTGAACTATCATTGGAAAGCACTTGAAAAATGGAATCTATTGAGCTATAGAGTGCTTGATTTGGAGTTATAGTGTTTAAGTTATGACAAATCCAAAGATTTGACCATGTTCCCAAACTTATGGAAATTTCCCATATTCCCCAATATGGTGTTAATGCAGCCCAAGATAATTCATGAAGCCATTTTATATGCTAAAAGATATGGGCAGAAATATAGAAGAGAATAAATGGGGGTTTAGCCAAAAAGTGCAGGATATTCATTACCTAATCAGCCCTCAAGGGTTGGAGCACATTTCAGTGAGCAAAGGGATGCTTATAGGTAAGAAGGCAAGGGAACTAGTACCTACAATAGTAATTACAACAAGTTTCCTACATATCCAACGGTATATGGATCAAAACCAAGTGGAGGAAATCGTTATAAACCAATGGCTGAAGCAAAACAAAGCTTTGCAAGGGCTGAAAATACACAAAAGGGATCTCAAAACAACACTTACAGCAAAGTCCTTTCAAATGAACAAATAAGAGACATGAGGGCCAAAGGGTTATGTTTCAAGTGTGGAGAAAAGTGGACACAAGACCATATCTTGAAAGGAAAATCCAAAAATATTAAGCTTGACTTTGCCATCATTGATGAGCCAGATGAGGATGAAAGTGAAGAGGGGAATGTATTTCATGTGAAAGAAAACCCTATGGTTGTTGAAGAAATGTATGACATCGAGGATGAAGAAAATAATGATGAATTTTATGATATTATGGAAATTTTTCCTTTTGATTCGGGTGGTTCTTTATGTGCAATCTCATGATGCATGGACCGGTTGTAAAGGAGAAAACACCCTTAGATTTGAGGGCTGATCAATGGTAGAACAGCTCACCTTTTGATTGAAACAAGCAGCATCCATAGCTTCATTAATACCAAATCTTTGCATGGGTTGAGATTGCTTCCTCAACAAATGCAAGTGCCGTTGAAGATTCAAGTGGCTAATGGAGCTTATGAATCAAGCGATGAAGTATGCTGACACACTTCTATTACTCTATCTCCTTCATGTATAATCATGTATAATGGAAGTGGACTTAATCACTTTGGAAATGATCCCATAGATATTGTCATTGGCTACGATTGGTTGAAAACCATTGGAAAATTTTCTTTGGACTTGCAAAACATGTTGATGGAATTCCAATGGAATGCACAACCTATAACATTGAAGGGCATTGGTCAAAAGCAAATTGAACTCATTTCTATGAAAAAGATGCGTAAAGAAATCAATGCACAATCATGCATATTCACTCTTTTGCTTGCGAAAGTGGATGAAGAGCAATCATCAAATAAGCCATCATCTTTTTCAAGGCAAAAGGATCCAAGAATGGAAAAGCTATTGGAGGAATACAAATATTTATTTCAGCAACCATCATCTTTGCCTTCAAAGAGAGAGGTAGACCACCCTATTGACTTGTTGCTCAACACAAAACCCATCAACAAACCTCCCTATCACTTGTCAAAGTTTGAAAGTGGATGTTGAGATATCGAGCTCCACTCGTGATATGCCAGGGTGACCATTGTGCATTTATGTCACCGACTTGTTAGTTGCAGATGCGGTTGGTACACCGCCCATGAATAATAGCTAGATGACAGCTATCCTTATCTACTCTAGTTCGTGGCTCAGTTAGTATTCCACCTTAGTTAGTTGAGTTTGGTTTGAGACCCATATATAGGGTTATTCTATTTCTTTGTATAAGAGTTATTTTGGCTTATACAACTAAGAAGAGGAAAACTATTTTTAGCCTCCACCTCTGTGTGTATTCCCCCATTGTGCAAGCAAGAAAGCTACAAGTGAGACTCCTTCCTTCTCTCCCACAATCTTGACATGGTATCAGAGCCTTGTTCGTGGTAAGGAGCTCAAGAAAGCAAGCCAAGTTCACGGTGTTCTGGTAAGAAGACCAGTGTTGCTTTCATTTTTCTGGTGTGGGAGCAAGTCTCTGTAGGTAGCACAGTCGGAAAGTGCAAGAGTGCATTGTCTCAGGTTGAGACACCCTTCGCGGTGAAGCAAGAGGGTAGTATATGCTGCGGGAGAGGGCTTTAGCCTTTGGTGACCCTGTTTTGTTGATTTGAGGCCATTTCGGGGCCTGTTTTGGAGGCGGAAGTTTTCTGCACGCACTCAGGAAAAGGCCCTATTTTATGTTGTGCGACCACTGTTCTACAAGTCGGTGAAAAGTTACCACATAAATTTCATCGTATGCTTGTATGCAGAGACATTGGGAGTTACAAAATCATCCTTGGTTCCTGTTTATGCAAAATCGTCACTAGGAAGTGACTGTGTGGTCAAATACCACTTTCGCCAGTTTTGCAGATTTGCCCTTGTGAGGGTGAAGCTGTGTTTTTTGCAGTGACAGAATTTTTTGCAATGTTCTGTAATGGCGTCTGATTCTCTTTCACAGATTGTCACTGAAAAGCTTCACAAGAACAACTTCCAAGCATGGAATTTTAGAATGACGAATTTCCTTATGGGAAAAGGATATTGGGAATTTGTTGCAGGAAATGAAGAAGAACCAGTTCTTCCTGATGTTCCCAATCAACAGCAAATGTAGGCATTTAAAGCATGGCATGAGAGAGCCAGGAAAGTTATGTATTGGCTGTCTATCAGCATTTCAGACTCTATGATTGTGCATATTCAGGATGCAAGTACGCCAAAGGAGGCATGGGATACTTTGTCAAAAATGTATAGCACAAATACGCAAGCCAGGAAAATGCAGCTCAAGCAAGAGTTGCACAATGTGCAAAGAGAAAGTATGAGCATCAATGACTACCACATGAAGGTGAAGAAGATTGTAGATGCACTTGCTTCCATTGGGTCGCCAGTGGAAGATGATGATTTAGTCTCAGTGACCTTGAATGGTCTAGGAAAGAATTATGCACAGTTCCGAACATCCATTTCCGTCCGTGAAAGATTTCCTGATTTTGAGAAGTTGATTGCTCTTCTAATTTCTGAGGAGCAGAGAAATGGTGGTGCATCTTCTTCAGGAGGAACTTCAAAAGAAGCTGTCTTCTACTCAAATGCTGGAAGAGGTAGAGGCAGAGGTAGAGGAGGCCGATTTGGAGGCCGTGGTAGAAATCAGAATATGCAGCAAACTCAAGAAAACCAGTCCTATGGAGGAGGACGTGGTAACTCTAGAGGCAGGGGGAGCCAAAGAGGTCGTGGTGGATGGCAAAGAGGCCAAAATGCAAACAATAATGTTGAATGCTACTACTGTGGTAAAATGGGTCATATGGCTAAAGACTGCTATAAAAAGCAGAATGACATCATGAATGGAAAACTGCAACAAGGAAATTATGCATCTTCTAGTAGACAAGGTGATGATAGAAATGAGCATTTGTTTATGGTGCAACACATGCACAATTCTGTGACAAGTGTAGAAGAAAGCAACAAAGTGTGGTATGTTGACTCAGGTGCATCAAACCACATGACAGGTCATGCAAAATGGATGGAGGATGCAAGGAAAATGGAAAAACCAGGATTTGTGGAGACTGGTGATGATACTGCACATCCTATTATGCAGATTGGAAAAATTCATTTGTTTATGCAGGATGGGAAAAAGAAATACCTGTCCGATGTATTTCATGTCTCGAATATCACCAAGAATCTGGTTTCTGTTGGTCAAATGGTTGAGCAGGGCTTGCAAGTCAGATTTAATCCTCATGGATGCTTTGTTGAGGATATGAAAAATAAAGGTCGCTTGATAGCAAAAGGAAAGAAGAGGGCAGAATGTTTACGTTGGATGCAGACATGCCTGAATTGAGTGCAGCAATGTTTGCACATGGGACCGGTGTTGTTGCAGATATTGATATCTGGCATAAACACATTGGTCGTGTTAATGTACAGTGACTTAAATCAATACAGGCCCAAAATATTGTTGCAGGATTGCCTAAATTCAAGGTTGCAGAAATTCATAAGGTATGTGAAGCCTGCCAATTTGGAAAACAAGCAAGGAAACCATTTCCTAGACATGTTCAAGAGAATAAGAAGCCATTGGAATTAATCCACTCGGATGTGTGGACTACTAAAGCTGCATCTCTTGGAGGCTGTCATTATTTTGTCACTTTTATTGATGACTATAGCAGAAAAGTTTGGGTGTATTTTATGAAAAAGAAAAGTGAAGTTTTTGGGCATTTCAAAACTCTTAAAGCTATGGTTGAAAAAGAAACAGGCCTGCAAATAAAATGCCTAAGGTCAGATGGAGGGGGAGAGTACCTCTCAAATGAGTTTGCAAGGTTCTTGCAGGAGCATGGCATAAAGCAGTAATATTCATGTAGTCATACCCCACAACAAAATGGAATTGCAAAAAGGAAAAACAGGCATATTGGAGAGGTATCTCGTGCCATGCTCAATGAAAAAGACTTGCCAGATTTTTATTGGGCTGAGGCAGTTGCTACAACAGTCTACATTATGAACAGGACTCCCACTGCAGCAATACATGGGATGACTCCAGAGGAGAGGTATACTGGAAGGAAACTAGATATTTCTCATTTGAAAATTTTTGGTTGCATTGCCTATGTTCATGTGCCAGATGAGTTGAGATCCAAGTTGGATCCAAAAACTGAGAAGTGCATCTTTATTGGTTACTCTCTACACAGCAGAAAGGGTATACATGCTATAACCCTTCTACTCGTAAGTTTACAGTGAGCAGAGATGTTATTTTTTATGAGATGAGTAACTGGTATAAACCAGTAAATGTGATTGATAATGTAGATGCACAAAATGGTAATGCTGCACAGAATTCACAGCAGTAGTCACAAGATATTAGTGAACCTGGAGTGTCCTCTAGCAGTGGTTCACATTCTTCGCCATGGAGAGGTAGATTGAGATCAGGAGAATCTTCTCAAACCAATGTAGATAGTGGTATGTAGGTATCACGAAAAGGAAAAGAGAAGGTAGATCAACCCATGTTTGATGTGAATGCAGGTCACTCTTATGTGGATGGTGAATCCAGTGGCTCAGAACAGAGCATTGATGATGAGTTGGGTATTCCTTCTACTGTTACACTTGGAGTAAGGAAGACCAGGGATGTTTTGAGAGCACCTGGGAGTGAACCTACTTTGCGTAGGTCTACCAGAGTTAGGTATCTTGTGGATGGGCTGAAATATGATGGATTTACAGCCATTCACTATGCATATATGATCAAAGTGATACAAGAACCAGAACCCACTTCTTTTGAGCAAGCCATGGGAAAAGAAAAATGGGAGAAAGCCATGGATGAAGAAATGGATGCCTTGGAAGCAAATGCTACATGGGAATTGGTACCTTTGCCTAAAGATAATAATGCAATTGGTTGTAAGTGGGTCTATAAGGTGAAACATAATGCAGATGGTTCTATGAATAGATACAAGGCAAGATTAGTAGTCAAGGGGTATGCACAAACATATGGCATTGATTATGAAGAAACATTTAGTCCGGTTGTAAGGATGGCAACCGTAAGAGCAGTCATTGCTATGGCTACATCAAAGGGATGGTCTTTACATTAGATGGATGTAAAGAATGCCTTCTTGCATGGTGATTTGCAAGAAGAGGTCTATATGGAGCAGCCACCAGGTTATGTGCATGCTGTTCATCCTGAGTTTGTTTGCAGGTTGAAGAAAGCCTTGTATGGCTTGAAGCAAGCACCTAGAGCATGGTATGACAAGATAGGACAGTATCTTATCACTATTGGCTTTCAGATTTCTAAGGCAGATTTCTCACTTTATGTGAGAAAAACAGAGAAAGGTATTATGCTACTTGTCATTTATGTTGATGATTTGATTATGACAGGTGACAGTGATGAAGATATCCTTTATGTGAAAATGCTATTGAAGCAGAAGTTTGAGATGAAGGATTTGGGAGAGCTGCGTTATTTCTTGGGCATTGAGGTGATTAGATCACCAAGTGGGATACAGCTCTTGCAGAGGCAGTATGGATTGGACATGCTGTCCAAATATGGGATGACAGGCTGTAAGCCTATTTCAGTTCCTTTGGAGCAGAATGTGAAGCTGAGCGCAGATGCAGGTGAGCTTCTGGAAGACCCTACTATGTATAGACGCATAGTAGAAAGTTTGATTTATATGACTATTACCAGGCCAGATTTGAGCTATGCTGTTGGATTGGTAATTCAGTTTATGCAGGCTCTAAGGAAACCACATTTGGATGCGGCTAGACGCATACTCAAATATGTGAAGTCCACATTGCAGTATGGACTATTTTATGAGACTGGGGTTCAGATACAGTTGCATGGATACACTGATGCTGATTGGGCTGGTAGTATTTCTGATAGACGATCTACCAGTGGATATGTGTTCTCTTTTGGGAGTGCTGCAGTCACTTGGAGCAGCAAGAAATAGCCTACAGTTGCCTTGTCGAGCACAGAGGCTGAGTATAGGGGTGCAGCAATGGCTGCATGTGAGGTAGCTTGGTTGCATAAGCTACTTTATGATATGCATCAGCCTACAGATGGGCCAGTTGTCATTTATTGTGACAACATGAGTAGTATACACTTGGCAAATAACCCAGTCTATCATGATAGAGCAAAGCACATTGAGGTGCATTATCACTATGTGCAGGAGAGGGTTTTACTAGGTCTGATTGATCTAGTTTATGTCAGCATAGAGGATTAGGTAGCTAACATATTTACGAAGGCATTGGGCGCAGAGAAGCTGCGCAAGTTCAGAGACCTGCTTGGTGTGCAAGAATTGGGATTGAGCTCAAGGGGGAGTGTTGAGATATCGAGCTCCACTCGTGATATGCCAGGGTGACCGTTGTGCATTTATGTCATTGACTTGTTAGTTGCAAATGCGGTTGGTACACCGCCTATGAATAATAGCTAGATGACAGCTATCCTTATCTACTCTAGTTTGTGGCTCAGTTAGTATGCCACCTTAGTTTTTTGAGTTTGGTTTGAGATCCATATATAGGGTTCTTCTATTTATTTGTATAAGAGTTCTTTTTGGCTTACACAACTAAGAAGAGGAAAACTGTTTTCAGCCTCCACCTTTGTGTGTATTCCCCCATTGTGCAAGCAAGAAAGCTACAAGTGAGACTCCTTCCTTCTCTCCTACAATCTTGACAATGGCTTGGTTAGCAGGTGTAGTTCTTGCTACCTCAAAATAGTCCTCCATGGACTCAATCCAGATCTCGGCATAAGCTTGAGCAGTCCTTTCCTTACCATCAAACTCGGGTGCCTTAATTTGCTTGAGAAGAAAATTCTTCTCTTGCATGTCAGCATTCGTGGGTGTAGAAGGTGCCTGACAATCAAGCCATACCACTTAGGTTATTTCTGTTTAGGATATTCTTATGAACACATGTATCATTATGAAGTTTTTCTCTAATACCAACTGTAACATGCCTGCTCCTCAAATCGCGGGACACGTCTTAGCAGTCCATCGAGAGATATATCTAGAAGATGCCACCCGGCACTCCTAAGGAATGACACGGGGTTTGCCAACTAGGGTCTCCCGAGTCTACCTCGTGACGGAACTTTTCCACCCGTTCCCACTAGGATCGACCTGAAGTCCGAGTTTCTTGTAGTCGGGTCTTCCTAACAGCCTTCTAGCATCGGTTTGCAATTGCTCCACTTTGCACAGGTACAACTAGACCAAAGCAGACTCATATTGCACTTGGTTCAAAGAGAATGGGAAACAACAGGGATGCATCGCTCGATCTCTCTCCCTGTAGGGCATAGTCCCATTCTGGTCCCCTAAAACGATATGAATCAGGGTTCTAGCCAACATTGTCTAAGGTCATCGTCTGACTTTTCCTAACATTTCTCGTTAACATTTCCTTTGAGGAAAGCTCTTGGTTAACCGAGACCACCCTTCTGTAG
Source organism: Lygodium microphyllum (assembly GCF_053477565.2). Classification (NCBI taxonomy): domain Eukaryota; kingdom Viridiplantae; phylum Streptophyta; class Polypodiopsida; order Schizaeales; family Lygodiaceae; genus Lygodium; species Lygodium microphyllum. The sequence goes on along the minus strand of NC_141138.1, from coordinate 156,292,418 downwards.
GATAGACCCATTGGTCACATCCACCACACTTCCCTCGAGGGTTGTTTTAGTTATCTAATTACCTACCACATTATGTTTGACACATAAAAGCAGCTTCCTTAATTAACCCGTTAATCATAGGTTCCTTTACGTAATTTGGGGCACAGACACAAAGACAAGATAAAACAAGATCAAATACTTCCTTGACTTATCTTCAGATTAATGTTTGTCTCCTGCCCATATAGGAGAATTAAGTGTCCCTTTTTGCCTCCACAGAAAAATCCTTCTGTCTCCCGGCAATAAAAACCCAAAGGTTTATCCTACCAAGATTTTGCCTTGTAACTAGTATCAAGGCCTCGAGATCCCATCTCAAGTCACGTAGAACACTTGTGTAGGGTCCGGAGGCATTGGAATTTATGGCCAGAGCCCCCCTGGCACCCAAACATCCTCCTACGCCAAGTAATTTCCACGGAGAGACATCTCGCAGCGGGTTCGGTCCACATTCCCGACACAGATTCATAACCCCCTTGGTTAGGGTTTGGCGGTTTATGGGGGGTAGCTTGCGCCATCCTTCCTTAATTATCCCTTTAGGAAATCATCCACAGCTGAAGCAACTAGCCCAATAGCATTTACTAGGGAAAATATCCATTTTGTTCCCATGGCAATTTATCCTTACAGTTCCCACCATGAAATATAATCACTTGGATATTTATCCAAAACCACAACCAATCCTTAAGTATCCTTTTGGAAACAATCAAGTTGAAACAACCAGCCCAACATCCTTTAACTAGGAAAACATCATTTCCTAATCCAACAAGTAACCACTCTTCCTAGCAATCACTTTTTCCATCTTTAACAAGATCAATCTTCGTTAAAACCATTTCAACAGTTCCGAGCAACGCATAAATCAACTACCCTAAAGTTCGCTCTCCCCCTTGGGTTAGGGCTTCGCAAGGTCAATTTAACAAATTCCTTCTAGATCCTTTAAATGATTTAAGTGATTTCACCTTGACCTTTATTAATCATGGCTACCAATTTAGGGTAGAAGATCAACCCATCCTAAGCCCTTTAATGGCGAATACATGCAATTCTACCTCTATTTAAGAATTCAAGATGCATGAGAAGAATCTAAATCTTGGTACAAGCTGGATATGATCTATAGTTGCTGAAGGGTTGATGGTATTCATGTCTCCGCTTGCATTGGATATGTTCCTAGCTCTGTTTGCAACTTCAGCACTTGTGCTCCTTGTAACTCATCTCTTGGGTGCCATCCTTGTGTATTCCTGGTCTTGCAACCCTTGAGGTAAATCAACCACTCTTGCCCTGACAGAAGGAACTGGTACGCGGGTTCACAAGGAGTCTAAGGCCAAACAATTTAACTTCAACATGCATAACTCTTCTTCTTCTTTTACCCTCTCCCCAATTTGTTTTCCATCTATCTCACCCTCTCCATGTCATAGTCTTCTCTCCCTCTCTCTTTCTTTGTTGCTCTCCCTATATCCTCCCCTAATTATCTTCCACTTCTCTCTATCATTCTTCTTCTTCTTCTTCTTTTCCTCTCTCTTCCTCTTCTTCTCCTCCTTTCTCCTTCTCTCTCTCCCTCTTCTTCTCCTTCTTTCTCTCCCTTCCTCTTCTTCTTGTTCTCTCTCTTCTTCTTCTTCTCCTCCTCCTCTCTCTCCCTCTTTTTCTTCTTCTTCTCCTTCTCTCTCCCTCTTCTTCTTCTCTCTCTCTCTCTCTTCTTCTTCTTCTTCTTTTTCTTCTTCTTCTTCTCCTCTCTCTCTCTTCTTCTCCTTCTCTTCTTCTCCTTCTTCCTCTCCCTTCCTCTTCTCTCTCTCCCTCTTCTTTTCCTTCTTCTTCTCCTTCTCTCTTACTCCTCCTCTTCTTCTTGACGACAGTGATGGGGGCTACGCTAAAGTCCCTGAACCAGGGGGCTATGCCTATGATCACCGGGGGGCTGCGGGTTGACATGGAGGGGGAGGAGGGCTTACTGCCTGCCACGAGCTGGAGGGGGGGTGCACTATGCCAAGGGAGGGAGGGGGGAGGCTCTTATAAGGTGGGGGGAGGATGGCTATCCGCCACCACCCACCTAGGGGGTTGCATGCCCCCTTCTCCCCATTACTCACCCTCTCTCTCCCCCCCGCCATGTAGACAGCAAGGGGAGAGAGAGGGAGGAATTTTTTTTAAAAAAAAGTAAAAATTTAAGGGGGGTGGTTCGCATGGGGGAAAGCACGAGGGTCACAGGGCGGGGGGGGGGGGGACATTACAGTTATAGTCCTTTCCCTTGACTATGTTAAAATGTGCAGGATCTAGAGCATGGCAGATGCTAAAGCTATGGAGGTTAAAAGAGGAAGATGAGACTCATGAAGACATTGACCCTGACAAAGACAAATTGCCACACAAGTGAATCAGGCTCCAAGATTGAGACTTGGACTCATAAACACAATCTTGTGTATTGACAGTGACAATACACTTTATTGTAAAGAAAAGAGTACTATCATTGCATTAGAAAAAGAGTGCAAGTACAATGCTTTATAGGAATTGAGTGGCGGCATTTTCTCCTACTGTGCATATGGGATTCTGGTCCTAAGTCCTCACTGCTCCTCACAAAGGGACAGTAGTAGGTGTGATTGCAAATCTCTACACCCCCGTCCTCAATCACAACCAAAAGTACAAAGTGTGTAGAGGCTTTAGTGAAAGCAATGCCTGTAAAGTGTGGGCACACCATAGACATGGTAAAATACCATAGGTTGTCGCAAAGAAAAGGCTAAGTGTGGGTACCACAAACATGATGGACATCTAGAGACTATAGCAAGGGCCTCACAAAGTGTACAGAGGTTGTAGTACAAGGCTAACTGAGGAGTTTACAAGTTTATGTCTGAAGCATTAGGGCAGGCACTACAAGGCTAAAAAAGTCTATTTGAATAGAAGGACTGATGAGGTTTGTCCTTCTCCTGGTGGTTTTCTTCTTCTTCTTCTTCCTTTGCTTCCTCTTCTTCTTCTTCTTTGACTACAACTAGATAGGCCATTTGGGACCTCTTTTTGACGTGGCAAAACTTCTCGGTGTGTCCGGTCCTTTTGCAAAAGTCACAGAAGAGATGATCCTTCTTGCCTTTGTACCTGTTGCCAACATATAATGCATGTTCATCTCTAGAGGTGCTTGGTTCTTCCTTAGGTTTTAGCTTCTTTTTCTCCTCTAACAGTGATGCCTGGATATCAAAAAGTTTAGGTTTTGGCATATTGGTTAAAGTTGTTGATACATTATCATATTCAGGAGGAAAACTCTTAAGTAGAACACCGATGTAAACATCTTCTTCCATGTTAATGTTGATTCTTGCAAGTTGGGTTATAAGTCCTTCCATGCAATTTAGATGTGTGGCAAATGATGTGCTAGACTTCATTTCAAGCCTGAAAAACTCAATCAAGAGACCATACTTTGATGATTTAGACTGTGCACCAAACAAGGTGTCAAGTCTCTTCCATGTATCCTATGAAGTCTCACAGTTATCCACATGGTGGATATAGCTGTCGTCTAGCTCCAGTTTGATAATGGCCTAAGCGGTATCATCGTTCTTTTGCCAAGTGACTACAAGGTTCACATCATGAGGCTTATTTTCTTTTCCGGTGGTAATGGCCCTGATTCCCTTCTTCATCAGGATGAGTTTGATGTGGGTCTGTCAAGTGTGAAACCCGACTCCTTTGAAGCGAGCAGTTGAAGAGTATTTGCCCATGTTAGATGGCTAGAGCAGTAGAAAATAACTCTATAATTCTTAGATTTTATCAGTGGAAGAGCAAATTACAGTGTTTGAAGAGACACAAGTAATGGCAGTGTGAAAACACACTATATAAAGACTATATTCGAGTTTATGTTGAACTCAAATCTTCTTAGTTTGGGGTCATTGGTATTCCTTCAATGAATCCAAGTTCTTTTCCTCCTTGATTTGATGTTGGGACAGTAGATTGGAGTGGCAGTGGGTTTTTCCAAGTGGGAGAAGAGAGAAAATGATGAGATTTTTGAGCTTGATGAAGTTTGGCTATGGCTTCTTAGATTAGGGTTTTGACCCATCCCTGGTTTTTTTTTAAAAATTTGGGAGCTATACTTGATAATTTTGAAAACTTTTTATATGAGATGAATCTTACTTCAAGGGCTATCATTCCCCTATGATGGCAACTGAAATTGCTTTGCAGAGAGATGGATCAAAGCATTCGATCAGCATGGGCGTAGATTTTGATAGTGTGACGAAACTTCAGCAATGCTGAAGCATAGAATGATCAATGTCACAGCATGATGTGCCATAGAGAAGTGCTTGATGTTGAGGAAGATTTCCCTAGAAGACATCATGATGAATGATGGCTTGTAGTGTGAGATCCATAAGCTCCAAGATGCCTATTGGCTATGGAGGCCACAAAATAGAACCTGAGAATATTGGCAATGTTGAGTAGAGGATGGGGCAATGTCAAGTTCTAAGATGATGTAGAGAAGCTAAAAGTAGTGGGGGAACACTTCTTTAGAAGGAAGCTTGGTAATATTTGGCCTGTGGAGTGAGATACAAGAGCATCAAGCTCATAGGGTGCAACTGGTTATGGTAGCTATGAGGGCAAGCTTGAAGGTGGAGATGGAAAGTGAGTTCATAGGTGGAGATTGAGCTGCGTAGAGATGGATGAGAGGTGAAGAGCTACTAAAAAAAGCTAAGCCATGCTCAGTTGTTCTCTGATACCATGTTAAAATGCACAAGATCTAGAACATGGTAGATGCTAAAGATATGGAGGTTGAAAGAGGAAGATGAGACTCATTCTATTGGTGTGTTCCTTGAGTTATTAAATCTAACTACATTCCTTGTTATTGAAAAAACAGTCCTCAACTTATGTACACTCAATGCTGGGTGTTCCGTTGTGCATGGTGCAAAATGAGGCTTACTGTCCTTTTCTAGTGCACTTTTGTGGAAGCAATTACTGTGTGGGGTGTATCAATGAAATGATTATGCAATTCTAGCTATCCCCCCTTCATGTTTACGACCTAGTATGGCTTTGTACGTGGTCTGTGGTCACTCCTAAGGGTAGCACAAGAAATATATTTCTCCCTCTATAGTCTATCAAGGCTAGGTCACAGTCAAGAGGTCAATGCTTGGGCTACAATCCTAGTCGGCTATGCGACCAGGCTCCTAGAGTCTACGTCTAAGTGGCATAGTCAAGGTTTCCTCTAGTTCCTAACTTTGGCGAGCCAGGGTGGGTTTCTTGAGGTGTTCAAGTATGTGTCCCAATAGGTCCTGCCCTGAGGGTTGGTCCTACTCCTAGTTCTTCTATCGTCTGCCCAATTGGTCCGATTCACCAGAATCAGATGCAGTCCGATCTTCGGTGGTTCAACTCTCAAAGTTGGACAGTCTGACTGGTCTGGTTCAACCCTGAATGGTGGTCCGATTGTTCATGTGGTCTGATTGCAATTTTTGGTTCGATCGGATTACGTGGTCCCAAGTAAAGGGCTTGGTCTGACTGTCAAAGAGTGTTCGATTGGACGAGCGATTTGATTGGACCCGAGGTGGTGGTCCCATGACTCTTGGAGTCAGATGGTCCGATGCTCCCAGTCCAGACGGTCCGACTGTCCAACTCAAGGAGTCAGACCAGGACACAGTGGTCCCCGACTACGAATTGGACAGCATAACATGATGGTTTTTGGCCAATTTCTCCTAGCGCTCATCACGGCTCCCTGCCATACCTTCCAAATCACATCAATGGCATAATAAGAAGATCCAAATATACCTAGATCGATTGAAAACACCAGAATCAAAGCGTGTGATCTCCTTTGTGATTAGCAGGTCTCTTTCTCTCTCTCTCTCTCTCTCTCTCTCTAATGTGTTTAGTAGGTCTTCCTTGCCACTCTTGGCCTCTTATTGCCTTGCCTAGGTCTGCATTTACCTTAATCTTTCTCCTCTTACTAATATTTAACCCAGGGTTTCATTTTTTTCCCTTCTTTTCCCAGTTTCAACCTGTTATACAGTAGCAAAATCCTATTGTGTGCTCACACTGTTTTAGTCCTATCCTACCTAATACAATAAGAAAATCACCATATAGCATTCATGCTTCTTTAACCTACTCATCTACACATCCAAACCCAAAAATACTTACTTCTTTTCGACAATTAACATGCCTAAATCTCCTATCTACCTCAAGCTTTGGTTTGGGGATGAAACCCTTACTTTGATGCTTGATTTGAAGTGTGTAAGTGCTCAAGCTTGAATCCATTTGTCTTACGAAAACAAAACCAAAATGTAAAGGCGGGCACAAGCTTAACCGCCAAGACCCACAAACCACTTATTTTTCAAGCGTTTTAAGCAAGCACTAATGACAACCTCTCACATAGCCGACGTGCTATCCCTCTCTATGAGTGTAGTGAGCTTACCTTGATGCCTGATTGGGTTGCTTCCTCTCTCAAGTACTTCGATAGCTCCACAATTCGTGATGCAAGCTCAAGCATCCTCAAGCCTCTTCCTCCAAGCTCCATCCTCCATAGCCACGTGTGAGACAAGAGAAGGGAAGAGAAGAGAAGACGAAGAGAGGAGATGGTGGAGAGCTTCACCTCCAAGATCCCTCACTCTCACAAGCTCACTCCCTCACTCCCTCACACTCCCTCCCTTAAGCACTCACAAGCAAGCAAGAGAATAGAAGGAGAGAAGAAGAAGAGTCCACTTTGCCACACACCAAAGAATGAGCTCTCATTCATCTTTTGAACTTTATATACAAAGCCCTAAATCCCATTTTGGCGGTCATCCCCTTTTTACATGGCTAGCTATAGCCTAGGCCATTTTTTTCATTGTCCTCTTATCTTTCTAGCTTCCTTCCTATCGTCATCTACCTTTACAATTTGCACGGTGAGAGCCTAGCACTCTTAAAATAAATCGTGGTGAATCTTGCATTCCTTTACAAAAGCATTGACTTGCGCTTTTTCTTATGTGCATTTCTCCTTGATTCAGGACTTTTCTACACTTCTTGTGTTTCCATATTTCTCATGGTGTGCCTTCACATCCTGTTTCACTTTTACCTTGGCCTTATCTTCTGCTTTAGATTTTCCCAATTTTCCACCTTGTTTGTTTGAGGGTTAATAAAGGGTCATCCAATAAATTACAGCTATGGGAGTTCTGTTTATAATATATACAATAGTATGAATAGCTTCAAACCAAAAGTATTTTGCTATATTCTTTTCAGCCATCAATGCTCATGTAATTTCTACAATAAATCCTTTTTTTTTTTGGCTATCCCATTGTGATGTGGGATATATGTGCAAGTAATGTCTCTTTATCCCATGAGACCTCAAAAAGTCACCAATTCATTAGAGAAGTACTTTCCCCCTTTATTTGATCTCAATCACTTAACTTTCAATCCTGTTTTTGTTTCAATAGTAGCCTTGAAAGTTTTGAAGTGCTACATCACTCTTTTCCATCATGAAATATATCCATAGATTTCTTGAACAATCATCAATAAACGTGACAAAGTATTTTTTGCACTGAGAGACATGTTCTGTGTAGGTCTCTAAACATTTGTATACACAATATACCAAGTATATTTTTGCTCACATTTGTGTCATGCAAAAAAGGTTATCTTGCTTGCTTACCAAACTAACATGCTTCACATACTTTATGGAATTTTGTAAGTCTAAAAGCATGCAACCCTACAATCAATCCTTTGGACTGCATTAATTTTAGCCTTTGCACATTTGCATGTCCAATATGTTTATGCCATATTTCAATGTCTACAACCATTGATTTTTCTTTAGTATACATATCAGGAATTTCAATATCTAAAGTGAATATGAGGCAAGGCTAACTCTACTTCCTTTTGTGACTAACCTACCCTTATCTTTAACTACAAATCAATGTTCTACATTAAATCGAACCCACAACCCTTGCTCTACCATTTGACCAATAGACACTAAATTCGTTGTGATTGTTGATGGAAAATATAATTCATCTGACAGATTCTTTGTCTGGACATCATGCAAGGATAAGGAAACCTTTCCAATGTGTAAAATTGGGTGGCATGAATCATCACCTATTTGTACATAACCTGGATTTTGCAAATCTTGCATCTCTCCAAATCATTTAGCATGATTTGCCATATGATTAGATGCACTTGAATTGACATATCATACATGATCATGTGTCCTCTTTCTTATAAAAACATTAATCATATGCTACATAGCAAATAGACACTCATTTTTGTCTTCATATTGTGTCATGAAGACAATGCATAGTTTTCTTGCTACAATTTACCACTACAGATATTATCCTTCTTAGCATAATGATGGGCTGCAATATGACATGTTTTGCCACAATAATGACAAACAATACTAGAATTTCTAGAATCTCTATTCTAGTATCCACCTCTTCCTCTAGAGCTCCCCTTGCCTCTAAAGTTTCCATAGTCTCTTGAAACTTGCATTTCACTGAATTGCTAAGTTAAGCTGTTTTGCTAGTTATCACTAGCATATCCTATACCATGTCCTCTTGAAGAGGATTGGCCACATTTCCTTCTTGAACTTGAACAACTAATCAAAATATGAAAATGGCTTTCATACATATATAGAAGTCACAAATGATTTTCAAGTCTTTTCATTATTAAGGCCACCTGATGTAGATGAAATCAAATCATCATCATCAGGCATTCTCTTAATTGCTGCCAAAGCATGTACAAACAATGCTTCTCATCTTCAAAACATACTCATTGATAGGCATTTTCACTTTCTTCAAAGTGTTCAACTCTTGTTTGAGTTAAATCTTTCGTGCCTTGGCATTTACTAAAAGTATATTTTCAAAAATTATCCAAGCTACATGTGAAGTTTCTGCATTTTTGATATGCTCAACCATAGTATTATCAATGACTATAGATAGTCAATATATCACCTTTTTGTTCTTTACATTTCATTCTTTCCATGCCTTTAATTCATTTGTAGTCATAGGGTTACTTAGCTCAGGCTCCTTTTTTTCACTTGAAATAAACACATAAAGGCCTTAAGGATATTCATCACATAAAACTTCCATAATGGGTTGTTGTTCTTGTCCATCTTCTCAATGATGGGATTTCCACTATTCTCTGTAATTATCACAAAATTAATACAAAATAGTAAGCAAGTCTTTTGCAACAACAAGTGCACAACAATACACCAAGTAGCCTTTTTCATTGAATTTTCAATAGTACATATACTTTGCAACTTGTTTGCAGATAAATTAGGTGTTTGCTTCTTGGCAAATATCTCAAACTTATAGATTTGAAATCTATAACATGTGCATCCACTTTTGGTCAACATAGTTGAAATTGCAGTATATCATGAAATTGTTTTTTGCAACCTTGCAAGTTTAAAATGAGGTAAACTACCTTAGATGGCCAAAAAAGCTCTTCTCTACAGAGTATACAATGCTCTACTTGCACATCAAATCTCACAACAATTTGAGATTTTTGCTCTACCCTGCTTCCGGTGCCTCCACAAGCACTATCCAACAAAAAGAGTGGAAGAATGAGAGAGCTTCTTACCCATTTATTTCTTGCTTAAATCCTTGCTTCTTCTGCTTTACTTTAGCATTCAAAACTAGCCTCTCTTAGTGGATGTGCTCTAATACCATGTCACGAATCGTGTGATGGGGGGACTTGCTTGAGCTACTATGCCAAACATACACCATACACACAAGAGAAAGCTCACTCAAGAACACAAGAAGAGAGATGGGTGCCAAAACATTTTATTGTTGGTTTCTTTTTCTTGCACAAAATACAATGTACACAAAGTATAGATAAGATACAACATAAAGAAAAGTGTCCTAATAAGTGGAATAGTGCATAACTGACTATACTAATTAACTAGTGCTATAACTATACCAGTTGTAGATAGGTGTAACAACCAAATATAATAAGTGATAAGTTAGTGGTCATGTGAGGATCATAATGACCATTGACATGCTAAGTATAGACATGCAAACCCATCTAACTAGGCAGTCCTTCATCAATGTCCGCATGTGTTGAGCTTGCCATCTTAATACCTTGCTCTTCAACATTCTCATAAGCACCATGGAGTCCTTTGGGAAAACATGGCCCAACATTTTCCTCAACAAATATATCGGCAGTATTTGGTGCTGCTTTTCTCATATATACCTTCCTTACAACTTGCTTGGTCTTACAAAAATCACTTGAAATTACCTTACAACACTTTTGTATGGTAGTATTGGACCACTTGTAGGGGGTGGTACATCACTTATGAATGGTAATGTTCCATAAGGGATAATTTCTAGTTTGCAAGTCGTAGAGGAGAGAAATTACAAGTGGTAATAGACCACATGTAAGTGATAGTGAAAACTTACATAATGTAGCATACCTTTTCAAATGGGGGATGCATAGCTTATAAGTGGTAGCACATTGTAGCAAAGTGCTTGTAGTGATTAGAAGTGAAGCACAAAATTTGTGGCATAGTACTTGTAAGTAGCAAAGCATCACTTTTGTAATTGGTCAGGATCTTTTGTTAGTGGTAGCATAGTAATGTTAGTGCTAGCAATCATTTGAGTTGCAGTGCACCACTTGTACCTAGCTTTAATTATTTAAAAAAACTAGCTTAGGAATGAAAGAGTGGTGTAAAAAACAAAACACTTTCTTAGAGATAGAAAATAATTGTAGTGCACTACTTGTGACTAGCTCTAATAAAATGAGAAAATGGTTTAAAGTTGAAAGAATCAACATATAAGCATAAGGACAACATTGTAAATTGTTACATACCAATACATTAAATTGTCAAACATAAATAACATACCATTTTGTAACTCTTGATCAATTTCTCTAATCTTTCTATCCACATAATGCCATGCCATGTAATAGAGAGTTAGAATAAAATTATGTGATGCAATCAGAATACTAGGTCACATATATATTTGAATATTGGCATAGATCTTTAACAAAAAAGATTTACATGTTTTCAATTCTAGAATCGATCACTGTGTATCTAGTGCTGGGAGAGCGGAGAGGCCTAAGAGATCAATATCCTATCATACTTGATGGCACATTGTAAACTTTGTCATAAAAGAAAGACCCACCCTTATTTCAATAACCTATTTGAAGTCATTTTGTATAACTACTTGCTATGTGGCTACTTTTGTATGGGAAGAAGGGTACTTTTGTATAAGGTAGAAAAAAAAGCTTGTAATAAGAATCTCATAGATGAATAAGGACTTGTCTTTCAAAGGATGTTTTCTTGTCTTTGTGTCATACTTAATTTATGTAAATAAACCTAGTGATAAAAGGGGATAATGAAGAAAGTTGATTTTAAGTGTCCAAATATAAATATTGTAGGTAATTAGGTGACTAAAAGTTCCCATTGAGGGAAGCAGGATAGCATGACCCCTGACAAGTCTGTCCAAGATAGTCTTGGTTATTTGGGAGTGTCTTTATGGAATTACTCTAGCTAGGAAATTATGTCGATCCAAGTAGAAATTGAAAATGAATCCTAATTTTGTGTCATTTTAGGGGACCAAAAAAGAGACTATACCTCATGGATAGAGAGGTTGATGTGGTGCACTCCCCCTCATTTCTCTCTCTCTTTGGACCAAGCACGACACCAACATACTTTGATTTGGGTGATTTCATGCAAAGCAAACACTTGAAAACCAATGTTAGTGAATCTTTAAGTGACCTCAGTTGATCTAGGGACCTAGATTTAGGTCCACCAATCCTAGTGGATTCAGCCAAAATATTATCACTATGATGTGGACTTAGGACCTGAGCCTAAGTGATTAAACCCATGTCATTCCAAGGAGTGTTGGGTGGCATCACTTAGAATTTTCTTATGATGGTCCACAAAGATCAAAGAGTAGTGAATATAGGCACATCACACATGGTATTAGAGCACACCTTAACTTAGGTATGTTTTTGTTTCTCAAGGATTGATTAAGAAAGAATTTCTTAAGTTTATTTCCTTCTTTGCTAATGTACATTGGTCTTGGTAGAGTGATGAGGCTTGGGGCTGCTTCCTAGTATTTTGAGCCATGTACATGTCAGTGATACACCCTTCTGATTACAGATGGAGAAGAGAAGTTATGCGCATCCTAGACCGATTGTATGATCTGTCCCACCACTGTACCAAGAAAGGAGATGGGTTTGAGATAGACCACTTTTTCATAGGTGCATATCGTTTTTACTACATCCAAAAAAACTTAAGAGAGTTTAATGGATGGGAAACTTGAAGCTTGTAACCACTTTTATATTCTCCCAATCTAGGAGAAATCCCACCTTGTACACCCATGGCAAGCAATTCTCTTGGACCGCTATGTTCATGATGAGGTGACAAAAGTAATCTTGGTTGATAGAGTGATTGTAAAGGGCCATTCCATTCACCATGGTTTTTCTATAGAAGGTCTTTTGGACCCTCCTTCACACTATCAGATTATGGACATCCATGGAGAGCCACCTTATTATTATCTTATTGAATTGATTGATTATCATCCTTAGGCTTTGATCATGGGATTGTTAGGTCCTCAAGTTGCATTTATTTTTTCTTATTTATAAAGAAAAAATCCATACTAAATGTAAATCTCATCTTGTACTACTTATAATAAAATGATTCTCTATTTGATTCTCAAAACTTGTGTACTCATCATGCCAAATTTATACTCTCAAATATAAATTATTGGAATTGTACTGTGAGTATTAAGTGAGAAATGAAATTCAAAGTATTTAGTACATGAATTTAATCGCAATTTTTTTTCAAAATGAGGGGACGGTACCTACTCAAAGTCCTATCGAAGCTTAGGAAAAGAAATTCCAATCCAAGCAAGTCAAACCACCTGAGTTTGATAGCAAGGAAAAGGATGTTGAGATCAAGGTAGAGATATGGATAGAATCCATGGAGGATTATTCACTGATGTGAAAATCACTCCCTCAAATTGGGCAATAATCGCCAAGTTAAAATTAATGGGGGAAGCCTGCTTGTTGTGGAAGCAATAGTGCAAGGACTAAGGAATTTTAGAAGCAACCATCACTTGGGATATGTTGAAGAAGGTGGTGCACTAAAGATACGTCCCATGAGCCCACTATACCTTGAAAATGAATGAATTCTTTAGCTTGAAGAAATTAGGGATGATTTTGGAAACATATTACTCAAGATTCATACCACTTCTAAAATACATGCCACACATGGACCTTTCACAACAGGCATCTAAGTTTTGCCATGGTTTGAACACTTCTTCATCCCAAAGCTATAGTCAAAACCAAGGAGTGGAAATTTCTAGGGCCAGACCATAAAATTGGACCATAAGGCTATGCCAAGAGAGCCCAAAGACAATACCAACCTAGGCAGAGTAAGAATGCCAAATCAAATGCAATAAAAATCTTTGTGCCTACAAGGGGCAACAATGATACACCTAGATGTTTCCATTGCAATGAGTTGGGCCCCTTCAAGAGGTAATGCATGAAACTTGGCCAAAAATTTTGCCAAGGATAGCATTGTGGCTAGAATCAAGCAACTTTGGATAGAGGAAGAATTGTTGGTGTGACCCTTAAACAAATAGAAGAAGATGAAGACCCAACCTTAAAGGTAGATATGGAGAGAGTACATGTCACCCTCCATAAGAAGGGGACAAATCACCAATTTTTAGTGATTCAGAGGCCAGTGTCCTATCAAGGTAAAACTTGTAATATTTTTATTAATTGTGGAAGCACCCACTTGTTTGTCTCACCAAAATGTCCTAAAAGGCTGCGAATAGACACTATACATTCATTAAAGCTAATGGTGAAATTGGCAAATGGAAAAGAAGCTCTTTCTACTCAACAATGTATCAAGGTAAAATTTAATATAAGAGGCAATCTTTTGAACTTGGGGCCTATGAACTTAGGATCCTATGAGAGTTTTCTCTAGGAATGGACTCCTTGATCTCCAATGATGCTCATATTCATTGTGGGAAGGGCCAAATCACATTCTAGAATCTCAAGGAAGAATATGTAACTACTCAGGAAGAAGAAGGAAAAACAAAAATCTAGCTAGCAAAAGCTTTTTGCATAATGAAGGGGTTAAGAAAAAGGTAGTTTTTCTATTTAATTAAACTTAATAAAATTGAACAAGGTAGTGAAATCAAGAAAGAGCCATCTTGGTTGAAGGAATATGTAGATGTATTCCTAGAAGAGCTAACTGAACTTCCTCCACAAAGGAAAGTTGATCATGAGATTAAGCTTATACCAGGAGTTGCTCAAATTGCCAAGAGACCCTATATAATTTCTATACTAGAAGCTATTGAGTTGAAGGAGAAACTCAATGAACTATTAGATTAGGGATACATTAGGTCGTCAAGAGTCCCAATGTAGTTGTGCCTTTGCATTGACTAATGTGGTTGAACTAGGTGATGGCGGTCAAGAATAAATGCCCAATTCCAAGGATAGATGAGCTGCCATCTTTAATATGCTAATGCATGATATTTTTTGGCTCTATCTTGATGATTTTGTCCTTGTCTTCTTTGACAAAATTTTGACATACTCCTAGAATGATGAGGACGATGAGCCACAACTTCGCATTGTCCTTGAAACCATAAGGACATCTAAGCTCTATGCGACAAAGAAGAAATGTAGATTGAGTCTCTTAGATTCATAGCATGTGCAGAGGGAATCTCAATAGATTCATTCAAATTCAAGGATGTTTAGGAATGGCCACCTCCAACATTAGTAAAAGAGGTGCAAAGCTTTTTAGGGCTAACTGGATGGTACATGATTTTCATTATGGATTATACCTCAATTGTTGCACCCCTCACCGATTTAATCAAGAAGAAACTTGCCATTGTGTGGACTCTTGTTGAATAGACCAGCTCTGAGAAGCTCAAATGTTACCACACATGTATTAGCTCCATGTTAAGTATGAATGGGAGAGAGAGGGATGACAAGGTAGGTGGGCTATTAGCCCCCCTTATCAAGGCTATAGAAGGCTCATCCAACTCTAAGCAATATAAGTTATTGGTGGGGATTTGGTTCATTAGTTGGTTTTTGTTTGGTCATTTAAGTCATTAGTGGTGTTTTTTTAGCTATGCATTATACACCTCATGTTGATTTAGCTTTCAACAACGTAGAACATATCATGAGAGATGTGAAGGGAGGCTGGTTGCTTTGCTACATATATGCAAATGGGGCTAGTATGTTTTTTATTGTAGTTAATATTTATATTTTTTGTGGTTTGTATTATGGAAGTTACACTAGTCCTAGGGAATTTGTTTGGTGCATTGGAGTGGTCATTCCTTTATTAATGATCGTTACTGCTTTTATAGGCTATGTATTTTCTTAGGGTTAAATGAGTTTTTGGGGATCTACCGTAATTACTATTTTAGCAAGTACCATATTTGTGATGGGAGATACCATAGTTACTTGGCTATGGGGTGGGTTTTTTATATATAATGCTACCTTGAATCATTTTTTCAGTTCCTATCACCTATTACTTTCTATAATTGCAGGCACTAGTCTTATTCATTATGTATGTTATGATAGTTATGCCTTCTAGGATAAATCAACTTAGAGAAAATGTTGATTATGTTTTTGGTTGTGTATACACTGGATTGCTAATGCACTAAAAAAAAAAGAGGAATGTTTGTGATTTCTTAAAACAAGATTATGATTGAATCTAATTATAATCAAAATAAAAAGGAAGGATGCTCTAGACCTTCCCCAAGGCTAGTTGCAAGGATCCTACTCTAAGGGGGTCAAAATCATAATTTAGAGATATTGGACTAGCCCCATTGTGAGAGATTGCTCCTTAGTGAGTGAGATAGGAGGAGATAAGGGTAGGAGGGGGGACTTTGGCTAGTATAGTCCAACCTTGCATGACCTAGAATGGTATTTTTGGCCATGCCTTGAGCCTAGTTAATGAGCTTGATGGTTACTTTTGTATAAGTGGAAGGGTACTTTTTTATAAGGTAGAAGAAGAAAAAACTTGTAATAAGAATCTCCCAAATGAATAAAAGAATTATTTTTCAAAGGACTATTTTCTTGTCTTTGTGTCGTGTGAAATTTATGTAAATGAACTTGATGATAAAAGGGATTAGTAAAGGAAGTTAATTTTAAGTGTCCACATATAATTGTGGTAGGTAATTAGGTAACTAAAAATGCCCGTTGAGGAAAGCAAAAGGGTGTGACCCTCGATGAGTGTGTCCTATGGCAGGGTGGTTTTGATTAGCTAGGAGCTTCTTTTAGGAGTTGTACTAGCTAGGGAGTTATGTTGACCCAAGTAGAAACTAGATAGAAACCTTGACTCATTGTCATTTTAGGGAACCTAAGTGAGAATATACCGCATGGGTAGAGGGGTTGACATGGTGCAATCCCCCTTGTTTTTCACTCTTTTTGAACCAAGTGTAACATGAGTTTTCTTTGGTTTAGGTGATCTCATGCAAAGAAAAATCTTGAAGACCGATATCGGCTAGTGAATCTTTAAGTGACCCTAGTTGATCTAGGAATCTAGATGATTCAAATCAATGCTAATGGGTTCAGACAAAACATTCCCATTGCGATGTGGACTCAAGTGAACCTAAGGGATCAACCCCATGCCATTTCAAGAAGTGTTGGGTGGCATCTCTTAGAATTGTCTCCTTATGGACCACAAAAATCATGCCTGAGAGTAGTGAAAGTAGGCATGTCACATCAAAAGAAGGGGAAAGGTATGGTCGAAAAGACATTTTGATAGTATAACATAATAATATGTCTCCTTCATTTGGTAGGAAGATTCTAAAACTTGGATTGAGAAATATTGTTTCTTCATTCACCCCAACCAATATACTCTACAATTCTTAAAAAATTATTTTAGAAAAAATGTTTTATATCTATATAATTAGCAATACACACATAAACATAGTAAATGTCATACATATAACGTGAGATAATTGGCTTTTATCAAGCATCATGTCATGGCTCCTTACAAGTGCATTGAAGTTCTCAATTCCCTATTAGATATCACAAAAGAGTTAATTTATCAAAATAAATACTTCTATTATATTTGAGTGTATTTATCTTAAAAGACACTCAAAATACATTGGATTTAGTATAATTATCTCTATCCTTCAAAGCTTTTCTCTTATTTTCCTTCATGTTATCTTTCATCTTTTTGTTCCACTAAAAGATTAAAAGATAAATTAGCTAACCAAATAAAATATGTAATACAAATTATAGAGATAAAAAGAAAGAGAAATAACTTATTACCTTTGGGATTCTTTTGCTTTTTTGATATAGAATTATAGCATTACTTGCCACCATAGTATTCTCCTTGATCTATAATTAAAAATAAACATTAATAATATTTTGGATATGTGATAATACTTAATTTTCAAAAAGCATTAAAAGATAACTAACATGTGTAGCATTTTCAAGAAAATCAATAAATGACTTATGTTTATTGAACATTTCATCCTTAAAAGAAAAGAAAATATATTATTAGAATGATCCAATTTTTTTTATTGAAAATGGTTACAAATATTATACTCATTGTATCAAAATTCTCATCAATTTCTATATGATCTACATCATGTTGTGTATCTCCCTGAATCTACCTTCACCTTGCTATCTCTTACCCTTGTGGTGGACTCTCAATAACGCACCGACACCGTGTTAGGGGAAGTTTATGCTATCATTAGAGGTGAATTTCGAAAGATATTTGGGCTGATATCTTCAGCCATATACAAAGAATTAGCTACAACATTGTTCTTTTACTTTATTTCTTACTCTACAGAAGATATCTTATCAAAATATGCAAGTATTATGTGCCCCTATGGCAGGGCAATGTTTCTAGATCATTCATAGATGCTTTGAGTTGAATTAACAGGAGCTTTTTATCTTATTTCTTGGCTATGGTAACTTATCCTTATCAAAAACTCAATTTGAAGCTCTCTTGAAGCAAGTCTCTTTGCCCTACAAGCCTTGTAATTGACTCATAAGCTTTTGTCCCTAATAGTCTCTACATTGAATGTAGTCATGCAAAGTTGATTCATGCTATGGCATCATGTATGAATGATGGGATGTAGAGTTTCTTATGATACATGACATCATATTGTACTTGATTTTATAATTTCTGATTGCTCTCACAGTCAAGAAAACAAGCTTGATTCGTGTAATGAAAGCAATCAACCATGGAATGAAATCTAACTGAAATTGAAAATTAACTAAGCTACAACAAAGAATTAACAAATCTATTGCACCAAGACATCCTCATCATGTATTAATGGTTGGGGATTCAAGAATACATGACGGCCATGGCTGAGTGCTTCATAGGCTAAGAAGAAGCTAACTCCAAGAAAATGGTAAAGCTAAGATTATTGAATGATCAAAATATGTCTTGCCTTTGGCCTCTAGTCCCTTTTATTCTAACCCTCTTCCAAACTTAAGGGCTGTTCACACATGTACACATAGGCTAGGGCTAAATTTACAAAGGCTGGAATTAAATCAAGGTGCAAATATTAATGTTGTATTTTCCTTCATGACAAACCATCCCGTCCTAAAGATGGTTTTGTCCTCAAAACCAAGAAGTAATGGACTAAATCCAAGTCAAGGATGATAGTAATCATACCCATTCATCTTCCAAATGATAAGAAAGCACTGTCCATGAAAAGAAGACCTTTTGCATGCCAAACTGTGAGAAAACTGACTGCTGTCTAAACAGGGCTGATTCACTAAAACTGCCATAACTTTTGATATATTGGTCCAAATAAGGCGTATGAGGTGTAGAAACGAAGTATACACTCCCAAGAATCACCCCATAACATCAGAATCAATTTTTGATGAAGTCAGGACAGTTTTATTGTCTGCAAAAATTTCATACAGCAAGCTGTCTCTACACAGTCACTGCATACTGCATCATATATCATCCTGTAATAACCAAGGAAAGTTACTGACATAAGTGGATGGTTGCCAAGAAGACTCTTCAATGGGAAAATTCTTCCACTTAATGAGATACTCAATGAGAGTACGATTTCTGAGAACTTTCTCTCTCTTTCCAATAATGCTTTCAGGTTCATAAATGATCAGTCCTGCCTCATCCAATGGTGGTAACTCTTCCAATACTTGTACATCAGGCCCAACATACTTCTTCAGTTGTGAAATATGGAATACATCATGTATTCTAGTGGAAGATGGTAGCTGAAGTTTATAAGCAAGCTCTCCAATTTTGTCCAAAATCAAGTATGGCCCATAAAACCTATGAGCAAGCTTGTTGTTCCCACCCTTTAATGAAGCATAATGCGTCTTGGGCACTTTGAGAAATACCCAATCTCCAACCTTGAAGTCTAAATGTCTTCTTTTCTCATCAGCATAGACCTTCATTACGTCTTGTGCTTTCCTTATGCTGTCCTTGCATTGCCTCATGAGCAACTCCATTCTTTCCAACTCTTCCTTTGCTTGTGGGTTGATGTCTTCATGGAATAAAACTAATGGAAGTTGGACTTTATACCCATAAAGAGCTTCAAACGGAGACATCCCAATGCTCATGTGATGCGTGTTATTATAGCAAAATTCAGCAAGGTGGATCCAACGATCCCATGAAGCTTGTGTGTCATGACAATAATGCCTAAGGTACACTTCCACCCAATGATTGACTCTCTCCGTTTGCCCATCAGTCTGAGGGTGATAGGCCGTGCTAGGAGTGAGGAAAGTACCGATAGAGGAGAATAGACTTTTCCAGAAGTTGCCCATAAACTTCGAATCACGGTCTGATACTATTCTCATAGGCATACCATGTAGTTTGAACACACCTTCCATAAATTGCTCGGCGACTTGCCTTGCTGAATATTGGACTTTAGTTGGAATAAAGTGGGCTGATTTGGTCAATCTATCAACTACCACATAGATACTGTTCCATCCATGACTGGTAGTAGGCAATCCCGTTATGAAATCCATGGAAATATCTGTCCATTTGCCCGTAGGTATGGGTAAAGGCTGAAGTAAGCCGGCTGGTAATAGAGTAGAATCCTTATTTTGCTGACACTCCAAACACTGAGATACATACTCTTTAACATCTTTCCATAGACCTTTCCAATAAAGGCTTTGATGAACTCTATCAAACGTCTTGAAAAGGCCCAAGTGACCAGCCATTGGCGATGAATGCATCTCTTGAAGCACCTTCAGCTTGAATTTACTGCTGGGAATCAAGTACACTTTACCCTTAAACCATAAGAGGCCATTATGCACTTTAAAATTAGGGAATTCAGCATCACACCCTTGCTGTAATTTCTGTAAAATATGGGCAGCATGCTCATCAAGCACATATTCCTCTTGCATGTCTTCAATCCAATCCTTATAGATGGTTGACTGGCCAAAGACCAAGCCACTTTTACCCAGGTTAACAAGCCAACTCCTAGGAGTTGTTGCACTAAACAAGTGATTATTGCACTAATTGTTTTAATTTGACTCAACTTAGCCTTCCCTAAAATCTATAATGTTGTTTGTAGTAGTCCAACTGCAAAGATTCTAAACTTCAGTAAATTATACTGGGCACTAAATTGCTAAACCTAAGATAACTATGGTTTCTCCTCATCTCTCAGAGGCAGCTCCTCATAATGTTCTCCTGCCATGCTAGTGGCGGTTTATCCAGGAAATGTTTTTAATGTTTGACTTTGGAAAGGTTGTTTCAAGGATATAGATCTCTTAGATCTATTTGTATATCTCCATTTAAAATTCCTTTTTATGTTTCTCTCCTGATTAAAATTAATTCTTTTATTTGTTTAATTTTAAACAAACATTCAAATCAAATTATCTGAAGTACCATAAACCCCTAAATTTTAATCTCCCTTGGTAGACATTCCCCACTCCGTATATAAATTTCGTCGTTGCTTATTAGTTTTTTAAATACTTAATTCATTTTGCAAATATAACGTCCTTTCCTTCTTTTCAATTATTAAACATCAACCAGAATAAAACAAGTTCTTTCATACTCTTATGGTTCACATTCATAATTTATTTTAAATTCCCATAACACCCTTTAATTTATCAATGAGTCCTAGTAGCCCTCCACTCCATATATTTAAGAAGTTGATTTTAAAATGAATAACATGTAAAAATTTAACATAGATGCTGAGGCTTTTTCTCATACCATCCAATCATTAAATTATTTTGATTTTACTTTGGTTTTAATTTAAACTAAATTTTATAACTGCAACCTAACATTATAAATCATTATAAAGTGTTGTCAAACTTTTTATTTGTAATTTCCCATGTTTCCTAAATGTCCACACCGTGTATAATCCCTCCTTTCAAAACCCAAACACTATATCTTTATACAAGCATTTCTTAAGTAAAATATTATTAAATCATTATTTCTTTTCTTTAATCCTTACAACATAAATGCACTAACAAATCAAAGATTTTGTTTGTAATACTTCACTAAGAATCCATAGTTTATATCAATAAATAACACATTTTACATAAAGGAAAACTATGCCTTTTCCTTAAAATAACTCTTTTCTAATTTTTAAATACAACAAAGCATCTTTAAAAATCTTGATAGAAATTCAGTAAATTCCCTGACTCATAAGATTTATAGGAAAAATATCAGAACTTATAAATTTTCAGTCATTACTTTTATAATATTTTATTTATGATCATTTTGAGTCATTTTTTAGTGTTTTCAACTATTTTTGATTTTTAATAAATAAAAACCAGTTCAGATAAATGCAAACAACCATGTAGCATAAGAAAACAGGTTAAAAGACATATTTTAAAAATATTAAACTAAAGAAATTATCATGCCATATTATTTATTTTAGATAAACCAGTTAGACACTTACTTGGAAAACCTGCAGGTCGTCGTCACGTCCTTGGAGACCGTGTCCTCTTGCAGTCCAGCCAAGGGTAAGTCATCGAAGTAGTCTTCCTATTGCAATCACTTTAAACTCTATTCCATCCTTGATTTCCAACACGTTGCTAAATTGGGCTTGAAGATTGCAATGTATGAATTAGGTCTTTACAGTTCTTTGAATAAACCTTTTCGATAACGGTTATTAGGAGAACTAAATATCTTCTTCTTCTTCTTATGTATAAGGAAAAGTGAGCCACCATGGATCAGTTTTGATAAAGGATGAAGTGCATATAGGGAGGACTCATAGATGTCATTTTTGATGAAGAAGATGCCAACATAGAAATGGCGGAGGAGAAGAAGAAGAGTGGATGTCCTTGTGCTTCCCCGTTAAACATGCAACCCCCTATCTTGCCTCTTCTCTTCTTGGCGCCCCCGAAATCCTCTCGCTTACTCTCCCATGGCGCCCTGACCCTATTTGGGTAGAGAGGCAATCATACACCACCTCACTTCTTTCTGACACACAAGCAATCCATCGTCATAATTTCTAACAGAGAAGTGAAGGCAAAACAATTCGTCCTCAGAAATGGTGCCCCTTATTTCTGTGTTTAGGAGTGCTGCTTACACTAAACGTCTCTCCATCAATCAAGATAGTCCACAACGACACAAGGTAGAATATCATGGAAAAAACAATCTCTCCATTAATCTAGACTAGATAGCGCATAGCACAAAAACAGAATGCCGTTGGCAAAGTGAACTCATGAAAATTCTTATGGAGGGCTCAAGGAAGCAGGGGAGAAGCTTTCAAACAACAGAGACACGCAAGTATTCCAATATGGGTCTCTCTCTAGTTGTCTTAGAGGGACGAGTTTGGGAAAGGAGAGGGAGCCTAAGTGGCGCCCCTGCCTCACAAAAAAATCTCACGCCCTCTCCTCTCTCTCTGTCCCGGACCACCACCGCCAACAAAATCGCCAGCTTATAAACGACGTCTGATCTCCCTTCTTCTTCTTAGAAAAACTGAATGATAGCCCCTTCCATGGCTAGCCCTCGAGCAACCAAATAATGAGAACTTGAAGCCTCTGGCATGGTAAGCCCTTCGACAACAAAGTAAAGCTTAAAATGATCCAAAACCTGCAGTCCAACATCATGGAAAAAATCTCACGCTCTCTCCTCTCTCTCTCTCTTTGCCAAAATCAATATCAATAGTATTGCCTTCTCAGGCTCTCCGGTTTCTTCTTCATCATTCTGCCCTCAGAACAAGTTCTCTGACAGAGACAAGCACCATCTCTTCGTCTGGCTGTTGGTACCCGATTCCTGTCTAAAGCTAGCATCATCCACTCCATCATTACATGGAGCTTCCCTCCTCATGGACCCTCTGCTGCCTCGTCTTCCGAATGCTCCACGCCAGGGCTCTGGCCTGCGCCTGCTGTGTCTCCAGGGCCTAGCGTGACCTCGCTTCCAACGACGAGCTCTGGTACTCCTTCTGCTTAACCGAATGGCCGTTCCTTTCCTCTTCACGACGTGTGCCGTAACGGCTCTCCCTCCCATGACATTCATTTTGTTTTTTCTCTTTCTTTTTCTTTAAAGTCCCTTCCATTCAAGTTTTTACCTATTAAGGTTTTTTTTTACTCTCCCCCAACACACAACCCCCTAAGGCAAAGTCCCAATTTCAATTGTAGCTGTTCCAATTGCAAGATAACTGCATCAAGGGAAGGTCTTTGAAGTGGATCTCGCACAAGTACAAAATGGAGAAATCCCATTATAGGCTTGAAGTGATTCACCTTTGCTGCCTTCTCATCGGGTATAAGATCCTGTGTTTGTAATGATTTCATGTTGGCATTGGATTCATTATAGCTGCCCTCCATGACCTAAACCATAACCTAAAACTACATAATCTGCCATGAATAACACGATTTCTAGTGACTCTAAGAATATGGATTGCATAAGCTCAAAGGACTTCATTTCTGCAATGTCCTACAGTCCCTAAGTCTAGGTCTCCAAAGCCTGTGCCTCCTAAATGAGATATAAGAGTTTCCTGTGATTGTAGATAGGCCAAAAGATTAAATTTTGTACCGACATTTCCTGGCCAAACTGCAAGGACACGGTCTCCAAAGACAGCAACAACGAACACCACATCTGCATTGAATTCATGTAAAAATTTAGTAATAAGGTGTCAATTGTATACAGTTTTGCCAAAAAATTGTTGCAATAAATGGCATGTTTTTAGGTGTTGTCATTCTCCCCCACTGAAATGCGAAGCGTCCTCGCGAGCACAACTACATCACGAACATTCAGCATCACCAACACTGCTACCACGAACATTGCTACGCAACTTTGAAAGAAAAATATACTCTCCTCCACTTAATTGCGAAGCGTCCTCGCGAGCACAGCTACAAGATCTGCAAAACCGCACATGGACAACTAGTAGACACTGGAAAAGTAGAAAAATACTTATTTGTGTCATATTAAAATGCAAACAATATAAATGTTTCAATGAAAAGATGTAAAAACTTGTGCAAACTAACATTCTCCCTTACTCACTCTCCCCACTGAAATGCATAACAGAGCTTCATCCATTGCATAGAATATACAAACTAGGAAGCTGTCTAGAGCCGCTAAACAACAATAATCCCTCTAGGCAATAAGTTGCCACACTACTATCCTACTAAAAATAGTGCTTTTGAAATAGCATCACTGATAAGGTCGTTACTTAACAAAGAACCCAAACAAGGTAAACTAATACTACAACACTAAATAGGACTCCTAGGGTTTAGCTGCTAACCCTCCATGTTCTACTAGAACAACCAGCCAATGGTTCGTAACTTCTAAGTGTCCAAGGCTTTTCTTTTAAGTTTATGTTTTAATGTTTTTTTTTTTTTTAAATGTCAAAAGAGTATATACATTGATTCTCTTTCCCAAAAGGTCCCACCCCAAAGAGATACAAGGCATCGGACGCAGGGCACCCGTCAAGGAAATCCCTACAGCCTACCAGGACCTCAGAGGCGATGGTTATCTTCTTTTGGTTGTTTTTTTTTTCTTTCAAACCCTGCAGTCTCAGGGTGTTTTTTCTTTTTTTCTTGTTTGTTTTTATTCTTTCTTTCTTTCTTTAAAAAGAATAAATATATAGACTCTTCCAAACTTTTAATATTTGGATTTTAAGGATTGTTTTGTTGTTATTTTTTAAAGGATCAACTAAGAGCTAAGAATACATCACTTAATTGAACGGTCAAACATTTCAGCTCAACAACTTTGCTCGAGGAATCTAATCTAGCGCATAATACTAGTCACTCTGCCTAGGCAAATGATAAGCAATGAATACTCACCAGCTCAGCATCTTTCTTCCACGCTACTCCGAGTCAAAATTTCGTGGAGAGAACCTTGTTATTCAGCTATCCCACATATCGCTAGAAAAGCGACCAAAAGATAAGGGAAAAACTCTATAGGATTCCTAATCGGACACCCATACAATGAAATTCACTATGTTATGCACACATGTCACCCCCTTTTTTAATCACTCCCTAATGCTAAGTCCCATCCCATGTGAGTGGACTTCATATAGAGAATTGTGTATATATATCATTCATATTTGTTTAAAATATTTATTTATAATTCCTCTGTAATTTACTTAAGTGTTTTTTTCCTTTTCTTTTTATTTTCTTCTTCGACATCTCTAATTTCATTCCATCAATTTTTTTATTCATGTATTTTTCAAAATGAATATGAAATAAAAAGTTTAGGTATGAAACAACCTTGTATGTTCGTGGATATTGCAACTCCAAGAATCAATCAGAAACATACAACAGTGTGTAACGCAAAATCATAGTCAAATCTGCACATGAAACATACACTAGCCAGTACAATGTTAAAGGGTTAGATAAATAATAAAACTTCTCCCTGTACAAAAGAATTATCAAATACGCATGTCACAATCGCGATCAACTAGACTGTCATAACGCTCCCACAGTATATTTCTCCGTTTGATAACC
Organism: Lygodium microphyllum; assembly: GCF_053477565.2. NCBI lineage: Eukaryota > Viridiplantae > Streptophyta > Polypodiopsida > Schizaeales > Lygodiaceae > Lygodium > Lygodium microphyllum. Next base: position 156,266,690 of record NC_141138.1, on the reverse strand, counting down.
ATTCTTACATATAAAACTGTCCTTCTTACTAACTTAAATATCCCAAACTCCAGCACTGAAAGGAATATCCTGACCGTGCGTGCAACTAACTACCTAACTACGTGGAAAATAAAACTAAAGTGCATGAAAACCTACAGGATATCAATAACTCAAAGCATTGTATGTTTTTTTTTTTTTTTAAACGATATGTATTTTTGTTTGTTTGGTTTGGTTGTTTGTTTGTTTTTTTTTTTAAATGTAGAATAAAAGAAAAAACATAAAAGACTAAGAAAACAAAATATCTAGACTAAAATCTTCAAAGTCTCTGAGATCTTCTAGTGAAAACAATAATCCTAATCCGAAATCATCACCTCCATCTAAGTCAAACCTATTAACTAAACTATCATCTATAGGATGCTCAAGAATAGCCTCTAGCGTAGACATATCAGAAGTCACAGATCCGCTATCAGGTGCATCGCTAAGAACCTCCATCACATCATGGAGCGAAACCGGAGCTGCATCATCATAGTAGGGCATAGGGGCCACTGGTAAAGCATCTAAGGAATGCCCCTCGGTCGCATCCATGTACCAACAAATATAATCCCAACATGGGCAGGGAACACTAGTCTGTAATTCATGGTAAGATGGAGTAAGGCGGTATACAGTGGAACGATATCTCGCAAATTCTGCTCGCTCTCTACCTACCCTAGACTGACCAGCGCCGCGCTCAGGAGAAAAAACACTATTATAATCATGACGCTGGTAGGTATAACCAATCATTTCCTGCATGGCAGTGGTACCATAGCGTCGAAAGTATGTGCGACACTGCCAACACAAGAGCTGAGCACGCACAAATAAATGCCGCTGACAAGACCTACAACCAAAAGGTGGATGATACTCTAAACAAAAAATAATCACAAAGGAAGAACCACAACAGGCCTCCCCTCTCGGCGCATATAAAAACCTGTCATGCGTCTGAAAACGTGGAATATCGTAAGGTCCAGCATGAACAGGATCAGTACTATCGGCATCAATACGAGGGTAAAGCGCATCCATCCACAAAAAGGCCATACCTGCATCCCATTTAAAAACCCCCCAAGAAAGAAAAGACATCCAAGGGTGGATTAGACAAAATATTATTTTAACTACTAACCTAACTATACCTAAGTCACAAAATGTTTAAGGCGCAGGCCATTAACCCTAAATATCTCATTTTCAGCATTAATATCCTGCACATCAAGAGAACCATTATCATAAACATTAATCACCTTAAAAGGTCCCAACCAACGAATTTTAAGCTTCCCAGGAAATTTATAATAACGACTGTCATAAAGTAAAACTAAATCGCCTTCTTTAAACTCCCGTACTCTAATATTCTGATCGTGCCATGCTTTACGACGTTTTTGCATTGCTTCTAGACTTTGTAGAGCTAATAATCTTTCCTCATCCAACTTTACCAATTGTAAAATCCGTTGTTTCAAAGATTCAACCTCACCTAGTCGTAATGATAGAGCTACTCGTAAAGTGGGCAACTCTTGCTCAATAGGGAATATAGCATTAGTGCCATAAACTAAATTGAAAGGTGTATTTTGCACTGTCACCTTATAAGTAGTTCTATAGGCCCATAACGCTTCGTATAAACGTTCATCCCAATCTCGCCTGTGGGAAGCAACCGTTTTAGTTAAAATCCCACATATAATGCGATTGGTTACTTCAACCTGACCGTTAGCTCTGGGATAATAAGGTGTTGATTTGCGATGTTTAATTTTATAGATTTCCATTAACTCGCTAATAAGACCATTCAAGAAATGGGAACCTCGGTCACTTACTAATTCCAGTGGGCAACCAAAACGCGTAATAATGTTCTCATACATAAACTTAGCCACATCAATGGCTTTATCCGTTTTAAGCGCTTTCGCTTCCACCCACTTTGTAATATAGTCAGTACAGACTAAGATATAACGATTCGATCGATATCTAGTAGGCGGATCAATTGGGCCCACAAAATCAATTCCCCATTTCTCAAAAGGTGCTAATGCCAATATAGGTGTCAAAGGCGTAGCAAAACTCTTAGAAGGACGACCAGTCCTTTGACATACATCGCATTTGTGACAATAATAATAAGTATCTTTAAATAGAGTAGGCCACCAATAACCAGCTAATAGAACTTTCCTTGCAGTCAATTCACCGGCAAAATGGCCACCACACGGCTCATCATGCAATGCCTTAAGAACCACTGATACTTCATCTTCCCTTACACAACGTCGATAGATACCTTCGCGTGGAAAAAATTTATAAAGGTAACCCCCTAATAGTCCATAGGAGCGTGCTTGCATAAATATTTGACGTTTCCTGCGCTTATCGGCACCAGGTGGATATTGAGCAGTACTAAGAAAATTCGCAATATCAGCATACCATGGAACTTGTGTCTCCACAGTAAAAAGTGATGCATCCGGCAAATCATCTTCCACACCTTCCTCCTTGTCTGATGTTAATAATCGTGATAGATGATCTGCTAGCACATGAGCTCTACCAGGACGAGTAACTATTTGAAAATCAAACTCTTGGAATAACAACATCCAACGAATCACACGTCCTGAAAGTTCTGCTTTATTAAGCAAATACTTTAACGCCTCATGATCAACATATATAGTAAACTTATTCCCTAATAAATAATGACGAAATTTCTCCACCGCAAATACCATTGATAGGCATTCTTTCTCAGTGGTGGTATAATTCCTTTCTGCATCACTTAAATTTCGACTCGCATAATAAATTGGATGATCCACCTTATTATCATCTGCTTGGCACAAAACAGCTCCTACAGCATACATAGATGCATCAGCATGAATATGGAATTCTTTTGTCCAATCTGGGGGTGCGAGTACTGGTCCTTCAATTAACTTATGTTTGAGAAATTCAAATGCTTTCTGGCAAACATTATCCCAAATAAAAGGAGTATCCTTTCGTAGTAAATTTGTCAAAGGTGATGCCACCTTTGCAAAATCGGAAATAAATCTCCGATAATAATTTAGATGTCCTAAAAATCCACGCAATTGCTTAAGATTTGTTGGAGGTGGAAGGGCAGAAATCTTAATAATTTTAGCTGGATCCATGGCAATACCTTCTTTAGAAACGATATGCCCCAATAAGGTTCCTTTTGGTACTCCAAAAACACATTTATCAGGATTCAAGGATATACCTACTTCATCACTACGTTCAAATACTTGCGTTAGTAACTCAGGCATTTCTTTTGCCGTACCATAGACACAAAAGTCATCTAAGAAAACTTCCATCCATTGACGTAGAAAATCTTGATAAGCTGCAATCATAACTCTCTGAAATGTTGCGGGTGCATTGCACAAACCAAAAGGCATTACTCTATAAGCAAATGTACCCCATTCAGTAGTAAATGTAGTTTTGGATTGATCTTCAGGATGAATTAGTACTTGGTTATAACCGCTAAATCCATCCATGAAAGAATACAGCTCATGACCAGCAACCTTATCAAGTACCTGATCAGTAAATGGCAAAGGAAAATGATCTTTACGTGTTTTGCTATTCAGCTTTCTATAATCGACACAAATGCGAATCTTCTTACTATTCTTCTTGGGTACTACCACAATAGGAGATACCCATTCACTGTATGCAACAGGATAAATAAATCCAGCATCTAAAAGCTTAGTAATTTCAGCTTTCACTAACTCTGCATACACAGGGTTTGTTCGTCGTTGACGTTGACATACAGGTTTTGTGCCTGGTTCTAGATCAATAAAATGCTGACATAATTCAGCTTTGATACCCTTAAGGTCCCTATATGACCAAGCAAAAGCGTCAACATGCAATCGTAAGACTTCTTCGAATCTTTCGCGATGTGGCGACTCCAATTGGTCTCCTAAATTTAAATATTTTCCTTCTGCCATTTTAAGCTTAACTACTTCAACTTCAGGCTCTTCAATAAATAGAGAGTCTATTCTTCGTGGCTTAATTGTGGGCACATCTTCGGATATCTGCATCAATACATTTCCAAGCAGGTTATTCTTAGTACTTGATTCCAGTGCTTCTTCTCCCACATTCACAGAATTCACTAAAGGTAAAGCCCTATAAGGAATAATAGCCAGATTATCTTGCGTAGCACCATCAACTTCTACTCCATAGACATTTACTAACTCAGGAAAGGATTTTTCAGTATATCTCTTCCCATATTTAACTAAATCGCCATTATTGACATTTACATTTTTACGAGATTTCATGGTAAATGAGGTTCTTACAGAGTCAATTACGCTAGGTATCTGCTCTGAAGTACATGGATATTGAGCATGTAACCTACGGCGATATCGACGTAAAATGTCGTTATTCTTTTCTAGACATTCCTGATCATCTAAACTCCAAAACCATTGATTATCTTTAAGCTTGAGAATTAATGAATGTAGATTCTCATCCTCCTCGCCCTGAATTCGACAGCCCAAATAATGTATAACTTGTTTCAGTTCCACAAAATTTCTAGGTACTGCAGGTTCAAACCATCTAAGTTGTGGCTCTTGCCCATCCCCATAAATAGTAAAATACATTACTCTTTCTTTTGGATGAGGCAACACCACCGCTTGCATATTGTGCAATTTAACCTTAGTAGGTTCAGATTGGACTCGTTGATAACCAATCATCGGTCCCCTAGAACAGCGATAAATCTTCTGCGCAATACCGGTCGAACGCCTAAAAGAATGACACAACCAGGGAACATTTGTAGGGTTTTTCTCTTGAGTCTCTGGTTCAAAAGTATTCTTAGATTTATTTTTTTCCAAAAACCTATCAGTGTCTTCATGCTCTTCCCAATAATTTGTATCCATAGATAACGCTTGGTCCATCTGTAACTCACCCCTACTGAATTTAGATTTCTCTTCTTCTAAATAAAATTCTAGAAGCGAGATTTCATCTAGATATCGCCTTTCTCTAAACTGAAACTCTGCCTTTTCCTTTTGCAACTCCGTAATCTTCTTCATTGCTTCATTTACAGCAGTCAACGTTGCCTCTCGCTCTACTTCCAATGCCTCTTCCAATTCTCTAATAATCCTAGCGTAATTATCATGATGTTCACGAGAAGTCTGTGAAAACCTGTTAACAGCCGAAGCTGAATCATCCTCATCCTCACGAGATAGTGGTCTTTGTAAGGGTTTGCACCTATGCCTACTTCTCCTTTCTCTTTCCTTCGCTTCTAGCTGAGAGTAATAAATCCTTTTAGCTCTATCTGGCAATTGTCCAAATCCAAAGGGTAAAGCATTTTCCCCATAAGGAAGAGCTTCTAAAATCCTACTCTCAAGCATACTATTATGATTATCAGTAACATCATCTTCTCCCATACCTTCTGAAGAGGTTATTGAAATGTCAGCCACATCAGATATCATTAACTCAGGCATTTCTTCCTCCTCTAATTCATCCATAGAAATCACTTCCGACCTGTTGTAAGCAAAAAATACATCTTCTTGATCATTTCCTTCTTGATTTGTAGATAATTGAAAACATGTTTCAAGCGAATCATCAGGATACTCTGCTTCCTCTACTGAAAGCATTAAGCAGTCGAGGGTTGTATCTTCGGATGTGGATAACCACTGAGTAATATCACTATCCGAATCATTGTCAGATGAAAACACTACAGCATACTCACCAATACCCATCTGTTCTACCTTGTGAGGCTGATGTACTATATTGACCTCTACTTTCTCTGCTCCTGCTGGGTGTGGTGTCTTAAATAACCAGGCATAAGGCCCTTCATGATCAGTCCCCTCCATTTCTGAATCATAAAACTCACTGTTGGATTTCTCATCCATTTCACTAACTGCTTCATCTCCTGAATCTTTCAAAAATCCTTTTGAAATAACTTGTATCTTAACCCTATCATCTCTAGGACCAATCACAATTGAACCTTTATACCAGTCCTGAATGCATCTTGCTTGGTATAACCAAGGTCTTCCCAACAGGACAGAATACGATGAAATATTTGTTTGCGAACGAACGATCAAATAGTTCACATGAAATTCTAATCCGGCTACTACAGATTTCACATTCCGCAATAACCCCAAAGGAGTTACTTTCCTTTGATCAGCCACACGTAAAACAATATGAGTAGGTTCTAGATCCTTCAACCCTAATTCTTGCATAGCTTGTTCTGTCATCAAATTAACTGCTGAGCCACCATCTAACTGCACTTCATGTAGCAAGTGGCCATTAATAGTAGTATCGATAACTGGAGCTCCTGGGTCCACAAATAAATCTACTATTTTTACATCCTTAGTTGTTTTTCCTTTGGAAGAATTTTCACGGATTTTAGAAGCGTTTATTTCAATCCTCTTCCTTCGACGCCGAACTAATTTATGGTAAAGTTGTTTCCGACAAACAGGCGCTATTTCTAGCAATTGCCGAAGGTTAATAGTCAATGATATTTCTTCTAATGCAGCCCAAAGATCATAGGCCTTATTTACGGATTCTACATAATCTTTACTCCTTTCCTTAGGAGGAACCAATCTTTCAGGAAAAGGAGCTACTCCTACTTGAATCTTAGGATTTACTAAGGGCACAGGTAATAATGGATGGTCAGAGGAATGCTGCGGAGAATCCGATTCAGGTAGTTCTATATTAGGATCTATGTCCTTAGACTTATCCTTCACTGCTTCGTTTAATTGTGGACTCTCTTCCTCTAAACCTTGCTCCTTCTGTTGTTGCTTTTGTGCTCGAGTAATAACACCAATCATAGGGTCAGCCCTAAAGGTCACCTTACGAGGTATAAATTTTGATTTAACTCCAATATCTTTCCTTATTGTTTCTACTTCAACTAAATTTGCAGCAGACGTTGAAGGTTCGTTAGAGGTTTGTTTCCCTTTGTCAGACATTTTATTATCCTCTCGCTTAGGACAATTCTCTTCATAGTGTCCTTCACCACTGCACCTCCTGCAAAGAGGAGTATAGTCTTGATTTTTACGCGCATTTGGACAATATGTGGCTATGTGACCTTCTTGTTGGCATCGATAACAAATTACTGGTCCCCTAGGTCTTTGTTGACCACCTTGTCCCATTGAATTACGAAAATTTCCATTATTTCTTCTAAAAGGAGAATTTCTCCCTCGATTGCTATCACTGTTGTAATTGTTTCGAGGCACTGGGGGTCTACCCTGGGTGGGCAATCCTCGTGGCCTAAAAGGTTGATTGGGTGGTCCAATCTCATAAGTCCTATTATTACGATCCATGTAATTGTAATTCGTTTGCATTGAACGAGCTTGTTGTTGCTCTTGACCTAATTTATGCCAACAATTTGTATCTAAATGACCAGTCTTGTGGCAAAAAGAGCAAAACGGTGGATGATCGGGCATTAACCTTGAAGGCGTCGGACACTCCGTAGCCACATGGCCATAACCATGACACTTACCACACCAGATATTAGATCGAGGTGGGTTTGAAGTCGAATTTCCCGACGGTTGTTGAGCACTAGATCCTTGTGTCGTTATCGAATAAATTTCCTTCAAAGGTGCTTGTACTGCAGTCATAATTTCCTCCTTTAATTTTCCTAGAGATTTCGCAATAATATCTGCTACTTTTGCTTCATCCAGAGGAGATTGAGATTGCGGCATAGAAGGCATTCCTGTCTGCATCATATAGGCTGGAATTGAAGTGTACGGATTTAAAGGTACACTCGACATGTTTGAGCTTGCGGTTACCGAGGGATTTAAAGGAACGGTCACATAAGACACGTTCTTAGGTACCCCACCTGAAGTGCTTGGATATTCTGTCCAAGATTCTTTGAATAGATCTCTCCGTCGTTGTTGACTAAGCTGCACTTCTTCCCACCATCTAGCATGTGTTTTAGCATCTGCCAACGTAGCTGGTCGTTGTAAACTAACATGCTGATGAACTTCAGGATTAAGTCCATCAATAAACTTACGTTTTTGCGTGGGATCGTCAGGAGCAGGATTCATCTTACGAATGATCGTCTCCATGCGCTCAATATAATGTTCAACACTTTCAGTTGCTCCTTGGGACAGATAATCCAATTGAAGAGCCAATCTATCTTGAAAACCTTGTCGTCTAAATTTTTCTAGAAAAGCTCTTGATAAGGCATCATAGGTCCCTTTATGTTGAGCATCTAAATTCCCATACCATTTTGCTGCTTCATCTTTTAATGTTGCAGGGAAGATATGAAGCTTTTGGTCGTCATCTATTATCTCATTGGCGACGCAAGTCACCTCAAATCTTTGCGAATGGGCATCGGGATCTTCGTCCCATAATCCCCCGAATTGCGTGAAATCAGCTAATCTAACTGGGTTGCGAGCCATTGTTTCTCTAAATAGTAGCCCTAACCCTAAATCGTTGATAGTATCAAACCACGGAGGTTCCTGAGGTTCCTTAAATAATTGACGCAATCCGAAGTTTGACTCTAAATCCCAGTCAAAGAACAGTTCAATACTACCGACTGTAGCATTAGCTTCACTCTCCCTAATTTCCCTATTTTTCCTACCTCTTTCCCCAGTGACACTGCTAGTACTGGAGGCAACTTGATCCCATTGATATGAAGCTGCTTCACTTTCTTTCAATGGTGTTCTACCAGTTGACAAGTTAGGCTGAAGAGGTTCTACCGTTGAGTTAGACACAGCGTCTACTCCCAAATTCAGCAATGCGTTGACCCTCTCTAGCCTTTCTAATAGCCAAGCCTCTTGTCGCACTGCTCGTTCTCTAACTCGCTGATCCCTAGCTTCGTTTTGCTGCTTCCGTCTCTCTTCTGAATTCATCCACGAGTACAAAACTAGCTGTTACTGTCATACTCCAAAATTACACTCGTTCTATTTGAAGCTATAAAATTAGGTTGTCGCTTGTATGCGCACTTAGAAGTTTCAAAATAGTCGGCAGCTCTGGGTCTATCTCCCCAAAAGGTAACTTTTCTTCTTGCTCGGGGATTAAACCTAGAATTTCAGCAACCTCTCTAACGTCTTTCGTGTCGAAAGCAATTCTTAAACCTCTGGATACACGTATCCAAGGCAACACATCATCCCACACTACTCTTCTAAACGTCCGATAAGCTGTGCGGTGATACCAATCAAAGTGGTACGATACACTGATTGTATTTATTTCTACCGCGTCTATTAACCCAAAGTGTGTCGCTAGTAGAACTATAGTTTGCGCACAGTCGTTAAAACCCCAGCTCCAAGAGGATAATTGTTCAACGTCCACAGTTAATTGTGGCCCAAAATATGTGCCTCCCTCTACTAACTCTGTATCTCTCGCCCTATCTAGCACTTTTCTTTGACACTCCTGGGGCAAATTAGGAAAATAGTCCCTTAGAAAAGAGACTGCGTATTCACTCATAAATAACACTTAGGATCTAAAATACCCTCGGAAGATTTATCACTCGTTCGAGCGCACTTGGCTCCCGGCAAACGCACCAAAAATGACTGGCCAAAGACCAAGCCACTTTTACCCAGGTTAACAAGCCAACTCCTAGGAGTTGTTGCACTAAACAAGTGATTATTGCACTAATTGTTTTAATTTGACTCAACTTAGCCTTCCCTAAAATCTATAATGTTGTTTGTAGTAGTCCAACTGCAAAGATTCTAAACTTCAGTAAATTATACTGGGCACTAAATTGCTAAACCTAAGATAACTATGGTTTCTCCTCATCTCTCAGAGGCAGCTCCTCATAATGTTCTCCTGCCATGCTAGTGGCGGTTTATCCAGGAAATGTTTTTAATGTTTGACTTTGGAAAGGTTGTTTCAAGGATATAGATCTCTTAGATCTATTTGTATATCTCCATTTAAAATTCCTTTTTATGTTTCTCTCCTGATTAAAATTAATTCTTTTATTTGTTTAATTTTAAACAAACATTCAAATCAAATTATCTGAAGTACCATAAACCCCTAAATTTTAATCTCCCTTGGTAGACATTCCCCACTCCGTATATAAATTTCGTCGTTGCTTATTAGTTTTTTAAATACTTAATTCATTTTGCAAATATAACGTCCTTTCCTTCTTTTCAATTATTAAACATCAACCAGAATAAAACAAGTTCTTTCATACTCTTATGGTTCACATTCATAATTTATTTTAAATTCCCATAACACCCTTTAATTTATCAATGAGTCCTAGTAGCCCTCCACTCCATATATTTAAGAAGTTGATTTTAAAATGAATAACATGTAAAAATTTAACATAGATGCTGAGGCTTTTTCTCATACCATCCAATCATTAAATTATTTTGATTTTACTTTGGTTTTAATTTAAACTAAATTTTATAACTGCAACCTAACATTATAAATCATTATAAAGTGTTGTCAAACTTTTTATTTGTAATTTCCCATGTTTCCTAAATGTCCACACCGTGTATAATCCCTCCTTTCAAAACCCAAACACTATATCTTTATACAAGCATTTCTTAAGTAAAATATTATTAAATCATTATTTCTTTTCTTTAATCCTTACAACATAAATGCACTAACAAATCAAAGATTTTGTTTGTAATACTTCACTAAGAATCCATAGTTTATATCAATAAATAACACATTTTACATAAAGGAAAACTATGCCTTTTCCTTAAAATAACTCTTTTCTAATTTTTAAATATAACAAAGCATCTTTAAAAATCTTGATAGAAATTCAGTAAATTCCCTGACTCATAAGATTTATAGGAAAAATATCAGAACTTATAAATTTTCAGTCATTACTTTTATAATATTTTATTTATTATCATTTTGAGTCATTTTTTAGTGTTTTCAACTATTTTTGATTTTTAATAAATAAAAACCAGTTCAGATAAATGCAAACAACCATGTAGCATAAGAAAACAGGTTAAAAGACATATTTTAAAAATATTAAACTAAAGAAATTATCATGCCATATTATTTATTTTAGATAAACCAGTTAGACACTTACTTGGAAAACCTGCAGGTCGTCGTCACGTCCTTGGAGACCGTGTCCTCTTGCAGTCCAGCCAAGGGTAAGTCATCGAAGTAGTCTTCCTATTGCAATCACTTTAAACTCTATTCCATCCTTGATTTCCAACACGTTGCTAAATTGGGCTTGAAGATTGCAATGTATGAATTAGGTCTTTACAGTTCTTTGAATAAACCTTTTCGATAACGGTTATTAGGAGAACTAAATATCTTCTTCTTCTTCTTATGTATAAGGAAAAGTGAGCCACCATGGATCAGTTTTGATAAAGGATGAAGTGCATATAGGGAGGACTCATAGATGTCATTTTTGATGAAGAAGATGCCAACATAGAAATGGCGGAGGAGAAGAAGAAGAGTGGATGTCCTTGTGCTTCCCCGTTAAACATGCAACCCCCTATCTTGCCTCTTCTCTTCTTGGCGCCCCCGAAATCCTCTCGCTTACTCTCCCATGGCGCCCTGACCCTATTTGGGTAGAGAGGCAATCATACACCACCTCACTTCTTTCTGACACACAAGCAATCCATCGTCATAATTTCTAACAGAGAAGTGAAGGCAAAACAATTTGTCCTCAGAAATGGCGCCCCTTATTTCTGTGTTTAGGAGTGCTGCTTACACTAAACGTCTCTCCATCAATCAAGATAGTCCACAACGACACAAGGTAGAATATCATGGAAAAAACAATCTCTCCATTAATCTAGACTAGATAGCGCATAGCACAAAAACAGAATGCCGTTGGCAAAGTGAACTCATGAAAATTCTTATGGAGGGCTCAAGGAAGCAGGGGAGAAGCTTTCAAACAACAGAGACACGCAAGTATTCCAATATGGGTCTCTCTCTAGTTGTCTTAGAGGGACGAGTTTGGGAAAGGAGAGGGAGCCTAAGTGGCGCCCCTGCCTCACAAAAAAATCTCACGCCCTCTCCTCTCTCTCTGTCCCGGACCACCACCGCCAACAAAATCGCCAGCTTATAAACGACGTCTGATCTCCCTTCTTCTTCTTAGAAAAACTGAATGATAGCCCCTTCCATGGCTAGCCCTCGAGCAACCAAATAATGAGAACTTGAAGCCTCTGGCATGGTAAGCCCTTCGACAACAAAGTAAAGCTTAAAATGATCCAAAACCTGCAGTCCAACATCATGGAAAAAATCTCACGCTCTCTCCTCTCTCTCTCTCTTTGCCAAAATCAATATCAATAGTATTGCCTTCTCAGGCTCTCCGGTTTCTTCTTCATCATTCTGCCCTCAGAACAAGTTCTCTGACAGAGACAAGCACCATCTCTTCGTCTGGCTGTTGGTACCCGATTCCTGTCTAAAGCTAGCATCATCCACTCCATCATTACATGGAGCTTCCCTCCTCATGGACCCTCTGCTGCCTCGTCTTCCGAATGCTCCACGCCAGGGCTCTGGCCTGCGCCTGCTGTGTCTCCAGGGCCTAGCGTGACCTCGCTTCCAACGACGAGCTCTGGTACTCCTTCTGCTTAACCGAATGGCCGTTCCTTTCCTCTTCACGACGTGTGCCGTAACGGCTCTCCCTCCCATGACATTCATTTTGTTTTTTCTCTTTCTTTTTCTTTAAAGTCCCTTCCATTCAAGTTTTTACCTATTAAGGTTTTTTTTTACTCTCCCCCAACACACAACCCCCTAAGGCAAAGTCCCAATTTCAATTGTAGCTGTTCCAATTGCAAGATAACTGCATCAAGGGAAGGTCTTTGAAGTGGATCTCGCACAAGTACAAAATGGAGAAATCCCATTATAGGCTTGAAGTGATTCACCTTTGCTGCCTTCTCATCGGGTATAAGATCCTGTGTTTGTAATGATTTCATGTTGGCATTGGATTCATTATAGCTGCCCTCCATGACCTAAACCATAACCTAAAACTACATAATCTGCCATGAATAACACGATTTCTAGTGACTCTAAGAATATGGATTGCATAAGCTCAAAGGACTTCATTTCTGCAATGTCCTACAGTCCCTAAGTCTAGGTCTCCAAAGCCTGTGCCTCCTAAATGAGATATAAGAGTTTCCTGTGATTGTAGATAGGCCAAAAGATTAAATTTTGTACCGACATTTCCTGGCCAAACTGCAAGGACACGGTCTCCAAAGACAGCAACAACGAACACCGCATCTGCATTGAATTCATGTAAAAATTTAGTAATAAGGTGTCAATTGTATACAGTTTTGCCAAAAAATTGTTGCAATAAATGGCATGTTTTTAGGTGTTGTCAATGGTAGACACAGTAGATAGACTGCATGCCCACATTCTTGATAATGCATCAGCCACCACATTATCCTTGCTAGCCATGTATGATATTTCAAAATCATATGATTACAAAGTGGCCAACCATCTCTTTTGCTTGGGAGAAAGATTGGGCTGCGAGAGAAAATTTCTCAAGACCCTATGATCTCTTTTGACTTTGAAGTGTGTCCCATAGAGGTAGTGGTGCCATTTCTTGATTGCATGTAAGATAGCAAGCATCTCCTGCTCATAAACATGCATCTCTCTCTCTTTGTCATCAAATTTTCTGCTCTCAAATGCAATGACACCATGCTCCTGTACCAAAACTGCTCCCAAACCTCTACCACTGGCATCTGCATAAATGGTAAAAGTCTTGGAGAAGTCAGGGCAAACTAGTATGGATGCTGAAATAAGCAATTCTTTCAGCTCATTAAAGCTCTTGTCAGCGATCTCATCCCAAAAGAAGGCCTCCTTTTTCAGCCGTTCGGTAAGAGGAGCTGCGACATGAGCATAGTTCTTCATAAACCGTCGGTAAAAGGATGACAAACCAAGGAAACCTCTTAATGAAGTGGCATTGGTTGGTGTAGGCCATTCTTTGATGCACTAAACCTTCTTAGGATCCACTTTGATTCCATCTTCTCCCACTATATGACCCAAGTACTCAACTTCCTTTGTCATAAAAGAGCATTTAGTGGCCTTGGCAAACGGTTTGTGTATCCTCAATATGTCAAAGAGCTCTTTTACATGCTGCAAATGGTCTTGTTTATTCTTGCTATAGATCAAAATGTCATCAAAGAATACCAAAACTGTTTTAAAGAGCAATGGCTGAAGTATCTTATTCATGAGAGACTGGAATGTGGCTGGAGCATTTGATAACCCAAAAGGCATAACCATAAACTGATAAAGACCCCTCTCCGTCCTGAAGGCTGTTTTGAATTCATCCCCTTCCTTCATGCGTATTTGATGATATCCCGATCTCAAGTCAATTTTGGAGAACACCTTGGCATCCTTCAATTCATCTAAGAGATCATCTATTCTAGGTATTGGATACCTATTCTTGATAGTGACCTTGTTGAGATCGCGGTAATCAATGCACATTCGAAAGGAGCCATCTTTCTTCTTCACAAGAAGGACTCGAGAGGCAAAAGGTGATTGGCTTGCCTTAATGAGACCCATTTCCAAAAGCTCTTTGACTTGGCATTCTACCTCTTCTCTTTCCACTTTGGAGAGGCGATATGGTGGTTTGTTGATGGGCTTTGTATTGGGCAGCAAGTCAATGGGATGATCCACTTCTCTTTTGGAAGGAAGAGAGGTAGGTGGCTAAAATAAAATCATCATATTCTTTCAGCAATTTACAAAGACATGGGTCCATATTGTTGGTAGGAGAAGAGGGCCGATCCTCTTCAATCTTGGAAAGAAGAATGGTGAACATACATGCCTTTGCATTTATCTCTTTCTTAACCTTCTTGGGGCTGATCATCTCCATTCTTTTCTTTTCAGCTCCATGTAGTGTTACTTGTTGTCCACACCATTTAAACTCCATTTCCATGTTGTTGAGATCCATGGTAAATCTGCCCAAAGATTTCAGCCAGTTGCAGCCAAGTATTATATCAATGGGACCCATTTCTAATGCAATTAGGCTCACTGATGTAGTGCACAATGGGGAAAGGGTGATAGGTACATTTGGACAGTATTGATTGCTCATCTCAAAATTTCCATTTGCCACTTGGATTTTGAGTGATGTAGGTATTTCATGCATATTCAATTTCAGCCCATTGAGTGACTTAGCATTAATGAAGCTATGTGTACTTCCCGTATCTATGATTATATGAGCGGTCCTTCCCTTGATTTGACCTTTAAGGCGTAGGGTATTATTCCCCTCTTGAACCACTCCATGCATCACTTGATATGGCACATAGCGATGGATGTAAATCAGTCCATGAATCATCCAAATAATGACCATCCGGGTCGAAAGGAAACCCATCCATCGGATCATAGAACTCATCATGGCCATTCTCTTCATTTTCATGTGCCTCTTCTTGAGTTGTTGTGACATCAAGCTGAGCCAAGCTTCCTTCAATAGATTCAACATCGGAATCATCCTCGATGATCATGCTAATCTTCATATTTTTGGCCTTGCATTTGGTCTTATGATCGGGTGACCATTTCTCTCCACATTTGTAGCATAGTCCTTTAGCATACATATCTTTGAGCTTGTCATTCGATACATGTTTGCCTTGAGTTGGGGCTGAAGTTTTGACACTTATATCAGTTCTCTTTCCATCAAATCTATTTTCAGCATTAGGTCTGAAATTACTGCTTTGTCTTGACCCAAAAATAGTAGGAAAAGTGGGTATCTTGCTGTAGGTATTGCTGAAAGTATTTGATGGCTTCCCAATATGCTGAATATCAGTTTTAGCATGCCCATAATGGCCTGATGTCCTTGGGAACTGCGTAGGCTGAAAAGAATGCCCTGTTTTTGGCTGGAAACCCTTGTATTTTTGCCCATAACGTTCAGCCAATTGAATGGCAGCTTGTAGGGATATAGGATTCATGGCTCCAACTTCAGAAGAAAGAATATGTTCCAAACCAAATATGTATTTATTCAACTTGGCACTATCGGAGACCCCATGAACATACATCGAGAGGTTCAAAAACTGATTTGAGTACTCTCTAACCGAGAGACCACGTTCCTCAAGTGCATACCACTTTTTCTCTAACCGCTCTTTTTCAATAGGGAAAACAAAGACTTCAATCATAGCATTTTTCAATGCATCCCAAGACAAGAAGTCATGTCCCATCCTCGCCATATATCTCCACCAAGTGTGAGCATAGCCTTCTAGATGAAGGGTTGCAAATTTTACTTTGGCATTCTCGGGCCTTGGGTAAAGGGAAAAATACATCTCTAACTTGTCAAACCACTCCTCCAACTCCGTGGATGAAGGGTTCTCTCCCTTGAAGTTTGAGATAATTATTTTCTCCTTGTACTCTCTCTCGTATTGAGGAGGTTGTCCACTAGGGTGCTGCTGCCCATTATGGTGTTGTGGCCCAAAAGAATTGCCAAAAGGTCCTTTCCTAGGATATTCATTATTTCCATGCCCTTGTGCATAAGGAGTTTGTTGTCCATAATGCATACCATGACCTTGTGGCTGGAAACAATGTCCTTGAGGCTGAAAGTATGTGTTGCTCACATTGGGAGGTTGTCCATGCATAGGTGAGTTGAAAGGTGGTTGCTGCCCATTATTTTGCTAATTCCAACCATGATTTAACATGGGACTTGGCCTATTGGGCTGCACTTGAGTAGAGAAATTATGTTGTGACTGTCCAAAAGCATTTGGGGCTGAATTCACATGTCCATGTGGCTACCCATAAGAGTTTGGGGCTGAATTAACATGCCCTTGCTCATAGCCACCAACATTTGCTTGAGGGTAAAATTGCTTGTAGAAAGAGTTGCACCCATGGATGTCTTCATCATGCTTTGAGTTTGTTTGCACTCTTTCTTGAAGATCCTGCCCATGTGGCTGAAAGTGACCCTTTTGTTGATGGAATTGTGGCTGAAGTGAAGTGGGATGAACAAAATCCTTAGCTTTAGATGACTCTCCAACTTCAAATTGACCTACCACCTTAGGAGTAGGTGGTTTAGGTGGTTCTTCAGCCCTATGAGGATGTGGGATATTAAGACCAGCTGTAGGCAACATTTTCTCACCAAGAAGTGCTACAAGCTTGTCAATTCCCAACCTCATACCCTCGAAACCTGGTTTCATATCCTTTATGTCATTTGACAATTGTTGAAAACTGTTTGAATTCATTGAGATATGAGACGTCTCTATGGGTTGATTGGTAGGGGAGTGGGTGGAACTTGCATCGATCTCATCGTTCTCATAATGCATTCAGTAAATGGCATCTTGAGAAGTGTCATGTTCACCCCTTTCCTGTTGATGTTCATCCCTTCCCTGTTGATATTCCTTCAATTCTTCATTGATAGTATCCAAAACAGGGTCTCTCTTCTTATTCCTAGCCATGGGTTGATTTCTGTCCTGAATTTCCTGCAGTAGAAAAACTTGATTATCTTCACTTCTAGGGCTCCAAATTACAAGGTCTCTGGCTCTGTTCGAAGCTTGAAGAGCCCTCTATCCAACGATCTATCAAGTGCAAAAAATGGATGAGTATAGAAATTTCTGTAAGGGATTTTCTGTTGCTGTCTGAAAATTCCTACATGTAGTGAATACCCTGTTCTAGTCAATTAATGGCTTGTACCATCAATACCAAGCATGTACCAACTTCATAACCCTGTAGGAGAGTCTCATACGTCTGCCCATACTGAAAATGACCTCTGTAACCAGTAAAATGGCTGTCTAACTCAATGTAGACTGCAATCTTTAATGGGGGTATGTATACATACTCTGTTCCAAAATTTAATGCTGAACCATAGTGTCTTTACCATAGGATGCATACATTTTACTGTAGCCATATGTCTTCATACATTTGCCATACATTCATGAGTACCATACATTTGCCAATATCTCAAGAACTCACTGCCCATAAGTCATGATGTAGGCTCATTTCAAGTGCCTTAAAGATTTGTACCTGCACCTAAACTTGAAAATACGTGGGATCCGAGACCCGAGGGGTTTGCAAAGTTCCCTCTCGGACTGGGTTGCGCTCCCCTTCAGGGTCCTCGTCGGTAGGGGAGGGTCACCTCTCTTTTGTCCTACCGACTCGCCCGGCATCCACTTTTCCTCGTGGGCAAGTACATGGCAAGTGAATTCTAGCTCTAAAAATCAGTATGATATGCATGGAATAGGAAGGAAATACAATTGCCTTTCATTTGCCCTTTTCATGATATGCAAGATTGGAATTGAAAAGACTGAAATGTAAATGAGAAATGGAGAGGTATTTACCTTAGCAGTGACTCACTGCTTATAAAGCTTTTCTCACTTACCAATTGGGTAATGATTTTCTTATGATCAAGAGGCAAAATAGGCAATCAATTTCATGCCAGGGTTAGGCAATAAAGATTGAGTAATGAAGCTCAAGAAATTACTGATTTCAGTGAATGAAAGTAGATGGGTAATGCTCATTCTTTAAGGAAGAGTTTGAGACATTTAGAGATGGCCATTTCAGTAAATTGAAGAGGTTTAGTAAAGACAATGACTGACATAACCTATTGGCTTCATGTAATGCATTAAGCTATGAATGAAAGCTTCATTAATCCTCTTATTTCTCTTCAACAATTGGAAATGAGATCAGCAATTGGATGTAAAGAGAAATTAAGAGTGATTAGAGTACCTCATTTGATTGATTGGAGAAGAGTATTGTTGATGGAATGACCTTCGATCCATAATGCTTGATATAGGTGAGTTTAAGCTTGATAATCCTTCTAAAATCAGTCCAAGAGATCTTCAATTTTCAAGAATAATCCCTTCCTTGATAAGCTTCAGCTTCATTAATCCCATGAAAGCTCCATGACTCCATGAATGCTCCAAATGAGGGTTGATGAAGACCAATTACCTTCTCTACTTGAAGTAGGTTGCAATAGGTAATAGAGAGGCCTTCAATGTGTCCAAGAGATCCCGAAATTTGAGAGGAAATGCCAAAATTTAATGGCATGAAAGCTTCATGCTGTCCATTGAACACCTAGACCTCCATTGGCTTCAATCTCCTTCAATGTCGGTCCAATGTTGATGGATTCTTGAGGGAAAATGGTTGAGGAAGCTTCAGAGATGCTTTGCCCACAAAAGCCCCATGAATTGCTTTAAAAATTTCAGGAATCTTTAATGCTGTCCCAAACTGTTATACATAGAGTTTGCAATCTCCATATCCATGCTCCATCAAAGCTTCAAGCTTCAAGATCAATCAATGTTGGTACTAGGATGTATGTAGAAGCCTCAGGGAGTATAATAGAGCAAAAGCCCTTTGATCTTGATGAAGAAATTTGAGAAATTTTAGTGCTGTCCAAAACTGTCATAAAACTCCATACCTAGGGTTTGAGAAAGCTCCCATCTTCCAAAAGGAGTGAAAGATCAAGTAGAAGATGATGTATACTCATAGTTGCACTCCATTTGATCATCCCATGAAGAGTATAAGCTCTGATTGCCTCACGTTTGCTGATCAAGAAGGGGGGGGGTTGTAAAAACAGCGCAAACTGCTGCTGGACATCCTCTTACAAGACGTGATGAAAACGTCGTGGATATGAAGCATGTAGGTACTCAATAGGTAGCTTAAGACCCACACTACATTCTTACATAAGCCATTTGAGCATTAGAGGTCATGGGAAGAAGATCTGAGAAGAAATGTCCATGGCAGTTTGTATGGCAGCTTGAAAGAATGAAGAAAGAGAGGAAGAAACCTTTCCTTCTCAAAAGTAACCACAGTTAAAGTGTCCTGTAACCATTAGTTTGTCCACTTACCCCAATTTTTGGCTCAAATCTTGATCACGTCCTGCTATTTTGGCTGGAGCCCTCCATTTCTTCCATTATTAATGCCAAGAATCACCATCTTCATCCCTGTTTGTAGCAGACTTTCACATGTAACTCAGGTTTGAAGCCTTCATGTCCTGTCAAGTCCTGTCACTCAAATTCCTAACTATGGTTTGCTCTCTCTAGCCTAGGAAACTAAATCTAGTACTTGAAAATGACTTCTGCAAGGATCTAAGCTATGGCTCTGATACCAATGTAATGAAAGCAATCAACCATGGAATGAAATCTAACTGAAATTGAAAATTAATTAAGCTACAACAAAGAATTAACAAATCTATTGCACCAAGACATCCTCATCATGTATTAATGGTTGGGGATTCAAGAATACATGACGACCATGGCTGAGTGCTTCATAGGCTAAGAAGAAGCTAACTCCAAGAAAATGGTAAAGCCAAGATTATTGAATGATCAAAAGATATCTTGCCTTTGGCCTCTAGTCCCTTTTATTCTAACCCTCTTCCAAACTTAAGGGCTGTTCACACATGTACACATAGGCTAGGGCTAAATTTACAAAGGTTGGAATTAATCCAAGGTGCAAATATTAATGTTGTATTTTCCTTCATGACAATTCGAGTTAGAACTTATGAAATAATACTCTTGTGATTTTTGCTAAGAACATGCAGTTGGAAGCTCTATCAACATCTTCAAGAACTTGGCTTGAAACATGCAACCCTTCTCTTATCTCTACCACCTCCAGAGTCTAAGCTCTTGAACCTCCATACATTCTTCTCTCTCAAACCCTTGTGATTGACCATGAAGTACCTCTTGAACCTTTAAACATTCACTATAATCTACTTATCTCTTGAAGACACATCTCCATCTATCTTGTCCAGTTTTCTTGCCAAACCCTTGTGGTGACCTTCAACCCTATGCGCTGCGACAATGCTCATGTGCCATTCCACATTAAAATTACTAAACCCATCAAGAACCAACATTTCTCCTTCACTTTGAGACTTAATAATGTTTGGAATACCTGTATGAGTAAACAACCATTTCAATGTTTGATGATTCTCAATTGGTACCTGACTTGCGCCAACCCACCAAATCTCCATCCTAGACTGAAACTTATGCACTAGTGCTTGACCCCCACCATTGTTGTATTCCAATACCCTATTCATGATGCAAATGCTGACCCTTTCCATCTTTTTTCCTTTTTGAATCTATGCTTAATCTAACTTCAAGGCAAACTAGTGCTCAGATTGGGTGTTGTATGTTCCCTAGTGAATGCCGGAAGGTCCCCAAGAACAAAGAACTCTACAATTCTTCATAAAAAGCAAAAGAGAGTTTGCATGACATGAGACAAAAAGACAAATTGGATGCAATATCCCCCCATGACTTTTGTGAGCGCTTCACAAGACGTGTATATATAGATTTATTTATCTCCAAGCTCGATGATAGCCCACTTTACAATTAGCATGCTTTTGGCTTTTGTGTTTGCCTTTGCCCAAATAAAGAGTAAGGCGTTTGGGCGCCCAAAAGTCGGGCTATGCCCAAATACAATGTCAAATAATGAAATATTAAATCGAGCACCTATATGCATACAAAATAATAAATGTTTTGTCAAGCGCTTTAATAAATAAGCACACCTAAATAAATATTGGCACCACACCTTTAGTGATAAAGCGCGTGTCCATAAAAAATAGTAAATCTTCTAGGCATTTTGAATTCACACCATCGCCCCCGTGCTACCCAACGCCATCATGCCTGTTCTACACATCAACTGAAGCATTCACAATTGTTAGAAAATAATAAGATAAAAGACAAAAGTGAATACCTAGCAGTCTTTGGCTACAAATAATTAAATAGGTTGAGACTCTGTCCGCGTCCTAACCTTAATTTAATTCGAGTGTACACTCTAAACTCATAAACTTCCATTAATTTGATATGTATTTTGCGGAATCACCTACTATGGAATCACCCACGTGCACATTAAATTAATTTGACGTCCGAAAATGACAGATGTCCTTGTCAACTTATCGCACAAGGAGTCTACCTTGTGTACGAGGCCTAGCAAATAAATATAGTTTTACAGAATCCACCAAAAAACCTCAAGAAATCCACTGTGGAATATACCTCCTAGCATCATACCCCCGGGGTGGGATAGCAATTGTCCTCAATTGCTATTAGCTCAATGTGGAGTGAGCAGTGAGGGGTAAGCACTTAGGTCATGTGCGTGCATCCATTGGTCTTCTTCAACAGGATGATTTTTAAACTAACCAAATATCTAGAATATCTACGGTCAGTTCTAGTAGTCATAAAGTCACTGTCTAGAATAGTTTTGGGTTCAAGGATTTTAGTTTCTTCTTCTAAGAAAGGAGGGTTTTCATAGACAAGGTGGATAGGTAATTGGCCTCTAAAAGATTGTAGCAAACATATATGAAAAGCAATATGTATGTTCCAATGTTGGGGTAGTTCTAATTTAAATTCATTGTCATTTATCTTGTAAATTATTTTGAAAGGTCCATAAAACCTAGGTGCTAATTTAACAATAGGGTGGTTTTCAACACTTTGCAATCTTTTCTTTTCAATGCGTAACCAAAATAATCATCAACATTGAAACTCATGGCTTTTCTTTTCTTATTAGCTTGTTTAGTATATGATTGCTGGGCTTTTGCAATCATATCTTTAACTTGAGAAAAAATAGTAGTATGCATATTGGCAATATCATCAACAACTTTAACTTTATTCGACCATGTATAAACAATCTATGTCCATAAATGATTTCAAAAGGTGCTTTTTGAGTAGCTATATGTGGTGTATTATTGTATGCAAATCGAAGTGGATGCAAATGTGTATCCCATGTTTGTGGTTTTGAAATTGTGTATGCAAGCAAAAGATCTAGAATTGTACTATTAGTAGCTTCTGTTTATCCATTGTTTTTAGGATGGAATGCAAATGAGAAATCAATCTTAGTACCCACATTAGCAAACAAATTAGTCCAAAAATTATTGTAAAATATAGAATCATGATCAGAAATAATAACTTTTGGCAAACCATGATTAGTGAAAAGAGCCTTCAAAAACAATTGTGTAGCTTGAGATGCAATTAATGTTTTCTTACATGGTAGAAAATATGCTTGTTTGCTAAATCAATCTACTATAGTCCAAATCATATCATGATTAGCTTGTGTATTAGGCAAACTAGTTATAAAATCCATTGAAATATGTTTCAATGGATGGTCAAGAATTGATAAAGGCATTAACAAACCATATTGCTTACCATGGTGTTGCGTGACTCTTTGGCAAATTGAACACTCAGAAACAAAGTTAAAAATATCAGATTCCATTTGTGGCCAAGAAAAATCTTCAACCAATATTCTTAAAGTAGAAATAATACCTCTATGTCCTTGATATGGAGGACAATGAATTTCGTGCAACATAAATGATCTAAATTGAATAGTGATACACAATCTTTTCTCATAAAATATAAATCCTTCAGAATAAGACAAAGAATCAATTCAAGTCCACTTATTAGCAACTAATTTGTTCCAATTAGCTTGAAAACTGGGGTCATGGTCATAGGTATCCTTCTTAGGAATAAGGGAATCAAAAGATAGAACGGAAATATTATGGATACTTGGTATTCTACTCAATGCATTTGCAACAACATTCTCTTTACCTAGTTGATATTAGATAAGTGGATGAAAAATTTGAATGAAAGCAGTCCATTTAATACGACGATCAGAAATTTGTGGCTAACTAAGGAGATGTTTGATACTTTGTTGGTAAGGTTTAATCATAAATTCGGATTCCATTAGATAGTGTTTTCATTGACGTAAGGCTTATACTATAGCTAATAAATCTTTATAATAGATGAAGTACTTCAACTCAAAAGGTTTAAGTTTGCAACTAGAATAGGCTATGGGATGTGAATCTTACATGAGGACAACTCATATTCCTGATCCATTAGCATCAATGACTACTAGAAAGAATGGCCGATTAAAATTAGGTAATTGCAAAATAGGTGCATGTGTTAAATCATGTTTCAACAAATCAAAAGACTTTGTTGGTTGTTAGGCAAACCAATGATCACTACAAGATATAGACCTTATAGCGACGTTTAAAGCGACGAAAATACAAACAACAAAATTTGCCCCCGTCGTCGCAAAAAGCGTCGTTATTGACGACGCCATAGAATCGTCGCTATAACCGTCGCTATATGCGTCGCTATATGCGTCGCTATATGTGACGCATATAGCGACGATTACAGAGAATTTGCGACGCTGATAGCGACGGCAATAGCGTCGCGTGCAGTAAATTTGCGACGCAAATAGCGACGGTAACAGAGAAAAAAAAAATTTTGTGGCAGGGCAGCTGTGCAGTATGAGAGCCATACAAAATAGTTTCTGCACTGCTTCATACAAAGCGTTTGCAAACAAAAAGAATGTATACTGAAATCATAAAACTGATGGATGAAATAAATACATGATATCGCATAAAATGCGATTGGTACAATCATAAAATAATATCACTAATACATAGAAAATGTCTACATAGATCGGGCGACTAAAAACTAAAGGTATATGAGCTCTAAGGATCCAAGGGCGAGCTACAAATCGTCGTCCCCCGAAAGCTCTTCCCGCTGTAAAGAAGCATCAAACGGATTCTGCAGAAAAAGAAACAACATATCAATCCACCATACAATAATGCATTCAAATATCTCATGGTAACTACAGACAAGAAAGATGAGTTATTTACTGGGCCGCCGCGTCTATACAATCGGTCGATCAATGATCTGAGACCGTGCCTCTCCGCATATCGAGTCTCAAGGCCTTGCGGATAGCGATTTGTAATGGAGTGCTGCAAAGAAAACAAAATGCTAACTGTTAGAAACATGATTGTCAGTACAAAGAATATCTCAAAAAAATAAATAAGCAAAACAAAAGAGAATCTTACAAAGTCCTCCAAATATGTCCTGTGGCCGCCACTCCCAAGATGATGTACCGATCCGGCCTCGATTCGTGCCCTCGCCGCCTCCCGCTGCTGACTCCAACGTCCTGGCGAATTTGTAGCCTCCTCCCTCAGTCGGTGCCAGTCGTCTGCATCTAACCACTCGGGCTTTGGAGCCCCACTCTTGATTGCCGTGCGTGCGTCGGATCGTCTATGTGACATGTATGCACGCATGCAATCCATCATCCAGCCCGTAGAGAATCTATCCACTGTGGCTGGCACCGGGAACTCCTCGTGCAAGGATGCTACTATGTACTCCTTGCTCCCCTCCGGTATGTTCCTCCAATGATCCAGGACGTTGTGCCGAAAAACTTGTTGGCACAACTCCCTCATGCGAGCCATCACCCTCCTCCCCTCATCCTTCATGATGATGGCTCCTGACCTGCCATCCACTAGGTATCCATAATCCCTAGGAGTGTGCCTTGTATGGGCCCTCTCCCATCTCCGTCCACGCTCCTGGGCATATCCAGGAGATCCCTGAACATCCGGTGTACCGACGGGGGTACCCTCTCCCGGAGTGCCACACAAAGGGGTGCCGCCAGAGGGTGTGCCACCAAAAGGAGTGCCACCAGAGGGGGTGCCACCAAAAGGAGTGCCACCAAAAGGCGTGACATCTGCCGACGGCTGCGCAAAAGCCGGAGTAACTGGAGTGGACGTCCCCACAGGTGTGACAAATCCTGGCGGTGACCGAGCTCCAGCTGAACGATGAGACGGAGACACCGCGTCCGTGTCTCCATAGCAGCACCCCCCTGATCCTCCTGCAGTCGCAGTCCCTCCCTCTGGCCCAAGGCGTGAGCGTCGAGATCGTCTACTCGAAGCTGAAGCATCTGATCGCACCGAAGCTGATCTAGCAGAGCGTCCTGACGAAGAACGAGACAGCTCCTGATCTGCTATCTCTCTGAATCTCGCGAGCTGATCTGGAGACATACGTGCCATCATCTCCTGAAACTCCTCATCGCTCATCCCTCGACTCATCCTGAAAATGTCGATACCTGCACAGATAAAAAATAATGTTAGAATAATCAATTTAAACTATACAAAGCACATTAATAAAATCATTTTTGAAAAATCCCTCTTAAAATGCATATCTTATCTACCTTTATGGAAGATCTAAACAACGAATTGAGTAATACAATTCTCCAAGAAATGAAGTATTCTATGGTCCCATGTTAATCTCCTGACACAACTCTGCATACACTGGAAGGTCGATAGACATGTCACCACAAAACAACGAGTCTGTCTCGTTCTCAAAAAATTCTACGACTTCTGTATTTCCATCATTGTTAGCCGATGCAGGCTCCAAGCTTGCGTGGCCTCCACCCCTTGTAATTTCGATCCCTCTATTTGCATATTTTCTTCATCTATGCCTGGAACATCACTTTGATCGTATACTCTCGCACCTCGAGGAGTTGAAGGTATAACATACCACCATCGAGGTTGTCGGGGATTTGGATAGAAGATTACCTGTTCACAAACACTTACAAACCGTCTTCAAACCATTGTGACATAAACCATGTCGTATTACAATTAGCAAGCAAATGCCTAGTTGCACCTGTTCACAATGGGCCGGCAACACAAAGGTGTCGCGCAAATCCATCCATTTTTTTTCGGAATCTATTTCGAGAAATCCAGATGGACCTTGTCGAATTGTTGCGCCAGCTCCTCCAAGTACCACTTTGAACCATTGCACGTCGAATATTATCATGGAGAAGCTACGGTAATCCACCGTAATAATACTTTGCAAATTCCCAAAATACTCCATCTCATCCACAACCGTGTTCGGATCCGTTGCTCGTCGCCGGCTCTCTTGCTCAAACCTTGCCATGACACCACAATCCATTGTGGAGCGCATTTTGTCAATACGCTCCACCCAAAAATGCCGTCCGCGCGACCACGCTGCACTATATATTTTGTACTGCACATTGAAACACTCAAATTAGATGTAGCAAGCAAATTTAGATACAACACATTCTAAACCCCTCATTACCTTTGGACTACATCCCCTCGAGAACTGCCACTCCTCCATTGGGACCTCTGTCCCTTCGCTGGATGCTGCGGTCAAGGCTCCATGCAACCATCGTGTTGACATAAACTGCGGCATCTCCTCCATGCCTTCGGGATATCGAATCGGTCGGTGACGCGTACTGCGTCGGAATTCGGCTTGTGCTTCCTCTCGATCTTGCCTTGCAATCTGGTACTTGGCGAGCCACGTCTCCATGGAGGCATGGTGCAACATACAAAAGCGATTCATCTTCTCTTCCATTGAGGCATCCATTCTTTTTTCTACCCCATTTCCAACCACCACATCTCCAGTCAGCCTGTCATCGTCCTTCAGCGTCCATAGCATTTCATTGTCTGGTTCCACCGTTGGTAGCCATTGTGAGATATGCACTAACGCCTCTGACACCAACCAACCTTCCGCCATGCTACCTTCCGGACGAGCTCGTTGTCGCACAAAGCCTTTCAGGGTTTTCATGAAGCGCTCCAGGAAGAACATCCATCGCGTATGGACAGGTCCAGCAATCTCCACTTCATCCACAAGATGCACAAGAAGGTGAACTTGTATCGTGAGCATGCTAGTGGGCAGGTATTTCTCAAAGAGACAGACCGTCTCAACTGATCCCCGCCTTGCGGATTCAATAGAGGACGTCTTAATCTCTTTCTGTGAGATCCATTGCACCAAAGTCGACAGCTTGTAAATGGCCCCGCAAATTTCTGGAGTTAGGCATCCCGCGATCGCGATCGGTAGGACAAACTGCCAAAAATGAGAAAGCATTAAGAATAATGGTCACTTTTCAAATTTCAAAATGTCCACGCTAATTAAAATCCATTCTGTTCACAAACCTGACATATCTTATGCCAATCATGGCATTTTAGCCCAGAAATCTGGTCATCTTTAGAAAATGCGAACCTAAGAGAACGCATCATACCCGTCGGAGTGCGGATAGACTTGATTACTTGCTTCACAATGCGCTCTTCTTTGGTAGACAAAACCCAGGGAGCGCGAGGAAGCTGCACTCCCCCTTCAGCACTCGACTGCGGCCAAAGCGCCTCCATCTTACCTACCTCCTTTAAATCCATTCGTGCCCCTATAGTGTCTCTCTTTCCTGTGATGTGGTCCCATAGCAAGCTGCCCACATTTTTGAAAATATGCATGGGATCCAACAAGTGGTTGACCTGTAAGTGGGTCCAATATGGCGACTCGTAGAAAACTGAGAACCGCCGCA
This sequence comes from Lygodium microphyllum, assembly GCF_053477565.2. Classification (NCBI taxonomy): domain Eukaryota; kingdom Viridiplantae; phylum Streptophyta; class Polypodiopsida; order Schizaeales; family Lygodiaceae; genus Lygodium; species Lygodium microphyllum. Next base: position 156,238,892 of record NC_141138.1, on the reverse strand, counting down.
TTCCATTTGGATGTGAATCCGGGTTTACCATTTTCAGCTCGTACCAGCTTGCAGCGTTCATACGTGCTGGAGGTCGTCCAAGAAAACCTTCCCTGAGTTCATGATCCTCCGGTAAGAAAGCGGCGTGTCCTTGATATACCATCTTCTTCATGGTTCGTGACCTTCGGGAGTCTAACTGTGGCCCACACAATGGACATGCATGATAACCTGAGGTAACGAGACCTGCAAGGCGATCCACGACCTAGTGAATACTTGATTGAATGAAATAAAATATAGATATTACCGGCGAGAACAAAGGTCTGCTCACCTGAGCACTCTCCCAATCCCGGAAAGTCATGCATCGTCCACATGAGAATGGCTCGAATGTTGGCTGACCGCGACCATCGCGCCTGCTCATATCTTGCACCGTGACCCCCTCCTCCCACAAAATCTTAAGCTCATCGACTAATGGACGAAGATACACGTCCATATTTTTTACTTTGTAGCGGCCCGGGACGAGCAAGCTAAGGATGAGATGTCCTTTCTTCGTAGAAAGCCATGGAGGAATGTTGTAGTTGACAAGCACTATAGGCCACACACTGTAAGAAGTCGAGCGCAGACCGAATGGGTTCACACCATCCATGGCGAGACCGAGCCGAAGATTCCTTGGCTCTCACGCAAAGCCTGGGAAGGTAGAGTCAATGTGGCTCCATGCGCGCGAATCTGCTGATATTCATTGAACTCCATCCGTGGACCTATTCTGCACATGCCACGTTGTCAAGCTTGCCATGGCAGACGTGCGAAACATGTGGTTTATGCGGGGGATGAGCGGAAAGTGTCTGAGGACTTTTTGAGGGATGGTTTGCTCTTGCAAGTCCTGTCGATACCTGTGAGCACCACACTTTGGACATGTCTCCATACTCTCGTATTCATCTCGAAACAATATGCAGTCGTTGATACATGCATGGATGTTATTGTAGTCCATGCCAAGCTTCCGTAAAACATGTCGCGCATCATCACGAGACTCAGGCATGGTGTTTGCAGGTGGCAATATATGATATTTCAATAACCTGAAAAAATCATAAAACACCTTGAAAAATCTATCCATGTTTGCAATAATACTGTTTAAAAAAAAAACAATGAAGTCTGTGTGCAAGGTACCTGAATAACTCTGTCACACTCGTATCGCTCCAACCGTATTTTGCTTGCACACTTAAGAGTGCAAGCAATGTCTTCAACCGAGATACTCGACACCCATCATATAATGGTATGGATGCTTCCTCTCTGAGCGGGTCAGATGTCTCAACATCCATGGGAATCAATGCATCGATCATTGCCTCCATCTCAGGCTCCAAGATTGTAGGCAAGTCGGGAAGGTTGTCTGTCTCCTCTGGCATTGACGGTATAGATGGGCCTTGCGAGTGGTCGATTGGCTCCTGCAATCCATCCATCGCACATCCACGAACTCTTCTAATTGGCCGCAAAGGGTGCACTCCCCCTTGGGTCGAGACATCACCCCCCTGGATACAAAATTTACCAACAAGACCCAATCTTATTGTGTATGGTTTTCAATTAGCTTGAGAGTACAATGCATGAAAAATGCTAACTTCAAATATTACCGTTTGCTGAAAGTCTGCAATCGCCTGATCAATGATCTCAGATTGAAACTCGCCAAATCGTCGTATGTGTTCTATAGACAATCGGCGTTTTCGTCTAATTGCCAACTTGCATTGAGAGCAAGGACATGGGACACGCTGATTAAGATACGACTCGCGGTCTTGAACAATAGGACCTTCTTCGTTTGCCATCTTATCTACATTACAGCAAACAAGGCTTAAATGGATAGCTTTATGGAGATGTACGTCAAGTTGCAAGTTGACCATAAACCTTGCATTGTATATAGTAGTCGAGAGATTTTCTGATGTTATATCTCGGCCTTGTATCATGCTCAACGATTTGTTTGTCCCGGTAGATAATTTTTTGTTATATCTCGGCTTTGAGTATAAGTAATCCATTTTAAAATTAATGCACGCCATCTATGAAATTTTATAACTATAGTAATAAAATTTATTTCAATCAATTCTACTCATAGTCATAAGACCTGAGAGAAATTATCCTATACTCAATTTAAGGGTTTCTTTTTCTATAACAATAATTTTGGGTTCATTTTGATGAAGTACGTGGCCGTATGCAAAGGACATTGCATACCATTATCAATACGTATATTATCTTAAATTTTCTTCCCTTCCCTCTCCCTCTCTTTCTCTCCCTCTCCCTCTCTTCCTCTCTTTCTCTCACCCTCACCCTCACCCTCTCCCTCTCCCTCTCGTTCTCTTTCTCTCCCTCTCTCATTTCCTCCCTCCCCCTCCCCCTCCCTCTCCCTCCCTCTTTCTCCCTCTCCCTCTCCCTCTCCCTCTCCCTCTCCCTCTCCCTCCCTCATTTCCTTCCCCTCCCCCTCCCTCTCCCTCTTCCTCTCCCTCTCCCTCTCTTTCTCTTTTTTTCCCTCTCCCTCTCTATCTCTCTTTCTCTCTCATTTCCTAAACAAGCAAAAAATAAAGTGATTTAAACATCCTCCAAGCAAAAGGGAGAGGGAGAGATACAATGCACTCTCCCTCTCTTTCTCTTTCTATCCCTCTCTCATTTCCTTTCCCTTCCTCTCCCTCTCACTCTCTTTCTCTCTCATTTCCTCTCCTAAACAAGTAAAAAATAAAGTGATTCAAACATTAAACAAGCAAAAGGGAGAGGGAGGGAGAGAGAGAATGCACTCTCCCTCCTTCTCCCTCTCTTTCTCTTTCTCTCCCTCTCCTATTTCCTCCCCCTCCCTCTCCCTCTCCCTCTATTTCTCTTTCTCTTTCTTTCCCTCTCCCTCTCCCTCTCTCTTACTCTCTCGTTTCCTCTCCTAAACAAGCAAAGAAGAAAGTAATTTAAACATTAAACAAGCAAAAGGGAGAGAGAGAGAATGCACTCTCCCTCTCTTTCTCTCCCTCTCCCTCTCTTTCTCTCCCTCTCTCTCCCTCTCCCTCTCCTTCTCTTTCATTTCCTCTCCTAAACAAACAAAAGAGAATGATTTAAACCTTCAACAAGTAAAAGAAAGAGAGAGGGAGACTCACCAATGAGATATGGCGAGCGTGGGCGGCTTCTCTTTGCAACGAGGGCTCCTCCTCTCCTTCACGAACAACGACGGTGGCGGCGGCGGCGGCGGCGGCAAGTCTCTTCCTCCTCTTCTCCCACAAAGCCTTGGCTCTCTCCCTCGCTCTCTCCCTCGCTCTCGCTCTCAAAAGGCGAAGAAAACAAAATGAAAACGGCGCTCTGGTTTTGGCCGCGCTTTTTTTCCCTGCGGCGTCGCAATTGGCGTCACTATATGCGTCGCTATTGGCGACGGCGTCGCAAATGCGATGCAAATAGCGACGCATATAGCGACGCCATTTGCGACGCCTATAGCGATGCCGACATCCGCCGTCGCTAATCGGCGTCGCTATTGCCCCATTCCCTTGTAGTGGATACACAACACCTTTCTTTAACAATTTCATCAAAGGCAATGCAAGCAATGAAAAATTCCTCATTAATTTTCTATAAAAGCTTGCAAGGCCTAGGAAAGAACGTAACTCATGCACATTTTTAGGGATTGGCCAATTCAAAATTGCCTCTATCTTTTTAGAATCAACATGAATACCATAAGAAGAAACAAACCTAAGTATTCAATTTGGATTTGGAAAAATTCACTCTTATCAAGGTTAGTATACAATTGATTCTCTTTCAACAATTTGAAAAAAAAATATAGATGTTCACAAAGCTCATTCTCATTCTTACTTAAAACCAATATATCATCAAAGAAAACAATCACATAATTTTGATCCTTCAAAAATATACGATTCATCATACAACTGAATGTAGGTGGTGTGTTGGTTAATCCAAAAGGCACATTAAGAAATTCATAATGACCAAATTGAGTTCTAAATGCAGTTTTGAAAATGTCAAGTGTATCCAATTGTACTTGATGATATTCATATTTGAGATCTAACTTGCTAAAAATAGTAGCCCCTTGTAGTTTATCCATGAGATCATCTACCCTAGGAATTGGATATCTATTCTTAACAGTGATTTTGCTTAGGGTGCGATAGTCAATGTACATCCTATAAGTATTATTTTTCTTATTGACTAATAGGACAAGTGCACCAAAAGGATAACTACTGGGCCTAATGAGTCCTCGATTCAATAGTTCTTCAACTTGTGCTTGGAGTTCTTTTTGCTCAATCTGATTGTGTCTGTAAGGTGCTTTACATGGTGGTTGAGAATCTGGGATTAAATCTATTTTATGGTCTTTAAGATGTGTATGTGGTAAACTAGGTGGTAAATCAATAGCAAAACAATCTTTAAATTGTGAAAGAAATTTTGCATGCCTAGGATGTATCTGATTTTTCTTAGCTTCAATTTGATTCACCCATACTAAATATGATTTACTACCTTCTCTCAATGCACATTTAGCTTATATGTGACTAAGCAGTGGAAAATTATCAAAGGCGTGCAATCCATGTAATGTGATTTGGTTTCCTTTAAAATGATTTTTCATGGAATGTGTGGAATAATCTATGTCAGGATTATATTTGTGATACCAAGGCATTCCTAAAATAATATCACCAGCCTTGCAAAGGCACAACCAAGAAATTTTTGCCCTCAATGTAATCACCAATTTTAATCTCTAAATCATGAACTTCTTATGTACCATTGTATCTAGTGTCTAAGAATGCAGTCTTTATGTGATAATGAGTTGGAACAGTAGGTAAGTTCAATTATTTTACCAACTTTGTGGAAATAAAGTCATGCGTGCTTCCATCATCATGTAAAACAATCTTTTCTTGACAATGCACAAAACATTTCATTGTTAATAATGAATAAAGATTTGGCAGACCTGGTAAAGTATCTAAAGTATCGCCGATATCATCGTCATCTTTAGTGAAGTTTGACATATCTTTATGGTCCTCATCATTAGTTGCTCCCAAGTGATTGATTTGAATAGCTTGCTTCTTGGATTGATAGTTCACTGCTAAGTGTCTAGGTTGATGAAACTTGTAGTAAACCATAGGTTTTGCTTTGGAGACATTATTGGTAAGGGCTGGAAGTTCGGGTATATTGGGATTTGGCTGGAGAGAAAGCTTAAGGTTTGAATTAACAGTTGATGGTAAAGTAGGAAGTTGAGTCCAAGGTTTACGGAAAGAAGAAGGAAAAAAATGATTTTGATTGAATCTTCAGAAATTAGAATTGAATTGCTTTGTATCAAAGTTACCATTAATAAAAAATTATTGCGGTCACTTTTCTCGTCCACAAATTTTATCTTCCGCATCATGCACTAAAGAAATTGCATCCTCCAAAGTCTTTGGCTTGAACATATTCACTTTCGCATAGAAGTGACCAAGAAAACTAGTCTTATACTTGCTCTTGTGGGTCACCTCAGGAACATCTTCAAGTATTCAAAGTTGAAGTAAGGCACTCTAGAAACCCTTAGTGTATTGTGGGATGGATTCACAATCTTTTTGTTGCAGGAGATCCCACTGTTTGATAGCTTTTTCATGGAATTGAGGCGGAAGGTAATTTTGGAAAAAGTTCTTTTGAAAGGCTTCCCAAGTAGAGGGACAATCAACAATCTTATGGACAATAGTCCACCATAATGATGCTCTTAGTTTGCTAGATGGTTAGTGACGCATTTAAGTTTATCTTTTTCAGCATATTGCTCTTCATGAAAATAGTTGTCAAACTGACTGATGAAAGCAAGAACAATTTTGCCATCACATTGCCCATTAAAAGTATGAAATTTAAAATTTCTTTTACTTAACTTGGACTCTTTTCTAAGAGCATGTGCATTGAGTGTCGTATCAATTGTATGTCGAATAACATCTTCCAGTTGCACTCCATCTTGGCCGACAGTGGATTGTTGAAGTGTAGCCAGCTGTGTTTGCAAATTTTGACATGCCCTTCACTCGTCTTGAAGTTGCATCATGATTAGGTCCAATTTTTGCTCCATATTCAGCTCCCGTAAATCATCTTTGCCCATTAAATCATCCATGTGATGATCGAACATCCTGAAAAAATCTCAAACAACCTCACACACTCGAAATCTTGTTAGAAGGATGAGCATAGCTCAAATTTGGGTTTACAAGGCTTGCTTTTGTTTTAAAAAAATATGGCTTTTGCTTTTACAATATTCTTCCAAAAGAAATAGTCTTTTGCATAGATTGTGTGTGACAGCCTGCTTGTTGTGAATTAGCTCTGCCAAGTTGCAGGTGGGAATAGAGTCTTACTCGAGTTTCGAAATTGGTTCCGGAGTACCACAATGCAAACACCCGCTATGGTAGATATTGAAAATTATGGAAGATTAGCCCGCTAAGAAAGGGATAACCTACAATGACTAAATGAGGTAAAAGAAGAGTTACTTTTGAGAAGCAAACTTTATCTCTCCTCTTCTCAAGCTTTTCTCCGAGAAACCATGGCTTCCACTACTTCAATCTTCTTCCACTGACCATTAATCACTTATGAGACACCAGAGCTTGACTCCTTTTGCTATGAGCTTCATGTAGAGTAGCCTATTGCTTAGCCTATGTGATTTTTATCTTCTAGGACAAGAGGATACTGTTTGCGCAATTTGCGTTGATTTTAGCCTCTCCTCCTTCAGGAAAATCAGCAATATTCTAATGAGGCTATGGCATAACAAGCTCTAGAAATCTTTCTTGAAGGTTTTCAACAAGCTTACGTGGTTATTTCACACTTCCCTGATCATTCTAAAGCTTTCCAAACCCTGGCTATGAAAGATTTATGATAGCAGTGAGTTTTTTCTGAAATTTCTTCAAAGTATCAAAGGGCTTTTGTTCTATCAAGCATCCTTGAGCTTCTTTAGCACTCATTGAACCGACATTGAAGATTCCTTGCAAGATTAGATTACTTATTCTCTTGAAATGAGTCTAAACAGGGTGGCCACTTGATTTTTCAAAATTTTTAGACTTTGCAAGATGGTATCATGGGGCTTTTGGTTTTTAATGCATCCTAAAGCTTCTATGCAAAGGATTATGTCAAGAATTCATGGCCTTGCATCAATATTGCAAGAATAGGGCTTATTCTTGGCATTGCAAGTGTATGAGAAGCATATGCAAGCTTATGTGCTTCAATGGAAGTTCTCTATCAAGGATTGAATTCTTCTACCCTTGTAGATGCTCATCATTGATTCCCTTTCAAATTTCTAGCCACATTTGGGCTACAAGGATGACTTCTACCTAGCTTTTGGATATTGGAGCTTTCTTGTAGGAAAAATTGGAGTCTATGAGCTACATATTCATCATGGGGATTGCAATTTGAGGATATTCTTGGCTACATCAAGTGGGAGATCAAGCATTTCAAGTATCAAATGGTAATTGGAGCTTCCATAATCATCTACTCCAACAATGAAAGAGGTATTTATAAATTTCACTCTTAATCCCTTTAATATCCAATTGCTTAAGCCATCCAATTTTTGAAAAGGGAGAATTGAGAGTAATCCCATTTAAGAATTACCATTTGATTGCATTTAGACCCAACTTAGGGCTAAATTATGTTATGTTGAATTCTTTTCTATCTTCTTAATAAAAATTCAAAAGCCAATTGTTAATAATCTCCTCCATTTGTTGGAAACTTTATGCCTAATCCTAACCTTGATTAATTGATGGATTGAATGCAATTTGGCTCTGAGAGTAGAATCAAGTGGTAAGTGGAATAAAATTGTAAAGCAGTGAGTCACTGCTGTAAGTATTCCTCATCTATCTCCATTTCAATTCTAGCCCTATTCCATTTCCATTCTTGCATATCATGAAATGGCAAAATTTTGATTAAGCCATGCATATCACACATTGATTGTTATAAAACTAGCTTTGCCATGTATATTCCAACCGAGGAAAAAGGTCAAAGCCGGACAAGATAGCAAGACAATAGAGAGGTGACCCTCCCTTGCTATTTAAGACTTTGTAGGGGTGCACAACCTAGCCTGAAAGGAACTTTGCATTCTGGAGTTTCAGAGCCCATTAAGGTGCCCGTCCTACCGTTTTATCCCTCACCATAGGTGGTGGACCACGGAAGACCACTTGGAAAAGAGTGGATGAAGATTTTAAGACTAGCGGTACCAAACATGGCACTTTGTGACATCTTTGAGATATACAGGTCTTTCCAATAGGTACCTATCAATTGCAAGTGTTTCCTGGATACCTGCAGGTGCCCTACAACCCATCACTAATCTATTAGTTGTTTCAGGGGTCTACAAGTACTACATGACCCATTTCAAGGTGAAACAAGGTTTCCACAGGGTGTTTTCAGGTTGCACGAATTCACAGGACATGTTCATAGTTTCTATTACAAGAAATTTTATCATGATGAAAGGGAATACAAAGAAAAGATTACCATTTCCAACTTCAAGGGGGATAATGCATCTCCAATAAAGTGAGAATATTGGGTAAACAAATTAGAGATGTACTTCACACTTTTCCCTCGCCATGATGAAGCCATGATCTATTTTGCAGCACTCCATCTTGAAGGCTATGTGCATACATGGTGGAGATGTATGCAAAGAGTTGGTCACAATTTTACTTCTTCGAAGGATTTTAAGGATGCAATGTTGGAAGTGCTTGTCTCTCCAATGGAGAAAGAAAGATTGCAAAGAAGATGGTATGGTCTTCAACAAAGGGGCATGTCCGTTCGTGATTACTCTAATATGTTCCTGAATCTTTCTATGTACATTGAAGGGATTGATGATTTGGTCAAGTTAAACAAATACATATTTGTTTTAGATTTAGCCCTCTCTTCATAAGGAGGTGCAATGAACACAATATTAGTGAGTTTGGGAATCTCCCAATTCCCATTTTTTGAATACTAAAAAGGTGGCACCCGAATAACATGCTCATAAGTTTCTCAAAACCACATGATGTGAACTATCATTGGAAAGCACTTGAAAAATGGAATCTATTGAGCTATAGAGTGCTTGATTTGGAGTTATAGTGTTTAAGTTATGACAAATCCAAAGATTTGACCATGTGTCCCAAACTTATGGAAATTTCCCATATTCCCCAATATGGTGTTAATGCAGCCCAAGATAATTCATGAAGCCATTTTATATGCTAAAAGATATGGGCAGAAATATAGAAGAGAATAAATGGGGGTTTAGCCAAAAAGTGCAGGATATTCATTACCTAATCAGCCCTCAAGGGTTGGAGCACATTTCAGTGAGCAAAGGGATGCTTATAGGTAAGAAGGCAAGGGAACTAGTACCTACAATAGTAATTACAATAAGTTTCCTACATATCCAACGGTATATGGATCAAAACCAAGTGGAGGAAATCGTTATAAACCAATGGCTGAAGCAAAACAAAGCTTTGCAAGGGCTGAAAATACACAAAAGGGATCTCAAAACAACACTTATAGCAAAGTCCTTTCAAATGAACAAATAAGAGACATGAGGGCCAAAGGGTTATGTTTCAAGTGTGGAGAAAAGTGGACACAAGACCATATCTTGAAAGGAAAATCCAAAAATATTAAGCTTGACTTTGCCATCATTGATGAGCCAGATGAGGATGAAAGTGAAGAGGGGAATGTATTTCATGTGAAAGAAAACCCTATGGTTGTTGAAGAAATGTATGACATCGAGGATGAAGAAAATAATGATGAATTTTATGATATTATGGAAATTTTTCCTTTTGATTCGGGTGGTTCTTTATGTGCAATCTCATGATGCATGGACCGGTTGTAAAGGAGAAAACACCCTTAGATTTGAGGGCTGATCAATGGTAGAACAGCTCACCTTTTGATTGAAACAAGCAGCATCCATAGCTTCATTAATACCAAATCTTTGCATGGGTTGAGATTGCTTCCTCAACAAATGCAAGTGCCGTTGAAGATTCAAGTGGCTAATGGAGCTTATGAATCAAGCGATGAAGTATGCTGACACACTTCTATTACTCTATCTCCTTCATGTATAATCATGTATAATGGAAGTGGACTTAATCACTTTGGAAATAATCCCATAGATATTGTCATTGGCTACGATTGGTTGAAAACCATTGGAAATTTTTCTTTGGACTTGCAAAACATGTTGATGGAATTCCAATGGAATGCACAACCTATAACATTGAAGGGCATTGGTCAAAAGCAAATTGAACTCATTTCTATGAAAAAGATGCGTAAAGAAATCAATGTACAATCATGCATATTCACTCTTTTGCTTGCGAAAGTGGATGAAGAGCAATCATCAAATAAGCCATCATCTTTTTCAAGGCAAAAGGATCCAAGAATGGAAAAGCTATTGGAGGAATACAAATATTTATTTCAGCAACCATCATCTTTGCCTTCAAAGAGAGAGGTAGACCACCCTATTGACTTGTTGCTCAACACAAAACCCATCAACAAACCTCCCTATCACTTGTCAAAGTTTGAAAGGGAAAAGGTGGAAATACAAGTTAAGAAGTTATTGCAAATGGGTCCTATGCTCTTGGTTAAGAAGAAAGATGGATCTTTTCGCATGTTCATTGATTATAGGGAGCTTAACAAGTCCATGGTGAAGAATAGATACCCGATTCCTCACATTGATGACCTCTTGGATGAGCTCAAAGATGCAAAGGTCTTCACCAAGATTGATCTTCATTCGAGCTATCATCAAATTTGAATGAAGGAAGGGGATGAGTATAAATAGCCTTTAGGACTGAAAGAGGGTTATACCACTTCTTGGTCATGCCATTTGGGCTTTTAAATGCACCCGCTACTTTTCAAGCACTCATGAATAAGATATTGTAACCTTTCTTGTTCAAAAAAATCATTGTATTCTTTGATGATATCCTCATCTATAGCAAATCCAAGGATGAGAATTTAATGAATGTGTGAGAGGTCTTTGATACATTAAGAAGACACACACTCTTTGCCAAAATGTTAAAGTGTTTTTTCATGGAAGATGAAGTGGAATACTTGGGTCACATTGTGGGAGAGCAAGGCATTCGTGTGGATCCTAACAAGGTGAAATGTGTCAAAGAGTGGCCTACTCCTGTGAATTCTACTTCCTTGAGAGGTTTCCTAGGATTATCTTCATTCTATAGGAGGTTTATAAAAATTATGCTCATGTGGCAGCTCCTTTGACCGATAGGTTGAAGAAAAGAGCTTTCTTTTGGGACTCCATAGTCGACAAGAGCTTCAATGAGTTGAAATCTCTATTAGTTTTGGCACCTATTCCTGCATGCCCAGATTTCTCTAAGGAATTCATTCTATGTGTAGATACTAGTGGAAGAGAAGTTGGGGCTATTTTGTATCAGGATCATGGAGTTATAACCTATAAAAGTTGCAAGATTGATGACAAGGAGTGTCAACTACATGTCTATGAACAAGAGATGTTGGAAATTTTGCATGCTATCAAAAAGTGGCATCACTATATATATGGCAGCCATTTCAAGGTGAAGAGCGATCATCGTGTGTTGAAATACTTCATTTTCCAACCAAATTTGTCCCCTAAACAAAGGATGTGGCTAGCTATGATTTTGAAATGTCCTACATGGCTGGGAAAGATAATGTTGTGGTGGATGCTTTATCACATATATGGGCATGTTCTTTATCTTGAATTTCAATTATACATAGGGATTAGGTTCATGACATCCAAGAAGAATATTTGCTTGATGAGAAAGCATAAAAGATGATGAAGGAATTTCAGCCCAAGGAAAAGGAGAAGAGTATCCCAATTTCAATTGGCACAACGGTCTTTTATGGTATCATGGTAGAGTCTACTTGACACAACAATCCTCTTTCAAAGACCATATTTTGCATGAGATGTATTCTTTACCTTTAGTGGGTCATCATGGATTGTTCAAAACATTTGACAACATCCATAAGAGCTTCAATTGGAAGGGCATTTGACGGGATGTGAAGGATTATGTGATGCAATGTCTTCCGTGTCAACAAAATAAAGACTCATCTCTTTTACCCGACGGCTTACTTTAGCTACTCCCTATTCCTCAAGGCAAGTGGACTGATATTTCAATGGATTTTATTGTGGGATTGCCTACAACTAAGCATGGCTGGAATAGAATTTATGTGGTAGTTTATCGGTTGACTAAATCAGCCCATTTCATCCCTACTAAGGCCCAATTTACAGCAAAGTAAGTGGCTCAATAATTCATGGAATATATTTTCAAGCTTTATGGTTTGCTAATAAAGATTGTTTTCGATCATGACACTAAGTTTATGGGCAGCTTTTGGAGGAGTTTGTTCTCTTCAATGGGGACTCTTTTGACTCCTAGTACCACATATCACCCACAAATGGATGGGAAAACCAAAAGAGTTAACAAATGGCTAGATCTTTATTTGAGGCACTTTTGCCATGAGACACAAAATGCATGGGACCAATGGCTTCATCTTACAGAGTTTTGTCATAACAATACTTACCATATGAGCATTGGAATGTCTCCTTTTGAAGCTTTATATGGCTACAAAGTACAATTATCCTCCGCATGGTTTCATGAAGATGTATATCCATAAGCCCGTGAGAGGAGTTGGAAAAGATGGGGGCCCTTATGAAGCAATGCAAGGATAATATTTTCAAAGCTCAAGTGACAATGAAGATCTATGCGGATGAGAAAATAAGATATGTGGAGTTTGAGGAAGATGAATGGATATTTTTTAAGATTTCCAAGTCACGTTATTCTTCTCTTAAAGGAGGACACAACAAACTTGCTCATAGCTTTTATGGTCCTTATCGTATTGTCAAGCGAGTTAGGGATATTGTTTATCAACTAGATTTACCTTCAAACACAAGAATCCATAGAAGCATTCACAATTATTAGAAAATAATAAGATAAAACTCAAAAAAAGTGAATACCTAGCAATCTTCAGCTACAAATAATTAAATAGGTTGGAACTTTGTCCTAATCTTAATTTAATTTTAGTGCCCACTCTAAACTCATAAACATCCATTAATTTGATATGTATTTTGCGAAATCACCTGCTTTGGAATCACCCACATGCACATTAAATTAATCTGACGCTCGAAAAGGATTGGCATCCCCATCAACTTCTCGCACAAGGAATCCACCTTGTGTATGAGCCCCAACAAATAAATATAGTTTTACGAAATCCACCAAAAAACCTCACGAAATCTATCATGGAATATAACCCTCATGGAATCCACTGTGGAATATGTCTCCTAGCATCACAAACTTCAAAACACCATGACATTCCTCTAACGTGAGTCTATACATGTGAACCATTGCAATCTGCACTTTTCTTAGATCAGCCCATATATTGTTAAATACATTGTATTTAGAACTAGATTTTCTTTTTGTCTTTTCATATGGCATAGATATTTCAATATGAATGTATTCCCCGAAAACTTGTGGAATCTTATGATTCATGGCAGTCCTTGCAACCGATACTCTTAGGGCTTGAGGTAACCCAAATGTAGTTATTCTATTACATTTTAGATTTTTAAACCATAATCTTGAGATATCCCAATAACCTTTTTGACTAATCCCCATAGTATCACATGTCTCTACAATTTCGTTTGGTTTTACTATGTCCTTTAAGTCCTTGACCAATTCTTTAAGAGTTGGGTCTCTCAAATCCATATTTTGAGGTGACCTAAGAATCCTCAAAATATCATTCTTATTCATGGTCTCCTTTAAAAAACCGATTCTCTCCTTACTCTCTTGAATATTAATACCTGACATGTTAGAGACATATTTCTTTGCAAGATTCAATCTTCTTTTATTTACTCTCACACACAAGCTAGTTATATTTTTTAATGGTCTTTTTCTCTCTCTGAATTCTATTGAAGTTTTCTTTAAGTGTGCTTGCTTGTCTTGTAATGACTTATTAGCATTTTTTAAAACATCGATCTCACCTTTTACAATAGCCAAGCATCCCATTATAACCTTCCCCAACATATCTCATGTAGTCATGAATATTTAAAAAATTAGGAGGTTTACTTGTTGAAGGATCCTTGGGATAAACATTTCCATCCACCCACAAATCTATATGTTTCTTTCCTTGAGTTCACAATCTTTTGGCCTCCATCTCATTTGTTAGCACTCGACGATGTATACTTCTCCAAGATGGATAAATTGGATCTAGTTGGATGGTAAGTTTGTACTTGCATGTGCTCATATCTGTATTACTTGTAGAGGTATTGCTAAATATTTTAGTAGATAAACGATCACATTGATAAGAAAGTGAGCACAAAGAAGAGAATGGCAAAAGAGAATCGAGAAAGAGTGTATGAAAAGAAGATGCGAGAATAGACAAACTGCAATATAGGTGGACATTTCTTGAAAATACAAATTCTCCCAAGTTCCAAGACAAAAAATGGCCAAAAAGGTGACCCTAACATAAATTAAAGATGAGGGACAATTAATGATTGAGCTCTTTAATGAATTCAATATTCTCGCATTAATCACATTTGAGCAACCAAATTTGGCGTTTTCATTTTTCCAAAATCTCAACTAATTGCCAACTTAATCATTTTCTTACAAGTGCCGTTTTTAAAGTGTTTTTGTCCCTAATGGTTGATAATACTTTGTCCCAAAGAAAATCATGATCTCTATATTCCATTGTATTAAAAAGAATGATATAATATGAGCCTTCCAATATGATCCATACTTTCAACATTAGTATTAGGCTCATTAACTTTGACTACTACATCATCCCCAAGATTGTAAGCATCCCCATTGAATAGTATCTTTTTATATATTGTTGACTTTTTGAATTATAGAGAACCCTCTTCAAGGGACCAATATTGCTCTACATACTTCTATTCCTATTGAAGAAGTGCTCTAATCACTCCTCTCTTCTTTTGTATTGTTATACCTTTTTTTTACCATTGTCCAACATGTAGAATCTTGATTTACTATTTCAAGCTCCCTCCATTGCTCCTTTGCTCACTTGACTGATGAAACCTCCAATATGCCTTGTTTATGTGTTATGCATCATGATATGCTATTATGGCTTCTTATCTCAAAACAAGAAGGAACTGATAAGCACATATGAATACTTCTTAGTACTCTCTCATGTGGCAAAAGACCATCCTTTTCTTGATGCAGTAATATTGATAAGACCTTCTTGAATAGTATTCTTTTGTATTATTGAATGTATGATATCACCATGTCTTTTTTATTGGTCTTGATACCCATGTATGCTAGTACATTGTGTTCAAATTCATAAAACCAATAGATATCATGCATTCCATACCTAGAAACATCATCCAATATTTCTCCAAATCCTATAAATAAAAAACGTTAGCAAATATTATAAGATATGAAGAATAAGTGGCATACTATTTTAGTAAAGAACCATACCTACAACATGTTCGAGAAGGCAAGAATTTGCTCCCATGGACTCTTCCTTTCTTACTCTCCATGAAAGAAACAAAAAATGCATAATTTCCATGCATTCCTTTGACTAGCCTTTATTACGACTATAATTATAAAAACCATGAGAAATATCAACTAGAAGAACCCCCAAGTCATAAATCTCCCTATGCAAGTTAGGGACTCTCAATAAGATACACAATAGATACCACTAGATAAGCTTTTGATTCTCCTTTGCCTTTAAAGTGTCATGATATTTGCTTGGATTGGATGGCCAACAACTGTATTGAATGGACTGTGGAGTAAGTGTGGATACTTTTTTAACATAAGCATCTATATCTCTCTTTGTCTCATTGGATGCACCTTGCACAAGAGAACTTATGTATTTTTCAAATATATTCAATGCAAAAATGTGCATTGAATCATAGACCAAATCCAAAGAGAATTTGAAGCCATGCAAATCGTACAATCTCCACAATATGGATTCTCCTCATAATCCTGCTTCCTTGAGTACACCTTCTTGTTCAACCTGTATGAAGGCTTTCTTAGATTGTAAAAGTGCAGCTTTCATTTCTTCCATGCTATGTTTTTTAGGAAGATATCGACCTTGATATCTATTTTCATTAAAAAACATAAAAACCTTGAAATGATGAGTTATTATTATCTAGAGTATCTTGAGCTTTGTCCCTTTAACAAAAAGACTATCCTTCATCTTTGAACATCCCAAGTTTGCATTGGGTTGGATGCTCATCTATGGCCATCATTAATATAGTATGTATCTTGCAAAACTATGTTTGTTGAAGTAAATTTTCAAAGATACGTTCAAATAGATAATTGTAAAACACATCTACTCCCTTGATGAAGAGCTACTTAATCTCTTTTAGCAATGGTCTCAAAAAGATTCCAAATGCAGAACTTGAATTACAAATCAACTTCATGCTACTTAGTGGCAAAAATAGCACAAGAAGAATCCCA
Source organism: Lygodium microphyllum (assembly GCF_053477565.2). Taxonomy (NCBI): domain Eukaryota; kingdom Viridiplantae; phylum Streptophyta; class Polypodiopsida; order Schizaeales; family Lygodiaceae; genus Lygodium; species Lygodium microphyllum. The sequence continues at coordinate 156,222,594 of NC_141138.1, read as the reverse complement.
ACCCTAGAACTTTTACCCCCATTTAAGATCATAATTTCTACTGCACCATAATTTTTTTTGAGTTGTTGAAGAAGCTTGAAACCCATCCCAGTGTAGAAAAACAGTAAAGTTTCGAGGGTCTCCCAAGAAAAAAAAAGTAGACATGTAATATTTCCGCAACGAAATTTTAACGACTCTAGACCTCGCACAAAAGTGGTTCAAAGTAATCTCCCGCAATAGAAAAACCTTGGGCTAAGTGCTCCTTCTTCGTGCACTAACAAACTCTAGCCCACGTTGTGCATAAGAGACCGTGGCTAAAAACCGTAGCCCACACAGGAACACCCCTTCAAGGGACAAAAAATATAATGAATTAATTGCAAATTTTTCTACATTAAACTCCCTCCCCTTCAGCCGTTGCATGGCGCGGAGAGGGGTATGTGTGGAGCTTTATTGGTGGAGGGGCATGGGGAGGAGGCATGCAACCCGCCACTTGTGTGGCTACCCCCCCCTTCCCCCCTTCAACCTATATGAACCCCCCTCCCAAGCTTGAGGGGAGAGGAGGAAGGGATTGTGGAGCTGCTGCCCGTCGTAAGGAGCTGCCGCCGCCGTCCGACTGCTACCGCTGCCGCCTGCTGCTGCTATACCCCATCATCATCATCATCATCATCATCATCATCATCGTCATCTTCACCATCGTTATCATCATATCCACCCAATCATCCTCTCCACGTCATCTCCTTGTTTCCAGAAGCTTGGAAGCTTCTATTGAAGCTTCCCTAGGCTTAGTTCACCCGTGCCTCCTCCGTTTTTTTAAAACCGTGTCTTGCAAGGCCTGTGTCCTGCGCGGAAGAGGAGATCTCGGATAGAGTGACTTCGAAATGCATAAGTGAACCAAGGGAGGGTTGTTGAGACGAAATTTACTACATCAATGGCTCCTAAGCAAAAGGCGAGAGGAGCACACGTGGGAGCTTCCACCCAAAGTACGAGAGTGGACAATGCCTTGATAATGAATGCCCAGGTTCCGAATATTATTCCTGCATGGAAAGGATGCATAAAGCATGTTTTAATTCACATAGGGAAACTTGAATGCATCGTAAAATTTATGTACTCGTTCGATTTACAAAGTTTAGCTGCATGACGAGTACTTGTATTTGCTTGCATCTTCATGGTCAAGGGTAGTCACATAAGTTGAAAGATGGATTTGTGCAAAGGCGTCCTTGTTCCATCACGCAAAGGACAGGGCATATAATACATAATGCACTTATGTAATAATTTTCCAGTTGTGTCTCATGTATAAGATAATCGTAGACATCCATTAAATGATGTCCGAATAGTTGCAAATCATGGAAAGGATTTATATACTTTGCAAATTGCATGCGATGATAGTTACATTCTAGGTTGGGTTAAGTGCTAAAGGAAGGATTAAATCAATGATTGATTCATGGCATCTGATCATGAAAGAATGATATGCCCATGCATGGAGTTCTTTTATCAAAGTTTGAATTTGGAAAATGATGCATCTTCATATTAAAGCTTGAATTCAATGCATTAAACGTAGGGTTTATAAGAATAGTTCTGAATGTAAATCAACATCACATAAGGCAAGGAAAAGAAAAGATCACTATAGATCCTATAGTTGAAAAAAGGTCTATGGTCTTGAATTTGCATATTCACATGGAATGATGTATCTTACCTATCTTGCAGTTACTTACATCTTTTAGGGGAAAGTACTTGCAAATTTAGAAGAAAGTATTTGCATCTTTAAAAGGGAAGATCATCTTAAATCGTGGGATGGTAGATCGACTAAGTAATTTGCGTATAATTGAGTAGCTTACATGAGAATCATAAAGGTATGATTAGTTAGTATATGACGATCACCTCAATGTGCTAGGTAGGGTTAAGCTATGATAAAATTATGCCTAGTATTGCACTTGGGATGTCGATTTAATACTTCCAATCTTAAAGGTCCTACCCACATCCACGAAATGTTAGGATTATTTAATCGCCGTGCAAGAATGATTTAGGGTTCCCACCCTCAGGATCAGTTGACCAAATACTAGACCTCCGCAAGGAATTAGGAACCCTAGGGCCAAAATGACTATTAGCCTAGTAGGGTCAAGGTTTTGGATTGGGTCAATAGGACTCCCAAACCCTACATCTTGATCAAAGGTATTCTTGACCAAGGAATACCATGTGATGAGAAAATAATCCCACAATTTAGGTGATGACACCTATCTTGTGCAACAAGTTGCAACATCGTATGGTCTTGTGTCTAAATCATGGAATAGTATTGCCACTCCTTAGACCAAGTTTGGCAAGTTCTAAGTACAAGTCTAATTTTCTAGAGGATGAGTAGTCATCCTGCTACATCACTCTTCCTTGGACTTATCTATCAAGCTAGGGGAGTTACAAATTTGCCAAGAAAGCAGTTGACCCAACCAAGTTGGGGTAACGAGGTTGCCCAGGATTTATTGACCTTAATATAAGGAAACCTAAGGTATTGACAATTTGGGTCGACAAGGTATAAACCCTAACCCAAGAAAAGAGGGTAAACAAGCAACTCAGCTTACGAAACTCTTGGGATCTTGCCAAGTCGCGATTGATCTAGGATCAAATGCTGGAAGCATTCGGGGAGAAGGAATCACACCTTAGCAGTTGGCCGTACAAACGACCAATGGAATGCTCGTGATTGTATACTTAGGTACACTGTTTGTACTTCTTTGCTTAAGGAACTAATTTAGAAAAAATAACTAATGCTTCAGGTTGAAAGCTTGGAGGGAGAGGCAGTACCAATTACCTCCGACTGTCTGCCTCACCCTATCCAAGGGGGTTGTTAGCCGTGCCGGGTACGTGGATCGAACCCGTCGCGAGAGGTCTCTCTGTGGGTGCTACTTGGAGCAGGAGGATGCTTGGGTGCTAGGGGAGGCTCTGGCCGTAAATCCCTTGCCTTCGAATCTTGCACAAGAGGCCGACGTGACTCGAGATGGGATCTCAAGGCCCGCATACTAGTCAACATGTAGAACTTGGAATAGCGATCCCTATGGATTGCTAGAATAGCCTTCGAAAAGGTTTATTTGATGTATTCCAAAGACTGATAAATAAAGATCAAATGTTGAAAAGGAACTTTCTTGACATTGTTTTTCTGTGTCAGTGCTTAAGTTACGTGAAGGAACCAATGATTAATTTGGTTAATTAAGGAAGCTGTTTTTGCTTGTCAAACTAAATGTGGTAGATAATTAGATAACTAAAGCAACCTGAGGAAAGTGCGGTAGACGTGACTCTAGGTCCATCCTACGGAAGGGTGGTCCCGATTGTCCAGGAACTTTTCTTAAAAAAAATTGACAGCGAGGTAACAATGACCTAGAATCTATAGAGCTAGAGTCCCGATTTATGCTGTTTTAGGGGAACGGAATGGGACTATGCCTTACGGGGAGAGAGGTCGAGCTTCGCATCCCTCTCATTTCCCATTCTCCTTGAAGCAAGTGCAGTATAAATCCACTTCGACCCTGATGTTTCTGCGCAAAGTGGTTCGTCTGGGGCTCGACGCTAGCTACCTCCTAGGAACTTGACCATTAGGAAAACCCTGATTCAGGTCGATCCTAAGCGGGGACGGCTGGAATGCTTTCGACTCGGGAAGACCTAGATCGCAAACCCCATGACATTCCTTGTGAGTGCTGGGCGGCGCTTTCTAGACTCTCTTCCCGATGGGCTGCTAAGACGTGACCCACAACTGGACAAGGGGGACACGCTACAGTTGGTATTAGAGCGAACCAACATGATTTGATATTTATAAGGGAACTTAATGAGGGGAAGTAGAGCAATGTTGCCGTTAAGAACATTTCCTTACTTACTTATTGATGCTGGCTTGCAGAGTCGCGAAGCATGGAATAAATTTTTGGTGTTCCAGGTTATGCTTATGACTGCAATGCGTGCTTCGGATTTTCGACGGAGGCTAGGCATGATGAATATTCTAGACAGTATCTACAATCCTTCACCCCTGTATGTGGAACAGAGATGGACGGGCGAATCAGGAATTTATTACATAGCGGCCCATAGACTTGTGTACCTTCGGACCAACTTGAAGAGAATCAAGTGGATGGAGGATATAAAGATCGTGAAGTTGTACATCTTTGTTGAGGCTCAAGGAAACGCAACCCTACATGTTGGAGGTCGGAAGGTCAAGCAGAACAAGTATGTATACGAGGAAGTGACTCGAATAATCCCTGCCGATAGAATCAAGGTGCTGGGACATTATGAGAAGAACAGGTATTAAAGGAAGGGATACCCCAAGCTTCCTATGACCTATCGATTCCTGAAAATCCATGACCCCTCTCCATATTATTACTCAGTCCCCGTAGCCAAATGTAACACAAACTTATTTTTCCCAAATTAATGTATCAGCTTGTTCTACCTTCCCAAATAAATGTACTCGAAAGGGGCTATGCCCACATGAATGAATACTATTTTTATCACTATTTGTCTTGGCTGTTAAGTGTTGGTAAAGGAGTTAAGTGATTAGGTCACTTGGCTAAAAGCTGAACTAGGCATATTAAGGTAATGTGAGAAACGTTTAGTAAGTTTTTAACGTAAAGAATCTTATTGCCCAGGCACAACCTCAAGTGCAGATTCCTAGTTCGACCCCTGCACTAAGTACAGCTGTAATTCAAGAGAAGAAGTTCCTTCTCAAACAAATCAAGCCACTTGAATTCGATGGCAAGAGAAGGACCATTCAAATTGATACTGAGGTCTGGATCGAATCCATGGAGGATTATTTCGAGGCAATAGGAACTGCATCCGCTAACCAAGCAATGCTCGCCAAACTAAAGCTTATCGGTGAAGCAAGACTTTGGTGGAAACAATGGTGCAGAGATCAAGGGACCTCGGAAGGATCAGTTACATGGGAGAAGCTTAAAAGAGCTGTGTGAGGGAGATATGTGCCACCTGCCTACCGCACACAGAAGATGAATGAATTCTATGAATTAAAGCAGCTTGGACTGTCCCTGGATGCATATTATTCAAAGTTCGACTCTCTCTTAAAATATACGCCAGAAATGGATATGACACAACATGTGTCAAAGTTTTGTGTTGGGTTAAATCCACCCATTAACACCTGCTTGGAATCAATGCACCCAACGGACCTACAAGACGTACTCATTCGAGCTGCGCCAATAATACAGGAGGTGCAGACCAAGCCAAGGAATAACAGAACTTGGTCTTACAGGGATCAGAACAAGGGAATGCTTAGGTCTTAGGCCAAGAGAGTGCAGGGCCAAAACCAGGGACAAAGGAAGAAGGCTAGGGCGAACGCTATCAACAAATTTGCTCCTACACAAGGTAATGGCCGCAATCTCTGTTGCTTTCATTGCAACGAACCTGGTCACTTTAAAAGGTAGTGTCCCAAGCTTAGCAGAGGACAATGCCAAGGGCCATCCCAAGGAGCAGTCCATGGCCAAGGAGCCACCGTCATGGCGAGAGGGAGAACCTCCAGTGTTGCCAACAAGGAGCTCGGTGATGAAGAAGACCCATCCATGGAAGCTAACATTGAGAGGGCAACGGTTCACGCCGTTCTTCACAGGAAAGGCCCGAATCACCAATTCTCGGTGATTCAAACTCCATCGGATTATCAAGGTAAAAGCTTCAAAACCTTGATTGATTGCGGCAGTACACATTCCTTTATTTCACCGGTCTGTGCAAGAAGATTAGGAATAGCCACAAAAGATGCACCTACCTTACTTGTGGAATTAGCAAATGGTCGTGACGTCTCTTGTACCAGGAAAACTGCTAAGGTGAAATTCCTACTAGGAGGAAAGTCGACTTCGGTCAGATTCAGGGTAATTAACCTAGGTGTCCACGAATGTTTGCTCGGAATGGATTGGCTAATACCCACTGATGCCCACATTCACTATGGAAAGGGCCAAGTTTCCTTTCGAAATTCTGAAGGGGAACTAGTCACAACTCAAGGGGAGGTTGGGAAGCCAAAAATTCAACTGGCCAAAGCAACACAGATAATAAAAGGAGTTAGAAAGGGGCTACCTGTCTATTTGATTAAACTAAATAAGCTAGATCAGAATTAGGAATCTAGAGAAGAACCTTCATGGTTAAAGAAATACGCGGACATATTTCCTGAAGAGATGACATAACTTCCTCCTCAAAGGGAAATCGATCACGAAATTAAGCTAGCACTAGGAGCTGCACGAATCACAAAGAGACCATATAGGATGTCCATCCCGGAAGCGATTGAGTTGAAGGAGCAACTCAAGCAACTGTTAGACCAAGGCTACATCCATCCTAGAAGTTCGCCATGGGGAGCTCCAATGCTGTTCTAAAAGAAGAAAGATGGAACACTTCGGCTATGCATTGACTACAGAGGGTTGAATCAATCGGCCATTAAGAACAAATATCCCATTCCAAGAATAGATGATCTTCTTGACCGTCTTCAAGGTGCGAAGATCTTCTCTAAGATAGATCTCAGGTCTGGATATTATCAGATAAGGATCAAGGGAGAAGATATCCCAAAGACGGCATTCAGCACAAGGTATGGACACTTTGAATTCCTAGTCATGTCATTCGGGATGGCAAATGCTCCTGCTACCTTCAACAAGTTAATGCAAGATATCTTTAGGCCCTATCTTGATGACTTCATACTCATCTTCTTTGACGATACCCTAGTCTGCTCCAAGCAGGAAAAAGATCATGAATCCCAGCTTCGCATTGTCCTTGAAACAATGAGGGCACACAAGCTTTATGCCAAGAAGAAGAAGTGTGCATTTTTCAAGCGACAGATTGAATATTTGGGATTCATTGTATCAACAGAAGAAATTTAAGTAGACCCAGCCAAGGTCAGAGCCGTTCTGGAGTGGCCAATACCAACTTTTGTCAAAGAAATACGTAGTTTTCTTGGATTGATAGGATGGTACAGGGTCTTTATCAAAAACTATGCTTTGATTGCAGCACCTCTGACTGATCTACTAAAGAAGCAAGTATCAATTGTATGGTGTCAAGAATCGCGTGGTGGGGGGGAGTTGCTCAAGATACTGTGCCGAACACACACAAAATGCAAAAGGAGAAGCTCACTCAAGAGACAAGAAGAGAGATGGAGGCCAAAACGTTTTCTTGCTGATTTCTTCTTCTTCCACACTCTTTACAATGTACACAAAGTATACATAAGATACAACATAAAATGAAAGTGGCCTACTAAGTCAAACAATGCATAACCGACTACACTAGTCGACTGGCGCTATAACTATGCCAGCTGTAAATAGGTGTAATAACCTGAATATAATAAGTAATGAGTCAGTGGCCATGTGAGAGTCATAATGACCACCGACGTGCTAAGTGTAGACGTGTGGATCCATCTAACCAGGCGGTCCATCATCAATGTCCGCATGTGTTGAGCTTGTCATCTCAACACTCCCCCTCAAGCTCAACTGCATCTCTGCAACTCCAAGTAAGCTTCGAAACTTTTGAAGCTTCTCTGTACCCAATGCCTTCGTGAAGATATCAGCTATCTGATCATGTGTGCTGACATACACCAAGTCAATCTCACTTGCTAGTACATTTTCTCTCACAAAGTGGTAGTGTACCTCAATATGTTTTGTCCTGGCATGGAACACATGGTCCCTAGCCAACTGTATACTGCTCATGTTGTCACAATAAATGACAACTGGACCTTCCACCTGCACATCCAAATCAGCCAATAACTTTTGCAGCCATACTACCTCACATGCTGCAATAGCAGCACCTCTATACTCAGCCTCTGTACTTGACAAAGCAACTGTAGATTGCTTTTTGCTGCTCCAAGAAACTGCTGCACTACCAAGAGAGAACATGTATCCACTGGTAGATCTTCTATCAGACATACTACCAGCCCAATCTGCATCTGTGTATCCAAACACCTATACATCTGTACCTGCCTCATAGAAAAGTCCATAATGTAATGTGGACTTCACATATCTGAATATGCGTCTGACTGCATCCAAGTGTGGCTTTCTAGGTACTTGCATAAACTGACTCACAAGACCAACAACGTAGCTCAAGTCTGGCCTTGTAATGGTCATGTAGATCAAACTCCCCACTATCCTCCTGAACATAGTAGGGTCTTCTATCTCATCCCCAACATCAGCACTCAACTTTACATTCTGCTCCAACGGAACTGAAAGTGGTTTGCATGCTGTCATACCATACTTGGACAACATATCCAAGCCATACTGTCGTCTTTGGGACAGCCATATACCATCATCACATCTGATCACCTCAATGCCAAGGAAGTACCTTAGCTCACCTAAATCCTTCATCTCAAACTTCTTCTTCAAAAAATCCTTGACTTCTGCAATCCCACTATCACTATCACCTGTAATAATCAAGTCATCCACATAGATGGCTATGATGACCAAACTTGCATCTCCCTTTCTCACATAAAGTGAGTGATCAGCATCAGAAACATAAAAGCCAATATTGACAAGATACTCTCTGATCTTGTCAGACCATGCTCTAGGTGCTTGCTTGAGCCCATAGAGTGCCTTCTTCAACCTGCACACATATGTGGGATGCTCTAAATCTTCATAACCTACTGGCTGATCCATATACGCTTCTTCCTGCAAATCACCATGCAAGAAGGCATTCTTCACATCCATTTGCTGCAACCTCCAACCTTTGGCTGCTGCCAAAGCAATCACACATCTAACAGTTGCCATCCTAGCAACTAGACTGAAGGTTTCATCATAATCTATGGCATATGTCTGGGCATAGCCTTTTGCAACTAGCCTAGCTTTGTACCTACTAATAGAACCATCTGCATTGTGCTTAATCTTGTAAACCCACTTACATCCAATAGATTTCTTGCCCTTCGGCAATGATACTAGATCCCAAGTCTTATTGGCCTCTAATGCAGCCATCTCCTCATCCATTGCTGCATCCCAATAAGTGTGACCAACAGCATCCTCAAAACAAGTGGGCTCAACATCCTCAACTAGTTTCACCATATAAGCATAATGGTGAGCTGCATAACCTTCAAAAACAAATCTTTTAACAGGGTATCTCACCCTGCTAGACCTGCGTACCACTAGATCACTCAATGGAGTCTTTGCATTAACGTGTGCTCTCTGCACACCTGGAGTCCTCACTGAAGGAATGCCAAGCTCATCATCCAAGCTCTTTGAGCCACTGGAGTCTCCATCAAGAACTGCATCAATGCCTTCTGACACTTTACTCTTTCCTTTGTCTTTACCTGTAGTGCTACTAGATGCACCTGAAGATGTAGAGGTACTCCTTAGTCTCCCAGACCAAGGACTACTAGATGATGTCTCTGGTCCACTAAGAGTTCGTGATTCTTGCTTTTCAGCCTGCACATGAGTGTCATGATCATAATCATCATCCAATGAATCACCACTAGATGCATACCAACTACGCATTTCATCAAAGATGACATCCCTGCTCACTCTGAACTTACATGTGACAGGGTTGTAACAGCGATACCCTTTCTGCTCTAAAGAGTATCCAATAAAGACACACTTTTCAGCCTTTGGATCCAGTTTCTTTCGCAACTCATTTGGCACATGAACATACGCAATGCAGCCAAACACTTTCAAGTGTGAAACATCAGGCTTCTTACCTGTAAAACATTCTTCGGGGGTCATACCATGAACTGCAGCTGTGGGAGTTCTGTTCATAATATAAATAGTAGTATGAACAGCCTCAGACAAAAAATGCTTAGGCATATTCTTTTCAGCCATCAAGGCACGTGCAACTTTTGCAATATGCCTGTTTTTCATTTCTGCAACCCCATTTTGTTGTGGGGTATACCTGCATGTGAACTATCTCTTTATCCCATGAGACCTCAGAAAATCACTGAACTCATTTGAGAGGTACTCCCCTCCATCTGACCTCAAGCACTTTACTTTCAAGCCTGTTTCTCTTTCAACTGCAGCCTTGAAAGTTCTAAAGTGCTCAAAAGCTTCACTCTTTTCCTTCATAAAATATACCCACAGCTTTCTAGAACAATCATCAATGAATGTGACAAAGTATGAACTGCCTCCAAGAGATATATTTTGTGTAGGCCCCCAAATATCTGTATGCACAACATCAAGGATATTTCTTCTTACATCTCTGTCATGTGAAAAGGATTGTCTTGCCTGCTTACCAAACTGACATGCTTCGCATACCTTATGAAATTCTGCAACTTTAAATATAAGCAAACCTGTAACCAACCCTTTGGACTGCATTAATTTCAGCCTTTGTACATTTGCATGTCCAATGCGTTTGTGCCAAATTTCAATGTCTGCAACAACACCTTTTCCTTTGGCATACATAGCAGCATTCATAGTAGGAATTCCAGCATCCAGAGTAAACATACGTCCAACTCTACTTCCCTTTGCTACCAACCTGCACTTGTCATTGAAATCTTCTACAAAGCAGCCATTTGCATTAAATCTGACTTGCAGCCCTTGCTCTACCATTTGACCGCACTGACACCAAGTTCTTTGTAATAGATGGCACATGTAATACATCGGAAAGACTCTTTGTCTTACCATCATGCAAGGACAAGGGAACTTTTCGAATGTGTGAAATTGGGTGGCATGAGTCATCACCCGTCTGCACATAACCTGCATTCTGCAAATCCTGCATCTCTCCAAACCATTCTGCATGGCTGGTCATATGATTCGATGCACCTGAATCAACATACCAAACATCTTCATGTGTTCTCTTTCCTGTAACGACATTTAGCATATGTAGCCATGCAACAATGACAGATCTTTGACCTCAAGTAGGAATTAAAGGCCAAGGAGGACATGGAAGAGAGCTACAAGTAGCGGCTCGAGGATGAGAATCAAGAACTGGTGCAGATGTAGAAATAATATAAGCTCCTCCTGATGCAACATGGGGAATTGGAGGCGAAAACCACCAACATCGAGCAAATGATGGAGGAATTGAAATGCCAAAGAAGAGGAGAGAAAGCAAGAGAGGGAGCAGCAACAAAAGGAGATCGAGTCTATGATCAATCAGCTACACTAGGGAAGGAAAGAGCACGAGAACATGAGCAGGGAACTCAAAGCCCAGGAGCAGAAGCTTGTAACCCTGGCACAGAAGCAAGGGGAAAGCATGGAAGAAATGAGCAAGAGAGTAGAGGAATGGGCAGCGCAGAATGAAAAAAGGGTAAAGACATTGGCATGGTGCCTCTCTTTAGTGGAGAAAGGAAAAATCATCGCAGAAATTAAAGCAAACGCCGACCAGACAGCCTTCAGTGCCCAGCAGTAGGCTTGGATACGACCCACCCAGAGGGAAAGGAGTCATTAGAGGTGGTACAGAAAAAACTGAGCATCGCACGCAGAGCCCAGCATGCGGAGCTATAGATGCCACCCCAACCTGCGGAGGCTAGGCTGAGCCTAGAAGAGCAACGAAAGTACCTACTACTGGCTAGCCTAACCCCCCGAGAAATGGACGCAATGGGCTTTGAAGAAGGAGCGCAACTAGAAGACTGGCAGGGGGAGGAGGCTGACCTTGAAATCGATATGGGGAGAATCAGAGAAGAGGTAATCCCACAACCCCCCTCGCCGCATGTCCAAGAACAACAATAGATTGATCCATCCTCAGAAAGACAAGCCGCACTAAGGGAGAGACGGAGAAAGTTAGTTGAAAAAAGCAGGAAGCAGCTAAGAGCCAAACTGGTCGTGCAGCTGTTGGGACTCCTCCCGCTGTGCCCCGATGACCTCTCTGATGGATTCCGCACGGAGCTGGTGATTTGGGAATGGCAAGAAAAAGAAAAAGATCCATTCACCTTCAGCTTCCTCATGCCTAACAGCTTGTGGAGGGTCCTACCGATCAAGGTGAAGAAGCACGCATGGAATGGGCAAAAAAACTCACTAACTGAAGCACTAAGCACCACATGAAGCATAGTCACTGCACCTAGGGGTCCTCACGTTAGGCATGCCCGGTGGCTTTGCTCGACTGGCCCCGCTCCTAACCCCCTCACCCTTTTTGCTTCCCCACTTCATGCTTAGGGAACATCAAGGACAGGACATACCTAGGGGGGTACCACTCACCTATGGTTAGACCTGTCACCCTAAGCTCCTTGCACCGCACCTCCCTTTGCACGAATGGGGCCCTCAAGTGTGGGACATCACCCAGGCTGGCCTATGGTTAGACCCAACTCCCCATTCCACCAGCATGAGCACAATATACTATATAATAAAACGAAGCACCACACTCCTGTAACTAACTCCTTTTTTAATATAAAATTTGGTTGAAAAAGACTTCTTGAATGAGGAGAGAGAAGGAATCTGAGTATATCTTTGTAGATAATATAAAAAAGGTAAAACAAGATTGCAAAAGTGGAGAGAGAAGAGGATTATTTTACTATTCTTGTCTTCTCTTTTCCTTGTGTTAAGGAGGAGAGAGGGGGGCTAAAAGGCCCATTTATGAGTTCATTTTTTTCCTAATGTTGATTGGCCATGTGCATCATAAGCAACATCCACAAAATAATAATTCAGTTCACCATGTGCATGATCTCCATGATCATAACCATCACTTATCATATCATAATAATGATAAATCATACTTGGAGACCTGTCAACATGGACATTAAAAGTAGCAATATTGTCATCAAATTATGGTATCAATCCTATATCATATCCCAAGTCATGATATTTCAACCTCAACTATTGGTGAATAGCAAAGGTAGAAGGAACAACATATCTTCCACTATGACAATACCAAAGACAAGTACACCAAACTAGTCTCCTCCCTATGGGACCATCGATAGTTTGAGGTGATTGTTCAACATCCTGTACCATAGTCACATCATCCGATCGTCATGTGCCAGTCCTTCTATGAACGTTTCCAAGTAAATATTAATGACTATGATGGTAAAAAGTGCTTTGACTAACCATTTTCCATCCTTGACCACTTTTTATATCAGATCTTCTCATATCACTCGAGAAACTTGCCATTTATACCATGAGAAAACCATATAATTAATATACTTGGATAGGAATATCATGTCCCTAAGATCAAAAGTCCTTTATGGTACAAATCTTCACAAATGATAGCATGAGCATTGTGCAAGATGATCAGCAAACAATCAACAAAATATACATTTATAAACTATAAGGAATTTGAAAACCTTTTTTCCTCTCTAGTCAGTAAGTCTAAAATTAAAAGGGTTTAATGTATGTTTTCTACTAATGTGAAATATCGAGCTACCCTAACTAGAAGGTTGGTGATCTTAAAGAGTAAGTTAATGGCTTTAACTATATTTGTTGGTATAATAATGCATTTCAATAGAACCCAATGGGAAAAGGTTGGAGACTATTTAAGATTTTTTTGTGGATGTTTGGGGAAAAGAAGACTTGGCACTCTATTCCCTAACAGATAGTCACAAAATTGATTGGGATAACAGAGGCTTGGGGCTTAACTAGTTTGGTTGATAATGCTACATTTCTCAATGTAGGCTTACCAAAAGAGTCTAGAGAGATTAGCCTTGGATACACATCATTAGGAGCAAAATCACTAGAGTGCATATTAAATAAGGAGCGCAACTTTGGTAATAACACATAATGTATGTGCCTATCTTAATCTCTATATTCTTTACCTTAGATTAGAATTAGACTCAATATATACTAGGCTTAGACTACATTAAAGGTTATTGTTAGGGCTAGGCTCATAGTAAGGTAGAGCTAATGCTCTTAGGCTTAGTCTTAGATTGGACTAGTGGTATAGGTGAGGTATATGCATAGGAGGGTACTCATTCAGATAAACTAATATAGGCTATAGAGTGGCTAGGCATAGGTATGTCTAAGACACACAAGGGATAGGCATTGCATTTTCCTAGTTTGCTAGTGGGTCCTCATATATTGGCAAAGGTGTTACTAGAGGAGCATGCATACATTGGTAGTGCCAATGGTGCACTTTTCATATCTTGGAAGTGGAAGCATTCATAGGGATATAAATATGCATGCGGTGCCAATGGTGCACTTTTCATATATCGTAAGTGGCTGCATTCATAGGGATACAAATATCTTGGAAGTGGAAGCATTCATAGGGATATAAGAAAGAAAGGAAGAAACAATTCACACTTTAAATTAGCATAGCTTGACTATACACAAGTTAGAGGTGCATTGTATAAGAAATATTGTCACCCTAACATAGGCTTGAATGATCCAATGAAGAGATTAAAGGCCTTAATGACTCCATAATTACGTAGGCTTAACACAAATTTATTGTTTCAAATCATGCAATTTATTAGTTTATCAATTATATATGTTAAAACAAATCCTATTCTCTCTTCTTACACCTTATGACTAGCTTTCTTTGTGCATAAGTATGCTTATGCATAGAAGGCATCAACATGGACATATCTTTGGTACATAGAAATTACATACAAATAAACACAATAAGAAATAACCCCTCATCAACATGTAATTGATGTATAGATTGGAAATTAGATTGGGCTTGTTAGTGAAAGGTTTGTGTGTCTCAATGCCATGCCAATTCTACTCCTATTGGCTGGCTTCAACCAACACTTGAAGCTATATAGAAGAGAGTAGAGGAAACCTAATGGCTTCAACCAATACTCCTAATGGCTCTCTATTGAAGCGTACTTATGCCACAAACCTTGTGATTAATGGAAGTAGATAAACCCTGTCCATAATATCAAAAGTCAGAAGGAAGAAATTTACATGCTATTAATTAAATCCAAGGTGTCGATTTTCTCACGTTGCAATATAGGTGAAATTGACTATATGTGGTCGCGTTTATATGTAGGACTTATGCATGAGAATATATGGGCCTAATTGCATATGAACAAGAGGGTAGAAGGTTATTTGAATGACCTAAAATAGAAACCAGGTGCGGGATGTGGTGAGAAGAAACTAGAAGGTGTTGTTGGAGAGGATGCTGGGAGACGAGTCGAGAGCAGGCAGCTGCATGCTGCGAACTCTTCTTCCTCACTTGGGCACAACGAGCGGAGTGCTCTTCTACTGTCAACAACACGGCCTTACACGAGTTGAGAGAGGCCCTATGAGATCCTCGAGGAGGAAGCGGATCAAAGAAAAGGAGGATGAGCTACAACTATTAAACCAGGGACCGGACAAACAGCTATCGAAGCCAAAGAGCTGAGGATAGATCATTGCGATGCGGCACAAATCAAGGCAGGTCGATGTTAGCTACTGATGATGCCCCGAGCTCCTGTACATGTCACAATCTTCTAAGAGCGCAATCAAAAGACTTATTAAATTAATTAAAAAGAGAAAGTGATAAAATTAAAAGATACAATCTTCTAAGAGCGCAGTCACATGCACCTATATGCCATTTTCATTTGGGCTACTGGGGCTATGGTCTATGATCCATCAAGGCTTTGATCAACACCACTCCTATAAGAATTGGCGCAATAATAGTGATGGAGTTTTGTGAATGGGATGCATACTTGTGACAAGTATGTATTGTGAATGACATAGAAACTCTAGCAATATATAGATTTGAATTGTTGTTTTATAGGATTGAATGTGATGAATATGGAATTCAAGTCTAAAATAATATGCATTATCCAATATATGAGGTTGATGTAGACAAGTTATATTGTCTCTTTATCACACATATATGTTGTCTCTCATCACAACCTTGCACTTCCTCCTCCTTGTCACTTTTCAAATGTAGTACTACTAAAAGTAATGTAATATTGCTAATGGTGATAGAAGTTCCACTTGTTGAGTGCTTGTTTTGCAACAAAGGGAACCATCCAAAGCTTGATTGCCTTTCAGTTGTGTAGAGACAAAAATGATAGATGGCATCATACATACCAAATGGGCAAGAAGTGAATCACATTAATAGATGTTGCTAGCACAGGATGAAGTGATTGCTTAGTTTAAGGTCTCCCATTGTAGAACATTGTGGCCGCTTTGCACACACAGGGAATGCATACATATATACCTAGGATTCCCTACCAAGATATGTGGGGAATGTAATTCCCTAAATGTATATAGGAGACACATGTGTGCTAATATATGATTCCCTACTAGTGGAAGTTGGGAATGCAATTCCCTAGTTACGTGTAGGGAATGCATACATTCATACCTAGGAAACATGAGAAAATTTCCTACATTTCACAAGTTTTCCTATGTAGGAACTTATCAAAAGCTCCTTGTGTAGTGGCCTATCTCTATGATTCTAGCATTTTCCAACTTGAAAAACTAGTTTATTTCACCACCTGTTTTATGGGCAAAATCTTCTAAACAAAGAGAAATATGAGCTATAAAGAGCCTTGTGTAATATATGATCAAAGCATCTAACATTGGCTCACATCAACTTGGTTAGTAAGTCAAGTTCTTATTAGTAAACCAACTAAAGTTCAACACACATATCTACCAATAAAGTACTACAACTACTATATCACGTGTATTTCTCAGCCCTTCTATGCCATTTCTATGCATCCACATGCCTTCAAGATGCAACCAAAAGTGATTAAATCAGCCCCAACTTGTGTACCTTGGGCATGTATCTTTTTTCCCTTCTCTAATGTAAGCTTTCATAATGCAAGTAAAGGTGACCATATTTATATATGCTCCTTCTGAAAATTGCCCAAAACATCTCAAAGCTTCAACATCATGTCCATGCTTTGCCTATCTAGTGATCAAGGCACTCCGAGAGACTATGTTTGGTACTAGAAGCTTGTCAAACACTTCTTTTCCTTTTGCGAGTGCAACACACTTGGCACACACATAGAGCTGGATAGTACCAACATAGAAGCCATTTTTAAGAAACCTTATCTTGATTATATTTGTATATACCATGCTGCCTCAATGGAGGTCCTACAATTCTTCTTTACTTGATAGTTAATTAAGTAGAAAACATACAAAACCCCACTAGCCACAAATAAAACCTCTTATTCCACACTTGTCTTTCATGTGGCATAGACCCTTATTCTTCTAATCCCCACTGAAATAAATAGATTGCATGCTATCTTTTTTTCTATAACATTTTCTAATGTGAAGGGTTCCTAATCCATAAGAGAGCTATATCATATTCAAAGCACCACACAAAAGCTTGAAAAAGAATTCAAATAAAATAAAAGTGTGTTCTACACAATGCACACCAAATGTTCTACATGAATGTACTTTTGTGTCCACACTCACACAAAATTTCTCTAGACATGGTATGTATGAGTGGACTAATGTATTGAGTCTTACTCTCACACATGTACAAAGCACCCCTAAAGCCTTGTACCCTAGTTCTTATCCTAAGGTACTTGAAAGTGTGTATACAAATGCATCTACAATGTGTGAAAGTGTCTATGCTCTTGTCCAAGAATCGTGCACGTGTGGCCTTATACATTACCTAAGTGCATAAGGTAATCATGTGCTTGAATATGCCTAGGTAATCAAGTGGCTAAGGTGTTCTTTTACTCAAATCCTATGAGCCATAATGACATACGATGGCCAAATTTCTAGCTTGCCATGCTAGTCCTAGCCTATCCTCAAACCATCCCAATCCCATCAACTTATTATTAGAGCCCTCTTTAATGGTGATAAAGGAGGGAAATTATTGTCCACATCCCCATTCCCATTCCCATTCCCAAATCCATCCACATCACTATGTTGTGAGCACATAGTAGTAGAGTATGATGGTGGTATAGTTTCTAAGTATTGTATAATCATGTGATAATGCTACCTATAGTGATTGAGTGCCTAATGTGGCCTAAATGGTTGAGTGAGGCTATTTTGATAAGGAAAACTAAGTTCTCAATATGATTAGAGTGTATGTACCTTCATGATCAAGGGTAAGAGTGTGGAGATGGTCAAGTGAGTTGAAACAAAGTGCATGATTGTGCAACTACATGACTATGTGATTGAGTATGTGCACATGGAAGAGTATGCTTGAATGTTTTCCTAATTAAACATGTGGCCAAAGTGCTCCAAGTAGTTAGGAGGTGCTTCAAGTAATAGAGTGCTCCAACATGGCTAAATAATCATGTGGCCTATCTGCATAATAGTTGAGTGGACTAAGGTGCTTAAGTGGTTGGGTTAAAAAGACAATGTGTGGCCCGCATGATGAAGAGGGGAAGTACCGTGTAGTGAATGCTCATGCATAGCCATGGTTGATGCAAATATATGCCCATAAAATCATGTGGCCTATCTGCATAATAGTTGAGTGGACTAAGGTGCTTAAGTGGTTGGGTTAAAAAGACAATGTGTGGCCCGCATGATGAAGAGGGGAAGTATCGTGTGGTTCAAGGGTACTAACCAATGTAGTGAATGCTCATGCATAGCCATGGTTGATGCAAATATATGCCCATACAATATTGATAGCTTGTAGACATGCGGCAAGGGGAGACTCCTATAGGTAGCCATGTGCACCTCAACCTATACCAAGGGAGACAAATACTACTCAAGGCAATGAGAAACAGCATGCTACTCATCAATAAGCTAGTCACTTATGCATAAGTGAAAGATCAATTTCTTCATCTACTCTTGCTAATGCTCAATCCTCTAAGATAATTTGTAGAGTATGTGGTGTAATATTTTACTGGTTTACTACCAATACTTCAACCACTACTTTACTACTTGACCATTGACCCTATGCAAGCATGAACTCGATGGTATGGGAGCGATCATTGCAATGGAAAATTGAGCCAAGTTAATTACAAAAGCATATGACTAGCAAATAATATAAATGAGGATGACTCGATCACACTCAAAATGACTAGTCCTAACATAAGCCTCAATCTAGCCTATATATTTTATTTTTGTTATTAAAATTATAATTAATTCATTAAAAATTTAATGAGTATAAATAAAGCATGAAAAAAAAAGACAATAATGTACTCTAAATAGATGAGTACAATTACTTTTTAGCTAAAGCATATAAATAGCTTCATGTGATAATAGTCTCCAAAATAATAATAATTTTACATTACACTCGACTAGTGATAAATATTAAAATCATTACATCTCCATACTTTGTCTAGTTATTTTATCACCAAAAGTATAAAACAAATTAGTTTCCCACTATCATTTTCCTCAAACAATATGATAATCATACCTTAGATTAGAACTAAACTCAATATATACTAGGCTTAGACTACATTCAAGGTCAGTGTTAGGGCTAGGCTCATAGTAAGGTAGAACTTAAGCTTAGGCTTAGGCTTAGATTGGATTAGTGGTATAAGTGAGGTGTATCCATAGCTTCTTATTCAGATAAACTAATATAGGCTACAGAGAGTGGCCAAGCATAGGTAGATCCTTGGTAGATCTAAGATACACAAGGGCTAGGCATAGGGTACACATATGGCAAGTTAGGCAATACGTAGGCATACCACATTGAGCCAAGCCTATGAATATACATAGTCTAATCATATTCTAGGAAGAGGCTAAGGCTATCCTATGTTTATGAATAATCTAGGCATAATCTAGACATAGGGTAAGTATATGTTAGGAGCCAACACCTAGCATTACCCTATCATATTCCATGCTTACCTTATGCCTTGAAAATGCCTGATATAGGTTTTAGTCCAATGCATACAATAGAATGTGCTTACTTTATGTCAAGCCAATGCCTAACCTAGCATATACTTATCCTATGCCTCATGTATAAACTAGGCTAGGTATAAGCTATGGATAGACTAGACTAAGCATATGCTACACATAGACTAGTGAGCATAGCTATAAGTGTGAAATTGAAAGCTTAGCACATAAGTGAGTAATATACAAATGTAACTTTCTAATCAAAGAATATTTGTTTACTAGTTACACCTAGCAAAATTGTGAGTCTAAGTTAACTTGAAAAGCTATCCATGATTTCCTATTTACAAGATAGTATTTGCTAGTTATGACTAGTGAAAACTAACATTTTTAAGGTATGTTGATATTGTTACTAGATATACCATAACTTAATAGATCATGTTGCTAGATAAGGCTTCAAGTTTCTAGATAATTCTAGGAAAAGGGATTTACTAGTTAGAAGAGACTCCTGATGACAAAATTATCTACTTGTAACTAGAAGATTTTACATTCTTCCTAGTTTGGATGCTATTCTTCATAGTTATAGTGTGAACTTTCTATATACTAAAGTGGTCTAGAGTTTGTTGTGAAGATTAAGCATGTGGAACTAATGCACATGAATATCATTACTCAACATGATCAAAATTTCCAAGCTCCAAATGCAATCATCATATTGATTTCAAGCATAGCTACCCTCTACACCATCTAGCCTAGTTGCACCACATCATAGCTTTGGTTTGCACCATCTTCTCCACCAAGCTTTCCACCTACCATTGCAATTGCTATGATTCCAATGATTTCCATCCACACTACTATGATTGCCATGATTGCGTGCTCACACCTCCAGTACTAGATGATAAGTAGTTGACGATCATATCATTTTGTGGTTGGGCAAAGTGGGATGAAGTCTAGGCATGCATAGCCAATCTTCATGACCATATGAGTAGCTTGTAATTTAGGTCCACAACTATTGTGGCATGGTTGTCCACATATGAGCTAGGTGACATGGAGAAAATAACACATCATTTGGAATGCCTATGAGCCAGGTGACGTGGAGAAAATGACATGGTAGGGAGGTTGAAATCTAGCAATAGCCCTCACCTTGTGCCAAATGGAAGTTTAGTGGCATTAACTGATCAAGGGTGCCACACAATACATGCCGATGATGTCCCTTCCAACCTTGTTTATCCAGCTCTGACGAAGTCACTTTCTCAATCATCATCTAGCCCTTTAAAAGTGGCCAATGTCTTTCACACATAAAGATAAACTTCAGGAATTGGCGTCTTCTACAAAATAGGAGCCTCTTGGCACATGTGACTCAAGTGATGCACGATTATACATGGCATCCATCGATTGCATTGTACTTAAGCAGCAACTCAATCGATCAATGATGTAACAAGTCTCTTGTGACATACTTGACCTCACTCACCAACTTGGCTGCTCACAACCTCTCTATTTCACTCAACTCGTCCTATGCTATGAAATTCTATCTATCTAGTCAACACAAGGCATGGAAGAATCACATTATCAAGCAAGAACAAAATACTTTAGGCACACAAGACATGTAAGAGTAAAAGTCAAAGTAAAAAATTTATTAGAGATTATCCAATGGTTTATAGACAAATTTAGTATAAATTCAATCTTAAAGATACAACCACATCATGCAATACATTATCTTCGGTAAAAACCATATAAATGGTTACATAGAAAAGGAAGGAGGGATATTGAAACTCTTGTACAAAGCAAAGGTTTTCAGAATGGTTACAAACTAAACAAAGAGAAGACAAAATATGGGTTTCAATAAACCCTTGATTCTTTAGGATTTTTTAATTTGTCTTTGTTGTAGAGGAATCCTTGGATTCATCCCATTCAATAACACCTCTACATTTTAAAAACTATTGCTTTCTGTATCTTGGGCAAAGCTTCAAGTATTTTACATCTCCCATATAGGAGCCAAACACTCCAAAGTATCCAACTCTAGACCTACTATAACCAAGCATGTAGCCAAAAGCCCTTATGGCTTCTTCCTTCTTTACCAAAATTATCTTCTTAACTCCTCTATTGAAAACTTTAGATCCAATGACTTTGCAAATAGCTTTTAAAGCCATCATTAGCAAACATGGAGAGCTTGAGAATCTATCGTGATAAATTGTAATAGTTTGATTATTTAAGCTTCCAATATAGTGGTCAAGTCCTTGACTTTTTCCAAGCTTGAGTGGCCTAAAGTCCTTGGCTCTTCCGAGAAAGTTATCAAGATCTTTAATAAGAATCTGTGTAAGAAACAAAATAAAATTCATTGTCAATTGATGTAAATATTAAAGTTACATATATTTAATATCTATTATTAAGCCTAAGAAAATCTTAAAAATATCTTTAATATCTTTGGATTTTTATCATCTTCAAGAAGGTTCTCATCATAGAGATTTATTGAGTTCTTTGGCTTCTTCTCTAATGGCTACTTCAATGTGTCTTCATACCCCGTGTCCTCAATGCCAAGCCTCTTTTGCACCTGTAAGAACTCTTCTTTTGTGGGTGACCCTTCTTCTCATATTCCACAATCTCATTGAAATATGTATGCAAGGCCATGGATCTATCTTGAAAAGTCTCCCCTTCAACATCTAGAGTTACTAGTGGGCATGGTTCATAACCTATGATCTACTAGGATGGCTAAGCAGTGGTATTCTTTGAGATTAAAAAGATGTTGAAGGTCATTGAGCAATACATATCATTTTTTGTTGATAAGGTAGATAGAAAGTGTAGGGATATAATCCAAGGGTCTCTCTTTAATCTTTATACTCAATTCCATCTCCTCTTCTTCTATGTTTGTAATGTTCTCACTCTTGAATAAAGTAGGATCAAAACCTTACACTTGCAAGTTCTCAACATCCTCTTGAAACATCTTTGTCTTTTCTTTGACCTTCTTATCCATATATGTAACATCTTCACCCTCGCTCTCTTGCATTTTCTCTGAAGGAAAATCCTCCATATATTGGAGAAACATAAGAAAACATGTCTTTGTCAATAAAAAGGCATTGCCATTGATCACTATGAAAAGGGAAGTTTGTTTCACACCTTCTAAACTCTTCATTAATAAGATAATACCTAGTAATCAAAGTTGTCTTGGGAGCATTGGTTGCTTAGATTACATAATTAAAATGGACATAATTATCAATTAAGAGAGACTCTACATATCTAGAATAGAACTCTTTGTACCTCTAAGCTTCTCATCAAGATCTCTTAGTAGCTCTTGCAAATAAAAAGGGACATTGTGCATCTCCCTAATGTACATAAATTTGGATGAGTTTCTTGTCTTCTGTAGGAAATCAAAAGGCATGTCTCATCACAATTATCCTCAAGCTTCTCTTACTCCATTCCATCAAGGGAAAGCTTTCTCTTTGACATTTCTAAACATTGCAAAAATAAAAATTATGAAAGCATACCCCCTACTAACAAAGAAAACTAAATAACTAGATTGTATACCAAAAACATCATCATTAACATATGAACGTGAGTTAAGTAGTAGGCACCAGATAGCAACACAACCAAATTTGTGTTTCATATGACAATAGTTTAACAACTTTTTTTAATGTTTATGCAAGCATAGGGATTAAAATCAAAATTTTTGTGTGGATCCAAAATTTTAATGTAAAAAATCACCTTTTATAAGCTACAGAAATCAACAACGTTGCTAAGTTTGCATTCCATACAACTCTTTGATAGACCTATTGATGGGATAAAATGGAATAATAATTGATGAAATGGCACACATAGTTTAAAAATTTATATTCTATTTCCTATGAGAGTGAAAATGAGTTGTTTTATCCACTTACAATATTTGAAATTGTTGAAGATGATTGATGATTATGAGCTGCTTTTAAAAAACTCTGTATAAAACACCAAATTAATTGCTCTCCTTGTGACTCCATTGACCTAGAATCACATTTTATACATTTTCTTCTTGGTCCCTATATTGGTTGCTTGACATTCTAATATCATATGGAAAATGATATCAATTGCCTTTCTTCTAATAACCTAAAATTGTATTTTATATGTTTGTTCTCCTTTGCTCTATCACTGGTTTCTTCATGTTCCAATGTTGTATGAAATGCAAAAGTTCCTAATTGCTTTCTAATTCCTTTTTACCAAGCTTACATTTCAAATGTTTTCTTTCGGACCATTATCTTTAAAAGAAAAAAATCACAATTCAGGACATTGGCGTATAGTTTGGACTCTGTCAGCATGTGAAACATGAATTTAGTGGTGGGATTCATTATTTCACCTATCTTTTGTTGCATTTCATATGTTTTCTTTTGGATCATTGTCTTTGATGGAAAAGAAATCATAGTTCGACTTATTAGTGTATAGTTTGGTCTCTATTGTATGAAATGTTAATTTAGTGATAGGGTTCATTGTTTCACCTATCTATTTTCACATTGCATACATTTTGTGTTTAGTTTCTTATTGATAACTAGTTTTCTTATCATGTTGTTGTAGTTTTTTTTGTTGAGGTATGGCTAGAACTAAGGCTATTGCAAGGAAGCAGAAGGTTCACCATAGGAATATTGTTGAGAAGATCCATTAACATGCTATTAGTGAATTTGGAAATTTTCCACAAGTTTAGGACTCATGGTAAAATATTTCTCTTTGCTATAGCTCTCACATCATGGCTCCAAATACTACAAGGATACGAAGGCATAGCCACGGCACTTTCTGATGCAAAATAGCGGCGTTGCTATTTGCATCGCTATTTGTGTCACAAATGTGACGCAAATAGCGACGGTGCTCAGACGAAAAAAGAGCGAACTTCATCTTGCATTTGAGAGGGAGAGGGAGAGAAAGAGGGAGAAGGAAAACTTCTCACCTCCACCACCGCCGTTTGTGAAGAAGAGGAGGAAGTGTACAGAGGGTGAAGAGGAGCCGCCGTCGTGAAGAGGAGCCGCCGAATCCATCCTCGGGCCTTTGTGGTGAGTGCATTATTCCTTCTTGCTTTGTTTGTGTTTTTTCTTCCTTTCTTTTACTTGTTTTTGTTAAAAATCATGTGTATTAAGAGAGGGAGAGAAAATGAGAGAGGGAGAGGAAGAGAGAAAAGAAAATAAGGAATGAGAGAGAGAGAGAGGGAGGAAACATTAAACATAATAGGGAAAGAGAGAAAGAGAGGGAGAGAGAGGGTGGAAGGGAGGGAGAGAGAGAGGGGGGGAAAGGTGGTTGTTATTGTTGTTGTTATTTTATTTCTTATTTTCTTATTTTCTTGTTTGTTGTTGTTGTGGTAGTAGTGGTAGTGGTAGTGGTGGTGGTGGTGGTGGTGGTAGTGGTGGTGGTAGTGGTAGCAGTAGAGTTGTTGTTTAATTTCTTATTTTCTTGTTTGTTGTTGTTGTGGTAGTCGTAGTAGTAGTAGTAGTAGTGGTAGTGGTAGTGGTAGTGGTAGTGGTAGTGGTAGTGGTAGTTGTTTAATTTCTTCTCTTCTTGTTTGTTGTTGTTGTGGTAGTCGTAGTCGTGGACGTAGTCGTGATTGTAGTAGTAGTACTAGTAGTAGCAATAGTACTTTTCTTGTTTGTTGTTGTTTTAGTAGTAGTTTTTTTTTCTTTTCTTGTTTATTGTTGTTTAGTTTTCTTGTTTTTTGTTGTTGTTATTATTATTGTTGTTGTTGTTGTTGTTTTTTCTTCTTTTCTTGTTTGTTGTTATTGTAGTAATAGTAATAGTAGTTGCTGTTGTTTTTTTTTCTTATTTTCTTGTTTATTGTAGTGGTAGTGGTAGTGGTAGTGGTAGAGAGAGAGAGATGTTTTGTTAAAGGAAATGAGTGAGAGAGAGGAAGAGAAAAATCAAGAAAGAACGAGAGAGAGAGAGAGAATAAACATACAACATAATAAAGAATTAGAAAAAGAGAGATATGGAAGGAGAGAAGAGAATGAATAGATAAAAAACAAAGAGAGAATGGTGGCGAGATTCGATGCAATACCACAAGATGGGAAATACGTCTTGGAGAATCTGTAGCCTTCTCCTTCAGTCGGTGCCAGTCATCCGCATCTAACCACTCAGGCTTTGCAGCCCTACTCTTGATTGCCTTGCGTGCGTCGGATCGTCTGTGTGATATATATGGACACATGCAATCCATCATCTAGCCCGTAGAAAATCTATCTACTGAGGCTGGAACCGGAAACTCCTCATACAAGGATGCTACTATGTAGTCCTTGCTCCTCTCTGGTATGTTCTTCCAATGATCTAAGACGTTGTGCTGAAAAACTTGTTGGTACAACTCTCTTATGCGAGCCATCACCCTCCTCCCCTCATCATTCATGATGATGGCTCCTGACCTATCATCAACTAGATATCCATATCCCCTTGGAGTCTGCCTAAGATGGATCCTCTCCCGTCTTCGTCCACGCTCCTGGGCATATCCAGGAGACCCCTGTGCATCCGGTGTACCGACGGGGTAATATCTCTCAGAGATAGGGGTGCCACCTGCTCTGCTGACGGCTGAACAAAAGCCATAGTAACTGGAGTAGACGTCCCCACAGGTGTGACAAATCCCTGAGGTGACGCAACTCTTGTTGAATGACAAGACGGAGACACTGCGTCCGTGCCTCCACAGCACCCACCTGAGCCTAAGCCATGCTCCCTGGAAGGGCCAGGAGAGCGAGGAGTCGCACCTGTATCTCGTGTCGACCACGGGCTCACTGCATCCGTATCTCTGCAGCATCCTCCTGACCCCGAAGCACTCCCTCCCTTTGCAACCACGACCACTGCTATGAGTACCACCACCACCACCACCACCACCACTACGACTACGACCACGGCCACGACTACAACCATAACTATGACTACGATGGCCACAACCACGACCACGACCACGACTACGACCATGACCATGACCACGACCATGGCCACGACCACAACTATGAATATGACTACAACTACAACCACGACTACGACCACGATCATGACCACGACTACCACGACCACGACCACGACTACGACCATGACGACCATGACTATGGATAGGTTGCACTCACTAAGAATAGGATTGGCAATTCACCTCATCTTCTCTCCATCATCAATAGAATTCTCCTTTACCATTTACAACTCACCCATCTTTTCTCTACACTATTGCACACTACAATCTCTATAAAGGCATGAGATTGGGATCTCCACAGATACCAAAGCATGATCTCTAGCTTGATGGTTGCATATATACTACTACTACTCATGGAATAAATCTTAAAATAGTTATTATGCTCAAATATATGAGGGTTAAAGCATAAATTTGTTCCTAAGTCTATTTTAAGGAAGAAAGAGGATTAATGATAAAAGAGTGTCATTCCTTGCAATTGATTTTATATTATATTTATTAATTAAAATTGATAGTTGAAGATGAGTTTCTTATGAGATCTTGTGGTGATGCTATTTTAGTTTTGCGAAGCATATATATGAATGATGTTGTTTTAGTTTTTTGTGTTTGTCTTTTTAAGAAGAGATTGATTTTTATGGAATATCCAAAGTTATTTTTGGAATTACGTTATGAAAAATGAATGTTTTTTATATTGATAGGCTGATTGCCTTTGTTGTATATTTGTGTAGTGGAGGCTAGGACAAGCCCCATGTATGAGAGGTCTCTTTGCAAGAAGAACATTATGCTAGGAGGCACAAATATGCTAGGGCTCTCTAGCCATATATCCCTTAGGTTTGTTGAGGATCAGCCTAACCCCTATGAGCCTAGGATGAGTTTATTGCAAGGTCCTATTTACTTTTCTCTATTTCTATCCCTCTCTCATTTCCTCTCCCTCCCTCACCCTAACCCTATCTTTCTCTCTTTCCCTATTAGGTTTAATGATTTTTCTCTTTTTTTCTCTCTCCTCTCTCTCTCTCTCATATTTCTTTTTCTATCTCCTCTCCATCTCTCATTTCCCTTTATCTCTTTCTCTCCCTCTCTCATTTTCTCTCCCTCTCTCACCCTCTCTTTCTCTCTTTCTCTATTCGGTTTAATGATTTTTTTTCTCTTTTTCTCTCTCCTCTCCCTCTCTCATTTTTTCTCTCTCCTCTCCCTCTGTCATTTCCCTTTCTCTCTTTCTCCCCCTCTCTCATTTCCTCTCCCTCCCTCACCTTGACCCTCTCTTTCTCTCTTTCCTTGATTTTTCTTTTCTCTCATTTCTTTTTCTCTCTTCTCTCCCTCTCTCATTTCCCTTTCTCTCTTTCTCTCCCTCTCTCATTTCCTCTCCCTCCCTCACCCTGACCCTCTCTTTCTCTCTTTCCCTATTAGGTTTAATGATTTTTCTCTTTTTCACTCTCCTCTCTCTCTCTCTCATTTACCTTTCTCTCTTTGTCTTCCTCTCTCATTTCCTCTCCCTCCCTCACCCTAACCCTCTCTTTCTCTCTTTTTCTATTAGATTTAATGAATTTTTTCTCTTTTTCTCTCTCCTCTCCCTCTCTCATTTTTTTCTCTCTCCTCTCCCTCTTTCATTTCCCTTTCTCTATTTCTCTCCCTCCCTCACCCTGACCCTCTCTTTCTCTCTTTCCCCATTAGGTTTAATGATCTTTCTCTCTTTTTCTCTCTCCTCTCTCTCTCTCACACACATTTCTTTTTCTCTCTTCTCTCCCTCTCTCATTTCCTTTTCTCTCTTTCTCTCCCTCTCTCATTTCCTCTCTCTCTCTTGCCCTCACCCTCACCCACACCCTCTCTTTCTCTCTTTTCCTATTATGTTTAACATCTTATCTCTTTTTCTCTCTCCTCTCATTCTCTCTTTTTTTCTCTCTCCTCTCCCTCCCCCTCCCCCTCTCCCTCCCTCTTCCTTTCCCATTTCCTCCCCCTCTCCCTCCCCCTCTCTTTTTCTCTCTCTCTCTCCCTCCCTCTCCCTCTCTCATCTCCTCACTCTCTCATTTCCTCTCCCTCCCTTCCCCTCTCTTTCTCTCTCCCTCCCTCTTCCTTTTCCATTTCCTCCCCCTCTCCCTCTCCCTTTCTTTCTATCTCTCTTTCTCCCTCTCCCTCTCTCATTTCCTCCCACTCCCTCTCCCATTTCCTCCCTCTCCGTCTTTTTAATTTTCCTCTCTTTCTATCTCTCCCTCCTTCCCTCTCCCTTTCTCATTTCCTTCCTCTCTTTCTCCCTCTCCTTCTCTCTCATTTCCTTCCTCTCCCTCGCCCTCTCCTTCTCTCTCATTTCCTCTCCCTCTCTCATTATACACAAATTATACAAAAAATAAATAAATAAGAGAGAGAATACACTCTCCCTCCCTCTCATTCTCTCATTTCATCCCCCTCCCTCTTCCATTTTCTCCCTCTCCCTCTCTTTTTCTCTCTCTCCGTCCCTCTCACTCTCTCATTTCCTACCTCTCCCTCTCTTTCTCTCCCTCTCCCATTTCCTCCCTTTCCCTCTCCCTCTCTTTCTCTCTCATTTCCTCTCCCTCTCTTAATATATATACACAAATTATATTAAAAAAAGTAGAAGAGAGAGAAAATGCACTTTCCCTCCCTCTCCCTCTCTCATTTCCTCCCCCTTTCTCTCCCTCTCTTTCTCTTTCTCTCCCCCTCTCTTTCTCTTTCTCTTTGTCCCTCTCCCTCTCCCTCTCCCTCTCCCTCTCCCTCGCCCCCTCTTTCTCTCTCATTTCCTCTCCCTCTCTCAATATACACAAATTAAACCCTAAACAAGTAAAAGAGAGAGAGAATGGACTCACCATAAAGATTTGGCGAGGGTTTGGTGGCTCCTCTTTACAACAGCGGCTCCTCCTCTCCTTCGTGAAAGGCGGCGGCGGCAAGCCTTCTTCCTCTCCCTCTCTCACCCTCTATGCAAAACGGTCACTCTCTCTCTCTCTCTCTCTCTCTCTCTCAAAGTCTCACGAATGCGCGAAATGAAACGCGCTCAGGTTTCAGCCCTCTTTTTTTTCCCTGTGGGGCATTGCTATTTGCGAAATGTGACGCAAACAGTGACGCCGCTATTCCTACGTCGCTACCTACCATTGCTACACCTACGTTTCCTTGTAGTGAAATACCATACCTGAGTCTCGTGATAATGCACAACATGTTTTATGAAAGTTTGGCATGGACTACAACAATATCCATGCATGTATCAATGATTGCATACTGTTTCGAGGAGAATATGAGACTATGGAGACATGTCCAAAGTGTGGTGCTCACATATATCGACATGACTTGCAAGGGCGAACCACCCTCAAACAGTTCTTAGACACTTTCCGCTTATCCCCCGCATAAACCACATGTTTTGTACGTCCGACATGGCAAGCTTGACAATGTGGCATGCACAGAATAGGTCCACAGATGGAGTTCAACAAATATCAGCGGATTCACGCGCATGGAGCCACATTGACTCTACCTTCCCAGGCTTTTCTCGAGAGCCAATGAATCTTCAGCTTAGTCTTGCTATGGATGGTGTGAACCCATTCGTTCTGCGCATCCGCTCAACTTATTATAGTGTGTGGCCTATAGTCCTTGCCAACTACAATATCCCTCCATAACTTTCTACGAAGAAAGGACATCTCATCCTTAGCTAACTTGTTCACGGCTGCTACAAAGTCAAAAATATGGACATGTATCTTCGTTCATTAGTCGATGAGGTTAAGATTTTGTGGGAGAAGGGGGTCACCGTGCAAGATATGAGCAAGCGCGATGGTCGATGGTCTGCCAATATTCAAGCCATTCTCATGTGGACCATACATGACTTTCCGAGATGATTCAGAGAGTGCTCAGGTAAGTAGGCTTCCGTTCTCATTGGTAATATCTGTTCAAGTTTGTATTCATTGAATAGAGGTGTTGGGACAGGTCTGATTACCTCAAGTTATCATGCATATCCATTGTGCAGGCCACAGTTAGACTCATGAAGGTCACAAACCATGAAGAAGATGGTATATTAAGGACACACGGCTTTCTTTCCAGAGGGTCATGAACTCAAGGAAGATTTTCTTGGACGACCTCCAATACAGATGAATGCCCAAAGCTGGTACGAGCTGAAAATGGTCCACACAGAGTCACAACCAAACGGAATGCGATGGTTCTTAGTTTTCTAGGAGTTGTCATATTTGACCCACTTACAGATCAACCACTTGTTGGATCCCATACATATTTTCAAGAATGTGGGCGGCTTGCTATGGGACCACATCACAGGAAAGAGAGACACTATTGGGGAACAAATGGATTTGAAGGAGATAGGCAAGATGGAGGCGCTTTGGCCGCAGTCGAGTGCTAATAGTCGCTTGCAAGTACCTCGTGCTCCTTGGGTCTTGTCCACTAAAGAAGAGCACATTGTAAAGCAAAGTGTCAAGTCTATCTGCACTCCGATGGGTATGATGCATTCTCTTAGGTCTGTGTTTTCTAAAGACAACCAATTATCAAGGCGAAAATCCTATGATTAGTATAAGATATGTCAGGTTTGTACTACAAATGGATTATAAGTGGCTTGCGTATTTTGCTATTTGGAGTGTACTTTTTGTTCATAATGCTTTCTCGTTTATGGCAGTTTGTACTACCGATTGTGATCGCAGGATACCTTACTCCAGAAATACGTGGGGTGATTTACAAGTTGTTGACTTTAGTGCAATGGATCTCACAAAAGGAGATTAAGACATCCTCTATTGAATCCGTGAGGCGGGGAGCAGTGGAGACGGTGTGTCTCTTTGAGAAATACCTGCCTACCAGCATGATCACGATATAAATCTACCTTCTTGTGCATCTTGTAGATGAAGTGGAGATTACTGGACCTATCCATATGCGATGGATATTCTTCTTGAAGTGCTTCATGAAAACCCTGAAAGGCTTTGTACGACAATGAGCTCGGCCAGAAGGTAGCATGATTGAAGGTTGGTTGGTGTATGAGGCGCTAGTGCATATTTTACAATAGCTACCAACGGTGGTTTCAGACAATAGTATGCTATGGTCATTGAAGGACGATGATAGACTGATCGGATGTGGTGGTTGAAAATGGGGTAGGAAAAAGAATGGATGCTGCAATGGAGGAGAAAGTGAATTGCTTTTGTATAATGCACCATGCCTCTATGGAGATGTTGCTTGCTAGGTATCAGCAAGCTAGGAAAGATCAATAAGAAGCGCAATCTGAATTTCAACGTAGTATGTGCCATCGACCAATTCGATATCCCGAGGGCATGGAGGAGATGCTGCAATTTATGTCAATGCAATGGTTGCATGGAGATTTGACCGCAGCGTCTCGCGGAGGGGCGGAGGTCTCAACCGAGGAGTGGAAATTCTCAAGGGGATGTGGTCCAAAGGTGATGGCATGTTTAGGGTTTTTCGTATCTATATTTTATATACGACAACTAATTGAGTGTTTCAACATACAATACAAAATATATAGTGCATCGTGGTCACACGGATGGCATTTCCGTATGGAGCGTATTGATAAAATGTGCTCCACAACAGATTGTGGTATCATGGCAAGGTTCGAGCAAGAGAGCCGACGACGAGCAACAGATCCAAACACGGTTATAGATGAGATGGAGTATTTTGGAAACTTGCAAAGTATTGTCACAATGGATTACCATAGCTTCTCCAGGATCCTATTTGATATGCAGTAGTTCAAAGTGGTACTTGAAAGAGCTGGAGTAACAATTCGATGAGGTGCATCTGGATTTCTCGAAATAGATTCTGGAAAAAAATGGACGGGTTTATGCAACATATTTGTTCTGCCGGCCCATTGTGAACATGTGCATGAACTCATGTATTTTTTAATTGTATTACGACATGGTATATATCACAATAGTTAGATCTCTCTTGTATGTGATTGTGAATATGTAAATTTCTATCCAAATCCCTGACAACCTCGATGGTGGTATTATATACCTTCAGCTCCCCGAAGTGCGAGAGTATATGATCAAAGCGATATTTCGAGCATATATGAGGACAATATACAAATAGCGGGGTCGATATTGCAAGGGGTGGACTCTACCGAAAGCTTGGAGCATGTAGAAGAGCCAACATTGGATAACAATGATGGAAATACAGAAGTCCAAGAATTCTTTGAGAATGAGGTGGACTCATCCTTTTGTAGTGACATGTCTATCGACCTTCCAATGTTTGCGGAGTTATGTCAGGAAATTGACATGGGACCATAGGATACTTCATACTTGGAGCATCCACCTACTCAATTCGTTGTCGAATCACTTATAAGGGTACATAAGATATGCATTTTAAGATAATTTCTTTAAGATTTATATTACTGTGCTTTGTATGATTTACATTGATTATGCTAATATCATTTTTTATTTGTGCAGGTGACCTTCATGGATATTTAGATCATCAGGATGAGTCGAGGGATGAGCGACGAGGAGCTATAGGAGATCTTGACGCGAATGTCTCCAGATCAGATGGTGAGATTCAGAGATATGGCAGACCAGGAGCTATCTCGGACACTGTCAGGCCGCTCTATTAGATCTACTTCAGCACGCTCTGATGCTTCAATTTCTAGTAGATGAGGTCGACGCTCTAGACTTGGGCCAGACAGAGGGAGTGGTTCACGGGGATGCTGCAGAGATTCGGATGCAGTGAGCCCGCAGTCAGCTTGAGATACAGTTGCTACTCCTAGCTCTCATGGCGGTTCAAGAGAGCTTGGCTCAGATGGTTGCTGTGGAGATACTGACGTAGTGTCTCCGTCTCATCGTTCTACTGGAGTTGCGTCACCTCTGGGATTTGTCACACCTATGGGATCATCTACTCCAGTCACTCCGACTTTTGCTCAGTCATCCGTAAGTGGTACCCCTATGGGTGCTACTTCAATAGATACTACCTCGGTAGATACACCAAATGTAGAGGGGTCTCTTGGATATGCCCATGAGTGTGGTCACAAGTGGGAGAGGACCCATCTTAGGCGTACCCTAGAGGGATATGCCTACCTTGTAGATGATTGGTCAGGAGCCATCATCATGAATGATGAGGGGAGGAGGAGGGTGATGGCTCACATGAGAGAGTTGTGCCAACAAGTTTTTCAGCACAACGTCTTGGATCATTGGAAGAATATATCGGAGGGGAGCAAGGACTACATAGTAGCATCCATGCATGAGGAATTTTTGGTACCAGTCATAGTAGATAGGTTTTCTACAGGCTGGATGATGGAGTGTATGCGTGCATATATATCACACAGACGATCGGACGCACACAAGGCACTCAAGATTAGGGCTTCAAAGCCCGAGTAGCTAGACGTGAATGACTGGCACCGGCTCATGGAGGAGGCTACAGATTCTCCATGACGTTGGAGACAACAGCGCGAGGCAAGAAGGACATGACTAGAGGCTAGAGTGGTCCATCATCTTGGGAGTGGCAGCCACAGGACATATCTAGAGGATTTTGTAAGTTTTTCTTTTGTTTTGCTTACTTATTTTTTTGCAATATCCTTTATACTGACAATCGTATTTCTAACAGTTGTATTCTGTTTTCTTTGCAGCACTCCATTACAAATGGCGATCCCACTGGCCTTGAGACTTGATATGTAGAGAGGCACGGTCTCACTCCATTGATCGACCGATTGTATGGACGCGGCAGCCCTATAAGTCACTCATCTTTCTTGTCCGTAGTTACTATGTTTAATTAGAATGCATTATTGTATGGTGGACTGATGTGTAGTTGTTTTTTTTTTTGCAGAGTCCGTTCGATACTCCTTTGCGACGGGACGAGGTTTCGGATGGTGAGAATCTATAGCTCGCCCTTGGATCCTTAGAGCTCACATACCCTTCTTTTTTGGTCGCATGATCTATGTAGTCATTTTCTATGTAGTAGTAGTATCTTGCCATGATTGCATCGATCGCTTTCATTATGTGATCATGTATTCATTTCATATATCAGTGTTATGATTTAAGTAAACTTTGTCTTTATTTACATGAGCATTGTACACATTACTAAAACTATTTTGCATGGCCGAAATAAAGCACAAAGTACTATATGTGGCAAGCTGCCCTGCCACAAATTTTTTTCCCTTGTTACCGTCACTATTAGCGGCGCAAATTTACTGCACGCGTTGCTATTAGTGTCACAAGGCATCGTTATCAGCGTCGCTATTTTCGTCGGTATGACGCTGATAATGACGCTAATACCAACTATTCTATGGCCTCGCCAATAACGACGCTTTTTGCAACAACGGGGGTAAATTTCTTTATGAACATTTTCGTCGCTTTTAACGTCGGTATAAGGCCTATATCTTGTAGTGAAATTTGGCGTTTAATAGCTCAATGGAATCCATTTTTCATAATGTTTCTAATTATGTGATATATGGAGATTAGATACTAGCTTTGGGTGACTTGATGGTATCTTTTTTTAAGTCCCAATGTTCTAGATAATAAAACATGGGACTTTAAAGTTTTCCAAATTCACCAAAATTGTGTTTATTAGTCCTCTAAGCCATCCAAGCTACGAAAGAAGCTTAAGGAAATTAGGAAGATACTGAAAGCTCTTGATAATGTAGATCTAAAGTTGCCATCCGAGGGAGATATGTCATATACTTAGTCTCGATGGCTTTAGGTGGACAAGGAGTGCCCTTATTTGTATCTAGGAGGCTATGGAGGACTTCTTAATTGAATTTTTTAGAATGTATATAAGTTTTCTCTACCCATGCATATAGAGTGACACTTATAGATAAGGATATGATTATCCTATGAAGATTAAGATATAGATTATCCAAGGTGTTGGAGCTAGTTTCTCTTCCAAATGAGAATATATATAATAATATTTGTAATATGCCATGACATAGAAAGAAGAAGGAGGATAGAGGTTCTAAAGTGGGGGATATCACAGATGAGAGAGAGACACAAGATGGCATGAAAAGGAGGAAAAAACTATAAAGGAACAAGCAGAGAAATGGAGGGAGCATAAGAGGAAGAAAGTAGAAGAAAAATGGTGCGCAGATCGGACGCAGGTAGCTCACGTAGTGAATTCCCAAAGGTCCCCAAGAACAAAGCACTCTACTTTTTAGCACAAAAACCAATGTGAAAGCAAGCACGACATAAGACAAGAGACAAATTGGGTTGAATCTCCCCCATGCCTTGTGTGAGCGCTTCACAAAGCATGTATTTAATATATATTTTCAATCTTTTTGCTCAAAAATAGCCCAATTACAAAAATATGACAAGCTTTTAGCTTTTGAGTTTGCTTTCTACCAAGAATAGGAAAATTAAGCTAATGGACGGTGCCCAAAGAGTCTGGCACGCCCAATCTCAATGTCCAAATAAAAATAACATATCCAGGCGCATAAGCGCATACAAAATAATAATAAATAGTCGATGTCTCTATAGACATAATCAAAATATAGGCGTGGCGCCTATCAAAATATAGTCCAAAGATCGGAAACCCGCTAGACTCCAATGCTTTCCTCCGCCACTGCTGCTATCTCTACACATCAACTGAAGCATTCACAATCGTTAGTAAAATAACACAATTAAACCGACAAAAGTGAATACCTAGCAGTCTTCAGCTACATAAATAAATCAACTGGTTAGAAATAAATCCTAACCTTAATTTATTACGAGTGCGCACTCTAAACTCATAAACGTTTATTAATTTAATATGCATTTTGCGGAATCACCCGCTATGGAATCACCCATGTACACACTAAATTAATGAAACACCCGAAAAGGACAGGCGTCCCCATCAACTTCTCGCACAAAGAATCCTCTTTGCGTATGAGCCCCGGTCATCTAAGTTTACGGAATCCACCGTAAAACCTCACGGAATCCACCATGGAATATGCCTCCTGGCATCATACCCCCGGGGTGGGATAGCAATTGACCTCAATTGCTATTAGCTCAATGTGGAGCTAACAGAGTGGGGAAAGCATTTAGGTCTCTAGCGTGCATCCATTGTGCTTCTTCTACAGGATGGTTCTTAAATTTCACGAGATATCTAGAGTACCTTCGGCCATTTCTAGTGGTCATGTAATCAGTGTCTATGATGGCTTCTGGTTCAAGGATTTCAGTCTCTTCTTCTAGTAAAGGTGGGTTTTCATATACAGGGTGGATAGGTAATTGTCCTCTAAATGGTCTCAATAAACTAATATGAAATGTATTATGAATTTTCCAATGGGATGGCAGTTCTAACTTGAATGCATTGTCATTAATCTTATGAATGATTCTAAATGGTCCGTAGAATCTAGGGGCTAATTTGACAACTGGATGTCTATCTACACTTTGCAGTCTACGCTTTTCTATTCTAAGCCAAACATAATCATCAACTTTGAAATTCATGGCTTGTCTTTTCTTGTTGGCTTGTTTGGTATATGATTGTTGGGCTTTAGCAATCATATCCTTTACCTCATCAAAAATAGTGTTATGCATAACAGCAATATCATCGGCACTTTGTATTCTATTAGACAAAGATGCAACAGGTGTAGATAATCTATGTCCATAAATAACTTCAAAAGGTGCTTTCTTTGTAGATGTGTGCGGTGTATTATTGTAAGCAAACTGTAATAAATGCAAATGAGTATCCCATGTTTGAGGTTTAGAGATAGTGTATGCACGTAAAAGATCTAAAATAGTGCTATTTGTGGCTTCTGTTTGTCCATTTGTTTCTGGATGAAATGCAGATGAAAAATCAATCTTTGTGCCTAAATTTGCAAACAGTGTAATCCAGAAATTATTACAAAATCTAGAATCTCTATCTGAAATGATCACTTTCGGCAATCCATGGTTAGTAAAAACAGTTTTCAAAAATAACTGTGCTGCTTGTGATGCTGTTAAAGTTTTCTTGCATGCAATGAAATATGCTTGCTTACTAAATCTATCTACAATTGTCCAAATCATGTCATGGTTAGATTTAGTATTTGGTAAGCCAGTAATGAAATCCATAGATATATGTTCCCAAGGTTTAGATGGAATAGATAAAGGCATTAATAACCCATACTGTTTACCATGATGTCTCTTTATTCTTTGACAAATCAGACATTCAGAAACAAAATTAGACACATCTGCATCCATATGCGGCCAATAAAAATCTTCAGTTAACATGCGTAATGTAGAAATGATACCTCTATGACCTTGATATGGGGGACAATGAATTTCATTTAAAACAAAAGATCGGAATGGAATAGTAACACACAGTCTCTTTTCAAAGAACATGAATCCATCATTATATGACAATGAATCAACAGGAATGAAATTATTTTGAACTAATTTTTGCCAATCAGAATGAAAAGTAATATCCTGGTGATATGTGTCTTTCATAGCAATCAAAGAATCAAAAGATATGATAGAAATGTTATGAATTGCAGGTCTTCTACTTAATGCATCAGCAACTACATTTTCTTTTCCAGGTTGGTATTGAATGATAGGATGGAAACTTTGAATGAAGGAAGCCCATTTGATATGGCGGTCAGAAATTTGGGGTTGGCTAAGTAGATGTCTAATGCTTTGCTGGTCGGTCTTTATCATGAATTCTGAACCCATTAAATAATGCTTCAATTGTTTCAATGCTTGAACAACTGCTAAGAGTTCCTTGTCATAAGTGGAATATTTAAGCTCAGAAGGTTTCAGCTTAGAACTAGAATATGCTATTGGATGGTTATCTTGCATTAACACGGCTCCTATTCCTGATCCGCTAGCATCAGTCACAACTAAAAAGAATGGTCTATTAAAGTCAGGCAATTGTAGGACAGGGGCATTGGTCAATGCACGTTTAAGTAAATCAAAGGATTTCTGCTGGTTTTCAGTCCATTGATAAACAATGCCTTTCTTAAGAAGTTTGGTCAATGGTAAAGCAAGTAATGAGAAATTACGTACAAACTTCCTATAGAAACTAGCAAGACCAAGGAATGAGCGTAATTCATGTACATTTTTAGGAATAGGCCAATGCAATATTG
The DNA here is from genome assembly GCF_053477565.2 of Lygodium microphyllum. NCBI lineage: Eukaryota > Viridiplantae > Streptophyta > Polypodiopsida > Schizaeales > Lygodiaceae > Lygodium > Lygodium microphyllum. Next base: position 156,184,334 of record NC_141138.1, on the reverse strand, counting down.
CGTCAATTTTCTTAGGATCAACTTTTATTCCTTCTTCTGATACAATATGACCTAGATATTCTATTTCTGTCTTAAAGAATTCACTCTTGTCAGGATTTGCAAACAATTGATTTTCTTTCAGTAATTGAAAAACTAATGATAAATGCTCATAATGCTGCTCTTTTTCACTTTGACTGAATACTAAAATATCATCAAAGAAAACAATCACACAATATTGATATTTTAGAAAAATACGGTTCATCATTCTACTGAAAGTAGCAGGTGCATTAGTTAATCCGAATGGCATAACTAAGAATTCGTAATGGCCAAACTGTGTCCTGAATGCAGTCTTAAATATGTCGGATCTATCTAACCTCACCTGATGATATCCAGATTTAAGGTCAATTTTACTAAATATAGAAGATCCTTGCAGTTTGTCCATAAGGTCATCAACTCTAGGTATAGGATACCTATTCTTTACAGTGATCTTGTTTAATGGTCGGTAGTCAATACACATCCGATAAGTATTATTCTTTTTGTTGACTAAGAGCACAGGTGCACCGAATGGAGAACTGCTAGGTCGAATTAAACCTCTATTTAGTATTTCTTCTACTTGACTCTGGATTTCTTTTTGCTCTATTTGATTGTGCCTATATGGGGCTTTGCAAGGTGGTTGTGTGCCAGGTATTAGGTCAATCTTATGGTCTTCTGGACGTGATGGAGGTAAACTTGGTGGTAGGTCTTCTGCGAAACAGTCTTTAAAATATGCGAGAAATTCCTTATGTCTAGGGTGCATATGAGTTTCTTTTGCGTGCAATTCATTCACCCAAATGAGATATGATTTAGTATTCTTGCGTAGTGCACGTTTTGCTTGAGTATGCGAAAGCAGTGGAAACATATGAGATGCATGCATACCAAATAATGTAATAGATTTTCCTTGAAAATTAATATTCATTGTGTGTGTGGAATAATCTATATTGGGATTATGTTGGTGTCTCCATGGCATTCCTAGAATAATGTCGCTAGACTGTAATGGGACAACTAAGAAATTTCTTCTTTCAATATATGGACCAATTTGAATTTCTAAATCTTGAACTTCTTGTGTGCCATTGTACCTAGTGCCTAAAAATGCAGCTTTTATGCGATAGTGCGTAGGTACTGTATGCAATTTCAATTCCTTTACCAATTTTGCTGAAATAAAATCATGCGTACTACCGTCATCATGCAATATAGTTCTTTCTTTTCCATGCACCATACATTTCATAGTCAACAATGAATGTAAAGTAGGCATACCTGGTAAAGTGTCGGAAGTAGTAGTAGGATCATCTTCTTCTTCAGTGAAATCCGGCATATCCTCATGCTCGTCCTCGTCCATAGCTCCAAGGTAGTTGATGTGTGCTAATGGCTTCTTTGAATGACAATTTGCTGCGAGATGGCCTGGCTGGTGACACTTGTAACATACGATGGGCTTGGCTTTGGTCACATTATTTGCAATGGCTGGGAGTCTGGGTATATTTGGATTTGCTTGTTGGATAGGCTTAGGATTTGGATTGACAGTGGATGGTAATGCAGGTGGTTTAGGCCAATTCTTGCGGAAAGATGGTGATGAGAAACGACCTGGATTAAACCTTCTGAAATTTGAATTGAATTGTTTAGATCCATAATTACCGTTTGCTTGGAATGACTGCGGTCGTCGATCTCTTCCACGTAACTTATCTTCAGTGTCGTGAGCTAAGGAGATGGCATCTTCAAGAGTAGTAGGCTTGAACATATTCACCTCAGCGTAGTAATGTCCAAGAAGTCCAGACATGTACTTCCGCTTATGGGTCGTCTCTGGTACGTCTTCAAGCATGCGTAGCTGTAAGAGTGCATTCCAAAAACGCTATGTATACTGTGGAATAGGCTCACGGTCGCGTTGTTGAAGTAAATCCCATTGCTTGATTGCCTTCTCATGAAATTGCGGTGGTAGAAAATTTTGCATAAACTTCTTCTTGAAATCTTCCCATGTAGCAGGACATTCTATGCTCTTGCGGACGACAGTCCACCAAAGTGATGCTCTATCTATCAGATGATTAGTAACACACTTGATTTTATCTTTCTCAGGATAAGTTTCCTCATGGAAATAGTCATCAAACTGGCTAATGAATGATAAAACAGTCTTTCCTTCTCTTATGCCATTGAAAGTGCGAAACTTGAAACTTCGTTTACTTATCTTGGATTCCTTGCGAATGGTTTGTGCTTCAAGAGTGGCGTCGATGGTACGGCGAATCAGATCTTCAGCTTGAGGTTCTTCTTTATCAGTGGACGCTCCTTGTAGCTTTGTCAATTGCGCTTGCAAGGCTTGCCTAGCTCTTCGCTCTTCGTCTAATTGCAACATGATAAGATCCAGCTTTTGCTCCATGGTAGGCTCGGGTAGGTCGTCTTCAGCCATAGGATCATCCATATGTGGGAAAGTCATCCTGTAAAACTCAACAAACCTTTCTCACTCAAAATCAGTTAGCGGGATGAGCGTAGCTCAAATTTGGGGTTACAAGGCTATGTATTTTGGGTATTTTCTTCTTCAATTTTCAGAAATTCTGAAATATTTCTGTCTCCGTTTGCTGAAAGTACTTCAACGAACTTGCAGATAGGTAAAACAGCTTGCTGCGAACAACTTTCCAGTTGAGAGTTTTTGCAAACGAACAAGTCTTCTAGGAGTTTCGAGCGTTAGTCAGTTCTGATTTAGTCTGACTTGCAGAGTTGCAGACTTAACAGACTTGCAGGGTTGTTGACTTGCTGAACTTAGCTGATTTGCAGGACTTGCAGTACTTGATTAGTGTCGACTTGCGAAACTTGTCTTCTGGAGTGCGTGACCTGGAGTTTGTAGACTTGTCTGCCCAGTAGAACTTGCAGAGTATAGAAGGATTTAAGCTTAATTAGTTAAGCTTTAAGCTTAATAAGCTTAAGTAAGTGGACAGAGGCCGCCGTTTTTCAATCGTGGGGGGGGGGGGGGCCGTTTTGAGTCCACGCAATTTTCGGGGGTCCTCCTCTTGGCAACGATTTGTTGATTTGAAGCTAATCAAGCTTCTCTAATACCCTTAAGCTTTATGATTAAGCTTTTGATTAATAGGATTAAGAGCTTTTCTCACAGTTTCATCACGACTTGTTCATGGAGTTGAGGGAGTGGTCCTCCGCCGACAGAGAGTGGTCCTTCGCGATCTGAGAGTGGAAACAGGGGTTCTTGATCGCCAGAAGTCTGCCTGTATCGACGGTTCGCGATGAGATTGACTGTAGAGGCCGTTTGTTCCTGGAGCTCCGCCTTCGCCCGAGATTGGTAGCGATTGGAAGCCCTTGATCTCTGCTCCGCTCTGATACCACTGGTGCGCAGATCGGACGCAGGTAGCTCACGTAGTGAATTCCCAAAGGTCCCCAAGAACAAAGCACTCTACTTTTTAGCACAAAAACCAATGTGAAAGCAAGCACGACATAAGACAAGAGACAAATTGGGTTGAATCTCCCCCATGCCTTGTGTGAGCGCTTCACAAAGCATGTATTTAATATATATTTTCAATCTTTTTGCTCAAAAATAGCCCAATTACAAAAATATGACAAGCTTTTAGCTTTTGAGTTTGCTTTCTACCAAGAATAGGAAAATTAAGCTAATGGACGGTGCCCAAAGAGTCTGGCACGCCCAATCTCAATGTCCAAATAAAAATAACATATCCAGGCGCATAAGCGCATACAAAATAATAATAAATAGTCGATGTCTCTATAGACATAATCAAAATATAGGCGTGGCGCCTATCAAAATATAGTCCAAAGATCGGAAACCCGCTAGACTCCAATGCTTTCCTCCGCCACTGCTGCTATCTCTACACATCAACTGAAGCATTCACAATCGTTAGTAAAATAACACAATTAAACCGACAAAAGTGAATACCTAGCAGTCTTCAGCTACATAAATAAATCAACTGGTTAGAAATAAATCCTAACCTTAATTTATTACGAGTGCGCACTCTAAACTCATAAACGTTTATTAATTTAATATGCATTTTGCGGAATCACCCGCTATGGAATCACCCATGTACACACTAAATTAATGAAACACCCGAAAAGGACAGGCGTCCCCATCAACTTCTCGCACAAAGAATCCTCTTTGCGTATGAGCCCCGGTCATCTAAGTTTACGGAATCCACCGTAAAACCTCACGGAATCCACCGTGGAATATGCCTCCTGGCATCAAAAAAGAAGTAGAGCAAGCAGGACCTCTAGAGGATGAGCTTTTTGACATGCTTGAGAGGGTCAACCTAGCAAGTTTTAGTATATATTGCTTCTTGCCTAGTGATATAGGCAAGAGAAATGTTTTTTTTTTTGACTCACAATGGAACCCCAAGAGGAACACCAAGGAAAAAGGAATTCTCTTGCAAGAAAATCTATCTTGTATCATCAACAAGCTTTTTTATTAGGTTTTATATTATCACAATGAAGAAAAGAACACCAGACATAACAAATCTTCATACAACATCATGTAGATCTCCCACGGATTTGATAGAATCAACCATATTCTTCAATATCTTCACAAAATCCATCCATATAACAAAGAAAGAAAAGGAATACACCATCTTTGAATGGAAATACATCACATAGTATTCATCTTCAATATCTTCATAGTCTTCTCTCTCAATCTCTCATAGACAATCACTCTGTTTTAGTAGAATTGGCTATCTCTGACTCTCTCTCTCTCTCTCTCTCTCAATAATACATCATATTCTCACTACAATCTCTCAAAAATCACTCACAATAATCATTCTTAGGTCGTGGATACCCCTCCCAAGAGGTATGTCTGATATGAAGAGTCACCAGAGCCACTACAATGTCCTTTTATAGCTCACTACTGTCACTTCACTTCAGTCTTTACTTGAGTCTTCAGCAGCTACTTCTTTCACTTCTTTCAGCTCTTTTGCACTTGTATTCACCTCTTTCCAAGGCTAGAAAACTTTCCCAAGCTACACTCTTATCCAATAGAACACATATAGAAGCATACAGAACAGTCACAGTACAGTACCAGAACAACTACAGTACAGAACAGAACAGAGAAAAAAGCTCTACAGAAGACCTACAAAAGGTTAGAGAAGGTCATCCAAACCTCATAACTCATACTCAAACCATTCCAAACTCTCAAAAATTATTCAATAAGCTTTCACAAGATCTTAGTCTACATCAATCAATACTCCATCCCTCCTTACAGAAGACAATCAAAACAAAACAAAACAAAACAAAAGGTATACATAACCAATCAGAATCTATCAGAACATCACAGAACCTCACATCTCCACTAATAAACATCATGAACTTCCAAAACACTCTCAAATCACTTTCAAACCAATCAATCATCTCATAAAATCAACCATTCAGCTCTCAAAAACAACAAAAATTAGCCAAAAAACAAGTCATTTCAACACTCAACACACAATATGTGTAAATTCTTAAGAACAAGAGAAGAGAGGTAAATGACTTCATCCTTCACCACCACCACCATATACAAAGAAAATGAAGAAGACTACAAAAAAGAAGTAAGAGAAGCTGCAAAAGGGAGGCACAATAGGTTTCATCTTCAAGCCTTTGGGGTAGTTACATTGCCTCTTCTTACTTTGTTTTTGTGTTTTCTTCTTTTCTTTCTTTGTTTTTGTTTGTGAAGAGATGCATTGAGAGAGAGGGAGAGAGAGAGGAACATAAGAGAAGGGGAAGAAGAATGGGAGAGGAAGAGAAAAAGGGAGAGAGAAATAGAAGGAAAACAAAGATGGAGGGGAAGAGAGAAATAGAGAGATGGAGGGAGGGAGAGGAGAGGGTAAGTGAGAGAAATAATGAGGGAGAGAGGGGGAAGGGAGAAACAAAAAGAGAGGAAACAAAGAAAGAAAAAGAGAGAGAGAAAGAGGGGTCGGGAGAGAAATAGAGAGAAAGGATAGATAAAAATAGAGAGAGGGAGAGAGAGGGAAGAGATAGAAAAGAAGGGTGAGGTAAAGAGAGGGAGGAGAGTGAAGAGAAAAGAGAGAGGGGAAAAGACAAATAAAGACATGGAGGGAAAGATTAAAAAAAAGAGAGAGGGAGGAAGAGACATACAAAGAGATCGAAAGAGAGAGCAAAAGAGAGATGGAGGAAAAAGTAAAAATAGAGAGAGAGAGAGAGAGAGAGAGGGGGGGAGGGAAAAAAGAGAGATGAAGGGAGGGAAATAAAGAAAGGGAAAGAGAGAGAGAAAGAGGGGAGTGTAGAGAAATAGAGAGGGAGGAAAGATAAAAGTAAAGAGGGGGAGAGAAAAGGAAGGGAGTAGAGGGGGAGGAGAGATAAGGAAGGGAGTTGAGATAAAAATAGAGAGAGGGAGAGGACAAGGGAAATAGAGAGATGGAGAGAGGGAGGGCAAAGGAGAGAAAGAATGAGGGAGAGAGAGAAATAGAGGGAAAGGAAGGGAGAGAGAGAGAGAGAGAGAGAGAGAGAGAGAGAGAGAGAGAGAGAGAGAGTGTGTGTGTGTGTGTGTGTGTGTGAGTCAGAGAGAAATATAGAGATGGAGGAAAAGAGAAAAATAAAGAGAGAGGGAGAGGAAGGAGAGTGTTAGAGAGAGATGGAGAGAAAAAGGAAAAATAATGGGAGAGAGATAGAGAGAGATTACTTGCTATTCCTTTGTTGTCTAAGTTTCTAATTTTCTCTCTTTACTTTTGTTTGTGGAGAGATAGATGGGAAAGAAATAGAGAGGGAGAGGGACATAAACAAAGAGATGGAGACAAATATAAGAATAGAGAGTAAGAGAGAGCTAGAGAGAAAAATAGAGACTAAAATGGGGGAAGAGAAATAATGAGAAAAACAAAAGCATATTGTTTGTTGTAACATAGATGAAATGGACAATAAAGATAGCTGTGACATCCAAGATCGTGAGGCGTATCTCAACTAGCATGTCCTGTGCCTTTGCACTCAATGCAAGCTAGCAATTTGACAAAAGCATCACTTATCTATAGACCACATGCAATACTTCAATAAGTTTCAATTGGAGATCATTGACTAGGCAATCTCAGACTTTGAGCTAACAGTAAGAAAAATGTGTACCAAACATGCTTTACATTCACAATATAATTGAATATCATATACAATAATATTAGATGTGCCATAAAAGTGTCTACAAAGAGGTGTTGTTTTGTCCCAATGAATGCACCTATTGCAACCCATAGGAAGAGTTCGTGGGTATGCAATCACTGGAGTGCTTGAGCTCATAAATACATTTAAGGGTACACCACTAACTATGCCCTCAACTTTAGAAGAGATAGTGGACCTTTCATACCTTCCTCCAATCTTGTTATTCCATCAAGGGGATATAAATTTGGGACCTATATACACCCTTGTCTGAAACACACAAAGGATTTGTCACATAGACGATCAAATGTATAATGCAGGAAAATCAAGAGTAGCACTTCAAAGCCTGAGTAATTGGATGTAGAGGATTAGTGGAGAATTGGGGAGAAGGCCACAAAATCTCTCAGATGATGGTGGTAATAATGGGAGGCATCGAGGGCATGATTGGAGGCAAGGGTCATGCATCATTTGGGGAGTAGTGATGGCCATAGAACTAATTTGGAGGATTTTTTAAGTTTTTTTTTTCTGATGTAAAGCAATTAGACTATTATCAATATAATGCCATCTACTGTAGTAAAAGCTAAAGATAAAATCTTGAGTAGCAAGCATGTCTTTGTGAGCAACTGAGTCTTGATCTCACTATAAGGGAATGGGACAATAGCGACAATGATTTGCAATGTAAAATAGCACCTTACTAAAAGCATCAATGTATGCATCGCATTAGCGTTACAAAGGAGAATTTTTAATGTTAATAGTAACAAATATAGCGATGTAATTATCGATGTTAATAGTGACGCTTTTATTGATGTTGTTAACGAATCTTGACAATGTTGATAGCAATGCCACTTTGAGAAAAAGAAATGTCAAAAACCTGAGCACGGTATTCACCAAAAATATTTGCGAGAAAGAGTGAAAGAGAGAGTGAGAGAGCTCACCGCTTTGAGAGGGAGAGCTTATCACTACAATTGCTACCACTATCATCATATGCGAAGAAGAGAGAGAAGTGTGCAAGGGAGAAAGAAGAGAAGCCACGAAGAGGAGGCACAAAATATTTCATCTTCGGGCCTTTAAGTCGGTACATTGCCTATTTTTACTTTATTTTTGTATTTTTTCTTTTCTTTTTTGGTTTTTGTTTGTGACAAAATACATTGAAATAGATGAAGAGAGAGAGAGAGAGAGAGAGAGAGAGAGAGAGAGAGAGAGAGGACGGGAGAAAAAAGAAGGGAGTGGAAGAGAGAAAGAGGAAGAGAGAGGGGAGAAAGAAAACAAAGAGGAAGAGGAAGAGAGAAATACGATATGAAGGGAGGGAGAGAGGAGGATGAGCGAGAGAAACAATGAGGGAGAGAGGGGGAGGGAAACAAAGAGAGAGGAAACAAAGAAAGGGAAAGAGAGGAAGAAAGAGAGGGGGGAGAGAAAGAGAGCGGGAGAGGAGAGGAGGTAGAAAAGAAGAGTGAGGTAAAGAGATGAAGGAGAGTAAAAAGAAGAGAGAGGGAGAGAGAAAAATAGAGAGCGAGAGAGAGGGAAATAGGGAAACAATGAGAGAATGAGACAGAAGGGAAAGAGAAAAATAAAGAAAGAGGGGAAAATGAGAGATAAAGAGAGATAGGGTCTTTCAATATCCCTGTTTTTTAGGTTTCTTATTTTGTAACTTTGATTTGGATTGTAATGACATGGGTTGAGTGGGAGTGGGGAGGGAAGGAGAGAGAGAAATAGAGAGAAGGAAGGGAAAGGAAGAGAGAGACAGAGAGAAATAAAAAATAGGAGATGAAGGGGGCAAACAAAGATAGGGTAAGAGAGAGAGAGAGAGGTGGGGAGAGAAATAGAGAGGGGGATGGATAATATGGATAAAGATAAAGAGAGAGGAAGAGAAAATGAATAGAGAGAAGTTGAGAGATGGGGGAGAGAAAGAGGAGGGAGAGAGAAACAAAGAAAGATGAAGGGAGGCAAACAAAGAAAGGGAAAGAGAGAGAGAAAGAGAGTTGGGGAGAGAAATAGAGAGGGGGATAGAAAGAGAGGGAGAGAGAAAAGGAATTGACAAAGAGATGAAGAGAGGTAAAGAGAGAAAGGGAAAGAGTGAGAGAAAGAGGGGTGAGTAGAGAAGTGGAGAGGGAGATATATAAAATAGATAAAGATAAAGAGAAAGGGAGATAAAAGGAATAGAGAGTAGAGAGATGGGAAGTGAAAAAAACAATGAGAGAGAGAGAGGGGAGAGATAAACAAAAGGAGATGAAGAGAGAGAGAGAGAGAGAGAGAGAGAGAGAGGTGGGGAGAAAAATAGAGAGAGGGATAGATAAAGATAAAGAGAAGGGGAGAGAAGGAATGGATAGAGAGATAGGAGAAGGCAAACAAAGAAAGGGAAAGAGAGAGAGAAAGAGGGGTAGGGAGAGAAATAATGGAGGGGAATATAAGAATAGAGAGCGAGAAAGATAAGTAGAGACTAAAATAGAGGAAGATCATCAATGAGTAAAACAAAAATATATTGTTTGTTGTAACATAGACCAAATGGAAAATAATGATGGTCATGAAATCCAAGATCGTAAGGTGTATCTTAATCAGTTTGTTCCATATCCTTGCACTTTGTATACAAGCTGAAAATTAGATGAAAGCGCTACTTGTCTATAGACCATGTGCGACACTTTCACGAGTTTCAATTGGAGATCATTGACCAAGCAATCTCAGACTTTGATGAATGGTAAGAAAAGTATATATAAATCATACTTTACATTTACAAAGTAATTGAATATCACACACAATAATATTAGGCATGCCCTAGAAACGTCTACAGAGAGTTGATGCTCCATTTCAAGCAATGCACCTATTGCAGCCGATCAGAAGAGTTCGTGGGCATGCGATGGATGGAGTGCCTCAGTTGATAAACCCATTCGAGGGCATGCCATAGACTGCATCCTTGATACCAAAGGAGACAACGAACCTTTCAAGCCTTCCTCCAATCTTAGAGCTTGAGGTGGAGAAAAGGATCGATGCATTATTGCTCATGTATACCGAATCATCTAATCCACTCAGAGAGGAAGCACCATACAATTGTATTATGGGTGCTGAGTATCTTGCTTAAAGACATTGCTTGCACTCTTAAGTATACAAACAAAGTACGAATAGATGATGTGAGTGTCATCAAGTTGTTCAGGTACATCCTACGCTGATTTGATTTTAACTCCATTATTAAAAAATGAATTTTATGCTCTTCAAAGATGTTTGTTTTTTTTAAGAGTTGCTAAAAGATCACATATTACCACCTAGAAACACGATGTCTAAGTCCCGTGATGATGCATAATTAGTGTTATGAAAGCTTGGCATGGACTACAACAACATCAATGCATATGTCAATGATTGTATGATGTTTTGAAAAGACTATGAGACTATGGAGACATGTTCGAAGTATGGTGCTCACAAGTATTGATAGGATTTACAAGTGCAAACTGTCCCTCAGAAGGTTCTCAAAAACCTTTTACTTATATTGCGTATACGTCACATGTTTCGTATATCAGACATGGCGAGCCTCACAATGTGGCATGCATAGAATAGAGCCACAGATGAAGTCCAACGAATATCAACAGATTCATGCACATGGAGCCACATTGACTCCACCTTTCCAAGCTTTGCACAAGAGCCAAGGAATCTTCAGCTCAGTCTAGCTATGGATGATATGAATCCATTCAGTCTCCACTCAACTTCTTACATTGTATGGTATGTAATTCTTCTAAACTATAATATCCTGCCATGGCTTTCTACAAAGAAAGAGCACCTGATCCTTAGCTTTCTTGTTCCTAGGCACTACAAAGTCAAGAACATGGACGTCTACCTCTGTCCATTAGTTGATGAGCTTAAGATTTTGTGGAAGGAGGGGTTCATTGTGGAAGACATGAGCATACATGATGGTTAGTGGAAGGAGGGATTCCGAGAGTGCTTAAGTAAGTGGGTTTCCATTGTCATTCTTGATATCTAACATGGCTTGTTCAAGTTTATATTGATTGAATAAGGGTATTATGATAGGTCTGGTTACCTCACGTTATCATGCATGTCCATTGTGTGGGCCATAGCTAGATTCCCGAAAGTCATGGACCATGAAGAAGATGTTATATTAGGGGCATACTATTTTCTTGCCGAAGTGTCATGAATTGAGGGAAGGTCTTCTTGGATGACCTCTAGCACAAATGAATGCCCAAAGCCAGTGTAGTTGAAAATGGTTCACAAGGAGTCACATCCAAGCGAAAATGTGACGATTCTCAATTTTCTACAAGTCATCATATTGGACCCATTTATTATAGATCGATTGTTTGTTGGATACCATACATATTTTCAAGAATGTGGATAGCTTATTGTGGGACCATATCACAAGAAAGAGAGACACTATAGGGGCACCAATGGATTTAAAGGAGGTAGGCAAGATGGAGGCACTTTGGCCATAGTGCTCTGGTAGTCGCTTGTAACTACCTTGCACTCCTTAGGTCCTATCTACTAAAGAAGAGCATATGGTGAAACAAATTATCAGGTCTATTTGCACCCTGACGAGCATGATGTGTTTCCTTGTGTCTGCTTTTTCTAAAAATGACCAATTATCAGGACTAAAATCCCATGATTGGCACAAGATATACCAAGTTTGTCTTGGCCTTGATAAAAAATAATCTCAATATTTTGCTATTTAGTGTTAATTAAATGTTCGTAATGCTTTAAATGTCTGACAATTTGTGCTATTGATCATGATTACGGGGTATCTTACTCAAAAAATACACTCATAATTTATAAGTTATTGAATTTAATACAATGGATCTTGCTTTAGAGATATGATGGACCAAGAGTCATTGCAGATATCATCAGGTTATTCCGTGAGGTCTACTTCAGTACGCTCTGATGCTTCAATCTCCAGTAGATGGGATCGACGCTCTAGATTGGCCCCAGATAGTGGGAGTGGTTTTGGAAGGTGTTGTAGAGATATAGATGCTATGAGCCTAGGGTCAGTTCAAAAGAGGATTGCTACTCCTTGTTCTTATACTAGTTTTGGAGAGGGTGGCTCATGTGTGTGTTGCAAATACACTAATGCAATATCTCCATCTTTTCAATTTGGTGGACACTTGTCACCTCCGAGATTTGTCACATATAGATGGACATCTACTCCTTTGAGTCTAGGTTTCGCTCAGCTGTCTACAAGTACACTAGATACACATGAGTCTCCTAGTTATGCCCAGGAGCGTAGCGACAAGCAGAAGAGGTTGCACCTTAGACATATCTCAATGGGGTATGAATACATTTAGATAAGAAAATAGATAGTGTGATCATGAATGATGAGGAGAGAAGGGTGATTTCTTGCATGAGAGTTGTGCCAACAAGTATTTAGGTGCAACATTCTAGACCATTGGAAGAATATACTAGAGGGAGCAAACATAGAGATTTTACACTTAGTGGATGATAGAGTGTATGCATGCATATATGTCACATAGACGATCAAACAAATGCAAGGAAATCAAGAGTGGTACCTCAAAGCTTAAGTTGTTGGACACAGAGGATTGGTGACAACTAAGGGAGGAGGTTACAGAATCTCTAGGACGATGGTAGAAGTGAGAGGCAACAAGGGCACAATTGGAGGCAGGGATCATGCATAATCTAGGATGTGGTAGTCATATGACTTATTTGGAGAACTTGATAAGTTTTCTTTTGATTCTTCTTGCTTTCTTATTTGGAATATCACTTGTACTAACAACCTTATTTCTAATAATGCTACTCTATTTTCTTTGCAGCACTCCATCACAAACCGTGATACTACAGGTTAGGATACTCGATATGCAAAGAGACATGGTCTCACTACACTTAAAATTGATAGATTGCATGTGCGCAATGGCCCAATAAGTCAATCATCTTGCTTGTTTGTGGTCATCAGTTTTTTTATGATGCATTATGTATGGTGGACTAATGTTTGGTTATTTATTTTGTAGATTCCATTGGACACTCCTTTATGTTAGGATGAGCTTTCGGATGGCAAGGAGCTATAGCATGCGCTTAGAAGATGTATGGCAAGGAGCTATACATCTTCTTATTTTTTTGTCTTATGATCCATGTAGGCCTCTTCCATGTAGCATTCCTTAGATGTATTTATCATCCTTTGTATAAAATTACATTTTGTGATATTTACATATAGATTTCCATGTTTATTTTGGGCTCTCTCTCATCTATAGTTCAATGTAATTTTATGAGTTGTCATCAGCAGTCTTATACTTATTTTATGAGTTATGAGTCTTGTGGTTTTAAGCAATATTTTTTACACTTGTCCTGATGACGATTAGTACGTATTTAATATGTAATTACTTTGCAGAATATTATTCAGCACATGGTGCTATGGATGGCAGGATAGCGTACTGCCCTGCATTAACTTGTTTTCTCTGTAACCATTGATATTTGCATCACTAATTTAGTATGCACATCACTATCCCAATCAATATATGTGTCACAAGGTATCGTTATTTGCGACACTAACATAGCGACATAGATAGCGATGCTATTAGTGATAGATCTATAGAGATGCCTAACTGACAATTTTAGCGACGATGGGGGTAATTTTTTATATGAATTTTTACATCACTTTGAATGTCGATATGTGGCCCGTATCTTGTAGTGTCTATCTTACAAGTTATCTTGCCGTCTATTAGGAGTGTAGCATAGGAATCCTATGTAAACATGGGTGCATGAGGGAAGGTGAGGTATAAATGGACTAAAGGGTAGGGGAAACCCTAAAAGATATGAGAATAGACAAAAATATAAGATTGCACGAGAGAGAGTGTATCACCCTCATCATCATCTATCATCACGCATTTCATCATAAACAAGGAGTTTCCTTCTAAGGGATGATGAGATACTCATAATCCTTGCCACAAATGCATCAATGATTGATCTAATCATGTATGTTGCAAATAATAATGGCATAAGCACATAGAATAGGGCTAGATACATGCAAGTGCTTGTGGTCTAAAAATATGGTCGTCGTGCTTCTCCAATTGTCATTTTAAGAAAGCTATTGATCTCTTGCCAAGTTAAAAATATGAAAAATTCAAGTATGATCTCACTATCATCTTAGAGAGATGAGGAACTCTTGCACCCTAACCAAATATCTTCAACCAAGGTGTGGCTGAAAGTACGAGTTGCTCACCAAAAGAGGAAGGGTGAAATGAGAAGAGGAGGCAAGTGGTAAAGTCCAAGCAAGAGCATCTAAAATATAAGGGAAGGGGAAGGTAGTATATGAGAAATGTATAGCTATTAACCATCCTCCAAAATCAAACATGATCTGAAGGGACATATATATTTATTTTATGTATATTTTCTAATTTACTCTATTTTTTCTATTTTACGTGCTAAAAAAAATTATTGCCCAAGGTAAACACTATGGCATTGTTGGGCAGGCCAAAAACTTAAAGTCCAAGGTTTTAAAACTTCTTCATTGAATTTTGAATTGTGTAGTCCTTTTAAAGTAGAAAGTGCAAATTGTATTGAAAGTAATAGGAAAAAAAGAAAGTGTGCTTGCATAGCTTTTTGTTAGGGAGCTTCTTGTGGCAAATTTTTTACATTTAAACCTTGGCTTTCCATGAACATCCAAAGAAGGCTTTCTTTTAAACGACACATGTGAATACATCATCGACACATGCATGTTCATTGCCAATTATAGGCAGATCTTTACTCGACAATGAACTTTCTTGTTCCGCCCTAAGACTGTTCCACCTAAAACCTAAAATGAGCTTTGGTAGGACCGTGTTGTAGGCTCCTGGTTTTCCTGTTCATCCGTCGTGTCCGGATCCGTGCAAGTCAACATGGGACCACAACTGTCAAGAGCCTATAGAATTAAGCAGTTTGGCACGGTCCCGGTAAAGTTGGAAGCTGTTAAGATAACAACCTTCCAATTTTCACAGAGCACACCACATGTTTTCTCTTTAAGCCGAAGCCGAGTACGGCCTAACGTCTAAAGTGCAGGAGGAGCCGCTGTGACTGCCGCCCCAAGAGGGTCAAGAATTCAAGACCAGCCATGTTGGGGCGATCGACATGGGAAGGCCCACAGCACGAGCTTCTGCTAATTTACATGCAAGCTTTATTCGATTCATCCTGAAGTTATTAATGAGACCCAGACTAGACGAAGGGGCGCAGATAAGTGAGTGTCTGAAGTGGGATGATATCTCATGCTATATATATCCGTTAGGTTTGCAGGACAGAGAAGCAGAAATCAGTATCAGAGAGACTCATCAGAGATATCCGAGGGTACAACCTCGTTCTTCTTTCTTCTAGAATCTATATTTTATTACACCAAATGAAAGACTGCGAGTGAGAGTTTGAGAGATCGAATCGAGTGAATATTATAACTGTCCCATCCACAGCACTAGCTGCAAGCCGAAAAGAAAGAGATGGCTCGGTTGATCTTTGGCACCTTTCTCATCTTCTTGCAGCAGCTGGCTGCTTTCCTGTACTGGTCTAATCATTCTGGGGTGTGCGCGTCGTACTATGGCGGCGAGCCGACGGATCAGAGCGGATGGAACAACGCACATGCCACGTTCTACGGCGGCAGCGACGCCTCAGGCACCATGGGTAATAAGCTTGTATTCTCGTTACTGCCCTCTATATATGCATCCGTTTATGTTAATGTTCTCTCCGACGGTACATAACGACAGCAGTATGATGTCGACCCTCATAATGGTCGTAGCATTGATTCACTGGCGCAGTATCTGTCCTCATTCCTGTAAAGAGATGCACTGATGATTGACAACTATGAGCAATGCAAGAGATCCGAATCCCGATACTGACCAAGTCACTGCAATACGCCTGGTACAGATAAGTACGCATCGATAATTCGAACATGATCATTGACAGAGTCTGGCAGTGGCGATACTGATAAAGGTGATAATGCAGTGCTAATAATCAGCTCCCTGATACGTAGTTACTAGTACCTGGGTCCTGGCGCAATATGCATATTGATAAAAGCTGGTAGTGGCGATCCTGATAACATGATAATTATTGATAAGGACCAGCGCCCTGACAAGTACTATTAGGGGTAATATGCATAGTGCATACTTGTAAGTTATAATAGCCTTGTAGTGGCGAATCGCGATGCTGATAAATTGATAATGCACCGATATTACCGAATCTCGATAATGATTCATGATCAATGCAGTGCAGATAAGTAGAGCGCAGTTTGTCTGTGCCGATTCTAGTGACAGCATTAATGTCGATGCTGAATATAGCTGGCGCAGACTGACTAAGTACCGCAAGCGAATGTTCTCCGATTGCTGCTAGTGATAGATGTATATTGATGTAGATCATACAGCATGTAGTTGCAGTTGCCTGCAGGTAGTGCGTGGGGCTACTGATATAGCATGATCAATGTCGATGCTGAATATAGATTCATCATGGGACTCGATGATAAGCGGATGCTTTCCGACTGCTGCTAATGATTGATTGACGTACAGTGATGTCGGTATAATAATGTTTTGTTGCCTGCAGGAGGTGCGTGCGGCTATGGCGACCTCTACACGTCGGGCTATGGCACCAGCACGGCGGCGCTGAGCACGGTTCTGTTCAATGGCGGGCTGAGTTGCGGCGCGTGCTTCGAGATCCGATGCGATGCGCAGGCGGACCCGCAGTGGTGCATCGGCGGCGACAGCTCGGTGGTCGTCGCGGCCACCAATCTGTGCCCGCCCAACTTCGCCCTCTCCGACACGAATGGCGGCTGGTGCAACCCGCCCCTGCAGCACTTCGACATGGCCCAGCCCGCTTTCCAGAAGATTGGCGTCTACAAGGGCGGCATCGTGCCTGTTCTCTACAGAAGGTATCGTTCTCTCTCTCTCTCTTTTTTCGTAAACGTTCTCTCTCTCTCTCTATCTCTCTCTCGTACACAGTGTGCTCACGAAAAACTTTTTTCCCATCCAATGGAAAAAAGGAACAAGCTGAACCCCGGCCGGTTTTGGGAGGGGTAAGACACGCGTACACACACACACAGTTGTCAGTCTCCCTCTCCCCTCCCCCGCGGCCGGTTTTGGGAGGGGTCGGACACGCGTACACACACACACTGACAGACACACAGTCTCCCTCTCCCCCTCAGGCCCTCCCTCTCTCTCTCTCCAACCCCGCGGCGGCGGGGCGCCCGCGCCCGCCCCCAAAAAACCAGGTTATTAAACGTGCAGGTGCCACCTTTAGGTGCTTCGGACTTCCAGTAGAGTATTCATGAATGATCCGACTGGTTCTCGCGTTACAAGACCTAATAATTCATGAAAGATGATCATTGACGAGTTAATGCGAAGCCATAATTCAAATCTACTTCCCAATTCGAATTATGTATATATTTGTCCCGTATTGATATGTCAATTATCCCAGCTCTTGCATATAAGATTGCGTCAAGGTGGGCAATCCCATCTTAATCCCATGATCCCTTGCGTGTATGCAGAGTGCCCTGCGTGAAGACGGGTGGCATCAAGTTCACCCTCAACGGCCACGCATTCTTCAACCTTGTACTCATCACGAATGTGGGTGGCGCTGGTGATGTTCAGGCGGTGTCAGTGAAGGGCTCTACAACTGGGTGGCAGGCCATGAGCCGCAACTGGGGCCAGAACTGGCAAAGCAATGCCAATCTCGACGGTCAGAGCCTCTCATTCCAGGTCACCACAAGCGATGGTCGTACCATCACGTCCTACGACGTTGCACCTTCCGATTGGCAATTCGGACAAACTTTCATGGGTGAGCAGTTCCCCTAGGCGGGTAATTGAGTCCTTTATTCTAACCTTGACGTAAAACGCACAAGCTAAGTATCTTACCAATTTGGTCGCATGAGTAGCGACTCTATAATATATATTGCATACCGTCGGAGTTCTCTCCACGCCTTTGAGTAAATAGCGGGTTTGCGCGGGACGTATCATAGCAACCTCTTTGCACATTTGGACACGTCTCCTCCCAATAAGAAGCAATTCTCCACTCTTACGTGTCCCCCTTCCATCTCCTTACCAATTTCCTCCACTATTGGAGTTATTTTATGTGATATAGTGTGTTTACAAAGGAGTGGTAATGTACCACCAAGATTTGTGTATTGCAGCATGTGCAATGAACAACAATCATAACATTTCAATAACTTTACATTTCAAAGCCTTTGTTTTGAACTGCCATTCTTAGCTATGCGAGTTTATAGGAGAAGATAATAATTAAACCATCATATGTTATCTTGCATTATTGTATAACACTTTTCTTTCTTTTGCACCTATCAGTCGTTGAATGCGTAGATGTGATCAACAAAACATAGCATCATATGTCAAGTATATTAAGACCGTATTTAGTTTCTTTATAAAGGTCGTTTTGATTTGATTTTAGTAACTCATCCTACCCTTTCAACAAGTTTGCATTGACTTTTAAATTAACATTCTTGTCTTAATATTTTCTTATCAATCCTCATCTTCGGCACTTACATGGCATGTAATATCTATGCACATAGGTGTACACACACACACACACACACACAAGGGTAAAAGAAAGGGGCCTCCCTATATGTTTTTGTTAATACAAATGGCTTGGTGAATGTTGTTGAGCTTGAGAACAAAGTGCTTGAATAGTGGGCAGCTTTTTCTAATTATTGGTAAAGTATTGATAAAACCGCTAAAAAGTAATAGTTGGGATAAAGCTCTTCCTTACTTTTTATTGCCACCCTCATACATTTGGAAAACGCATGGTTTTGTGATCCATATATAGTGGGTGAATATATGGCAAAGTGTACCACTTGTTATGATCTTCAACATAGCCACTTTTTTACAGTCTCAAAGGTAGCTACTAAAGCTACATTAGCATGCCAAACTAATCAATGTTTACACTTGATCATAATGCAATGCTATATTTCATGTTATCTACCATTGGATAGGTCTTACTAGAGATTCTAGATGTATAGACTTCTACATTACATTACTTGATTTGAAAAAGATTTAGTGGATGTCCATTTTTGTAACTAACATAACTAGTTATAAACAATGCTCCACCTTATCATGCCTTTAGCCATAAACAACATGCAAGTTGTTCCTTTTATCCATGATGCCTATGTACTTGACATTATTAAAACCTTTAGAGATTCCCAAACATAATGCTTAATGATGTGAGGACTAATAACATATTGCCAGATGAATGAGGTAGTTGTGATAACTTTTCTCTAGTTTTTGAGGCATGATCTCTTTCTTGAACTTGTTTTTTGGATGGAGGATATTATACAATAGACGTCTTTTATTGAAGTACTAAAGTTCTTTGTGTCAAAGAAGCTCTTTAGAAGTAGTCTTACTCCTTGCTTTGCTTTGAGGTAGAGCAAAATGCCTA
Source organism: Lygodium microphyllum (assembly GCF_053477565.2). Taxonomy (NCBI): domain Eukaryota; kingdom Viridiplantae; phylum Streptophyta; class Polypodiopsida; order Schizaeales; family Lygodiaceae; genus Lygodium; species Lygodium microphyllum. The sequence continues at coordinate 156,164,930 of NC_141138.1, read as the reverse complement.
AAAAGTACCAAGTCATGATCATGATGGATATGATTATTATGACGATGATGGAGCCAAATGAAGGGTAGAAGTAGGTAGTATAAAATTAAAGGTGTGGAAAATGCACTTGCTCGATACTTAAGTTCACATTATTTTAGATTTGACATATTCTCATACAAGTCTCATAAGAGGTCAACAAGGTAGGAATTAAGTAGTGGGTAAACACACATAAGGGGGAGAGAGAGAGAGAGAGAGAGAGAGAGAGAGAGAGAGAGAGAGAGAGAGAGAGAGAGAGAGAGAGAGAGTGTGTGTGTGTGTGTGTGTACGCGCGCGCACACGTAAGCATAAGCCATATAGCTAATAAATATTCTCCACAAGTAGCCATGTTAATTCAAGATTCTTAATTTGTTATAATAAATCCACACGTCTTGATGAGTCTATCCGCCTTTATCCAAATGGCATCATGATCATGATTGATAATAGGGAGTCCAACAATAAAATTCATAGAGATAGTTTCTTGCTTGTTGTTAAGAACCTTTAAGAGTACAAAATCCCACTTACCTTTAGGGACTTAGCTTTATTCACTTGACATTTTTGGTATTGAATAACATATTGTTCTATATCCTTATGCATTTTGAACCAATAAAAGTGTCAAGGTACATGTGCAATAATATTTTTTTCTATAGCCTTATGCATTCCAAACCAATAAAAGTCTCAATGTACATGCGCATAGCTCTTCCTTATCTATGGATGACTTGCATTAGGTCTATCATGGCACTCATAATTACTTTCCATTGGTTCATCATCATAGGAATAACTAGCTTAACTAATCTTTGTTGAGGTTGCAGTAAAATTCTATGAAATTAAGGAATATCTACAACTCCTAAAAATTTGTAAGATGAGATCATTGTAAGATAGTTTAAACATTTCCTAAATCAATCATAATACCTTCTTTAGATATTATATGACCACAATAGTGAATTTCCATCTTGAAAAGTTCACATTTACTTTACTTTGCATATAATTTATGCTTCTTGAGCACTTGAAAGATTAAGCAAAGACGGTCCCAATGTTCTTATTCAAAATGGTTGTAAATAAGGTATCATCAAGGAAAACCACAAAATTTCCTAGATATGAATGTAAGATACTAATTATAACTATCACAAATGCTACAATCTCATTAGTTAGGCTAAAAGGTATATACGAAAAGCTCACAGTGTCTAAAGCACATTTCAAAGGATGATTTAAGAACATCACGTATTCATATTTAAACTTGGTGATGTCTTTATCTCAAGTCAATCTAGGTGAGCTATAATTCTTTTTTAATTTGATCAAACAACTCTCAACATAAGAATGTAGATGCCTATTCTTTATTATTATTAAATGTACACCATGGTCATCTATGCACATTTGTATGGATATATCCTTCTTCATTAGCAACATTGGTGAAGCCTCTTGGGAAGTCCACCTATAAGAAATCATCTATATAATGTGCGTTCAAATTATATTAAGAAATACCATTTCTTTACATGCTATAATGCCTTAAAATGAGCCTTTTTACTTCACTAAACTTACGGATTTTTTTTCAAATTGTAATTAAAAAGACTATTTTCTAAATATATTCCTGTAAATTTTACTAAATATAATACCCTTTCTTTTGAACTCATGTGGTATCTTACATGTTCTATAAGGTGGACCCCCTCAAGTGAAGCCCATGGAAAAGAACTAGGCTGAAGAATTCCTCATTGGAGATAACCAATCAATTATTTCTCTACTTCATTGGCTTCACTAATAGTGGACAAATACTAAGTTTACTATTTGGTACAACATCAATACTATGTGTGATAATACATTTGGAAGGTAAACCTAGTGGCCAATATGGAGAAAAAATATTGTTGTGTTCTTTAGGTAGCTTGCATATCTTATCATGAACATGTATTAGAGAAAGATAAGAAGAGCTCATAAAACTATGTTATGGTGAGGAATTATTTTAATGAGAGAGTGTGTGTGTTTTTCATTCATCATTAGATCCCACTAACAAGATATCCACAACATCAATATTAGACACAAACTTGTGCAAAGAGAAAAAGGGAGACGAAACATAATGAAAATAGACCACTACAAGGATTTGGGCCATTAGCGACGCCAATTAGCGACGGCGGATAGCGGTGTTGCTATTGGCGTCACTATTTGCGACGCCAGAGGGAAAAAAAGCGGCTGAAACCCGAGCGCAGTTTTCATTTCTTTTGCTTCAAGTTTTGAGAGCGAGAGCAAGGGAGAGAGCGAAGGCTTTGTGAGAGAATAAGAGGAAGAAGACTTGCCGCCGCCGCCGCTGCCGTTGTTCGCGAAGGAGAGGAGGAGCCTTCATCGCAAAGACAAGCCGCCCCACGCTCGCCATATCTCATTGGTGAGTCTCCCTCTCTCTTTCTTTTGCTTGTTCAAGGTTTAAATCACTCTCTTTTGCTTATTTAGGAGAGGAAACGAAAGAGAAGGAGAGGGAGAGGGAGAGAGAGGGAGAGAAAGAGAGGGAGAGGGAGAGGGAGAGGGAGAGGGAGAGGGAGAGGGAGAGGGAGAGGGAGAGAAAGAGAAAGAGAAAGAGAGGGAGAGTGCATTCTCCCTCTCCCTCTCCCTGTTGCTTGTTTAATGTTTAAATCACTTTCTTTTTTGCTTGTTTAGGAGAGGAAATAAGAGAGTAAGAGAGAAAGAGAGGGAGAGGGAGAGGGAGAGGGAGGGGGAGGAAATGAGAGTGTGAGAGAAAGAGAAAGAGAGTGAGAGGGAGGGAGAGTGCATTTTCTCTCTCCCTCTCCCTTTTGCTTGTTTAATGTTTAAATCACTTTCTTTTTTGCTTGTTTAGGAGAGGAAATGAGAGAGAAAGAGAGGGAGAGAAAGAGAGGGAAAGGGAGAGGGAGGGGAAGGAAATGAGAGAGGAAGAGAAAGAAAAAGAGAGGGAGAGTGCATTGTCTCTCTCCCTCTCCCTTTTATTTGTTTAATGTTTAAATCACTTTATTTTTTGCTTGTTTAGGAAATGAGAGAGAAAGAGAGATAGAGAGGGAGAGAAAGAGAAAGAGAGGGAGAGGGAGGGGAAGGAAATGAGAGAGGGAGAGAAAGAGAAAGAGAGGGAGAGGGAGAGAAAGAGAAAGAGAAAGAGAGGGAGAGTGCATTCTCTCTCTCCCTCTCCCTTTTGCTTGTTTAATGTTTAAATCACTTTCTTTTTTGCTTGTTTAGGAGAGGAAACAAGAGAGTAAGAGAGAAAGAGAAGGAGAGGGAGAGGGAGAGAAAGAGAAAGAGAGGGAGAGGGAGAGGGAGGGGGAGGAAATGAGAGAGGGAGAGAAAGAGAAAGAGAGGGAGAAGGAGGGAGAGTGCATTCTCTCTCTCCCTCTCCCTTTTGCTTGTTTAATGTTTAAATCACTTTATTTTTTGCTTGTTTAGGAGAGGAAATGAGAGAGAAAGAGAGGGAGAGGGAGAGGGAGGGGAATGAAATGAGAGAGGGATAGAAAGAGAAAGAGAGGGAGAGTGCATTGTCTCTCTCCCTCTCCCTTTTGCTTGGAGGATGTTTAAATCACTTTATTTTTTGCTTGTTTAGGAAATGAGAGAGAAAGAGAGATAGAGAGGGAGAGGGAGAAAAAGAGAAAGAGAGGGAGAGGGAGAGGGAGGGGAAGGAAATGAGAGAGGGAGAGAAAGAGAACGAGAGGGAGAGGGAGAGGGAGAGGGTGAGAGAGAGAGAGTGTGCATTCTCTCTCTCACGACGGGTTTGATTGTTTGTTGTTTGAATCACTTTCTTTTTTGCTTGTTTAGGAGAGGAAATGAGAGAGAAAGAGGGAGAGGGAGAGAGAGGGAGAGAAAGAGAGGGAGAGGAAGGGGAAGGAAATTTAAGATAATAGACTTATCGATAATGGTATGCAATGTGCTTTGCCATGGGCCACGTACATTGGTGACTCTTTAAGATGGCTAAAAAATGATCAATTCCTTTATAATGTCCAAGTAGGGGATCTAATTGTGATATGTATAATTCATTGTTTTTGTATTAACTTTATAGGCATACCAAATTAGAAATCATGCCAACTAGTCAACGGAAGGACTAAAAGAAAATGATACCCTAGCTAATGGTCATTACGGTACTTCATCAAAATGAACCCAAAAGTATTGTTATAGAAGAAGAAACCCTTAAATTGAGTATAGGATATTTTCTCTCAGGTCTTATGACTATGAGTAGAATTGATTGAAATAAATTTTATTACTATAGTTATTAAATTTCATAGATGGCGCGTATTAATTTTAAAATGGATTACTTATACTCAAAGCCGAGATATAACAAATAATTATCTACCGGGACAAATAAATCCTTGAGCATGATACAAGGCCGAGATATAACATCGGAAAATCTCTCAACTACTATATACAATGCAAGATTTATGGTCAACTTGCAACTTGACATACATCTCCATAAAGCTATCCATTTAAGCCTCATTTGCTGTAATGTAGATAAGATGGAAAACGAAGGTCTTATTATTCAAGACTGCGAGACGTATCTTAATCAGCGTGTCCCATGTCCTTGCTCTCAATGCAAGTTGGCAATTAGACGAAAACGCCGATTGTCTATAGAACACGTACGACAATTTGGCGAGTTTCAATCTGAGATCATTGATCATGCGATTACGGATTTTCAGCAAACGGTAATTTGAAGTTAATATTAATTATGCATTGTACTCTCAAGCTAATTGAAAACCATACACAATAAGATTGGGTTTTGTTGGCAAATTTTCTATCCAAGGGGGTGATGTCTCGACCCAAGGAGGAGTGCACCCTTTAATGCGGCCAATTAGAAGAGTTTGTGGACATGCGATGGATGGATTGCAGGAGCCAATCGACCACTCGCAAGGCCCATCTATACTGTCAATGCCAGAGGAGACAGACAACCTTCCCAACCTACTTACAATCTTGGAGCCTGAGATGGAGGCAATGATCGATGCATTGATTCCCATGGATGTTGAGACATCTGACCCGCTTAGAGAGGAAGCATCCATACCATTATATGATGGGTGCCGAGTATCTCAGCTGAAGACATTGCTTGCACCCTTAAGTGTGCAAGAAAAATACGGTTGGAGCGATATGAGTGTGACTGAGTTATTTAGGTACCTTGCACATAGGCTTCATTGATTTTTTTAAAAACAGTATTATTGCAAACATTTGTGTTTTTTCAAGGTATTTTATGATTTTTTTCAGGTTATTGAAATATCATATATTACCACCTGCAAATACCATGCATGAGTCTCGTGATAATGCACGACATGTTTTACGAAAGCTTTCCATGGACTACAATAACATCCATGTATGTATCAACGACTGCATATTGTTTCGAGATGAATACGAGATTATAGAGACATGTCCAAAGTGTGGTGCTCACAGGTACCGACAGGACTTGCAAGGGCAAACCATTCCTCAAAAAGTTATCATACACTTTCCGCTCATCCCCCGCATAAACCACATGTTTCGCACGTCTACCATGGCAAGCTTGACAACGTGGCATGTGCAGAATAGGTCCACGGATGGAGTTCAACGAATATTAGCGGATTCGCACGTATGGACCCACATTGACTCTACCTTCCCAAGCTTTGCGCGAGAGCCAAGGAATCTTTGGCTCAGTCTCGCCATGGATGGTGTGAACCCATTCGGTCTACGCTCGACTTCTTACAGTGTATGGCCTATAGTGCTTGTCAACTACAACATCCCTCCATGGCTTTCTACGAAGAAAGGACATCTCATCCTTAGCTTGCTCATCCTGGGCCGCTACAAAGTAAAAAATATGGACGTGTATCTTCGTCCATTAGTCAATGAGCTTAAGATTTTGTGGGAGGAGGGGGTCACGATGCAAGATATGAGTAGGCGCGATGGTCGGCGGTCAGCTAACATTCGAGCCATTCTCATGTGGACGATGCATGACTTTCCGGGATTGAGAGAGTGCTCAGGTGAGCAGACCTTTGTTCTCACTGGTAATATCTATATTTTATTTCATTCAATCAAGTATTCACTAGGTCGTGGCTCGCCTTACATGTCTGGTTACCTCAAGTTATCATGCATGTCCATTGTGTGGGCCACAGTTAGACTCCCGAAGGTCACGAACCATGAAGAAGATGGTATATCAAGGACATGCCGCTTTCTTGCCGGAGGATCATGAACTCAAGGAAGGTTTTCTTGGACGACCTCCAGCACGTATGAACGCTGCAAGATGGTATGAGCTAAAAATGGTAAACTTGGAATCACATCCAAATGGAATGCGACGGTTCTCAGTTTTCTACGAGTTGCCATATTGGACCCACTTACAGGTCAACCACTTGTTGGATCCCATGCATATTTTCAAGAATGTGGGCAGCTTGCTATGGGATCACATCATAGGAAAGAGAGACACTATAGGGTCACGAATGGATTTAAAGGAGGTAGGTAAGATGGAGGCGCTTTGGCCGCAGTCGAGTGCTGAAGGGGGAGTGCAGCTTCCTCGTGCTCCCTGGGTTTTGTCTACCAAAGAAGAGCGCATTGTGATGCAAGTAATCAAGTCTATGGCTACCAACGGTGGAACTAGACAATGAAATGCTATGGACGCTGAAGGACGATGATAGGCTGACTGGAGATGTGGTGGTTGGAAATGGGGTAGAAAAAAGAATGGATCCCTCAATGGAAGAGAAGGTGAATCGCTTTTGTATGTTGTACCATGCCTCCATGGAGAGGTGGCTCGCCAAGTACCAGATTGCAAGGCAAGATCGTGAGGAAGCGCGAGCTAAATTCTGATGCAGTACGCGTCACCGACCGATTCGATATCCCAAAGGCATGGAGGAGATGCCACTGTTTATGTCAATACGATGGTTGCATGGAGCCTTGACCGCAACATCCAACGAAGGGATAGAGGTCTCAATGGACGAGTGGGAGTTCTCGAGGGGATGTAGTCCAAAGGTTATGAGGGGTTTAGAATGTGTCGTATCTAAATTTGCTTGCTACATCTAATTTGAGTGTTTCAATGTACAGTACAAAATATATAGTACAGCGTGGTCGCATGGACGGCATTTTCGGGTGGAGCGTATTGACAAAATGCGCTCCACAATGGACTATGGTGTCATGGCAAGGTTTCAGCAAGAGAGCCGGTGACGAGCAACGAATCCGAACACGGTTGTGGATGAGATGGAGTATTTTGGGAACTTGCAAAGTATTATTACGGTGGATTACCGTAGCTTCTCCATGATACTATTCGATGTGCAGTGGTTCAAAGTGGTACTTGGAAGAGCTGGAGCAACAGTTCGACGAGGTCCATTTGGATTTCTCGAAATAGATTCCGAAAAAAAATGAACGGATTTGCGTGACACCTTTGTGTTGCCGGCCCATTGTGAACAGGTGCAAATAGTCATTTGCTTGCTAATTATAATATGACATGGTTTATGTCACAATGGTTTGAACTCGCTTTGTAAGTGTTTGTGAATAGGTAATCTTCTATCCAAACCCCCGACAACCTCGATGGTGGTATGTTATACCTTCAACTCCTCGAGGTGCGAGAGTATATGATCAAAGTGATGTTCCAGGCATAGATAAAGAAAATATGCAAATAGAGGGGTCGATATTACAAGGGGTGGAGGCCACTGCAAGCTTAAAGCCCGCATCGGCTAACAATGATGGAAATACAGAAGTCGTAGAATTGTTTGAGAACGAGGCAGACTCGTTCTTTTGTGGTGACATGTCTATCGACCTTCCAGTGTATGCAGAGTTGTGTCAGGAGATTAACATGGGATCATAGAATACTTCATTCTTGGAGAATTGTATTACTCAATTCGTTGTTTAGATTTTCCATAAAGGTAGATAAGATATGCATTTTAAGAGGGATTTTTCAAAAATGATTTATATTACTGTGCTTTGTATAGTTTAAATTGATTATTCTAACATCATTTTTTATCTGTGCAGGTGACATTTTCAGGATGAGTCAAGGGATGAGCGATGAGGAGTTTCAGGACATGATGGCACGCATGTCTCCAGATCAGCTCGTGAGATTCAGAGAGATGGCAGACCAGGAGCTGTCTCGTTCTTCATCAGGGCGCTCTGCTAGATCTGCTTGAGCGCGATCAGATGCTTTAGCTTCGAGCAGACGATCTCGACGCTCAAGACTTGGGCCAAAGGGAGGGACTGCAGGAGGATCAGGGGGTGTTGCTGTGGAGACACAAACGTGGTGTCTCCGTCTCATCGTTCAGCTAGAGCTGCTTCACCTCCAGGATTTGTCACACCTGTGGGGACGTCTACTCCAGTTACTCCGGCTTTTGCCCAGCCGTCAGCAGATGGCACGCCTTTTGGTGGCACCCCTTTGAGTGGCACTCTGGGAGAGGGTACCCCCGTCGGTACACCGGATGTACAGGGGTCTCCTGGATATGCCCAGGAGCGTGGACGGAGATGGGAGAGAGCCCATCTTAGGCAGACTCCTAGGTGTTATGGATACCTAGTGGATAGTAGGTCAGGAGCCATCATCATGAATGATGAGGGGAGGAGGGTGATGGCTCGCATGAGGAAGTTGTGCCAACAAGTTTTTCGGCACAACGTCCTGGATCATTGGAGGAATATACCGGAGGGGAGCAAGGACTACATAGTAGCATCCTTGCACGAGGAGTTCCCAGTGCCAGCCATAGTAGATAGATTCTCTACGGGCTGGATGATGGATTGCATGCGTGCATACATGTCACATAGACGATCCGACGTACACAAGGCAATCAAGAGTGGGGCTCCAAAGCCCGAGTGGTTAGATGCAGACGACTAGCGCCGACTGAGGGAGGAGGCTACAGATTCGCCAGGACGTTGGAGTCAGCACCGGAAGGCGGCGAGGGCACGAATCGAGGCCGGATCGATGCATCATCTTGGGAGTGGCGGCCACAGGACATATTTGGAGGACTTTGTAAGTTTCTCTTTTGTTTTGCATATTTGTTTTTTTGAGATATTCTTTGTACTGACAATCATGTTTCTAATAGTTAGCATTTTGTTTTCTTTGTAGCACTCCATTACAAGTCGCGATCCACAAGGCCTTGAGACTCGATATGCAGAGAGGCACGGTCTCAGGGCATTGATCGACCGATTGTATAGATGCGGCGGCCCTGTAAGTCACTCATCTTTCTTGTCCGTAGTTACCATGAGATATTTGAATGCATTATTGTATGGTGGATTGATACATTGTTTCTTTTTCTGCAGAATCCGTTTGATGCTCCTTTGCGGCGGGACGAGCTTTCGGGGGACGAGGATTTGTAGCTCGCCCTTGGATCCTTAGAGCTCACACACCTTTAGTTTTTAGTCGCCTGATCTATGTAGACATTTTCTATGTATTAGTGATATCGTTTCATGATTGTACCAATCGCATTTTATGCGATCATGTATTTATTTCATGTATCAGTTTTATGATTTCAGATACATTCTTTTTGTTTGCAAGCGCTTTGTATGCAGTAGTGCAGAAACTATTTTGTATGGCTCTCATACAGCACATAGTGCTGCTGCCCTGCCACAAATTTTTTTTTCTCTGTTACCGTCGCTATTTGCGTCGCAAATTTACTGCTCGCGTCACTATTGGTGTCGCTATAAGCGTCGCAACTTTACTGGTTGCATCGCAAATAGCGTCGCATATAGCGATGATTCTATGGCGTCGTCAATAACGAGGCTTTTTGCGACGACGGGGGCAAATTTTATTGTTTGTATTTTTGTCGCTTTAAATGTCGGTATAAGGTCTATATCTTGTAGTGGACATATTCAATTACATAATGTTTAGGAAAATAATTAGGTTCCGTTGTACATATAAGAGGGGATGGAAAAATAATCCACTAACCAATAACAAAGTATGTATACCATGATCCTTAAATGTAAGAATATTATGCTCATAACTACATTTTAGCATGTATCCAAGTTGTGTAACCACTCTTGGCCCAATGCCAAAATTTCCCTAGTCACTGGGTTTAAGTAGTTTTGAGATTTTTGGCTCAGGTTGAGTATGTTTTCATAGCTTGTTGAAGATGCAGTTTAGTGTGAAGAGTTTCAATCAATTCTATTAAATGCATGTTTGATCCTGATGTGTTTTGTTGGTCTTTATTTAGCTTTGTTTTACTTCTTTTGAGACGTTGTGATTGTGAATAAGTGAATTGAGATTTGATTGAAGATGTACTCAATGGTTTATTGATAGTTTGGAGTGGTTTTGGTTTAGGCAATATGATTTTGTTGTTTTTTGTTTGGGTTTGAACTTACATGGTATATTACATGTTCTATAAGATGCATCCCTTTGGCTTCTATATGTCTTTGTAAATGCTCTATCTACTTTTGCAAATAATTTTTTGGATGGATTTTTAACTTGGGGATGTCTTTTTACCTTGGAAAAAGAAGAATGGAAGCTCTTTATAGGCTTGAGATTCATTAAGGTTTGAGGTTGCTTTTTGGCTCTATAAGAAATTAAGGAGAGAGAAAGTGTGATACAATTCATTAAAAAAAATTAATGAAAATTTTATCTATAAAAACATTATTGAAAATTTTTCACAATCTCATGAAATGTTTGGCCTTTTGTACCTTGGTATGTTCATTGCCTATCATTCATTGGCGAGACAAATCTTGAAGGTGTCACATGCACTTTTCACCTTCAATGCCTCATTGCTTCCCTTCAGCACAACAACTAATGACTCTCTCAAAATATTCCATCTTTGTTTTCAAATTTTCATTTCGAGGGACTATAAACCACTTCCATTGCAACCTTGGATCACCTATTGTTCCCAAAACCACTTCCATTGTAATCTGGATGACCTCTTGATAAGTCGATTGCAAGCATGGGTAATTGTAAACATCGATACTACCACCATATTGATTTGGGTGATGAATATGCACCTATTCACAAAAGAAACAAGATGTCTAGTCACACACTCATTGCATTGGAAGCAATGAGATTAGAGGTAGGGCAGAAAGAGTATTGATTTATGGACTGATGGCAAGTCATATCCAGAGTGGATTCTATGACAAAAAGAACCCCTCCATTCTCTTTGTATTCCTCATTTTTTGAGGTTTGTTAGAGATTTTCATCAAGGGTTTTTATCATATACTTAGAATCTATTAGGCCATTCTAGTATTTTGAAGTTGGAGAACCAATGGTTATGCTAGGAAATAGGTATAACGAGAAAACTATTAGAGAGGAGCCAATGAAAAATAAAGAGTCTTAGAACCCAACTATGTGTAGCTAGCTAGATAGAAGGAAATGGCACTTGGGTCACTTGAAAGATAGGAAGTAGGGGTTGTAAGAGAAGAATAACAACAATATGGTAATAGTTGGTCACTCATGCTAAAGTAGTTGTATTCTGAGAGCATCAGATCCAATGCAAGTGCTCGTTCTATGGATGCATTATGAATCTATGCTCATATATGTATCATCATTTTTGTTGTGGTCGATAGGGCAATTCTCCATCTAGAAAAAGAAATGAGAAACGTGGAGAGAGAATTGAAGGCTACAGTAATATCATTCCTTCCAAAGCTGTAAGAAATGTGTTGGCTGAGAAGAGGTTTAGGAAGGCCAATGAATAATGCATCAAAAATTTCTTGCAAAGGTCTTACCTAGACAAAGAGGACATCCAAAGTATCTTGGACATAGTGGGGATGAGTAAAAAAAGCTACAATTAGTTGTTCAAAGTCACTCAAGAGACATTGAAAAAAAAAAGGGTAAAGGAGTCTTTTCTTCCAAAGCTATCCTCACTCCAAAAAACAAGATGCAAAATAAACCAGAGAATCTTAAAAGTCCTTTGTGAGTCCTTTCACATCATAGATAGCTATCCTAGAAAGAAGAGAGTACTAAAGTATGACAATTGTAACAACATATTCTTTGGCCTAAGAACTTCGTAGAGAGCCATGATGAGGTTTTACAAGCTAAAGTATGCAATAGAAAATGGAGTTGCCATTTTTTATCAAGCTGGATGAAATAGAGATTGTACAGGGGGCAAGAAGATTGAGTGAGTCTCTATCACCCTGATGAATAAGGCTATTCACTAGGTAGCAAGGGTGATGAAGGTATAGAGGGCTGAGTGCATTTCATCATGCAATCAAAGCAAGACATTTGGTGGTTGGAAGCATTTCAAGTTGACACAAAAGATTTTGATGTGTTGCACTAGGTGTTTCAATGAACTTCTATACCTAGGGTAATAGGTGCTCAACAAGTAGGGAAGGAACTAAGTGTTGAAGGGTTTGGACAATATAAAGTGGACTAGCATATGGTCAAAGATTTAAACGCATTGAAGTAAATATATGACATGTTAAGAGGTGCAACTTCTAAGAGTCCTTTCATTTTCTATATAGCCATGGCCAAGAAGTGCAATGGTGTTAGTTGGAATAAGGCACTTGAATATCCAATCTTTCAAGCCATTCTAGATATCCCTTTATCAAATATCCGCATGTGCACATTGCATGCTTTGTGTAGAATAGCAGAGAAAATTGTGCGTCTCTACATTAGATTTGCATGAAAAATGCAACTCCAAAATGCCAAAGATGATAGTATTAGGTCTATTGAGAAGGTTCTCTTAGATACTCATCTCTATGAAATCAATGTTTTGATCAAAGAATATTCTCAAAGATTCAAAAATAGAAATAGTATTCCTAGGAAACCCTCAATATGTGGAGTCAAGGCAGAAGGTTTTTGAGCTTCCATAGCAAGCTTGAAAAAAGAAACTCCACACATGTTCTTCTTGCATTCATTACAACCAATGGAAAGCAATACACAATGTAGTTAAAGACCATAGGGTTGACGAAAGAGCAAAGAGCAGGAAGACCAAAGTCTAGAAAGCGCTTATTGAGGGTTGATATGACTGTATTTTTGGCTATTTTTTGTTAGATTTTTGGGTGATTTTTGTAAGATTTGAATGATTATTTATTGATTTGAAAGTGTTTGAGAGAGTTTTCGATAAGGTTAAATAGGTTTGAGAAGCTCATGATGTTTTTCAGTGGGGAGATATGATGTGCTAAAAGGCTTTGTTTAGTGCTGGATAGGTTTTGATTGGTTCTATTTTGTTCTATTTTCTTTTTGTATGAGAGGTTGAAATGATGATTGATGAAATTTAATATTTTTTGGAATCTTATTGACTAACTTTTTATGGTTTTGAATGGTTTTAGTTGAGTTGAATGCTTTCTGATGACCTTCTATATGGTACTATAAACCCTCTGTTGTTGAGCTTCTGTAGAGCCTCTATCTCTATTTTATTTTTGCTCTGTATGCCTTTGTAAGTGTTCTATTGGATGAATGTGTAGCTTGGGAAAGTTTTTTAATCTTGTAAATAGATAGATACAAGTTCAAAATAGCTCAAAGAAGTGGAAGAAGTAGTTGCTAAAGACTCAAGTGAAGACTGAAGTGGCAGTGACACTATTAAGCTACGAAAGGACACTATAGTGGCTCTAATGACCATTCATATCAAACATATCTCTTGGGAGGGGTATCCACAACCAAATAGGGATTATAGATGGCTATTCTTAATTAGTCCAATGTACTATTGAGAGAGAGCATGTGAGAGAGAGTGTGTGTGAGAGATAGCCAATTTTTCATGCAAAACAATGTATCTATGAGTGAGAGGTCAAGAGAGAGACTATGAAGACTATAAAGCTATTGAAGATGAATGCTATGTGAAGATTTACATTCAAAGGTGTTCATTTTTTTTCTATTATTATTTTGATGAAGAATTTGTTCAAGTTTTGTTGTGATAAATCCGTGGGAGAATTGCTACACGATGTTGCGTGAAGATTCGAGAATATTGGTGTTGTTTTTCTTCTTGTGGTTGATAAAAATATGAAGAACATGCTTGTTGATGATACAAGATATATTTTCTTGCAATAGATTCCCCATTTTTCTTGGTGTTCCTCTTGGGGCTCTATGTTTTTAGTACGTAGTAATAGCCATGGAATATTGCCATTAATAAGCACTAATAGAGGCTAAAAATGGAAGAAGTGGCACTATTGAAGAGAAAGAATAGCAATGGAAGATTTGAGAATCCCTGCTACTATTATAAAATTGGATATCTTCATTGCCAAAGACACTTTCTATAAGAACTTTCTATAAGAAGTGCATCCCTTAATGGCAGAAGCATGTCACTATCTTGATGCAGGCTCTATGTGACAAATTGATCCCACTATCCTTTGAAGTTACAAAAAGTTGTATCAAAATAGTCAATTATTTTCCACCAAATTGAAAAGAGAAGTAGAAAAAGAGAGAATGACCATCCATGGGAGATTTGGCCTTCATTGAAGAATTTCCAGACATCATCAAGTGGGAGATCGTAAAGAAGCTTCAAGAGCCGTGGTCAGTCGACTTTCATAAGAACAAGAAGGAAAAGAGATGGAATCTGTTCATGGATACACAACGGTAAGATATGTGGAATGCTTGGTACACTGACAACATTCTGTTTGTCCAAGTAGAGATCTACTAGAAGCTTGTAGATAGAGCGTTTTTCACAACTTATGCTATTGAAACATTTCGAAGTTGGTATTATGAAAATAATGGCACTATGGTGATCCTCATAAGAATGAGTTTTGATACCTTCGGAACTTAATATATTCCCCTTTGTAGTGGAATGAAAGTTGAATTTAGAGACATTGAAAAGAAGAAAGTAGAAAGAAAGGTTGGCAAGAGAGTTCTCTAGTAGAGATTGAAGCCATTCTAATTCTATTCTGTTGAGTACAGACAAACTAGGTGGAGCTAATTCCCTATGAATGACGCAATCAAGAGGCAAGTAGTAGAACGATTCCAGAGGTACGTGAGAAGAGAGATAGAAAAAATCAAAGCTCAAAATAAGCTATCAAGAAAAAGCTTCCTTTGACGCCCTTGCAGCACTCTTTACAGAAGTCCCCATGGTGACTCAAGGTTCCCCTCTTAGTCAGATCCGTCTTGGAAATATTGATAACATGCCATTGAATGTAGTCTTGTTACCCATCTTTAAAGGAGAGTACAATGAAACCCTGATTTTCATGCAACTGAGTTCATGGTAGCATGTGTAGCCAACAATGCCAAAATCCCTTAGCATCGATTGGCAATGTTCCCATCACTTTCTAGGGTGCGGTGTTCTAGTGGTATGAGAGACAAGTAGCAAGAACATTTGGCACATGGGATGACCTAAAGTTGGCCTTTCTCACCAAATTCAAGCGTGAAGGTTTTGAAGAGCAGATGCAAGAGGAGTTCATGAACTTAAGTTAGTCTTCTAGTGAATAGGTGGAAGCATATATCTCTAGAATGGAATCTATACTAAAGAGATGGACCAACCATCACTTGGAGAAAGATATCCAAAATGGATTTTTTCCTAGAAGCCTACAATCAGAAGTTTGTAAGTTTGTAGAACTAAGAAGGCCAATCAACCTACAAGCTACTACAATGGAAGGTGCAAGACTATATGATGAAGTTGAAGCAAGGCTGTTGATGACTTCAAGAAGAGAAGTCTTACCTCCTCCCATGCTAGGAATAGTATATCCACTAAATGCAATCCTAGGGACTCTTTTCTACCCTACCCTCATATGCAAATAGTGTTGTAGTATAGTGCACCAAATCTACAATGACCGTAGACAACATTACCTCAAATAATGGTTCAACCGTTCAACCACAATAATAGTGGCCTCAAATAGTTCCCTCAATGGTAACTCAACAACAACAGTGGAACCCTACCAACTGGAACGAACAACCACCAATCTCAATAGAAGCTCTGAATTAGAATTAGAATAGAGGACCCTCTGGATCAACCCAACCATTCTATACAATGATTATGAAAGCTTCCAAAAACCTCACTGCAAGTACTCTAGGATGAGAAAAATTGAAGGATTATCTATCCAATTTAGTTGCAAGTATCAAGAATGAGTTGATGGATGTGATTATAGAATAGTTGCAGACATTGAAGCTGAATACCACCAACATATCCAATTCTTGAAGAGATGTGATGAGATTTAATACATGATGCCAAAAGTGCCATCAAACAAGACATTTAGCCATTGACTGTACCCAAAAATCAACTATCCCTCAACCCTTCTATTAATACTATTTAAGGAAGAACCATACAGAGAATATCTAATCTCTAAAGGAGATGCAAAAAATATGAAAAAAATATAAGGAAGTAAGATTCATCTTGTTGGAATCCAAGATGACCACCCATGATATTGGACCAAAGCCTAGAGTGTTCGATTCTAATTTCGGCCCAAGGAGGTTTCCCTCTCAAAGTTACAGAGGACAACAGGGTGGCCAGAGATTAGAAGTGGTGTTATAGAGGTGGAGAAAAGAGACATATCTCACCAAACTGTCCAAACCCTAGAAGATACATGGATTGCAAACCCTTATGCAATTGATGAAAGGATAAGGCCACATTGCATAAGATTATCCCAGTCCCCGTCCACTATGAAAGCTACCCTTGATACCCAACAGAAGACCCAAGACCCTACCTTCAATTTGGTGGAATTGAATGTTGCCACAATAACGTGTGCCAAGGAAAGAGAATCCACAGTTCCAAAAGAGAATATTCATTTGCCAAAATTGTCTAGTTCAATCTTCCAAAAGAGAAACAGAACAATACAAAATAGAATGGTATAGTGCACAGACATCTAGTAGTATAAAGGATACAAAGATAGGACCAAACGTCCAAGAGATAGAGGACGCAGAAGTATCTCCAGTAATAGAAGAAGTGCAGATGTTGCCACTGCTAGAAGAAAGAGGGAAGATAAAAAAGTGGGGGTTACCCCATTTTCTAGCCGATTGGAAAAGCCTATGAATCCTATCAAAGAATATGACTTGGTTAAAGACCTAGACACCTTAAAATCAAACCTAATATTTCGACAGTTATTGATGTTGTCCCTCAGCTGTCAAAAGAAATTCAAAAGCACATTGACAAGAAGACGTGGCCTAAGGATTGCTCCTATCACGGTCCCTAAGTCCAATAAGACCTAGAACTTATGAATGAAGTAGATGTGGATAATTCCTTTCTAGATCCCAATACTCCAGAGATTGTATGTGAATTGAATATTGATTTATTACCTCGGGGGGTTCACTATATATATATTCTCTATATAACGTGTGTTCATGACCTATTTATAAATATCCTAATCTATGAATTTTTCTTGAATAAAACACAACCCTTTTCTATTCAATCTGTAAGTAACCCCTTTATATGACACCCTTCTGTATGTAAAAAATGTATAAAATCAGTGTTTTAAAAACTCCTTATTTTGAACTCACGTTATATATACATATATTCATGAGTGATCCCCCCAAGTTTATTATAGACACATTAATTGATGAAGGTTCATCAATAAACATAATGACGGATGTGATAATGAATGATCTAGGCTTGCAAGGTATGTAGCATATGTAATGGCTTATCTGACTGGTAGACTAAAGTAGAATTAAGACCCTTTGGGCATTCTCCCATATGTGAAGATAACCCTCATAAGAAGAGATTGTTGGATGATCTATTTGGTGGTAAACCATGATTTCTACAGGACCTCATATCTTTTGTTACTAGAAAGACCATGGATTTTTAAAGCAAGAGTACAAACGAACCGATTCAAAGAAACCATAATCTTAGGGAGAGGATCCAAAAGTGATGTTGAAGTTGTATAGTTTGCAAAAAGATAACGGATCCACTTTCATCGAAGTATTAATAGACTCCTCCAACAAAGTAACAAATGGTACAATAGGAGATGAAGAGGCTGGCAAACATATCCTTCCCAAGAAAACATAGGCATAGTCCCTAACAATGGGCACTTTAAGCCAACTCCTGAAAGAAACAAAGTCCTTGTCAATAGGTGAATACCTCCTGCTGAACCTGAAATGACTTTTGAAATCACCTTTGATAGTGAGATAGAGGCATGGATGCATTGTTCTCCCTATTACATGGCCATAGTCTGAGGCAAAGACAGTAGTAGCAGATCCAAAGATAGAAGTAGGGTCAAAGCCAAAGATAGAAGCAGATATAGAGACAAATATAGGAGTAGAGACAAAACGACAGAAATAGAGGCAAAAGATGACATAGAGAATTTGTTATTCTCTTAAAGAGCCCCTACTACAACAGAGGTAGAGACAGAGTCTGAAGAGCATGATGATGAGAATCAAGATGAAGCTAATGAAAGTGACATGGAGGAAGATATATAGCTAGAAGAGGATATAGATGAGTGTGAAGTCCCAAAGGTTTGAGAACCTGAATATCCCATGTTGTTAGACAGAATGACTTTGGTAACATTTGGATTGGCTAATGAGTCACAACGTATGCAACATATCCATCAAAAATGGATTAAGTAGAATAAGCCTTCCTTTAGTAGTGGCTCTTTTTGCCCTAATCTACCCTTCCCAAGAAAGAATGATGATGATGCACCTTACCAACAAACACTAGTCTTACATCCCAAATAAAACTCAGATGGCTCTTGTTGTGTGTGACATTCCTAGATGCTTCCTCAAAAGATGAGTCGTTGAGTCAAGAGATAAGTAACTCTCCCATAAAATCCAAAACAACCCTGATACCCTTTCAGCATCCCAAGGTGCAAGCTCAATCCTCATTGAAAGAAAAAGTTGGTTCCAATGGAGCATCAAAATAGGAGACCGCTCCCTTAAAGGAATTGAATATGTACCAAAAAGCAATTCGTAGGACCTTCATTCGCAAAGTGGAAGGTGAAAAGTAATTCACTTTCATGGATGCTGATTATACTAAATGTCACTTAAAGGTGGGTATCAATCTTCCATAAGAAGAGTTGTCAATCCTACATGACCTTCTTAAGAAGAACTTGGATGTGTTTGCATGGTCTTATAAAGATCTGAAGGATATTGATCCCATGGTGTGCCAACGTCACATTGACCTAGAGCCCAATGCCAAGCCTACGAGGCAAAGATAGAGGCATATGAATCCAAATTATTTCGCCCTGGTAAAACGTGAATCATTGAAGTTACTAGAAGCTTAGTTTTTCTATCTTGGGTCAGTCCACTGTGTACAAAAATGTATATCACATGAGTTCAAAAAAGGGGAATATAAAAAAAGATAAGCTTACATATATACATTCACAGAAGGAAATATTTTAAGACATATAAATTTATTCACAAAAGGGGTTTTTATATTTCACATACATGATTTTTACAGAAGGTCATTGTTATTTTAAAAATTTGACCTAGATCATTTTACAAAAGGGTATGATGAGCCTCAATAAGTAAACATAGTTTTTTTGTTTTTCAAGGTACTAAGTCTACTTTTCCAAGTCATGATCTTACAAAGTCCTTAGGCGATTCATTATGGGATACTTATAAAATCACATTAGTACAAGGGTATGTGGTTTCCTCAAATAGTACATAAGTCTATATATTAGGCCCATACCCACCTAGATTAGGGGTTGTGGCCTTCATTAATTCTCCTCCCCATCTATACAAATAAGGGTTGAGGTTCCAAAATGTGTATCACACAAGTCACTATGTATCTTGGGTCAGTCACTATGTATGGTTCTTGATTATTATTGAGGTATAGCAACACTAAAGTAAGATAACTATATTCAAGCTTAGGGTCTATGATGCTAGGAGGCATATTCCATGGTGGATTTCGTAAAACTAGAGGCATATTCCATGGTAGATTCTCTGAGGTTTTTTAGTGGATTTCGTAAAACTATATGTATTTGTTGGGGCTCATACACAAGGTGGATTCCTTGTGTGAGAAGTTGACGGGGACATCTGTCCTTTTTGGGCATCAAATTAATTTAATGTGTACGTGGGTAATTCCACAGCGGTGATTCCACAAAATACATAGTTAAATTAATGGACATTTATGATTTTAGAGTGCACTCATATTAAATTAAGGTTGGGATAGAGTTTCAACTTATTTATTTATTTTGTAGCTGAAGACTGCTAGGTATTCACTATTATGGGATTTATCTTATTATTTTCTAACAATTGTGAATGCTTCAATTAATGTGTAGAGCAGGCAACGGTGGAATTGGGAAGCACTAGGCAATGGAGTGTATTCAGATTATCTAGAAGAATTATTATTTTTGATGGGTATGCATCTTATCACTAAAGGCGTGGTGTCAATATTTATTTAAGCGTAATTATTTATTAAAGCACTTGACAAATATTTATTATTTTGTATAGACATAGATGCTCCATTTAAATATTTAATTATTGGGCAAAAGCAAACACAAAAGCCAAAAACATGCTAATTGTAAATTGGGCTATTTTTGAGCTTGGAGATTAATATATTTATAAATACATGCCTTGTGAAGCGCTCACACAAGGCATGGGGGGAGATTGCACCCAATTGGTCTTCTTTTCTCTTGTCGTGAAAAATCTCTTTTTGTCTTTATGAAGCTTTTCTAGAGTTCTTTGTTCTTGGGAACCTTCTGGCGTTCACTACGCACACATACAACATCTGATAAAAAAAGGCACTTAAAGGAATTGCAATTTTCAAATGCAAAGCTCATTGCATTTCCATTCCCTCACATAAGAGAAAATTTAAGCAAAAATGTCATAAACCTTGAGATTGCACAAGATCATGTGCATCTCTGTTGAGAGAGAGAGAGAGAGAGAGAGAGAGAGAGAGAGAGAGAGAGAGTGTGTGTGTGTGTGTATGTATATGTGCATATGTGTGGGGCATCATGGGCCAGCACGGTGCCCCCTACATCTGATTCTCCCTCACAATGCTCGTCTAGTAGGAGTGAACCAAGATCCAACATTCAGCCACTGTCCACATGCAGGGTGTAGACCCACCCCACAGCAAAGATGAGGAAAACAAGAATGCTTCTGTGGTGAAGATTGACTTCAAAGCTGCTTATCTCAGATCCTGGCCACCTCAGCCAAAAGTGCACCCTCTCCAAGCTCGTTTCGGACAACCTAGTCAAGATTTTCATCTTGGGTCTCATGCTTCTCAGTGTCCTCATCTCATTGTC
Source organism: Lygodium microphyllum (assembly GCF_053477565.2). Lineage (NCBI taxonomy): Eukaryota > Viridiplantae > Streptophyta > Polypodiopsida > Schizaeales > Lygodiaceae > Lygodium > Lygodium microphyllum. The sequence goes on along the minus strand of NC_141138.1, from coordinate 156,144,053 downwards.
ATTCGCAATTGTGGTGACTCCTTGGCCCTCCTCTATATCCACTCAGCCCAAAGAGTGCTGAGAAGAATCCATACCTTGAAGTAGACTTCAAGAAGGTGCACAAAGTGGTAGATACTGGGAAATTCCACGCTAGCAAGGCAAACAAATGGATCATGGTAATAGCCTCTGAATCTTTCACGGAGCAAGTTCAGGCTATGGTGAAAATGCAGAGATGGAAAGTTGTTGCTGTTGGAGATACAGACACACCAAGTGATTGGGAAGTGAGAGGAGCCATTTTCTTGTCAGTTGAGCAGCAAGTAGCTCTTGGTTATAGGATCCTTTCCCACCTTCCATATGTTTCATATGTGAGGAAGAGTGTTGGATATTTATTTGCAATCCAACATGATGCAAAGGTGATCTATGATGTAGATGAGAATGCATCTGTAATAGGGGGGATTTGAGCAACCACTTTGACTTGAAGCTCTCTAATAACAAGAGCAATAATTTATTACAGTATTTGTTGTTTCATCATAGAACAATTGTCAACACTTATATTCACTTTGGCTAGAGATCTGTGTGGCTCAGGGGCTTCCCTCTGGAATCTCTAAGCAACATAAATGCAAAGATTCATTATGGACATGTGCCAAGTGGAAAACAATTTATTCATAAGGATTAGCCAATGGGTTTTCGGACGATGACACTATTTGTTATAATACTTGAAAATCAGACCTAAGTTTTTTTATATCAAATTTGATACACATACCCTTCCTATTACACTTCCATAGGGTACGATGGCTCTCATTAATCATCTCAATACATTGTCCCATTCTCAGGCTTTCTGGGTGCTCATGCTTCTTGTATCAGTAAACACTCGAGTTTCAAACATAATGAGGGGATATTGGGTGCAAAGACTCTTATGGGAGATTGGGGGTTATGTGACACTATATCCACCTTTGATTGACCGGCAAGATACCTTGAAGCCACATTTCTTTGAATATAAGAAGGAATTAAATGACAATATTGACATGCTGGCTGACTTTTTGGTCTCTTGGAGATCAAAGAAGGTAACCTTCTTTAAACGAGTTGTTGATCTAAGCTATTCTATGGCTCAAGTAGGTTTTTGGATAGCTCACAGGGATGTTGTCTTAATCATGTTCTGTGATTGGCCAGTTAATAAAACAACACTTGGATGGAGAATGCTTTATGGTAGAATTTTCAAAATGGTGGTTATACTTTTCGATCCATCTTTTGGAGTTGAAGCAGTTGAAGAATGGCAAGCATACAAGTGAGTGAAAGAAATACTCTTTTACCTCAATGTGGATATACATGCTAAAAGTTATTAGGACATTCAAATAGCTTGTGTTTGCAGTTCATATACTTTGTTTGTGAAGGTTTAATCCATAAACAAAATCTTGCCTTGATTTCTTGGGAGGATTTTTAGTTCAAAAGTTTATGAATGACATAATTATTATGAAATGAAGCTATTGTCCTAGGGGGTTCCTTCTCTTTGGACTTCTTTATTCCATCTTATATCAGTAGAGTTTTTCACAACTAAAGCTTTGAAAGTAGTAGGTTCTATTATGTTGTAGTGTTAATGCCTCTGAAACATACTAGGATGCCTTCAAAGACATGCTATTTGTCAACAACTAAAAGCAATTGAAACTCAAAATAGGAATGGATATCTAAAACAGGCTAGTTTTTTGACATTAGCTTCATTATACGAATTGCCAAAGAGTGGAGTGATAGAAACTTGCATTGATGATGTTGAATATAGGACAATTAGAGGAGAATGACTTTATTACCACAGAGTTGTTGACCCATGAGCCATGCAAGCATGCTTGGATGATGTTATAGATGAGGAAGAAAACCCATTAGCCATACTCTTACCATTATTACAACGTACCAATACATCTTCAAATCTTGTGGAAATGATGAGATTTGGATACAAAAGTGCTTCAAGCACTACCAAATAGGTCCTTCCTTAAACTTTTACCTCTATTGTGATTGCCAAATTTTGTATAACCAATTATTAGCATTCAACTCTTTGTTCACCAAGGGATTAATATCAATCGAAATACATGATCTATATATCCCAAACATTCCCTCTAGATGTTGTTGTCATAAAACCAATATCAAATAGCTAGCTGGATGGACGATTCTACTTTTTTATGCACATTGGAGTTTTAATGATCACATTATTTTGAATTATTGGAACTTACTGCAAGCCAATAAAACTAAATTCTGGAATTTGTAGAAGATCACTTTGCAACTTTTTGCCACCTTGAAAATTAACTCCTTTGTAAATTTGACTTACAAAAGATCATGTTCCTATTTGTTAATTTCATTTAATGTAGATTTTAAGTGAGGATCAAGAGTTTGGTGTGGGGTCCAAGCTGTTGCACAGTATATAGATGGAATGATTTCATTAAGCCCTTTTTTAAATTCCAATGGTTAAGACACATAGTATTGGTAGTTGGTGTTCACAAGAATTTTCTCTCACTGTCAAGAAGAGGACAATAGAGAGAAAAGGAGAGAGAGTGTGTGCAGAAGAGAGAGAAAGACTATAGGAAGAGAGAGAAAGAGAGTGATGAGGAGAGAGAAATACTAGAAAAGGAGAGAAAAAGACAAAAAGAGAGAGAAATAAGCCATTAAAGCTTGGAGAGAGAGGTGAAGATGAAAGGAGACTTGTATTGTAATCTGATGGTCCAAAAATCAAGTTCCTAACACCTTATATACCAGTCAATGTAGCTAGTATTTCCCCATTATTAAATCCCCCTCTCTTACATTCCATCCCCACCTGGAAGTTTTTTCCCTCAAAAACAATTTGGGCACTTATGATAACTGGGCAGGAGCATATCAGAGTACTAATCTGGTGCATTATTACAAGGGTATACTAATGAATGAAGAGGTATTATTGTGTATGATGGGTCATTGGTGTATGTACGATACATGGGCCTTATTGAGGAATTATAAAAATTAATTTTAACCCAAATATCTTGAGTAAATGCGAGCTGCAAATAGTGGGCAACAAACTATTTACTATAGGGCCCTATTGTAGTAAATCTATCATAACTTTTTGTAGGAGACTCTGATCGGGGTGTGCCATATATCAAAACGGAGCTCTCAAGGAGTACTTTTAGTCTATATATGATTTCCATTGCTGTCCATAGTACAGAATAAAATCTTCTTTGAAGCAGAGAGCTATCTGCAGTCAATCTGAGAGAAAACAAGGCCATAGTAAGCTAGATTTCAGTCAAATCTTCTTCTATAGGTATGGAAACTCTTCCAAAAGTGAAGTTGGACTCCAAGAAGCCTCTTCAAGTGGTAAACCTCGCCATTTAATCAAGTATTCCATGATGGAGCGAGAGTGAAGCTTCTTTTCCCTTTGTCCTATGACTTGCTCGAGTATGTATTGAATGATGCCTTCTTCATCTATCGGTGGTAGCTCCTCAACATAATCCATTGATGATCCAATGAAGGGCTTCAGTTGACTCACATGGAAGACATTATGAATCTTCGTGGATGGGGGCAATGCCAACCAATATGCCAAGTCTCCCACTCTTTTGACAATTCGGTATGGCCCATAGAACCTGTGAGCTACCTTATTACTGGACCCATCCTTAAGAGTGCCATATTTGGACTTGGGCACCTTCAAAAGCACCAAATCCCCTTCTTGGAACTCAACATCCCTTCTTTTTTCATCAACATAAATATTCGTTTGATCCTAAGCTTTCTTCAAGTTGACTTTACACTGCTGAAGTAAAGCATGCATTCTATCCAACTCCCCCTTGCTTTGTGGATTTATTTTATCATTGAAGATAACTGTGGAAAGGGGCATCTTATAGCCGTACAATGCCTCAAAAGGTGAAACTCCAATGCTAGAGTGTGTAGATTTATTATAGGAAAACTCAACCAAATGGAGCCATGAGTCCCAAGCATGTTGCACATCATAACAGAAATGCCTCAAGTAAGTTTCTAGCCACTTGTTAACCCTCTCTGTCTGGCCATCGGTCTGTGGATGGTAAGTAGTGGAAGGGGCTAATTGAGTGCCCATAGAGCTGAAAATTTCCTGCCAAAAGTTACTCATGAACTTAGCATCATGGTCATGCACAATAACCTGTGGTAAGCCATGTAATCTAAAAACATGTTCCATGAATTGGCTAGCTACTTGAGAAGCATTATATTGGGTCTTTGTAGGAATGAAATGGGCTGCCTTGGTGAGTCTATCCACAACTACATAGATGTTGTTCCATCCCTTTTTGGTCACCGGTAGGCCAGTAATAAAGTCCATTGTAATGTGTGTCCATTTGCCTTTGGGCATAGGCAATGGCTGCAATAAATCAGCTGGTTTTAAGGTGTTTTCCTTGTTTTGCTAACATGACACGTAGCTCAAGACAAAATCTTTTACATCCTTCCATAGGCCCTTCCAATGAAATCTTTTAGTAATCTTGTCATAGGTTTTAAATATGCCCAAATGACCAACTATAGGTGAGGAATGCATCTCTTGCATGATCTTTTGATTGAATGGAGAAGTGTATGAGATGGCAATCCTGCCATGAAACCATAAGAGACCACTCTTAAGCTGATATTGAGAGTTTTCTTCCACATGCCCTTGCTGTAATTTCTGGAAAATGTGGTTGAAATCAGCATCTAACAAATAGGCCTCCTAAAGCTCTTCTATCCAATCATTACAAAGTTCCATGATGGCCAAAACTTTACAAGCCCACATTCTAGATAATGAATCAACAATTACATTGTCTTTTCCCTACGTATGTATAATGTCAAAGTCATAGTTTTGCAACGTAGCTACCCATCTAGGTTGTTTGGGGGTAAGATTAGACTGAGAGAGGAAATACTTGAGGACCCTATGATTTCTCTTGACCCTAAATCTATAGCCATACAAGTAGTGGTGCCATTTCTTAATGGCATGAAGGATAGCCAACATCTCTTGGTCATATACATTCATGGTCATCTCATTTTTAGCAAGTTTTCGGCTCTCAAACACTATAACCCTATGCTCTTGTAACAATATAGCCCCTATGCCTTTGCCACTGGCATCACACTGAATGGTAAATTCTTTTGAAAAATTTGGACAAATCAAGTTGGGAGTTGAGGTAAGCAATTCCTTGAGCTGATTAAAGCTCTTATCAGCTGTGGCATCCTAGAAAAATGTCTCTTTCTTAAGCCTATCCGTCAAGGGAGTTGCAATAGTGGTATAATGCCTAATGAATCTGCGATAGAATGATGCGAGACCAAGAAATTCTCTAAATGAAGTGGTATTTGCATGTGTGGGCCAACCTTTTATACACTGCACTTTCTTAGGATCATCCCCTGATTCCATCTTCACTAACAATCTAACAATGTGCCCCAAGTATTCCACTTCTATCTGCATGAAAGAATATTTTGCCTCCTTAGCAAAGAGTCTATGCTGCCTCAATACATCAAATACCTGCCTCATATGCCAAAGGTGATCCTTCAGTGATCTACTATAGATGAGGATTTCATCAAAGAAAACCAACACAAATCTGAAAAGAAAGGGCTAAAGTATTTTGTTCATTAAGCTCTGAAAGGTGGCCAGCGCATTAGTTAACCCAAAAGGCATAACCAAGAAATGATAAAGCCCTTGATCAGTCAAAAATGTTGTTTTGACCTCATCCCCTACCCTCATGTGGATCTAGTGATAGCTTGACCTCAAATCTATCTTTGTAAAGTACTTAGCCCCCTTGAGCTCAACTAGCAAGTCATCTATGTGTGGAATGGGGTACCTGTTCTTCATAGTGATCTTATTAAGATCCCTGTAGTCTATGCACATCCTAAAAGATCCATCCTTCTTTTTTAGCAATAACACAGAGGAAGCATATGGTGAAGAACTAGGCTCAATAAATCCCATGTCTAGTAATTCATTGACTTGTTTGGCAACTTTTTCTCTTTCACACCTAGACAATCTGCAATGTGGCTTGTTCATAGGCTTTGACTGAGGCTCCAGATCTATGGGATTATCAATCACCCTATTAGGGGGTAGTGTTGTAGGTACTTGGAAGAGGTCCTTGTACTCTTCTAAAAGAGCTCTCAATGCTGAATTCTTTACTATTTTAGTGGATTGATCTGAATTTTCTTTATTCAATTGCAATAGAAAGATTTGGGACTATTTCTTGAACTCTTTCTTGAGTTCTTTGCTGGTAATGAGCTGAAATTCAATGTTATTTTGAATTCCTTGCAAGTGAATGAGCTGTCATGCATTGAGAAACTCCATATACAGCAGGGAAAAATCCATAGTTATAGTGCCCAAAGTTTTTAGCCAATCACAACCCAAGATAACATCTATAGGCCACATTTCCAATGCAATTAAACCCATTTGTTGTGCAAAATTTTCAGCAAGCTGAATAAGAACAGCAAGGCATACTTATGTGCTAGTTTCTTCATCCGCATTGGCAACTTGCACCTTCAATGGCTGTTGTAAATCAGTGGGAAAACACTTCAGCCTGTCCATGATTGCTCCATTAATAAAACTATGAGTGCTACCACTATCTACAAGTATAAACACATCCTTCCCATGAATTTTCCCTAATATGCAATGTATTAGGGCTTTTGAATCATGTCCAAGCATCCATAGATATGGTATAAACAGTGGCAACATGTATTTCAGCATGTGGTTCATTCTTTCCACCCATACCTCATGATATATGACCACCAGGGTCAAAAGGAAAAGAGTCAACAGGGTTAAAGAACTCTTCTTGGCCAAACTCTTCATCAACATCATCTGTTTCAGTAGTCATCATAAAAGCACATGCATCCTCAAGGTCCTCCTCTGAGTCCTGAAATTTTGACCAAACTCTGCATTAGCATCATTCATTTCAGCAGTCATCATAAAAGCATGTGCATCCTCAAGGTCCTCCTCTGAATCCTCAAATATCAACATGTTGTGAACCCGTGCCATAGCATTTCTAAAAGCACATTTTGAGGCATGATCAACTGTATACTTCTTGCCACACTTGAAACAAAGCCCTTTTTCCTTTCTTTCCTTATACAAATCCATGGGAATGGACTTTGGACTGCCAAAGGCTGAAGCATTTTTATTCTTGTTGTCCCCTTGCTTATTATCCATTCTCGGGCTGATTGTTGTCCTTAAATTACTTTGTGGTGTTGAGGCATTAAAATTGGGGTATGTTGGGATCTTAGGACTGTTGAATGGCACATTACCACCACCATAACTTGCCCCAAATTGTCTGGGCCTTATAGCTCCTCTTTGCTGCCCAAAATGTGACTGCATAAGTCCTCTTAGCTGCCCAAACACTAGCTAAGACGTCCCTCTTTGCTATCCATGTTGAAATGAAGCATCCCAGCAGTACTTATGGGAGAACCTCTCAGCCAACTTAATAGCTTTGAAAAAATCTGATGGATTTTAAGCTGAAACATTAGCCGAGAGTTGGGGATCCAATCCATACACATACTTGTGTAACTTGGCATCATCACTAATCGACTCAACATACATGGTAAGGTTGAGGAACTGATTTGTGTATTCTCTAACAACAAGACCACGCTGTTCAAGGCCATACCATTGGCGAGCAAGCTTTTCTTTCTCCATGAGCGAGACAAATACTTGCACCATGAGTACCTTGAATGCTTCCCATGAGTCTACTTGTGCTAATTCTCTCTTTCAATGTACCTCCACCATGTATGTGTAAACCCTTCCAAGTGGATGGTTGCAAAATGGATCTTTTGGTCATCACTACGAGGCAAGATGTCAAAATAATCCTCAAGCTTGAAGAGCCACTCTTTGAGTTCAGCTGGAGATGACGATTGACCATTGAATTTTGAGAAGATAATCTTCTCTCAGCTCTCTTTCATGATTAGGTGGTTGTCCCATATATCCAAACTGAGGCTAATCCATGTGGCTGCCAAAAAAGATCCATTATTAGAGTAATTCCTACCAGAAGATGGCTGAACTCGCATAGATGACATGGGCCCTTGCGAAGGCTAGAAATTACTCCTTATTGCATTGTTCATGGGCTCCTCTTGCCTATGTGAAGGCTCTCCCTATTCAAAAGCGTTGTTAGGGATGCCCACTCTCCGAAAAAAACATTGGGAGTTCATATTTATTGCATTCACTGATGGGCCAGTCACTCTTTCAGCATGCATACCCAACCTATCCTCATTTTCCTTCCTTTTGATTTGGAATTGCATTCACTTAGTGAGATGGGTAGCAAGGGTGTCCATAGTGGTCTTCATTTGACCAATGCCTTCCATCAATTCTCTAAGCCTCTCAGCTTGCCCTGTCTCATGCAAACTGAGGGTGTTAGTGAGTGCACTAAGGCTCGCTATGTTACGAGAGTAATCTTAATCATCCACCTCAAGGTTAGTTTTGTCCCTCGAGGCGTGTGTATCCCTTATTTTTTGCTGAACATCTTCATTGGCCTTGGTTTTTCCCTATTCTGTGCAATGGTTAGGTGCAGTCCCATTATACCCCTGCACTATTTTTCCCATAACTGGAGCTAGGAAGCTTCGATTGACCTACTTTTTTATTCAAGTTAGAGCCAAGGATGCCCTCTTTGAACTGATCATAACCATGCACTCCCAAATTTTATACAAAAAATTGTGTAATAGGAAAAGTACTGTTGTACTGTGCAATCCAACACCCTGTCTACACCTGTAGCAGGCCTATTTTGACCTGTAAGTATCTTGTAGAGTCCAAATAGAGATCCCAAATTGATCAAATCCCTTGGTAGGACTTTTGGGCACTCTTTAAGTCTTGCATCTCAGTTTCTAAGAGTAGGTATACTTCTGTAAAAGTAAGCAAATTGCTTACAGCACGCTGTGGGGGTCAAGAAAGGGGTTGCAATGGATCAACTTGTCAATGCATGACTAAAGGGTCATCCCACATGGCATAATACATTGCCCAGTCATGAAATTCATTGCTTGCAACCTTATTCTAGAATTGATCATGTCATCAATATCTCTTAGCATGATTTCCCCATGCATAGGCATCTCCCATACATTCCAAGCATCGTATTCACTACCATTGACTGCATATGTATTCTCATATTTGCAAATACATCCTCAGTAGTACTTTCCATACATTTGCAACCAATAATGCATCCATACATCAGCAAATACATCTACATCAGTGCCAAGTCAATATCTTGGATATTTAAGAGGGTACATGCACCTACAAGCAACTTTGGGATCCAGATTAACAGGAGGTGAGAAAAGTTACCCCCAAATCGGGGTTGTGCACCCCTTCAAGGTCTTTGATGGCAAGGGGGGTCACCCCTCTTTTGTCTTGCCACCTCGTCTAGCATCGAGCTTTTCCTCACTCGAAATATACATGGCAAACATTTATTATTAAGTAACCAGCATGATGTGCATTTACAAATTGAGGATTGGGCCTTTCATGATATGCATGATCAATAAGGAAAATGGGATGGGGAAAGGGGTTACCTCTCGAATTCAGTGACTCACTGATTACATCACGTACCCTTTCTTACAATTTTTGTCTTAATGATCAAGAATCAAAACCAAGCACAGTTATGGGTCAGGAGTTAAATTCTCAGCCAACAGGAAATAATTTTGAAGTGTGCTCAGTCATTCATGCATTTCACAAAGTGCATAATGGAAGAAGGCAAGCAATAGGAGGTAGTGGTTGCCCACTCCAATGAATTCATGGTTCACAAACAGATACTATGTACCTGCTTTGGGATTCTTGATGTTTGTTATTGGCATATCTGAACTATTCAGACTTTGTGGATTCCATCTCTTCATCCTGTATTCCACTTTTGAACATGAAGACAACACTAGTAGCAAGCTCCAGGATGTCATCAGCAAAAGCAAGACCTTGGCCGCTTGCTTGGAAACTTTCTTCTCTTCTGAGGTTGAGTTTGCCAAAGTTTGCAAGCTATAAGAAGAACTTGGTATAGATGTTCTCATGCATGGAGAGCCTAAGCGAAACGATATGGTTGAGTACTTTGGGGAGTAGCTTAAAGGGTTTGCTTTCACTAAAAATGGCTTGGATCAGTCGTATGGTTCTCATTATATCAAACCACCTATCATTTATGGTGATGTGAGCCATCCAAATGCAATGACTATCTTTTGGCCAAAGTATGCACAAAGTCTGACCATTTGACCAATGAAAGGAATGTTAACTAGGCCTATCACAATTTTGAATTGGTCTTTTATGAGAAATGACCAGCCAAGATCTGCAATTTGCTATCAAATTTCTTTGGCTATCAAGGATGAAGTGGAGGACCTAGAAGCTATTGGAATTCATGTTATTCAAATTGATGAGGCTGCTCTGAGAGAGGGTTTGCCTCTAAGGAAATCTGAACATAAACATTATTTAGATTGGGTTGTGCATTCATTCAGAATCACCAACTATGGAGTTAAGGACACCACCATATCCATCCCCTCACACTTGCAATGGTTATCTATAGCATTGAGTTTCATCAATTTGTACCACTGTAATTATTTGTGAAAGGTGATTGCACAGTATCCTCCTATTGGATCAGTGAAATAACCTCCTTAGTTTAAACTAGGCACATATGTTGGTAAGGCCCCTCATGCAATGGTGCCTTCAAGCTCTGGTAGTTTTCCTACCAGTGGTCCAGGTTTTGCAACAATCACCCCCAGTTGTAACTGCAGGGAGTGCTTCATGCTACAATGATATGGTTGGCCAATAATATAAGGAAACACATGCCTAGGACGAGGAGCAAGATCCTCTCTAACATCAATAGCCAAACATGCAGCATTCGTATTGTCTTCAGTAGGCGCTTTGCAACTTGCATAAACTATTAATGACCTTCAACTCATCCAATTTTGCTAAGACATGAAGTGTCTTTTGATTGCATCAATGAGCTATTCTCTTGATGGATTGGGGTAGATTTCAGTGAGATTAAAATGTTGCCAATATCTATCCAAAGCAGCTTCATCTACTTTGCTAAAATCCACTTTATTTAGAAAAGCATTGGATTTCTGAATACACCCCTTTTCTCTAAAGGGTGTTGAGAGATTGTCAATGGTTGATCTCCTGTCTTCAAACTCATCTTCATCTTCTTCAAGACCTATGGGAGCCTCCAGGACAGTAAGGCCTCAATGGCATCTGAACTCCGAGATATGCGTGGTCGCATAGTAGCATAGGAATCAACCTTAGATCAGGAAACATCTCGAAGACAGGTTGCTAAAGCAAAAGTCGGGTCCCTTTAAAAGGAGATAGAGACACTGCAAAAAGTTTGGGGAAGAGAAGCTCTCATGGAATATCTACTGTATCCATTGCAGAGTAGTATCTTAGAGAGCTTACGGATTTACGCACAAAGCTGGGTTCAATCTAGGAAGCTGCGAATGCAAGCTCTGCCTCTTCACTTAGGGCTTTCTGAGGCTTTATCTGTACATTGTGTTTGCTACTAGCTCTCCTATGAGACTTTTCATCAGGAACAACTTTTGCACTAAATGGCCTCCATGGAAGCTTGAGATAAAGCTCCAAGAATAAGAAAATACCTCATAGTTAGTAAGGAGTTGCTAAATCTGGTCTTCTAGCCTCTAAGCTTGATCCAAGGACCCCATTAATGCTCTTGACTGCTATCCTCTTGGTCCTTGACCTTTGGGTCCTTCAATGCTCCTCCATTTTAGTGCATGTCCTTGTGTACCTGAAGCTTCTTGGATTTTTAAAATTGAAAAGGATGGTAACTGAGCATGTAAGGTAACTAAATGGATCAGAACTAGAGATCTGATACCGCTTTTCAAGAAGATGATAGGAGAGAGAAAAGGAGAGAGTGTGTGTGTGTGTGTAGAAGAGAGAGAAAGAGTGTAGGAGGAGAGAGAAAGAGAGTGAAAAGGGGAGAGAAAGACTAGAAAAGGAGAGAGAAAGACAAAAAGAGAGAGGAAGAAGCCATGAAAACTTGGAGAGAGAGGTGAGGATGAAAGGAGACTTGTATTATAATCTGATGGTCCAAAAATCAAGTCCCTAACAGCTTATATACAAACCAATGTAGCTAGTATTTCCCCATTATTAAATCCCCCTCTCTTACAATCACTTTGGAGGACTTGTTGTTTTCAATTGCAAACCTAGTGGTAAGCATGTTGGACTATGAGAAGCAGAACACCTTTGATCATAAACAAGCAATTATCACAAAAAATGCTACATGTAGGGTAGAAAAGAACTTGATGCTACTGCATAGACTATGGGACACGTGCGTGGTGAAGGATAGAATAGCTTCAAACTCTCAGTTTTGGGTGAAGAAATGTGCCCCAAGTGTTACTACCTTTGATGCAAGACTCAACACCAAAGTGTAGTTGAGTGCTTTTGTCCTTCTCTTCCTAGTCATCAAGGGCTTTCAATAACATATTTCTTAGCCTTTAATCATTCTTTGCTAGGTTTTCTGTGCGGAAACACAGGTTTTCAAAGAATACACATGGATTGTTTGTGAACACGACTAACATAAAATTTTGGATTATATCAGAGTTATGGTTGATTCCACATATAGTGAAATATGACAAGAGATTACACAAGATGAGCTTATATCTGGTCCCTTTAAATTCATAATTGAAGATGAAGATGATGAGGATGAATGTTGCACCCTAAACCTAGTACAAGAAGAATGTTGGCATGTAGAAAATGTCAAGTTTATTGGTATAAAGAGAGATTCAAGCATGGTACATAAGGTTGGGGATGAGGGCAGGCCTAAAAAACACGTGTGAAGGCTTGAAGGATACTCTCGAGGACACTAACTTCAATGCAAGCCATGAAGGTGATCACAATTTGCACAAGTCAAGTGACAACCTAAAGCATGTTAAAAGCATGCTCAAGAGCACATTGATTTCAAAGTCTACTCTTGAAAGTTGGCTAAACTAATGTGAGAAGACTTGCAAGAAGTTGAGGGAGTGAAACCCACCAAGAGATGATATGTTTGAGCTTGCCACAAAAGATCTTAATGGTGCACCCTTGGCTCAAGTATGGTGCCATGAATGTGAATCTCCTTATGGATTGGGAGTCATTGGCAAGCAATGTGCTTATTCGTGTCTTTCTAATTTCATGAGAACCCATATATTGGAAGGTCAAGTGCATCAAATAAGATATTTGACAAATCAAGGGTTCAAGGTGGGAGCAACATCTAGCTCAAAAGTAGAAGAAAGCAATGAAGATAATATGGTTGAAGCAAACTTTGAATGCATCTTTGATTTAACTTCTATTAGGAAATATTTTTGTTTTGTATAATAAGCTTTTAAAACAAGCTTTTTTGTTGGTGTCATTGTGTGGAAGTTTAAAGAATTCAATTTGATCATGTTGATTGATTTTTTTATATAAGCAAGGCACTTTCTATTGGAAGTGTGCACTTTGGGTTTGCACATAATGAAAATTAAATAGGCTTTCTAAATCTAGTTGATGGATACCTTCAACATGTGGTGCTCTTACAAGTATACACGTGCATGCAAGTGGTACTGGCTTTTTGTTAACTTGTAATGTACATTGGATTTTTAGACTCCAGAAAGTGCTCAAGTATAGAGGTGTAGTAATCTGATGTTGCTTGTTTGGTAAGCTCTTCATCTAGATTTACATGTATGATAATTTATTAATTTTTCCTTATTGAGATAGTTGTAGATTTTCCTTGATGCAGAGCTACATATTGGAACATCACCATGGATAGGTTGGAGCAGCATCATACTCAACAAATTAAAAAAAGAGCCGAGCCTATGTACTCACTCAAGAATGGGTGCTCTCTATCCAACATGCTATTTGAAACTACGAATGTATATACTACTTATTATAATTGCTAATGAGTCTAAGCATACTACTAGAGTTTCTAATGTCACCTCTGTGGGGCATAATTTTTTTACGCCCATGCCATGGCTATGTTTTCTTGCCGAGTTGGTGATGGCACCCTTTCCCTATGGGTGGAGATTGCTGACCACCATGTGTTCATTACTTGGGGATTCCAAATGTACTGTCTATATTGGCATATCTTCTTGTTGCCAACTCTATGTGCCTTTGTCTCACCGTGCATTAGGTACGTCTCTCCATCTCCACTTTGTGTCAAGTTGTGAATTGCATTGTAGCTCCACATATGTTAAACTTGGTGTAGGTTTTGAAAACTTCTCTTCCACCCCTTTACAGAGTTGCATCTAGAAATGGTCATGGTCTCTGCATGAATACGAAAACTGAATTGGTGTTTTCTTTCCTTTACAAGTTCGATTGCTTGTCTTTTCAAACTGAGCTTGCATTATGGAAATTTATTCCACAATTCTTGGCTTGACTTGATTGTAAGCCATCATGCCCACAAATTGGGGGAAATCATGGAATTTATTGCACATTGAGACATGCATGGTCACACAGTTGCTCGAGGAAGTTACTATATTTATATCCTCTACATCATGTGTGTTCAAGGCCTATTTATAAAAATCCTTATCTATGAATTTTTCTTGAATAAAACATAACCCTTTTCTATTCAATTTGTAAATAACCCCTTTATGTTACACCCTTCTGTATGTAAAAAATGTATAAAAATGATATTTTAAAAATAACTTATTTTGAACTCATGTGATGCACACATATATTCATGAGTAACTTACCTGAGCATAGTTGCATGGAGATCAAACTCATTGATTTAGCATTAGAAATTGTTCTTGCTTTTGTTATTGCAGATCATTGTTTATAATTTGAATTTTCTTCATTAGTATTCACTCATAGTGACACTTGATGCTCACATTGAATGCTCATGCATTTGTGCCATCTAGTTGTATGTGCGATCAATTCTTTGCAAATTGTCAATGGTTTAATTTAAACTGTAAGTGGTTTTCAGATGTTCATACCAGATTGGCCTTTTGTGCTGGGGGATTTGCATGCGCCCAGCCACCTCGGGCATGCAATTTCATCCCATCAATAGGATAACATTTGAAAAAAAAAACACATAATAAATCAAATTTATTTGCTTGTACTATCTTGGTCCTACATAGACACATGCAACCTTTGCAACACACTCATATGATGGTTTTTGGAATGTATTATCCTCTGTTTGAACCATATTGGATATTGCAAACAAAGGGCTAAAGTACTTCACAATCTGATCATGTCTAGAATCTACATTCTGTAATAGGGAAATTCATGATCACAATCATCATGTTTGGAATCTACATTCTGAATTTTTATAAACTCATTATCACAATCAGACCAGGACCAAAACATTCTTCATGCAATAAGTTTGGGGATATGACCAATTGATGCTGCATTTGACTCTAATGATAGATATCATGCATGTAGTATGGACAATTGTTGGAAACAATTGGAATATTTTGTGTTGTCTGTAGGAGATAATTGCTGTAAATCTTGTTGCTCCCTCATGTGATTATGTCATTGCTATTGCTAACACTCAACCTTTGTCATTGTGATGTAGATATTTCAACCCACATGGCAAAGCTCACACCTTTTCCTGCTATAATGCCTTCATTCAAAAAGTACACAGGTTTGACATGTTCATAGCATAAAACAAGCTTCTTGATTTTAAAATGTGATCAGTAGTTTGCTTCTTTGTTTCTTCCATATGATGCACTCGTAGCCGTGTTCAAAGATGATAGTGTTGCAAAGTGTTTCTATCATTGAATGGGTTGCCATATGGATTCTAAACATCAAGGATGCAATAAATGATTTTTACCGATACTGAAGTAAATGATTTTTGTCACATCTCAAATTTATTTGTGTTCTGTAGTTTTTACAAAACAACAATGATTTCAAATATGTATAATTCATGTCTTGTACTTTTGCGATTACATAAGTGGTGGTTAACAATTGGTTATGAAGCCACTTCTATAGCTATGTGGCAAAGATGCCATGAAGTGAGTTTCATATGGTTCTAATAGTCTTAGTGTTTTGATTGAGCATACTATGAAAACATTCAGCATTGGTTGAATAAACTACTCTATGAGGTCATCCTTCTCCTTTATGTAATGCTATAGGAACTGTTGCAATGATGGCCCTTGCAATGTTTCCGATGAACTGACCATTTGTATAATAGTGGATTTGATTATTGGTAGGAGATGTTTAAGGACGGACTTGTTGTGTTCTCTTCAATGTACCTCTATTGTAATTTGTGGATGAAGAGACCGATGCAGGAAATGATGGTCCATTCTCTACAAGGACCAGCAAAAATTAGTTATACTATGTGGAGATGCCACAATACAACTCAATGGAGCATAATTATTGAGAAAGAGGGAGGACTTCATGTGAGTTTCTAGTTAACTTTGTGTCTTTTTGTTGTTTGTTGAACTCATTAGCTAAAATTGACGTGGAAAATAGTGATTTAAACAATTAATCAGTACGCATGGGGTATGAGGTTATCATAGTCCTACTATATATGTGGTTTGTTACTAGCATGAATTTTCAATGTGTATAGGAATTTTTCATATTTAAATAATGTGCAAAGAGCAAGAAGAAAAAGATTTCCAACCAGGACCAGAGCAACAACGAAACACTGTGAGGGGGCATGAGTAGACACATAAAAAATGAGAACCAACATCTTTGAAGAGGGAACATGGAAACAAGTAATTTTCCTTCCTTGACACTAACATGTGAAATGCCCTCCTGAATTCACGTGAACTTCATGTATCTGTCAAAATTGTAGGGGTGCAGGTCCAGGTGTAGGTCCATTGTGTGATTGTACAAAGTGAAGCAAATATATTGCAAGTTAGGAGAGTACTTCAATGCACCTGATCCAACAATCAAATAATCTGTACAGAGCAGGAATAAATAAATTTCCAACTAGTTGTAGGCCAACAACCAAGCATTGTAAGGGAAAGTCAGTGGATGCATGATCCTTAGAAGAAACAAGCAACATCGAATAGATTACATGAAAATAGGTACTTATCCTAGCATGATAGTAATATTAGAAATGCCCTTCTGAATTCGAATAAACTTCTAGTCTCTCAAAATTGCAAGGCAACAGTGCAACCAACCTATGTTTCCCTTGATGCAATCTCCTGGATTTTGAAAGTGTTGCTCAACAAGCAGCCTTAATATCAAAAATACCCTTTTGAATTCAAATAAACTTCAAATCTCTCAAAATTGCAGGGCAATAGTGCAAGTAACTTGTGTTGCCATTGATGCAATCCCCTAGATTTGAAAGTGCTCCTCAACAGGTAGCCTTGATGTAATATATATTTATATTTATATTTATATATTTATATATATTTGTGCTTACGTGTTTCACTCGATAGAGCTGGATGTATAGGTATGGAGAACGATAAGAGGGGGGGACTAGTTGCATAGGTCCGGGGGCAATATGGTGGATAGATAAAGGAAAAGTGAGAGTAATGGAAAGTATGACCATTTCTTTTCTCCTTCTGAGGGTTAATTTTCACAAATAGAGGACTGCTTGATCTATTCTTGATTGGGTGCAACTGATTCAGGCTTTGCTAACATGGCAGTGCAACACAATTTGTCCCCCCACTCCCCCTATGGCGACCAATCTATTAGTAGGACTAGGATAAAACAATGTTAGTATCAGGTCATTCTACTCAAATTTTAGTATGCATCATGGCACATCTTTCATCCATTTTTTATTATGAAAGCAATACTTTGAAAGGCTTCTTCCATCACCATCCATACTAGAATACTTATTGCCAAGATTTCTTTCGTAAGGGGCATCTCATCATTTAATTGATGCTTTGCATTTGCATCCAATTTTATTCCCATTTTTTGTTTCCAAAAATGGTAGAAATGTTTGCTAAAATATGTTTTGATTTTGTTTTCGTAGTCATTACAACTATCAAAGAGTCGTACACGTGCAGGCCTACCATGAAAAGCTAAAACTGAAATTCAAAGTTACATTCTTCCTTCATTGACCATACAAGATTGAAGCATGATTCTGCATCCCAGACTTCTTGTGATCTGTCACCTTAGCATAATTTTGTTGTCCATACAAGAGTGAAGCATCCCAATGGAGTGGAATTCTAAGCAAAAGTGGTGAGTTGGTTAGTAGGGATGCAAGCAACACAACTAGCATGTAAGGAGCTATGTGCTATGTTGCTCGTGAGTATGTTGGGAATGGAGCACTTTCAAAGAGAAGTGACATCTCCAGTTTTGAGTTCTTGTGCTAGTTATTTTTTCATGTAGACACCCTATTTAGGTGATAATGTCACCTATGAAGGAGTTTGAGAGGGCTAGCCCTATATCTTAGGCTTTAGTTAGAAAAGCTCCTTGATGTGATGGATGAAAGAGTTCACAGATACTCTAATCAAAGAGCACGTCATTTTATGCATAATTCTAGCCTTGTTATGCTTGCAACAATGGGTGGCAACCACAAGGCCTTTTGAACTCCATATCTACTGGACTGCCATTTTGTTGTGAATACCTTATTGCCAACCATGCTGACCTCCCCTCCATCATTGCTAAAGTGCAAGGAGAAAGTGAAAGTAGGATTTGCTATTCGAAGGACCACAATAGGAATTGTAGGGCTGCAAGGAAAAAGCTAGCAAGAGAGCACTAATAGTTTTGAAGTGAAGACGAGAAGAGGAGGAGAAGACTATTGGTTAGTTGGGCTAAAAGAGGCAATATATCCATGCTGCAATGAAGGCAAGAAGAGGAGAAGCATGCTGTTGGTCTCAGTCCTTTGCTGGGCTGAAACAGGCGATAGATTTGGTGCTTTTTGAACAATATTTTAGAAGGGGGGTGGAGGGTTTTTAAAAAACCCTCCATGTGTCCTTGTTTTTCTTCCAGAAGCTATTTTGTCTTGGGCACCTTCTGGAAAACTATACCCTTTTGGGAACCCTTGCTAGAACAACTCCCTAGTGTGGGAGAAGCATATGCCATGCCTTCATTATGAGGAATCAAAGTAATGGAAGACAGGATGGAGCCCCAATCCTCTGATGGTGCATGTGACAAGTTTGATACCGGGGGAACAAGTCACACAACGGGGGAGGGGGAGGAAACAATGCGGATGAGGCATCATGTGGTCCACCCTAATCATGTGCCCATCCAAGAACTGATTATTCAATTTCTACTGTGGGACATTTACTTGAGCCTCCTCAAGGAAGGTGACAAATCCAAAGCTCTCTTTGACTTGTTCGTCTTGGAGTCTATGATGACATGGATGTCGATAATCGCATTGTGCGCTTGGAAGGCCTTGTGGAGGGACTCGTCATCAGTGCTGTATTCTAGGCTACTAACAAAGAGGTGGGACATGTTAGAATATAGGCATGGGAATTCACCCTAAGCAAGGTTCTACGAGGGTAGATGGATATGAATGAACTTAAGGGGCAAGGGAAACCCTAACCCTAGCTTGGCAAAGGCTATATAAACAGCCTATGGGTCACTATCAAGAGTGTGAGAGAGTGTATCCAAGTTGTACTCTAAACAACTTAGTAAGCAAGATTTTGTTCTTGTACTTTGAGCTCTCATTACCCTCTTGTGCACATTCCTCTTACTGCAAACTCTACTTTTTCACATGGTATCAGAGCCTCCTCTGATCCTTTCAGCTTCCTCTATCCTCAGCTTCACTAAGTACACATGATTTTCCATCATCTTCATATTTTCCTTCTTACCTCCAAAACCAAACATTGACCCCCTGACCTTGCATTTCAAATCTTGACTTCTACTGAACACTTCTTCCTCAACACAAGTCAATCTGGCATGGCATATTAGATGCCAACATTGGGCGTCATGGAAGGCAGCATTGTGAAAATTGTAAATCAGGCGCAGATTTCATAGCCTCCTGTTCAGCTCCTTGGTGCAGCCTATAGAAGGCGCAATAATGGTAGATGTCTTGAGGAAATGGTAGCCCCCCAAGTGAGCTTCCTCGCTCTAAAAGGGTTTGATAAAATTCCATCTCTGTTGGTCACACAGAGGCAAACCCTAACTACCTCTCTTCTAGCACCCATTGTCAAAAAGCTTCAAGCTTTTCCATTCTTCAAAATTTTCAATTTCTAAGCACTAACAGTGATTCGAATCACTGATTGATCTTCTCCAAAGTTAGTTGAAGATTTGAAATCTCTATTTCAAAGTCTCTTACCCTCGGTGGACCTCCTTAGTTCATCAAACAATCTACATGTCACGTCTCAAGTGGCATAAAACTTTAACATGAGTGCTTGTAAGCACTGATGTTGCATTTTACAATCATGTTGCTAGTTGGATGTTGACTCAATTTGGTGTTTTTATCAGAAAATTAATCCATCAAGTGCTTTAAGTCATTAACCTCTTCTTGCTTTGTTGTAAGGCTATGTTTACAACTATAAACACATAGACCATATCCCAATATTATTTTGCTACTGGTACATCAAAGATATGAGTGCTATTGTACTCTCCTCTGATTAATCCTACATCATAGAGTTAATTGATAAGATGTGCTTCACCAAGAACTCTTCTAATAGGCCACATTATTAGGAAGAGCCTAAAGTCCAGTCAAAGCGCACCTTGTTGAAACCTAGGAAATCAATAAAGCTTAAATCAAGAGTTGTTTGAAGAACAAGACCTCCTAAATCCTATATTGAGATATTGCATATGTATGATTTCTAATATTTTTCAACTCTACAACTTTAAAAGTTGACTATCATTTCTACTATTTGGTTGTACTTGGCCACGTGTAAAGGACTAGACACTGCCATTGCTTAAGGCAATAGGTAAGACCTTCCTATAATGGCCATGGCCTATGTAGATGTAAGACCTCAAATTTGCAAGTTCAATGGAAAATATTTCCATCCTTGGCAAGTACTAGTAAAATACAAAATGATGGAAAGAGCTACTGGCCGTTCATAAAATGAACCAAAGTTATTGACCCATCCAATCCCCTTGATATAGAAGATGATGAAAGAGCTCAGGCCATCATCATGATTCATTTAGATGAATCTTTAATTCATAATATTGACCAACTCTCCACTGCCAAGGAGAAGTGGGATGAGCTAGAAAGGCTCTACGGTGCTACAGGGAAGAAATCCAAAATATTTCTCAAGATTGAGTTTTTTAGCCTAGACTACAAACAAGGAGAAGATCTAAGCAAGTTTATTTCACATATGAAGGGGCTTATGGCACAGCTTACCTCCGTTCAAGTACCCATTCATGATGAAGTTGCCATTGCCATCCTTCTAAAGTCTGTGCAGAAGGCTTTTTCAACCCTTATAACTACCCTAACTAATATCCCAAACCCAACCTTGGCAAGTACCATCTAGTCCTGCCTGATGAAGAGAAGAGAAACCATATTGAAGGGACTTCAGCATTTACTTCCCGTGATCAAGTGTTAGTGCATAATGCTTCTATTAAGTGCTCCTTCTATCACAAAAAAGGGCATATTGTAAGCAATTGCTAGAAGAAATATCCAGGAAAAATGAAGTGCAATAAATGTAAAAAGACCATGCATATCACCAATAAGTGTCCCAGTGTTCCACAAGTACCTAAGGAATTAGAGGCCAACTTTGCATCCCAATCCATAGATGACCGACTCTTTTGAGTCTTGTAACATCCTCTACCTATGAATATCCTTGTAAGCCTGATTTATAAAGGCATCCCATTTGATTGAGGGGAGGAACTTTAACATGTCTTGTGATGCAATGCCACCCTGGCATTGAGGGGGGGTGTTAGAATATAGGCATGGGAATTCACCCTAAGCAAGGGTCTATGAGGGTAGATGGATGTGAATGACCTGAAGGGGCAAGGGAAACCCTAACCCTAGCTTGGCAAAGGCTATATAAACAGCCTATGGGTCACTATTGTGAGAGAGTGTACCCAAGTTGTACTCTAAAAAACTTAATAAGTAAGATTTTGTCTTTGTACTTTGAGCTCTCATCACCCTCTTGTATACATTCCTCTTGCTGCAAACTCTGATTTTCACAAGACATCGCTCGTATCTGCCCAAAGCTAAATCCATGTTTGAGGGCTTGGCCTTGCATATTTTGATCCATCTCATCTCTCACATATTTTGATCCTCTTTCCTATCCTTGGTACCATCATGTCAGTCTCAAACATCTCTGTCAAAGCATATATCACATGCAATAATTTACATCCATCCGATGTAGTCTTATCTTATCTAGAAAATTGTCCTACAGGACCTCCCTGCAGAAAACTACTCATATCTTTTGAACCATAACTCGGATCACTAATATTTAAAAAGAAAAAATGTAGCCCCACTTGTGATGTACAAATTTGCTATAGAATCCAGGATCAAATTCTGAATTTTTCAGCCCCTAAAAATTTCTGTGCAACCTGCACCTGTTCATTATAACATGTTGTCCCGGCGAGATATTAACCTTCCTGACCTTGTATCTCCTGCATACAAACATGAGTGTCAACCAAGCTTTGTAGGACCCTTCCCAAGGTATCAAAGCCCATTTTGGATGAATCGTTTACTGTTAATCCTTTCCCGAATTAAAACAGTTTTAGACATCTTCAGTTCAACTCTATCTGTCCACTATAGTCTCCAACAGCCATATTGCCTTCCTGAGTCAAAACATCCACTAGATAGTCAACCAATAAAGCATAAATACATGAAAGATATCCCCTTTGTCTTTAAATAACTTGTATATCACACGGAATATGCCAAAATAAAAAATCCACATCATTAACCCACTTAATCTATTTAGGTCATCTTTCTTTGCATCCCAAACGACGGTATCCTCTATAACATGTATCAATGTCTCTCTTGTATTTTCTATTATTTTTTTACCCTTAAAATTATCCACATTATCTTTCTTAGTATCATTCATTCCTTCAAACTCTGAGCATCTACATCTTGAGTCTTCATATCTACACCATCAAACTCTGTAGCATCCACATCCACAAACTCTGCATCATATTTGAGCTCTTTTTTCATCCTAAATCTCTATATCATCAACAAGATCTTCCATAGTGTCCTCTACATCATCAAGTTTTTTTGCATCCTGCATGGCATGTGCTCCATCTACTAATATTGCATTTGTAACTATCATTAATGCATCTATATTGTTAAGCAAAAGCTGAAATATCTATATCTTTGGTATTCTCTTGTAATGCCTTTGTCATATTCTCTATCAAATATGACTCTTCCTACATATGGGTAGCACCCAACTCTTTCAACTGAAATAAAATTTCCCTCTTCTCTTTGGACCGTGTGAGAAAAATCCCAAACTATGTACGTTCAGTGGTGAGAACCATTAATATGCTTGCATCCTTTCACAGAATAGCTTGAAGTCGTGCATGAACTAATTTGTGATCAATTCTATGATAGAGATAGTGTTTTGTAACTATTACATAAGGATTTGTTAAATTCTTTTATGAAAAAAATAAACTCATAGTAAAGGATTTATAAATTATGCTAAAAGGTCACAGAAGGGTCAAGAAAATATAGCAAAATAGGTTACATAGGGATATATAAAACATGCCATGAATGCACGTGATATATAGGATTTATATACCAGTGTGACTAACTCGAGTTATCTATGCAGTGGCCAATAGTGAATGGGTTTTGCCCATCGTGGTAGTACCCAAGAAGAATGGAAAGCTGTGAATGTGTGTGAACTTCCGAAAGCTAAACTCCAAGACAAAGAAAGATCATTTTCCCATCCCTTTTACAGACCAATTGTTAGATATAGTGGCTGGACATGAACTCTATTCTCTCTTAGATGGATTCAATGGATACAACCAAGTCTAGATCGTGGAAGAAAATCAATCCAAAAAAAGTGTCACAAATAGAATGGGGAACCTATGCTTTTAGAGTGATACCATTTGGGCTCTGTAATGCTCCTGCTACCTTCCAATGAGTGATGATGGCCGCATTGCAAAACCATCTGCATGATTTCATTGAGGTATACCTAGATGACTTTCTTGTCTATAGCCTGATTCGTGAGCATTGGGGATACTTGGAGCAGTGCTTTGATAGATCTCGAGAGTATGGATTTCTGTCAACCCCGACAAATGTATATTCAAAATCTTTCAGGAGTTCTTTTGGGCCACATTGTCTCTACACAAGGGATAGCAACAGATCCTGCCAAGATTGAGAAGATTGCAACTCTAATAGTGCCACCTAACCTCAGATAGTTGAGGAGATTCCTCTAGCATGTGGGCTATTATAGACAGTTCATTCCACACTTTGCAACACTGGGAGTCCCATTGTATAAGCTCATGAGGAAAGATACTGAGTTTACATGGATTGTTGATTGTGACAAGGCATTCAACATTCTCAAGTAGTGTCTGATTAAAGCACCCATCTTGCAATCTCTTGATTGGACGAAGGAGTTCCATATACACATTGATGCATTTGTAGAAGGGTTAGGTGCAGTCTCATGTCAAAAACGCTCCTCCAAGTTAGACCAACCTATTTACTATGCAAGCCAAAAAGTAACTAATTGCGAAAGAAACTATAGAGTGATGGAGCTCGAATGCCTTGCAATGGTGCTTGCCTTAGAGAAATTCTAACACCACCTAACTGTCAATGCACTTCAATTTCTATGTGAACCATGAGGCATTGTCCTTTTACTGATGAAAAAAGCATATTCAAAGAAAAGAATGATGCGATGGCTCCTTCTATTCCAAGAGTTTAACTTTGAAGTGGTGACCAAGCTTGTTCACTCTCATATCCTAGTTGATCATCTATCGCAAATCCCTCAGAGCAATGCAAAGGAGCAGAATGACCTAGATCTCTCTAATGCTTCCCTTTTTCTAGTCAAAACTATAACGCCATGAAATGCAAACATTGCCAACGTTATGGCAACTCAACAATATCCTCCAAGTATCACTATCCATGATAAGCAAAAGCTTCTGTTGGAATCAACCCCCTACACCCTATTAGGTGGTGCTCTATACAAGAGAAGCAAAGATGAAGTACTGCTCAAATGTGTAGTAAGAGATGAAATTGGGATAGTTCTAAAAGCATCCCATGATGAGCCCTATAGAGGAAACTTTGCGAGAGAAGCAATAGCCAGAAGGGCCTTGCTCACAGGTTACTGGTGTCCGACCCTCCACAAGGATGCCTATGACTATGGCAAACATTGTGATGATGCTAGTCAACGAATGGAAAAGCTTATCAAATCTAGTGTTATGCCACTACAACCCATCCTTCCCCTAAAGTTGTTCGAGAAGTGGAAAATTGACTTCGCGGGGGTCGATTGATCCTCCAACCAAAAGAAAGCAGAACTGATATATTTTAGTCTATATAGACTATGTCACAAAGTGTTGTAAAGCCAAAGCTTTGAAGTGGGATGGCGGCAATAGCATGGCCTTATGTTTATATAGAACATCATCACCCATTTTGGCAATCCCCTAGAGCTAGTAAGTGACAAAGATACTCAACTTCCTCAATAAGATTATGGATGAATTAACAGAGTTGTACAAGATCCGTCATCGCAAGTCTGCACCCTACTATCCAAGTGCCAATAGCCAAGTCAAAGTTACCAATCGCATCCTCTGTTCAATCCTAATAAGGATGATTAATATACATCATCGTGATTTGGATGATCAACTTAGAGAGACCCTCTAGGCATACAGAACCTTCCATAAGACTCAGTATAGGATAGACACCTTTCTAGTATATGTATGATATAGAGGTCACTTTTCCTATTGAGTTAGAGCTATCCTCTTTGCGCATTGGCTATCAAAGAATACCTCGGTGATAATGAGTCCTCCCTGTTGCAATGCCATCTCTTACACTTGTGATGTGTGGAGGATAAGACTTATAGGATGGCCCTACAATGTATGGAAGCCACCTAGGCTCGATGAAAGGCTTATCACAATAGCTTCATTAAGCATAAGGAATTTAAGAAAACTGACTTAGTCCTGGCTTATGACTCAAGATTTGGCAAGTTCCCACAAAAGCTACAACAGCACTGGATGGGCCCCTATAAGATACTTGTTCTCAACCCTAATGGCTATGTTTAGATATAATTCATCGACGCCTCTGATGATCCCTTTCTAATCAATGGCTATTATCTAAAGAAGAATTTTCCTCCCTGGGGATCCTGACAATCATCGTTGATAGCCCCTTCATCCCTTGTGCATCAAAATTAGCAAGGCTTTGCATATTGCTCTTGATAGCCATTATGCTTATCTTGAAGAGGTGGTCTCATTCTTCTAGCCCCTCACAGCCATCTCCCACTCCTGTTTTGCTCCCTTCTCTTCTAATCCAATAGAGGTAGCAAGGATGGTTCTAATACATGGTGTTTGGCATTCCCCTCTTGGAAATAACAAGAATTAAAACAAAAAATATATATATATATATTTGTCATGGAAAAAAAGGACTTTGGTTCCTATCATGCCAACCTATTCTTTGAGAAAATGTAAAAACATCCTCAGGATTTAAAAAAAAAAAGTTGAAATAAAACATTAAAAAAGAAATAATAAAAATTATTTTGGGAAAAAATGAAGCAATTCCTTGTCATAACAGGCCTTGTTCTAAGAAAAGGTGGCAAACACCCTTAAACAAGGAGCTGATTGTGGAAAAGGTGGTAACACCTTCCAATCCAAACTAGTTGATTCCTCAGTCAACCTTCCTGTATACAGTTTCGAAGTTTCCTCCCTTGGTGTGCTATATCTTGCACCTCCATCAATGGATCTGACTTCTACAATAGTAGACAATATTTTTTACGTGCCATCAAAAGTCCATATCTATTGATTACCTCCCTAAGTACGCCTATTCATCAACAACCCCTCGAGTGATGTGAGCTTTTATCCTAACCGAATGGGGATGTATGTATAGGATGCCCTCTGTATTTATCAGAATAGTGTGAGACAAAGGGTGGGGTGAGTGATGTCCTTTCCTTTTAAATCCAATAGAGAGGTGAGATATGTGAATGGAGAGTTGAACACAGGGGCAGGGCCTCTCAATGCACAAAGCATAGACTATTCCTATACACAGGACTATAAGGCTTCCATGCCTTACTTCTTGCATTGTATGTCGACACAGGGCAGGATGTACTGCTACACCATCAATTCCGCACAAGGCATATAACCTTCGCACAAATGGCGATGAGAACTACATCAATGGATGTGAGGAACTCAATTGCCCTCCTAAATTCATCAATAGAGTGTGAGACAGAGGGAGGTTGAGTGTGACTGATTTCCCTTTCATCAACATTGAGAGGTGTGGATTGAGAAATGTTATCCCAATTGGCATCAGATACATTTTCATTTTCATATTCACACATAGGATGGGCCTTCCCTATCACCACACACATCACTTTGTTTAGTTCACTGCACTACAAGGCTTCCTGGCCTTCCTTCTTCTTGCATCTATGGCAAATGGGTTGGGACTCATTGACGCACCATCAACTATGCACGTTGGCATATTGTTGTACTATCCCTCTTGTCAATTTCTAAACCGGATGTGAGATATTGGTTCCACTCCTTTTGGAGCGATATGAGTTATGGGACGAGCGACCGATCTATCATTCTGATATGAGTGATTGTTGAGATTGAGTGAGGTATACCTCGCTATCAATGGCTTACTGGATCTTCATCAACAACACTATCTCCTTGAGTGCTGCAACATGGTTTCTACCATGTCAAAAGTATACTGTGCTGAACCATGGTACCTCTTGTGGACGATTTTGACTCCCCAACACGTGTATTGACGATCTACATCAACCACCTAAATGGGCCAAGTGTTTCAAACCCTAGCTTTTGTACTTATTTTTGTGCATGTCATGTGGGGATATATGGGTATGGTTCATGGCCAAGTGTTAGGCCCTTGTTGATTAGTCAACTTGATTTATTCATGTATTAAGTGTGGAGATGTGTCCCTGCATGTCTTGGTTGCATACATTTGTGCATATATTGTAAATTGATCCTTACACAATACCATGTTTTCCTTATGCCTTATTGAGGTCCCTTTCTCACCTATCCTCCCTATTTTACCCCATTCCTGTGGTCTTTTCTTGCATTGTTGGTTGCTTTATCATTTTGTTGATCCTCCATGCCAAAGCACTCTACCTTCATTGAAATTGCAATCTAATTCTACAATCCTTCCTTTGAACTAGCCACTTTTTCTTTTTGTGGCCCTAAGTTCCAAGCCACAATTCCTGAGGTATTAATTTTTGAAGAATTTTATATAATTATGATGTGCTTCCATGTGATCATACCTTTTTGTGCCAGAATTGCAGTTTGATGTGATATCCTTGATCCTTTCCTTTTCCTATATATTTTTCTTTTTACAGTCCCTTTCCTTTTCCTTTTCATTTTTTCCATATGAACATGCTCTTTTCTCATCGGAATGGCATTCTATTTGGATAGCCTCGAGCTATTTTCCCCTAAACATATTCCTTTTTCATTCCTCTCCTTTCAACTTATTAATGTTCTATTATTAATTTTTAATTGTGTTTTCTTATGAGTTGTTACCTCTTTTTCCATGTAAACATGCATTTCTGTTAAAGATGCGGGATCTAGAGCATGGCAAATTGCGAAAGCTATGGAGGATGGAAGATGAAGAGAGAACTCATGATGACATTGACAAAGAAGACAACTGTTATTACACAAGTGAATTAGGTTCCAAGATTGAGACTGGACTCATAAAGACATTCTTGTGTAGTACTGACAATGACACAGACACTTGATAGAAAGAGACAAGTACTATTGCATTATCATCATATGAAAGTGATGTTCAAGTACATCATTATATAGAGTTCTTTGGTAGCACTTAACATCCACTGTGCATATGGGATTTTGTCTCTCTTCATAGAATGGACTTCATCTTCCTAGCCTAGCTGTTCCATACAAAGGAGCATACATAGGGTGTGGTTGGCAGATTCTCAACACCCCTCCTCAATCACAACCTGAAAGTACAAAGTGTATAGAGGCTTTAGTGAGAGCAATACCTGCAAAGTGTGGGCATACCACAAACATGGCAAAACACCAGAGGCTGTCACAGAAAAGGCTAAGTGTGGGTACCATAAACATGGTGGACATCCAGAGGCTGTAACAGGGGCCTCAAAAAGTGTACAGAGGCTGTAGTACAAGGCTACATGAGGAGTTTTTACAAGCTTATGAAAAGGAACATTAAGGCAGGTACAATGCTTTTAAAACATAAAATGAGAGACAAGGACCAATAGGCCCTTGTGGTCTTTTTTAGCATATGCTATTTCTTTGTCAGCATGGAAAATCTTCTTTTCTTTCTTCTCTTCTTCATGATCTTCTTGGTCTACTCCTTTATTAACTTTGCTTGCAGCATTTTTGAGTTTTCTCTTCCAGTTGCTTGCAATATTTTTTAGTTTGTTCTTCCAGTTGTCCCCCTCAAGAAAAGTGGTAGACATGTCTTCAGAATCTTCAAATGGATTCATTGATTTCTCTTTGGTGTAGGCAGCTCCATTTCCTTCTGCACGTAGAGTAAGAACATCTTATATGTCATGTAAATAAGCAATACAAGTCATGTTATTCTTGATGAAGTATATCCACATAGAAATCTTCTCGATTGTCATTGATATGACCAAGAATCAGCTTCAAATTTGAGATAAATCAGTAAGAGTGTTGTACTTAAGTGTATCAAAGGATACAAGAAGATTAGTGTCAAATAACACTTGATAAGTATCAATAGATACTATTTTTTTATGAGTCCGATGTTGATGCTTGATCTCATTGCTCAAGTCCCCTCTTGGCTGGTAAAATCTTGCTGGTAAAACACTTGAATCTTTGTTGGAAGTTGAGTTGGGAGCTCAAATCAGAGTGGCAACTCAAACCAAGTGGTAGAACCTCAGTAGAGTGAACAAGTGGTAGAACCTCAGTAGAGTGAAAAGAGCAAGAAAATGAAGCACAAAAGGAGCTTGAGCTACTTGATTTCTCCCTTCCCTTGCTGATTTGAAAGAGGCACTAAGTAGATTTGACAATCAATGACTTGGTTAACTTGAGAAACTTGGAACTTTGGAGCTATGGGGAAAATCAAGTGAAATCAAAATCAAGCCAATGAGGAAAATCAAGTGAAATGAAAGCTTGAAACAAAATAGCTATGGTGGAGCTTTTAAGGATTACAACTCCCGACTGGTTTTTGACCTGGCGCAACTCACAAAAGTAATTATTTGACGAAACCTTTCATGAGAAGAGAGCTTGGATAGTGGGCTTTCTTTGCCCTATCCTCACAGGACAAACCGCGGAGCACAGACGCAGATCCGGATGTACGACCAACAACCAGCGTGTTCTGGACAGCGAGGAAAAAAGATCACAATGCTGCAGATAGGAGCGACCAATGTCAGGGGTTGATGTGCTGGGTTGAAGCGCCCTGAAGTGGGAAACAAATCTTCAAAAGGAAGCAGGTTAAGATATTGCCTAGTTGAGGAGATCAAGAAGCTCCAAGGAGGAAGGGTCCTGTAGGCTATGGTAGACAAGTAGTGGCTATGAGATTCAGGTGAAGAAATGAGGTCATGCCTTCAACCTGAGCTGGGGAGAGATCAAGCAAAGTTGAGAGAGTATGAACCATAGCTGGAGGAGTAGTGCCATGCCTGACTCGGCTATGATACCATGTTAAAGATGCGGGATCTCGAGCATGGCAAATTGCGGAAGCTATGGAGGATGGAAGATGAAGAGAGAACTCATGATGACATTGACAAAGAAGTCAACTGTTATTACACAAGTGAATTAGATTCCAAGATTGAGACTTGGACTCATAAAGACATTCTTGTGTAGTACTGACAATGACACAGACACTTGATAGAAAGAGACAAGTACTATTGCATTATCATCATATGAAAGTGATAGTTCAAGTACATCATTATATAGAGTTCTTTGGTAGCACTTAACATCCACTATGCATATGGGATTTTGTCTCTCTTCATAGAATGGACTGCATCTTCCTAGCCAAGTTGTTCCATACAAAGGGGCATACATAGGGTGTGATTGGCAGATTCTCAACAATTTCTTCCATCGAAATTGCATACTGATTGACAACCCTGTTCCCTACCATTTTTCTAATATTTTTTCTTTTTTCATCTCTTATTTCAACTTGCGGATTGTTTGGAATTAATTTTTGTTCAAATTTTCGGGTGTGTATTTATTTTTTTTCATGTGAATCACCCCATTTACCATCGAAACCATGTTTCAACTTGATAGCCCTCTCCAACTTGTCACTCCAAACATTTATCCTTATTGCTACATTTCATTTTGAATTTTTTATTTTTTTAAATTAATTTTTTATTATGTTTTTGGATTTTATTTTTTGTTTTTTCCATTCTAACAAGTTCTATTCTCATCAGAACTACGTTCTGATGTGATAGGCCTATTGGACTCCTCATTATGGATCATTTTTCTTATTTATGCATTTCATTTTGCTTGATAGATTTTGTGGATTTAATTTTTGTGTGTTTTTTTATGGTTGATTTTTCATCTTTTTTCACATGAACCCCCTCTTTGCTATCAAACGCACCAAAGGCATTGTCCGTGCCATTCCTCCCACTGCCCTACCCAATTTTGCTTTTTACCACATATTCATCCGATTCCCAGATCCCTCCAAATTAATTTTTCTGTCTAAGTTTTTATTCTTTGCCCCTCGCATGTCACATGCTCGTTCGATTTTCACCTCAAACCGCATATTGGGTGTTCGTTGTGTCGCATTTAGCTGCCTTGGGTTCTCCTCTACTCCCATTCATTCCCATCAATGTAAAATTTTTTACCCCTGCCAGCATTGGTACATGGGACAGGGAACACGCTTTCATTTTAAAAAAACATTAACACAAAAATATTTTAAAAAACTCGAAACTTCCCCAACATCCCATTTTCCCCTTCTCTCTTTCCTTCTCTCTCTTCCCTCTCTCTTTTTCTCTCCTCGACCCTCCTCTCTGCATTCCTTCTCCTTCCATTCCATCTTCTCCTCCCTCCCCTTCCTTCTCCCTCCTCCCTCCCCTCCGACCGCTTCTCCTCCTCCTTCTCTTCCACTTCCTCCTCCCTCTCGTGCCACCCCACCCTATCAACCACCTAGCCTTGCAACACCGTCCCGACTGCCATTGCCCCCTGAATGCCTCCTTCACCTACTAGCCACTTACTCTGCCATGGCCACCTCCTCTCCACTCCCCACCTCGCCTATATCCACCCCACTCCTCCCCCCCATCCTACTCCTGGCCACCCGCCCGCTCCTTCCCCCTGCCCACTCCCTCGTTGCTTACCCACTCCTCCCCACCACCTACTACCCCGCCCACAACCCTACCCCCCTTGACCCCACCTACCCCACTTTTAAACCCCCTGCCCCCCCATCCCCATTCCCACCTATCTTCCTCCACCCTCCCAACACACCACCACCCCCACATATCCTACCTCGTACCCTCTCCCATAACCTATGCAAACACCCCCTACGTGTTGGACATTTTCTGTATGTTTCTTGTGATTCCTGATGTTCATGCAAGCATGTGTGTGTTTGATCGTATTCATGCATACATATGTTGTAAGCCCCCATTCATGTGTGAGGAAGCGTGCCCCGTTTTGCATGTGCCGCAGAGTTTCCATTCACACGCAGCCGCCATCGAGTACATCGTTTTTCCCATCTTGATTATTTTAATCCCCCACACTTACCAAATGAAAAAAATCATAAAATAATTAAAAAACCTTCAAAATTTCATGAAAATTCAATAGAATCTCGAAAAAAATGAGAAAAATTTAAAAATCTAAGAAATTCCAAAAAAGTTCATTCATGATTATGAACTATCAAAAATACATTAAAATTTTAAAAAACACATTGAAAAATATTTATTTGTATGAAAAAAACTTATAACTTGAAAATTTGAGAATTTTTTTTAAAATAGTTTAAATTCATGAAATTTTCTTTTTCACATTTCCGATGGTTGTGTAGTTGTTTGGTTACTCAACTTCATTTTAAGAAACAAAAGAACAAGAAAAATAAACAACAAATCCAATGGATAATAAATTATCAAACATACCCATCAAAATGCTTCAAGTCCTATTCACATCAAGTGTGACATGACATCTAAATACCAAATTTTGAATACAATCTAATACAAAATTCCCAAAATTCTAAGGATTCAAATACAATACAAAATAAAAATTAAAAAATAGAAAAACACAAAGATAAAATCAAAGAAAAAACACACAAAAAGAAGAGAAAACATGAAAAAAAACCCCACACATGATCACCCAAGTGAGAAACCCTTCCTTGTCTCCCTTAATCTTTTATTTTTTTTTACCATGGTATTAGTATTGATTTTTTCATACCTTACAAGAGACCAATTGTCACCTAGTCGACCTGTTGTTTTCATACGTTGATTTTTCTGTTCTACAGCTTGTTTGAATGTGAGATTTTGCACATAGACCTTGCAGGTGTCCGCATATCGACATATTTTTTTCTTTTTTCCTCTTTCACATGCACTGTAATACACATATAATTGTAACTAAAAATCAACCAACTGTTGCACCCACCAAACAAACAGATTGCACCTCATAATTTTTTAGTAAAAAAGAATCAATCGTTAATTTATACAAGGAATCTTGCTATTGCATGCACACATAGCACCATAACTCACTTAATTTTGTAAATTAAAATACATCCATAGTGTACACATACAAGCACGCACTATATACACATTTAATTTGTAAATAATAGTGAATCCCTCCAAAGTTACGTATGCATGCGCTTTGTGCCACAGATCATCTAATTTTTAAAAATGAATTGCATTTATAGAGACCCCTAGTCTAGTCTAGTTAAGTCAATCTAAGTAGGGGTTGGCATGCAAATACGACTCACCATGCATTAATGGGATAATTTAATAATGAATTGTGATTAATTTGTCATCTAATAAAAATGAGTTGTGTAGTTTTCACCCACCCACTTTACCGCACCATAGATATATGCCATATGCTTATGAGGATTCAGGTTTCTTGGTTAGAGACATCTGTCTTATCCCTCTGTATTTATTTTGATGATTCGATTCTATGGTTCAATCCTGATTTTTTTATTGTGTTTGGGATACATGTGTGGCATTTTCTTTTCTTTTGAATATTTTCTTGCAGGATTTTTAGGTGCTTGTATGTCTGCATAACATAAAGCTTTCGGTCGTATATGTGCGTGGGTCATGTCAAATTTTTCATAGGATGTGGACTACTTGGGGAGGTCTGGTCTAGTCCAATGAGTTGTTTATTTTTAGTATGTGTGGGTTTTGCAAGAATACTTTTCCCTTTTTTTGGTTTTTGTGTGTGTGTGGGTGATCCAATGTGGTCTAAATGGCATCTTCTTCCACACCCCCGCTTGTGATTTAGCATGTACCATTACCAATCCATGATTATTCTCTCCTTTTGGATGCTGATTCTATTCACAAGGTTGGTATTCATCTCTTTGTGGCCCTGAAATTTCCTCTAATGGTGGATGCAAAGCTCTATTACTCTTTTTTTGAGACTTACAAGAAGCTTTCAGACTTGGTTTATGGCCGTCGGTTTTGTGTATCCCTTGCTACTATCAATGAGACCTTTTTTCTGCCCTTTTATAGCTTCCCCTATGCCTAGTGGTAATCTTTTATTATCCCCACACCAAAGATCCTTGACTTGTTGCAAAAGGAGACCTCTACTCATTTGGTAAAGAATAAGATTATCACTAGTTCAGGAGTATCAATGGCACATATTTCCTCTCCCTTATGGAAGTAGTTATGCTAATTCCTCCATGACTGATTTATGTTGGGCAAGCCTACATCCAAGTGTTTGTCTTGAGAACTATTCACTACATTTGTCAGAATCCTTGAGGGGGGCAAGCTTAATTGGAAAACCTTTCTATTGGCTAAAATGAATTAGCATTTTTAGCGTATAACAAAGGGTCAACTCAATATTGTTTCCTATGGGGTTTTCCTACAAAAGATCATTCAATTGGCACCTCCCCTAGGTGGCATTCTTGTACCTAATCCTGTTCCACTTCCACGACAGTCTCGTCCTTCTGTTTCTTCTCCTCTTATGCAAGCCAATTCAAATTTAGCATATGTACTCCCTGCCAGAATTGTTCGAAAGAAGTGCTGCACATAGGACCCTTTTGATCCTCTCCCTAATCCAAACCATATTGTATAGATTTTGATACCTCTGATGTGACTGGTAGCTCCCTTCCCTCATTCCTATATTGTACCAACCTCTTTGCAGCACAACAAGATCCTTCCTTGGAAACAGTACTTTCTGGATCTAAGCTATTATCACAGCTAGTTTCTGCTATTTAGTTTGCTTTGGAGACCTCCATAACCTCATGTCTCTAGAAAATTTATATAGGAGTGTACATCTCATTGCAAGACAAAGTGAACTCTTTAACTAGTCAGGTTAGCAAGGCTCTAGAGAATTTAGCTTCTAAGAAGGCTACTTTGAGTGATATCCATAAACAAATGAGTGCAACTAAAACTTTTATGGAAACCAAAGTTGCCACTTTAGAAAAAGAAAACGTATCCTTAACCAAGGAGAAAAATGCAGCTCTTGTGGAAATAATAGAATAAGCTCTCATAAGCTTGGTATATGTGAGGGCTTGTTGTTGCAGCATTTCCAAGAAACTGTAGAGTCACAGAAGAAGCTTATTGAAGAACTTAACTAGAAAGTTGCTACTCTTTTGTTCCTCCTCTAGCCTCAATGATGTCTTCTCTATTGTTTTCTAAAGAAGAGCTAGATCAGTTGTTGCAACAAAAAGCTAAACTACGTGATGGGTTCTCTGCCAAGGAGAGCGCCTTTAGCAACATATGGATTGTGTTTAGAAATAGTTTGTCCACTATGCTAAATTGGTGTCACCTCCACCATCCTTCTACATTAAGTATCATTAGGAGCACTTTGCATTGTACATTTTCTTGAGTAATGTGGACTTAGAACCTCTAGAGGATGGGTGGCAGAACATGTGGTCTACAGATTTACTCAAAGCAATGTTTCATAGATTTGTTGATAAGTTAATCCCTCATGAGGCCTAGTTATTATCATTTATGTATCTTTGAGGAGATCTACACATCACTGATGAGGAGAACATGAATCTTTATGTAGGAGATGTGATTTTACAACTAGTCATGTATACACATTATGCTAACATGACTTTGGACAATGGCCTATAGAATTATCATCAACAAATATTGTTGTGTAGAGGATATGCTTGGTATCCTCCTTTGGAGGATGATGTTATGGATCCTTGCCATCGACAAAGTGTCTTTCATAAGCTGCATATTTAGCCATTGTAATCCCAAATGTTGAACCATATTACAAACTATCCCTTGTTCATTGTGAGGATTTCTTTTTAACTTTTGATTTTCGATGTTCCATCTACCCATGTGATCCTCATGATATCCTATCTTATTCTCTAATTTCTTATCAATTATCCTTGTATATTTCCATCCTCACTTCTAATCCATATAGTACCTCTCTCTTATCTTTTACCCCTTTAGTTTCTCCTTAATTTTTAGTTTTTACTACTTGTCCATTTATTGATGATTCTACATCTTCGCCTACTCATGTTGTTCCATCTATTCCCTCTATTTTTCCAACAGAATCCCTTCAAAATTTTTTACTTTCCCTTCTTTTCCTTCATCATTATCCCTTCAAATATATTCATTTTATGATTTATCTTACCCACCTCTTCATTGTAACTCCCCTCTTATTTCCTTACCATCTCTATCTGACTATATTAATCTTCCTTCACAATGAGTGATGGATACTCCTAGGCATGATAGTGATATCCTCTGTTGATAGTAGTGAAGATTGAATGATTATTTGATAGGACCAGTATTTAATTGGCCTATCATTCCTGGGTCTTGGGACACTTTTGTACAATGCTCTACTTCTTATCTTCAATTTGCTAGAGCACATGCTCATTCTAAGGATACCTCGATATGCTTGGCATCTCTCTTTTTTGTTTTCTTTTATGCATCAGTAGTCTCATCTGAATACTCAGAAGAGTATTTCAAACTTGACAATTAATCCTAATGAGAATGTGCTTATTGCTCACATGGATGTCCTGTATTATTTTGCATAAGCTTTTCCTACTAGGTTTATTATCCTATTGGAAAGGATGTGTTGTTTACAGTTTCTCCTAAATGTGCCTCTACATTTTGTGGATGAGAATAAGAGTCTGGAACATCTAAAGCTAAGTATGAAGTTTAAGAAAAAAGATCTTCATCCTACATAGCTTGTGGATACTATCTTGGTTATACTGATCTTTTAATGAAAATATTTCTCTTTGCTCTTCATTTTTTGGGAGCATGTGCCCTTTAGACTACACTATCTTGTGTTTATGTGAGTTGTGTGTATGTTCTATGATGTCTATGTGGTGTTTTATCCTTCTTTTGTGGAGTTGAAGATGAAGATGGAGCTGATCTCGAGAACCTGATTGATTGATGGTGGTCTATGATTCTATTTGATGGATGGATGCATATTGTGAAAGAAACCTCTTATATCCTTTAAAAGTTTGACATGTTTTTTTTGTTTCTAAGCTGTGTTAATGGATAAAGGTATTTTCCTTTCGTCACAATTCTTTATTAGATAGAGGTTATAAGTTGGGGTCATGCTTGGATGGTGTTTCTTAAAGTTGTTGTGGAAGATCAAGTTGAGCTATAATTTGAACTTCTATTCTCTTTTTGTAAGGTCAAGAGGACACTTCCTAATTAAGTGTGGGGATATGTTGAGGGTTAATATGACTGTGTTTTTGGCTATCTTTTGTCAGATTTTTGTGTGATTTTTGTAAGATTTGAATGATGATTGATTGATTTAAAAGTGTTTAGATAAGGTTAAATAGGTTTGATAAGCTCATGATATTTTTGTGTGGAGATATGATGTGTTGAAAGGTCTTGTTGAGTGTCTAATAGGTTCTGATTGGTTCTATTTAGCTTTTGTTTTGTTCTATTGTCTTTTTGTATGAGAGGTTGGAATAATGATTGATAGAGTTTAAGATTGTTTGGAAGCTTATTGAATGATTTGTATGATTTTGAATGGTTATAATAGTTGAGCTGAATGCTTCTTAATGACCTTCTATATGGTCAAATAGACGCTCTGTTGAGCTTTTGTAGAGCCTCTATCTCTATTTTGTTTTTATTCTGTATGCTTCTATAAGTGTTCTATTGGATGAATGTGTAGCTTGAAGAAGTTTTCTAATCTTGGTAGTAAGAGATGAATACAAGTTCAAAATAGCTCAAAGAAGTGAAAAAAGTAGCTACTAAAGACTCGAGTGAAGACTGAAGTTATAGTGACATTGTTGAGCTACGAAAGGATATTGTAGTGGCTCTAGAGGCCCTTCATATCAAACATACCTCTTGGGAGGGGTATCGATGACCAAAGAGAGATTATGGATGGTTATTCTTTATTATTCCAATGTAATTTAGAAAGAGAGCATGAGAGAGAGAGTGTGTGTGTGTGTGTGTTAGCACCTTTAGCACAAAAAGGGGGAGTCTCATATAGTAGGTACAATAATCATTGTGAAATATTATAATATGTAACAACAAACATAATGTCAATCATTTACTCAAATTAATACAATCTTTCCCTACAATAGATCATAGGACATAGTAGTTGCACATGCGCATGTCATCTATCTTTGTATGATCCAATTTTCCAATGTATTGTGAAAGAGCCCCATCTTTTTTATGCCATGTTGACTTGGAGCTACTGGTAGCCAATGTCCTTGAACCCCCTACATGAGTAAGGAACTTGTCATTGTATATCAAGACTTGATTGCAAGGATGCATTCTTAGAAAAGAAAACCAAGAACTATCATCGACCAAGAATAAGGAGAGCATCATCTAAATACTAGTTGATTTTCATCACCATCAAGCAAACATGGCATCCACAACGGGATTGTGCCACTCCCATCCTTGTATACAGTTGATGCCTTATACTTTCCCATGTTGGCTAGGATGGGGCTCTCAATTATTACAACTCTTTTTTCTTTAGTAAGCCATTACAGCCACTCATAAAGCCTAGCCTCTACTTGAAATCTACTTGCCTGTAACAAAACTTTGCATCTTTGACTGCAAAATCAACCAAGAGATGCAAATCTATCTTGTCCATCACTGTCCACCCTAAATGAGCCTCACTAGACTATGCTAGGGTAGTGAGATTGTAGTCCTCAAGATGTCTAGTGAATCCATTATATCAGCCAACAATAGATAGTCTTGGCCATTAAATGTAGGTAGGCATGAGATATACAGAACCTTTCTTCCTCGCATGTATCGATTAATTGCACACTCTCTAGGCTATCATAGGTAGCTAGGGCTTAATCAAAACCTTACAGAATAATCTCCACTCTCTCCTCCTCTGTGTGTTGAAGTGTATCATCCCATCTTGCTCTTCAACCTCTTTAATAATAACAGTAGGTCATCTTGTATCCTTAGCACATGATCCTTGTGAAGTCCCCTTTGAGTCATTTTTGTCTCCTAGGAGATGGAAATAGCAAAGGAATGCAAAGGGAGATTACAGAAGATAGCATCTCTTTGAGTGTGTTGGGTAGTTCTTTTGTCATTGTGTACATTGCAAGGTAATTTATCTAGAACCATGGCTAGCTTTCTCTTTGTGACTTTATTTGTCACAAAGTCATGAGTGTGAAAATATTCCTATTCCTCTATGTTCACTATGCCACTTGAAGTCATTGTTCGATTATTCCTCCATGTGCATAGTTTAGCACACTCACATAGAAACACAAAATATTCTCAATAGAAAATGGCAAAGTAAATATATGGGACAACTCATGAGCATGGGAATGAGTACACATACTATGGAGAAACATTGAAAGCTTCTCATTTAGGATTTCTTCACATCGTCCTCAAACTCTTGCTTGAACTTCATATTGTTTCCTATTCATAAAAGAGAGAATAAGCAAAAAGAGTCACTACCAAGCAATACAAGGTCCCTCCACAAGAGAGAGAAGCCTTCCTTGCTTGGTGGCGACCCATGTGTAATATACCCCTTTTAAAATAATAATAATAATTTTAACACAAATTTTTTTATCCCTCCCTCTCTCCCCGCCAACAATGTTGAGATATTTGTAATCACACCTACTTTAGTCCCTTTGTATAGGACAGCTAAGAAGATGCAATCCATTCTAGGAAGAGAGACAAAAACCCATATGCATAGTGGATGTTAAGTGCTACCAAAGAACTCTATATAATGATGTACTTGAACTATCACTTTCATATGATGATAATGCAATAGTACTTGTCTCTTCTGTCAAGTGTCTGTGTCAATGTTGTCCATACACAAGATTGTGTTTATGAGTTCAAGTCTCAATCTTGAAACCTAATTCACTTGTGTAACAGTTGTCTACATTGTCATGTCAACATGAGTTGTGTCTTTATCTTCCATCCTCCATAGCTTCCGCCTTTGCCATGCTCTAGATCCCGCATATTTTACATGGTATCAGAGCACATTCGGGCATGGCAACAGTACTTGTCTCTTCTGTCAAGTTTCTGTGTCATTGTTGTCCATACACAAGATTGTGTTTATGAGTTCAAGTCTCAATATTAAAACCTAATTCACTTGTGTAACAGTTGTCTACATTGTCATGTCAACATGAGTTGTGTCTTTATCTTCCATCCTCCATAGCTTCCGCCTTTGCCATGCTCTAGATCCCGCATCTTTTACATGGTATCAGAAAACATTCGAGCATGGCACTGCTCCATTAGCTCCATCATACTCTCATCTAGCTCAGCTTGAGCTCAGTCTAGCTCAGGCTAAGTCCAAGAACTCATCTTCTACTCCTTCTCCATTTGACCTTGTGGCGCAACCATAGCCAGCAGCACCCTATCAACTTGAAGCTCCTGGATCTCTCTCCATAGGTCATATCTGAACCTGATCTTTGTTCCTTGACTCCCAAGGCTTCTCTGTATCACTTAAGAGCTTGACATTGGCCACTCCATAGCTCAGCATTGCTCAAATTGTTAGTCACTACCATAGCCTAAATCTGTGACCTGTAGGACATACCTTGATTGGAGTCCCTGGATCTCCCAACACAGAGCATATCTCCTCTTGCTTCCTTCTAAGGAATCATTCCTTACATCAATGCACTTCATCATGGCACAACACAGCATGACATTTATCACCCTCTACTCCAACATCCATGAAATTGCGAGGACCTCGCTGAACTGCGCCTACTGACGATCAAGCTACTGCCGCCATCACTACAGGCATGATTTGGACGAGGATCATAGGGCTTTGATAGGACTTGAAAAGAGCTACATTTCTATAAAAAAAGTTTTGAAAATGATCAACCATAGCTCCTACAATCAGGAAAAACCCAGGCCCCTGTCATGAAACCCTAAAATCCACCATAGCCAATTTTCCACTCAAGCTCAAAAATCTCATTATTTTCTCTCTTCTACCACGTGGAGCAACACACTGCCAATCTGATCTATTTTCCTAGCATCAAATCAAGGAGGAAAAGAACCTGGAAAGATTGAAGAAGGATCGATGACCCTGAACAAAGAAGATTCAAGCTCAACATCAACACAAACATAGTCTCCGCATAGTGTGTTTTCACACTATCATTACTTGTGTCTCTTGAGACATTGTAATCTACTCTTCCACTGATAAATCTCAAAATTCTGAAGTTTATTTGCTACTGTTCCCGTAAGTCTAACATGGGAAAAGACTCTCCAACTGCTCGGTTCAAAGGAATCGGGTTTCACACCTGGCAGACCCGCATCAAACTCATCCTGATGAAGAAGGGCCTCTGGGCCATTACCACTGGAAAATAAAAGAAGCCTCGTGATGCGGATCTTGCTGTAACTTGGCAAAAGAACGATGATAAGGCCTAGGCCATTATCAAACTGGAGCTAGACGACAGCTATATCCACC
The DNA here is from genome assembly GCF_053477565.2 of Lygodium microphyllum. Lineage (NCBI taxonomy): Eukaryota > Viridiplantae > Streptophyta > Polypodiopsida > Schizaeales > Lygodiaceae > Lygodium > Lygodium microphyllum. Next base: position 156,102,439 of record NC_141138.1, on the reverse strand, counting down.
ATGTGGATAACTATGAGGCCTCACAGGATACATGGAAGAGACTTGACACCTTGTTCGGTGCACAATCTAAATCATCAAAGTATGGTCTCTTGATTGAGTTTTTTAGGCTTGAAACGAATTCCAGTACATCACTTGCCACACATCTAAATTACATGGAAGGACTTCTAACCCAACTTGCAGGAATCAACATTAAAATGGAAGAAGATGTTTGCATCAGTGTTCTACTTAAGAGTTTGCCTCCTGAATATAATAATGTATCAACAACTTTAATCAACATGCCAAATCCTGAAC